>NC_063339.1:86841162-86966136 GCF_021869965.1 Rhincodon typus
CCACTCTCCAGTCATCTGGCACCTCACCTGTAGCTATAGATGATGCACGTATTTCTGCAAGGGACCCTACATTTTCCCCTTAACTTGATACAACTGAATGGGATGCACCAGAATGAGTCCTGGAGATTGAGAGTCATAGAGTAATACAGCATGGAAACAGACCCTTTGGTCCAAACTGGTCCATGTTGACCATGATGCCCACTCAGCTTGTTCTAATTGCCTGCATTTGATCCCTATCCCTCTAAACCCTTCCCATCCGTGTACCTATTCAAATGTTTTTTAAATGTTGCTGTTGTACATGCTTCAACCACTTTCTCTGGCAGCCCATTTGAAATATACACCACTCTCTGCGTGAACAAGTTCATCCTCAGTTCCTTCTTAAATCTTTCCCCTCTCACCTTACACCTATGCCCTCTAGTTTTCAATTCCCCATCCCTGGGAAAAATACTATTTGCCTTCATCCTGTCTATCCCCTCATGATTTTATACATCACAATGAGGTCACCGCTCGTTCTCTTACATTCCAAGGAATGAAGTGCTATCCTGGCCAACATCTCCCTATGACTCAGGCCTACTAGTCTTGGTGACATCCTCATAAATCATCTTTGCATACTTTCCAGTTTAACTATGTCTTTTCTATAACACGGTGGCCAAAACTGTACAGAATACTCAAAATGCAGCCTCACCAATGACTTGTAGAATTGTAACGTAATGTCCTAACTCCTATACTCAATTCCTTGACCAGTGAAGGCCAGCATGCTAAATGCTTTCTTCACCACCCTGTCTACCTGTGATGTCACTTTCAACAAACTATGTACTTGTACTCCGAGGTCATTCTGTTCCACAACACTGCTCAGGTCCTTACCATTCACTGTACAAATCCTACCTTGACTTGACTTTCCACCTCACACTTATCTGTATTAAATTGTATTTGTCAATTCTCAGTCCATTTCCCCATCTGATCTAGATACCTCTATAATTTTTGATAAGCTTCCTTGCTATCAATGATACTTCCTAATTTTGTATCATCCGCAAATTTACTCACCATGCCTTGTACATTTACATTCAGATCATTTATGTAAATAACGAATAAAAAAATGTCCCAGCACCGATCCCTGTAGCACACCACTGGGCATAGCCTTACAGTCTGAGAAACAACCTTCAACCATCACCCTCTGCTTCCTATCATCGAACCATTTGATTCCCATTAGCTAGCTCTCCCTGGATCCCTTGTGACCTAACCTTCATGACCTGCCTGCTGTGTAGGACCTTGTTAAAGGCCTTACTAAAGTCCATATAGACATCATCCACTTCCCTAACCTCATCGATCCTCTTGGTTACCTCTTCGAAAAAATCTAAAAGATTTGTCCGACATGACTTCCAGTTCACAAATCCATGCTGACTATTCCTAATCAGACTTTATAATCCAAATGTTTAATGATCCTGTCCCTCAATATCCTCTCGAATAACTTTGCCTACCACTGATGTCAGGCTCACTGGCCTGTAGTTCCCTGGCTTGTCTTTGCTACCTTTCTTAAACAAGGGAACAACATTGCTACCCTCCAGTCTTCCAGAACTTCACCAATAGGCTAAAGATGAAGCAGAAATCTCTGCAAGGGCCTCTGGAATTTCTTCCCTGGCCTCCTACAATGTCCAAGGATGGACTTGATCAGGCCCAAAGGGAATAATCCACCTTAATGAGATTTAAGGCTGCAAACACCTCATGTCTGGTAATATGTTTGTGGTCCAAAACATCCCCACTTGTTTCCCGTATTTCCTTTTCATCCATGATTTCTCCTCAGTCTTTACTGAGGAGAGAATATTCATTAAAAATGAAAAGATGGAGGAATCTCCAGTGGCTCCAGTAAACTGTCCATGTGAACTGTCGTCAAAACGTAATATTCCTTTCCTTGAGTTCTCTGGCCGCTATTTCTTTCTCCACAGTAACAACTGATGGAAAATATTCCTTTAATATCTCTCTCATTTCCTACAGTTCAACACAAAGATGACCTCTTTTATCTTTACAGAGCGTTGCTTGCTCTCGAGTTGCTCTCTTGCTCTTAGTGCACTTGTAGAATCTCTTTGGATTATCCTTAGCCTTATCTATCAATGCAATTTCATATCCCCTCATTGCCTTCCTGATCCCCTGCTTAAGAATGCCCCTACACTGGTTATACTGTTCAAGAGATTCATTTGAACCCAGTTGTTTACATGTAATATGACTATTTTTTATTTTAGCCTAAAACATGATATCTTTTTCATCCATTGTTCTCTAATCCTACCAGCCTTACCTTTCACTCTGATAGGAAATTAATGACTCTCAAAAGTGTCATAATGAGAGTTCAAAGCCTCCCACTTATCAGATATCCCTTTACCTGCAGTCTATTCCATTCAACTTTTGGAAGTTCTTGTCTTATACCTTAGAATTTGCTTTACTCCAATTAAAAACGTTTAACTTCTATGGAAGGCTTATCCTTTTCCATGACTGTTTCAAAGCTGACAGAATTATTATCACCAGACCCAAAGTGTTCCAAAAATGTCACCTCAGTCATTTGCTCTGGTTTATTATCCAAGGGGAGCTCAAGTTTTTTTTGTTTTTTTTTTGTCTTTCTTTAGGAGCAACATTGACTTATTGATAAATGTGTTGAAGAAAATTTTCTTTAACAAATTATCCAACATCTAAACTTTTAACACCATGCAGTCCCAGTCAATGTTAGAAAAATTATAATCATCGACTGTCACAACCTTGTTATTCCAAGATATATCTGCAATCTCCCTACATATTTATTCCTCAGTTTCCCTCTGACTATTGGGGGGCCTTTAGGACAATTCCATCGTATGATCATTCCTTTCTTATTTCTAATTTCAACCCATATATTTTCACTGGACGCTTTTTCAGAAATCTCTTCTAGTTAGAGAAGTGATGTTTTCCTTAATAAAAAAAAAAACAGCACTCCCTGTTCTCTTTTGCCTCCCTTTCTATCCTTCCAATAACGTCTGAAACCCAGAACATTAGTATGGGCAAAATATCTTGCAGGCTGTGTATAATGTAAGGAAATGTGAAATCATTCACTTTGGCAGGAAGAATAAATAACAGCACCATATTGCTTAAATGCTCAGTGACTGCAGAATGCTGAGGTGCAGAGGGATTTAGGGTTTATAAAGTATGAGTTTCAAAGTTAGAATGCAGATACAGTATGCAGTCATAGGGCCATTCGGCATGGAAACAGACTCATCAGTCCAATTGTCTGTGCCGTCCATGTTGCCAAACTAAACTAATTCCATCTTCCTGCTTGTGGCCCATATCGCTCTAAACCTTTCAAATTCATGTACCTACCCAAATATCTTTCAAGTGTTGTAACTGTACTCGCATCCATCGCTTACTCTGGCTATTCCTGAGCGCAATCTACGTTAAAAAAAAAAGAACAAGTTGCCCCTCATGTCATCCTTTAAATCTTAATGCTCTCACCTTAAAAATATGTCCCCTAGTTTTGAACTCCCCCACCTGAGGAAAAAGACCTTTAATATTCACCTTATCTATGCCTGCCATGATTTTATAAACCTTTATAAGGTCAAACATCAAACTCCTAACTTCCAGTGAAAAAATGTCCCAGCCTATCCAGCCTCCTTTTTTATAACTCAAACCCTCCATTCCCAGCAATATCCTAGTATTTTTTTTTTCTGAACCCACTCCAGTTTAATAATATCCTTCCAAAAACAGGACAACCAGAACGGCGCACAGTACTCCGGAAGAGGCCTCACCAAAATCCTTTACAACCTCAACATATCTTCCCAACTCCTGTACTCAAAGGCCTGAGCAATGAAGACAAGTGTGCTAAATGCCCTCTTAGCCACCGTGTCTATCTGTGACCCAAATTTTAAACAATGATGGACCTGAAACCCAAAGTCTTTCTGTTCTACGACACAACCCAGAGCCCTACCGTTAATTGTATATTCCTGTCCTTGTGAAGTATTGCATTTTGCTAAAACAAACATTTATCCAAATAAAATTCAATCCGCCACTCCTCAGCCCATTGACCCAATTGATCAAGATCTTTCTGTGTCACAGATAAACAATAGGCTATATCCTTTCTTATGATAGGAATTAAGCATCAACGTAAGGATGTTCTGTTTCATTTGCACAGAGAAGGGGAGCGACCAAATCTCGAATACCATGTGCAGGTTTTAGTCTTGTGTACATACATTCAAAGTGGTTCAGAGGAAATTTGCTGGATTGAAACCTGGAATTTGTGGGTTGTCTTAAGGAGGATAGGTTGGCCAGGCAAAAAGGAAAAGGATTAGGCTAGAACTGCTGATTAAAACAGCAAAGTAATATGATGTGAGCCAGGATATAGGGTGTGGTGAAGTAGAATCTGTATGGCTTGAGCTTAGAAACACTAATGGACAGAAAAAAATATTAGTGTTGCATATAGACCCCAAGCTGCATTAAAATTGGGGAAGGCATTAGAATGGGATTTAGAGATAGAAGGAATAAAGTTATGGCTGTAATTATGGGTGCCATCAACCTACATATAACTTGAGCAAATCACAACCGTAGCAATACGATAGAGGAGGAAATCGTAGTGTGCATATGGTACAATTTTATGAATCAATACATTGAAGAAGCAGATGGGTATTGGCTAATGAAGAAAGGAATAATTGACGATCCAGTTGTGCATGGGCCATTAAGGAAGAGTGACCACAATAGGACAGATTTCTTCATTAAGATGGAGAGTGATATTGACTTGATAGAGGTGTACAAAATTACAGAGGTATAGATGGAGTGGACAGCCGGAGACTTTTTCATAAGGTGGAGGTAGTTATTATGAGGGGGCATAGTTTTAAAGTGAGTGGAGGTAGATATAGGGGAGAAGTCAAAGGTAGGTTCTTTACTCAGAGTGGTAGGGGCGTGGAATGCATTGCCGGAGAGGGTAATGGAGTCGGCCTCATTAGGGGCATTTAAGTGGCTATTAGACAGGCATATGGATGATAGTCTAAGATAAGGGTGGAGGTGAGATAGACCATAGGTTTAGGGTAAAATTTTGGCACAACATCATGCGCCGAAGGGCCTGTACTGTGCTGTACCATTCTATGTTCTATGTTGTTTCTGAGACTAGGGTCCCATAATTAAATGAAACAAGTTATAATGGTATGAGGCATGAGCTACTTGTGATAAATTGTGGATCAGTATTTAAATGGGTGATCAGAGATGGGTAATGGTAAACATTGAAAGAGGACGTGGTAAGCTGTGAAAGTTATTCATCCCAGTCTGGCATAAGAATAAAATGGGAAACATGATCAAACCACGGCAGGGAAATGAACGGGTATTGAAATTAAGGAAACAGCATACAAATTAGGTAAATAAAACAACAGACCTGAGGATTGGGAACAGTTTAGATTTCAGTAAAGGGATTTAATAAAAACTAGAATATAGAACATGAGAGTACGTGTGCAGAGACCAAACAAACCAATAGCATTTTCTTTTTCATTCATTCATAGAATGTGGGCATCACTGGCTCGGCCAGAATTCATTGCCCATCCATGATTGTACAGAGGGCTATTAAGACTCAACTGCATTGCTGACTGGCTGGAGTCACATGTAGGCCAGATCAGGTAAGGATGACAGTTTCCCTTCCTAAAAGACATTTGTGTGCCAGATGGGTTTGTCCTGATGAACAACAATGGTTTCATGATCACCATTAAACTCTTAATTGAAAATTGATAGTAAAAGATTAGTGAAGAAGAGTACAGGATCTCCTCACAATCAGAAACAGAGAAATTATAATAGGGTACAAAGTGATGGTAGAATTGACAACTCTGGCTCCTGTTTTGTATGTTCTCGACTCCTATCAAAATGCATCAGCTCAGCAGGAATGGTGTATTCCCTGGAATTTGGAAGGATGAGGGCTGATTTAATTAAAATTTTCACATATTAATTGAAGCTGTTCAGGGGATAGAAAGGAATTAACGCACTGGGTGGATGAAGTGAGAGCTCAAATACCCTCCTCGACCCCAGTAATCAGACGAGATTCTAGTTTCTTTGTTCTTTTGTTTACTTGAGCATACGAATGAGGAATAAGAGAAGGCCACTCGGCCCCTCTGCGACTCAATAAGATCACAGCCGATCTGACTTCAACCTCAGCTCCATGTGCCTGCATTTCCCTCAACATCTTTCATCGTCTTGGTCATCAAGAATCTGTCTCCCTCTGCCTTAAAAAAAAATTAAAGATTCTGCATCCACTGCCTTTTGACGAAGGGAATTACAAGGATTCACAACCATCTGAGAAAAATGTTCCTCACCATTTCAAATGGACTCACCCTTACCATTAAAAAATGGCCCTCAGTTCTAGATTCTCCCACAAGAGGGATCATGTTTTCAACATCCACCTGGTCAGCTCCGTCAGCGTCATTTATGTTTCAATTTAGTTTCTTTCTCTTCTCTAAACTGCAGAGCATACAGGCCCACCCTGTCTAGCCTTTCCTCAAAAGGGAATCCACTCATTCTAGGTATTAATCAATTAAATCTCCTCTGAAATGCTTCCAACATATTAACAACCTTCTGTAAGTACAGTGACCAGAACTGAACACAGTATTCCAGATGCAAGTCTCACCAGTACAACGGGGGATTGCAGGGATCTGAAGGTGGCCCGCGAATTCCCACGTGCTTACAGTAATGTTTTTTCAGCAAGCTTAGGTCATTTACATTTACCCAATTACAGACTGACACAGGTTATGGTCAGACAGTTGTACAGTTTGTATTGTTACACAGACAGCATTGTTGTGGCATCACTCAAACCCCCAACTGTGCTGGCTCTGTCGAAATAATGACTGGCCCTGCAGCCAGTTCCGGCAGCCTGTTCTGTCATGTATTTTTCAACTTCTGTCCTTTCAAGGACATGAATGATCCAAGTGGGTTTTTGACAATCCGGTAACTTTCTTTCCACTTTTGACTGTTTTAAATTTATTTTCCAGGGAATTGGAGAGGCAGAATTTACAGACGTCACTCAAGTCAAACATTGGATCAAGAGCTGCCAGTAACACTCAATTCTCAGGAGCTTTGAACATGGAAGGAAAAAGGCATCGTTCACAGTGAAGAGAAACCATACATGTGGTCTGTGTGGACAAGCCTTCAGTCGTGTGGCCTGTCGATATGTAAATGCAGTGAAAACAGGGTGACAACAATGACATCAAACAGCACATGCTTTGTAATATCATGGTCATGGATCTCAGTTTGAGTTAAGTAAGGGCCACTCAGCTCCTGATCTCCTTACATTCTTGGTGCAAACATGGACCAAACAGCTGAATTCCAAATGTGAGAGTGACTATCCACTATCTTAAGGCTCCATTTGACAGAGCATTGTATCAAGGAATCGTAGCAAAGCTAAAGTCACTGGGAATCAGAGAAAATTATTGTTCCTGTGATAGCCAGTTTTTGAAAAGATTGCACCTTCCGAACTGAGTAAATCGAAACAAGGTGAATTTATTCAAACTTATACCACATAAATGCAGAAGAGGCCTCTAAGTTTACCTCGGAGACGCTCTACCATTGACAGCTCAAAACAGCATATTAAGACATTTACACGTCAGAATGATGACATGTAACATTGACATATAATTTATTTTATACCAATCATTAACCTCAAAAACAGAATGCTGTTAAGTTTCTTACAAAGTTCTGGGTCCTCTAATTTCAAAAGAACTTCCACTTCCACATTATCTTCCAAGATTCTCTATCCCCACCATCAGCTGGCAGCACGCAAGCCTTCCCTTATGAGTAATACTTACATGACTATGTGAAGCTAAACAGATGGTCTCTGAACCTGAAGTAACTGCTGACTGTTCACTGTTATGGATATGCAGTTAAACTACCTGAGCCACAATAACTGTGTCCTTATATGGTTGTATTTGACTCTTGATCCTGTGCTGAACTTCTTGTCCAAGCTGATTCCTACTTGTTCTGTGTTTTAATGTACCATTCCTTTCCTTTTATATGCCCCTTGTGAACTCTCCTTTCCTCTTTATCCTACTTCGTCTTGGTTGGATAATACTGAATGCAGAGGAAGGTGCTTGTGATTGCAGGAGGCCTGGTTTCTCTGTGGTGCGGGTGTCCTTGTCTCTATCCAGATTGGGCAATCAGGTGAATCGAGTCCATGCAGATAGAAGGCCCAACATTCCCTGTTGTGAATGTGTTTTTATTCTTCCACAGGATGTGGGTATCACTGGTCAGGACGGCATTTGTTGTTTATTCCGAATTCACCTTGAACTGATGGCTGAGGACAATTAGGGGTCAAACACGTTTTTGTGGGGCTGGAGTCACTTGTATGCCAAACTGGGTGAGGACTTTCCTCCCGAAGGGACATTAATGAATCGGATTTCAGGAAATTAAAGTCATGGTCTCTGTTTCTGAAATCAGTTTTACACTCCAGATTTTATTAATCGAATTTAAACTCCAGCAGCTGCCCTGTCTCAGTTTCCAGGGATTACTAGGAGATATATCACACTACACTGCCATCTCCCTGTTGCATTGCCTTATTGTAGAGAATAACTTTCACTGTTCAGATCATCCCAGAGTGACAGAGAACAGGAGAAGGCCATTCGGACCACCAATTCCAGACCGTTAATTCCTGGTGACAAAGTAATTGAATGACAGTGAAAAGCATCAGCTGGTGTGTGTTTGCACAAAGTCTGTGTCCATGTCGGGATAAATGTGGTTTAATGCAGATTGAAGCGTTAACTGGGAGCAAGAAGCTGATGCAGAGACAATGTGAGCAAAATTAGCTTAGCTGCTACTACTAATGTAGCAACTATCAGCTTGTTGGTGTAAACAGGGGAGGATGGTTTCAATCCAGTAACCTCTGGGTGATGGGCCCAGCACACTCCCACTACGCCACTCTGCCATTTCCTACCAGGTAACCCACAATTGATATACATTGTTACTTCTTTCTTGCTTTTGAATGAGAACACACTTATTGACAGGCTCTCCTGGCTATACAATTCCACCGTGTCACATCACTCAGAATGTGACAGCCAGAAACACACACACACACACACGCACACGCAGCAATGTACCATTAACATACACTCAATATCGAAGGTGCCAAACAGATCACCAACTCACTCAGATGGACAGACCTGAACTTGACAATTTATTTGACAAATCAACAGTTACATTCCTCGTTCTGAAGAGCTCTGAAGAAGGATCTCTGACCCGGGAACGGTAACCATGCTTTCCCTCCACAGACCCTGTCAGACCTACTGAGTTTAATCAGCAATTTCTGTTTTTGTTACATTCCTCATTGTTGATTGTCTATGGGTTGTAACATTCCCTAGATTGTGTACGATGACGTTCAAAATCATCTGAACGTTATCATTCCTCATTCTCTCTTTATCATCCTTTTCTCGCCCTTCTGCCTTCCAAAATTGCACCCCACAGCTTGTAGATTTTTTTTCATTTCTCCCTGTGGCATCAAACACGTGAAATTTCGCCTGGATCTGATGAAAAGGTCGTGGATATGAAATAAGAATCCAGTGTTAAAAGACACAGAGATAAACATAAAAAGGGTGAATTTAACAGATGGAGAGAATCTGTCGGGAGATGGGGGAACATTTGTGTCTTGTCCTTTGCACATCTCACCTCTGTTCAGCATTCTGAGGGGTTCCATGCATTTTTCGTCTCGCACATATTACTGCAGAGAGTTTTGCAGCCTCATACTACAACCATCGATTTTAGGAACAGAAAGAGACCATTCAGACCATCAAGTCTTCTCCGCCATTCAATGAGATTTGTCTGATCTGAAAATCCTGAACTGCACTTTGTTGCCTTTCCCTAGAAACCTCGATAGCTTTACTGGTTAACGATCTGTCGATCTCGGCCTTAAATATACTTAATGGCCCAGCCACAACTAACCTCTGCTGTAAAGAATTCCACCAATTCACAACCATGTGAGAAAATAATTTCTTCCTCATTTCTGGTTTAAATGCATAACCCCATTCTGATATGAGGTACTCTGGTCCGAGACTGCCCTAGAAGGGAACCAACCTTTCTGAATCCAACCCCTTAATTCTCCAAAAAACCTGTTTGTTTCAATAAGAAGCAAGTTTTTTTTTGTAGTACAGTGTCTGAGCAGACAAAGGCAATGAATTTCAGGGCTTCCTTCCATTTGGTTTCATTTCTGATGTGAAACTCTCACTGACTTTGACAGATCTCTCTTTGCTGTTTTACTGTCAGGAATTTGTGTTCATTTTAAGATTTTGTACATGAACTACAAATCCTCATTCCTTGACTGGAAACCAAACTCAGCAGTGAGAGGTTTGAATCCCAACTACGAAAGCACCAAGGAAGGTGCATGCAATGCTTGCAACCTTTCTTGTTGACATTGCTTTTTTGCCTTTTTATTATTCAGTTGAAAAATGATAGAGTAACTGAGTTTTTAGCAGCATGGAGAGAGGCTCTTCGGCCCATTACATCATTGTCAGTCATC
Organism: Rhincodon typus; assembly: GCF_021869965.1. Classification (NCBI taxonomy): domain Eukaryota; kingdom Metazoa; phylum Chordata; class Chondrichthyes; order Orectolobiformes; family Rhincodontidae; genus Rhincodon; species Rhincodon typus. The sequence goes on from NC_063339.1 coordinate 86,851,643, forward strand.
AAACATCTCGCTTCCAAACCCAGTTTCCAGTACTTGACCCAAGTGCCCATCTTAATAATTATTCCATGTCTTGAGGGCTTCAGTGGAACAAGAACAGCTCTTTAAAACAATGACAGGAAAAATTGTGGTTTGCTGGAACACAAAATGTATACCTTCCTCCTTGAAGACAGTTCTGAAAGCCAAAATCTTTCTCGGAGCATTTGTCAGTTTTTCTCTTATTGCCAACAGCGTGGGTTTAAATCTCACACCGTCTGAAGTTACCGCTAACGACTCTTTTTCAATCTCTCTGTTCATCTGAGGTGTGGTGTCCCTCGGGTTAAACCATCACCAGTTGTCTCTTTCTGAGAAGAAAGCAGCCTTGTAGTTCAGATGGAGTATGGCCTGACCCTACCCTTTAATATGCAGTTCAGTGTCAGACTTTGTTATATCCCTGGGATGCACAAGTGACGCTTTATTCTTTCTTATATGTACTGTGCATATTAGTGGTCCATAGGAGACAAATAGAGAGATTGCTTGTACACATAGAAGCAAATAAATTTAAATTTGACAATGGCTGCCAGGTAACCTAGAATGCCGAATGATAGTGAACATTTGCTATACACAGAATTGCTCATCATATGTCTGCTCAGTATTTTCCCCGCCTACCCACGGTATGGAGCATGCACAGTGGTAAATATGACAGATGCCGTATAAAGAATCTATCCGGCCCCATTTCATAACACGGGACAAATCGATATGCGACATGCCCTGGTGTTAGCTGCCACCTTTGGAGGAGGCAAAGAGAAACACGGTGCATGTGTGGTTATCCTGGGCCAGGGGAGAGCATGTCATAAATGTCTCTCCTGACCAACAGGGATGGAGTTTATAAAGTCCTTTTACTGGGAGTAAGGGTAGGGGGACTTATACAAGGCAACTCCAAATCTAAGAAATACTTGCTTCTTCTGACATTCTGTCCCGTACTGACTGAGACAGCTTTTGTAAATTCTTTTTACGGCATGTTAGAAAAGGATTTGCAGATCAGAAACTCAAAACCAAATGACACAGCAAGATCTTAGCATGCCACTTTATTCTTTATTCATTCAGCACTGGATATTATTGGTCTTTGAATGTAAGTACTGAGTCAAATAAAAGTAACATAAAGTTCCTTCCTTACATCTCCCAGTAACTATTGCCCAATATCTTAAATCTGTGTCTCTAATAATTTTACTACCAGTGAAGAGGAACAGCTGCTCTTTATCTATCTTATGTAAATCTATCATAAACCTAGACACCTTAGTCAAAGATCACCTCAGTCTCCTTTGCTTTGTGCAGAACAACTTCAGTTTCTCCAACCTGACCTTACAACTATTCGCCCTCAGTTCTTGAACCATTCTGATCAATCTCCTTTCAATCAGTCCACAGACCTCACATCCTTCGTGAAGATCAACTTTTTGTGCAGAACCGAATGCTCTGTGTTGAAGTGGGTGATATTATCACACACGGACAATTGCTCAGTGACATCACCCTGATTCCCGGGTATTTCCTAACTGTGGCTTTCCTCTGACACCAATGCTTCTGATATCTTTTGAGCTGCAGATTCCAGCATTCGATTTTAAAGTTGAAGACCATAAAATTATTTCAGTATTTTTAACCTGTAATGTAGAAATTTTGCTTCACATGCTGTTCTCAGTCATCTGACTCTGGTGTTGGTGCAACCCATTTCGTCGCTCACCTAATATCTCATTATGTAACTGGTGTCAAAAGTTGCTTTAGAAAAGTCCTGAATCAGTGATCATCCGTTCTGGTTCATCTCTGCTCTCCCGGATCAACTCTCTGTCATTCTCTAACCCCCTCTGTCTCCAATAATTGTTTATAACCAACTTCGGTATTTTATTCAGAAAATCTGAAGAAGGGTCCCAACTCAAAACGTCAGCTTTCCTGCTCCTCTGATGCTGCCCAGCCTGCTGTGTTCCTCCAGCTCCACACTGTGTTATCTCTGACTCCAGCATCGGCAGTTCTTACTATCTCTGAGTAGGTATTTTATTGTTACTGCCATTGACTCTCTAAATTTGGTGTTTACAGCTGAACATTGCCTGACCATTTGCTGCTGGCAATTACCTTCACTTAGGAGCTCCCACAGTGCTGTTGGGGAAGGAGTTATTCACCAAGTGATTATGAAGGGACTGTGATACTTGTCCAAATCAACGACAATTAATTTATATCAATATAGGGCCTTTCACATAATCTGTTCCTCAGGAATGTTATAATGCAACTTTTGACCCCAGTCACATAACGAGATATTGGGGAGGTGAAAAAATGTTTAATGAGCAAATACGTCGTTTTCAAGGAGTATCATAAAGCACAAAACTGAGTCGAGAGAGGGAGAGGTTTAGTGAGGAAATTTCACAGTTTGAGGCCTTGGCAGTTAAAGGTTAAGGGCACCAAATGTAGGACAGTTAAAATCTAGAAGGCTCAGGAGGTTGGAATTGGAGGTAATGCAGATATCTCGAAGGGTATTTTTAAAAATTCATTCTTGGGGTGGGGGTGTGCATCACTGACTGGGTTAACATTTACTTGCCAGCCCTAATTGCCCATGAGAGGGCTGGAGGCTGGCAGACATTACATAGATAGTCTCCTCTCTATCTATCAAGAGATTTGAACAGAATGATGAAAAGTTTAAAATTTAGCTGCGTGAGCACGGGGAGTGGTCGGTGAACAAACCTTGGTGTGAATACTCACACGGGCAGCAGAGTTTAGGATGACCTCAGGATTTCATCACTTGGTGAATAACCTGTAACTACTTCCATTACAGCATTGTGGGAATTTGTGTCGGAAGCTAAAGCTGCTAAGGCATCAGCACATGGTGGGGAGAATGGGCAGTCATAAAAATTTCATTCAGGTACAGTTAATGTAAGGAACAATAAGACAATAAACAGAACTCCCACACACCCATTAACAGAGGCAGAGAAAGTTAGACAAGTGCAGAGAAGGGAAGGTGAGAGGACATGAGGAGTGTGGAAGGATAGTTAAGTCCAGAGGTAACAAAGGAATGGATGAGAGTTTCAGTAGCAGATGAGCAGACGAGGAAGAGTCGGGTGATGTCACTAAGGTGAAAATGGGCAGTCTTGGTGATGGTGGGGATATGTGGTTGAAAACTCATCTTGGGGTGAAATATTTCGCCATGGTAATGACATGTTTGTTTCAGATTCAGGGAGCGCATTTGCATGCATTTGGAAAGGCAAGGACTGATTATGGATGGTCAACATGTCTGTGTGTGATGTAAATCATGTCCCACTAACTGGAGTATTTTGCAGACGTGACAAAGAAGATTGATGAAGGCAGAGAGGTAAACTTTGGACTTCAGAAAGGTGTTTGAAAAGTTTCCTCATGGTAGACTGGTAATCAAGGTTAGATCACACGGAATCCAGGTGGAGCTAGTGGTTTGGATACAAAACTGGCTTGAAGGCAGGAGGCACAGAGTAATGGTAGAGTGTTATATTTCGGACTGGTGACTTGTGACCTGTGGTGTGACACAAGAATCGGTGCTGTGACACTGCTTTTACATAATTGTATGTAAATGTTTTGGATGTAAACATAGGAGGGATAGTTAGTAAGTTTGCAGATGGCCCCAAATTTCATGTTGTCGTGGACAGTGAAGAATGTTATCTCTGAATACAACGGGACCTGATCAGATGGGCCAATGGGCTGAGGAGTGGCAGATAGAGTTTAATTTAGATAAATGTGAGGTGTTGCGATTTGGTAAGAGCAAACTAGGGCAGGACTTATAAGTTAATAGTCGGGCCTTGGGGAGTGTCACCAAACAGAGACATTGGGGTGCAGATGCATAGTTCCTTGAAAGTGGAGTCACAGTTAGACAGGGTGGCGAAGAAGTTATTTGGCATGCTTGCTTTTATTGATCAATGTATTGAGTATAGGAGTTTGGACATTATGATGCAGATGTACAGATCATTGCCACTTTTAGAATACTGCATTCAGTTATAATCTCCCTGCTATAGTTGCTAAACTGAAAGGTTTCAGAAAAAAAGATTTACAAGGGTGGTGCTTGGATTGAATGGTTTGAGCTCTAGGGAGAGGCAGCTGAAGAGGCCAGGGCTGATTCGCTGTAACGTCGTAGGCTGAGGCGTGAACTTACAGAGGTTTATAAAATCATGAGGGGCTTAGATAGGGTGAATTGCCAAGATCTTTTCCTCAGGGAAAGGAATCCAAACCTGAGAGCATGGGTTTAAGTTGAGAGGCGAAAGATTTAAAAGGGACCGGAGGGGCAGTATTACATGTAGAGAATTCTGCATGTCTGGAGGAGGTGGTACAATCGCAACTCTTAGTTGGCATCAAGATTGGTAAATGAATAGGATAGGTATAGAGGGATATGGGCCAAATGCTGGCAAATGGGACTAAAATAATTTAGGATATCTGGTTCAAAGTTGCAGCAATCAGTCTGTTTCCAACCTTTACATCCCTCCAGCTCTTGGATCTTAATTTGCAATTCTAAATTACCAGATTTTAATTGGGATGTTTGGAGTCGAAGCCAAACCATTCGTGACTTATTCAATGTACTGAACTTAATATCCACCATCATGCTGTTCATTTCCATGAAGGGAGGGGAGTCGTGTTGGGGATGTTCGAGTGGTTTGGGGATCAGAGTTCATATATTCCAGGTCAGATGGATTAGTCCAAGAAATTCTGTTCATAATTGTGACCCAGTACTGCCTGACAGTGACATTACTCGATCAGACTTAGAATTTTTATTTGCTTTGATTTGTTTTGGGGAGAGGCAGGATTTTTTTTTTGCATTGCTGCCAGTTCAGTTTGTTTAGATCACAGAATGGAACAGCACAAAATCAGACCCTTTTAGCAACTGCAGGCACATTGACACTGCAGGCAGTTGCACATTCCAAAGAAATAGATGGGGTGGGATAGGTTTGGGGGGCGGGGGTGGTGATTCGCCTTTTTTGTAACGAAGAGTCACATTAATCGAGGGAGGTAGACCCACCATCTTCAGCGAGTGGTTACTGCCGGCTGTGCACTGACTGAGAGGGGGCTGGAAGCAGAATCATTCGTGGCCCTCAAAAGAGAGTTGAATGATGAGAGCTTTACAGGGCATCGGGAAAAGCATGGCGGGTGGGACTGGTGAAGTTGCCCGTACAGACAGCTGATGCAGACAATGACAGGCTGAAGTACCTTCCTCTGAGCTGGGTCATTCTCTGAGTGTGCAGTTCTGTACCGATTGTTGCTGCAATCTCACTGACCCTCTGCTGGTCGCTAAACTGGTTGACGAGGCTTGTTAGTGACGTACGATCTGCCCTACCTCATCTGATTGGGACATTTCCGATGATCTATATTCACTACGAAGAAAATTTTACAGAAAAGATGACGAAAAAGCAATGCTGTAAACTCACTGTTTGCCCTGGTTGGAAAGCCTGGGAGTACGAGAACAACAGTAAAAACTGTCAGCAGTGAATTACAAGTCTTTGCACACAGTCAGGCTGATGGAAAATATGGAAAATAACTGGGACCTAAGGTAGTCCAACGTTATAATAGCATTGCTTCTCGGACTTTTTTGGCTAAGACCAAGTGTAGTCTCCTGTTCTTATCAACGCGGACCGAGAAGAGGATAGAGCGACCGGATCGGGAGTGGATTCAGGGGAGCAGCCGACGTGCAACAATGGCGACAGTGAGCGCTCGTGCCCCGGGACAGGGGGTCTGAAATACCGTACGAGTGACGGTGAGGAAGGTGGACGAAGGAGTGCCGGTGGACCGCACCTTCTTCGTGAAGAGGGTCCTGCTGGACTGTTGTGGTTTCGTTGTGGCGGATATCTCCTGCCTGCAGGACTTCCCCGGTGGTGGATTCTTCGATTTGACCTTAGGAGTGCGAAACTGTGCGAGCGCCTCCTGAAGGTAATCAAGGAGAAAAGAGGTGAGGGTCCCCTCTCTGTCCTGACCGCCGTCCCGCTGTTTGTGTTGCCAGTACAGAGGAGTCGTACGGTTACGGTCCACATGTACAATCCGCATGTGCCGGCGGCCAATGTTCTGACCTTCCTCGGAAAGTACGTGAAGGTGGAAGGGGACTGTAATGACGTTATGGACCCCTTCGGGATATGGACCAGCAAGAGGCAGGTCAAAGTGACGCTGCGGACAGGCGAGGGTGGCAACATCCTCCATCCACCGTCCAGCTTCATAATCGACAGGAGCAGGGGCTACCTGAGCTACGCTGGACAGCCCAAAGTCTGCCATACCGGTGGGCGGTCAGGGCACGTGGCGGCAGACAGTAAGGTGACCCTGTGCAGGAACTGCAGGGAGGAGGGGCACCTCGCAAAGGATTGCCCTGAAGAGAAGAGCTGCAACCTTTGCGGGGAGATGGGCCACCTTTACAGGGCATGCCCACGGCGGGGGACCACCTATGCCCAGGGCACGAGCAGGGGCAACGCAGGGCAAACCCCGCCAGACGAGAGGAAGAAGCCAGGTCCCTGCAAGGATACGGACCCCCCAAGCGTGCAGGAGGGCCAAGCCCCGCAGGAGGGACTGAAGGCCGGTGGCTCAGCCCTGCAGACTCCCCTGCCCCCTGAGTCCATGGAGGAGGAGGCGACGGGCGACCCAGGGGAGTGGACGATGGTGAAAAAGGTGAGGAGAAAGACATGCCGGCGGGCCCCCGCACCGCAACCGCCAAGCGGGAAGAGGCAGCTGCAGGGGGGCTACAAGAGGTCCTCCGACGAAGGGGACTCGGAGGCAGGCCACCCAAAGCAGAGGATGAAAGTCGCCGGGGAGAAGGAAAGCAGCGCCCCACTGCCCGGTGACAGTGGTCATCCAGTGGCTCCTGCCAACACCCGGCCACCCGCTGCTGGGGCCCTGGCGGGTCCCCCCACACCAGAGCCCCGGGATGCCGGGAGTAGTGGAGCTTCAGGAGGGGAGCAAGAAACCGCACGCCCCCAGCCTGACCCAGAGCTGGACGTTCCTGCCTCTGTCCCCGCTCCAGCGATGCCGGACACAGACAGCGACCCAGAATGCAGCACAGACGGCTTCCTTAGCCCCGGGATTGTCCAACAGCTCGCCCGCACAATGGGGATGCAGGGACTGGCACACGGGCTGGACCTTGGGGTAAATGGACTCGGGGAGGGCACCGCGGTAACTACTCTCAATGGGGGTATGGATCGCGAGCATTAACGTCTGGAGCGTCAAGTCTACCATGCGATATGTGTCTACGTTGGCCTACCTGACCAACATCAAGGCGGACCTCCTGTTTCTGCAGGAGTGTGGGATACCACACCTCAGCAGGTACAAGAAATGGTCGGGCGCCTGGACCCGTGGGTTTTCGATTTGGTCGTGGGGTAACGACTGTCGCTCCTCCGGCCTGGCTATTCTGCTGCGAGGAAGCAACTTCACCATCTCCCAAGTTCAGGTGGTGGTGGGGGGGGCGCCTCCTGCTGGCGGATGTCACTTATAAGAACGCTCCCCTGAGGCTGATCAATGTGTACGCCCCAGCGGAACATTGTGAGCGGTTGGCCGTCCTGCAGCGGCTTCCATCCCTGCTGGCCACGTCCAGACTGGTCATCCTGGTCGGAGACTTCAACTGCATCATAGATGCAGATGGAAGATCCGGCACGGGGACAGCGGGTCGGGGTAGTAAACTGGATGTTAAGTCCAGCCTCCTGATGGACACGGTGAAGGACGCCAAACTGCTCGACATCTTCAGCTCCCCTGTAGACGGAGTGCAGCGGAGATACACCTGGTCACGGCCAGACGGGTCTATCCGATCAAGGATAGACTTCCTGTTTGTGTCCCGAGCGTTCTCGGTCAGATCCGCCGGCGTCGAGTGGGTGTTCTTCTCTGACCACTGCCTCCTGCTGGCCGACTGTCACTTACAGGACGACCAGCAGGCCGGCAAGGGAACGTGGAAGCTCAATACAACACTGTTGAACCCAGAGAACATCGAGGAGCTCAAGCCGGAGTACCCCGGTTGGAGAACCTTGAAACCCGTCTTTGAGTCTCCGGGCGACCAGTGGGAGAGGGTCAAAGGGAACGTCAAGAGGTTCTTTGTCCTCAAGGGTGATCGGAGCGCGAGAGAGACTCGGGGAAAGCTGTCGCGACTTCAGAAAAGGATGCAGAGCCTGCTCCTTCTGCAGTCGATGGGGGTCGATGTCACGGAGGATCTCCGGGAGGTGAGGGGCCAGCAAGCCTCGCTCTTCACCGCAGAGGCCTCCAGGATAACCTTCCGGTCCAGGGTCCGCTCCGTGGAGCAGGACGAGACGTCCTCACGTTTCTTCTTTCAGAAGGTGCACAAAGAGAACTCTATGCTTAGCAGGTTGAAGAAAGACGATGGCTCGGTATCGTCGTCTCAGTCCGAAATTTTGAGGATCAGCAGATCCTTTTATGCCGGACTTTATGACGCGAAGCCCACGGACAGCACGGCCTCTGAGTCGTTCCTGTCGTCTATTACGGAGGTCTTAGACGACGGCACGCGGGAGAGGCTGGACCGGCCACTATCCCTGGACGAGCTGACCAGAGCCCTCAGGTCCTTTGAGAGGAACAAGACTCCCGGGAGTGATGGCCTACCGGTCGAGTTGTATTCCGCTCTGTGGGACTTGGTTGGCCAGGACCTTCTGGAGGTGAACGACAGTGCGCTTCAGGCAGGGGAAATGTGCAAGTCCATGAGGAAGGGCATCATTACCCTCATTTATAAGCGGAACGGGGAGAGGGAAGAAATTTAGAATTGGCGACCGATCTCATTACTGAATGTAGACTACAAATCCTGGCCAAGGTCGCAGCAAACCGGGTCAGGTCTGTTCTGGAGTCGATGATTCACCCTGACCAAACCTGTGCTGTGCTGGGCAGGAAGATCGCTGAGAGCCTCGCGCTCGTCAGGGATACGATCGCCTACGTGCAGGACAGGAGGGTGGACACCTGCCTCGTCAGCCTGGACCAGGAGAAGGCCTTTGACAGGGTCTCTCATGTATACATGAGGGACGTCCTCTCCAAATTGGGTTTTGCGGAGGGGCTCTGCAATTGGATCCGACTGCTCTACACCAACATTGTTAGCGTAGTCTCGATCAACGGGTGGGAATCAGACAGTTTTCCTGTCAGATCTGGAGTCAGGCAGGGATGCCCACTCTCTCCTGTCTTGTTTGTGTGTTGTATGGAGCCCTTCGCCGCGTCCATCAGGAAGGACGTGAGCCTGAAGGGGGTGACAATTCCAGGCAGCAGAGGCCTGCAGGTCAAGACCTCCCTGTACATGGATGACGTCGGCGTCTTCTGCACCGATCGACGGTCGGTGAATAGGCTGTTGGACATCTGCGGCCAGTTCGAACTGGCCTCTGGTGCCAAAGTCAATAGCAGCAAGAGCGAGGCCATGTTCTTTGGCAACTGGGACGACAGCTCCTTCATCCCCTTCACCATCAGGACCGATTACCTGAAGGTGCTGGGTGTCTGGTTTGGAGGAGCTGGGGCGTGCAATAAGACTTGGGAGGAGCGCATCTCAAAGCTGCGGCAGAGGCTGGGGTGGTGGGTGCACCGGTCTCTCTCCATTGCGGGTAAAAACCTGGTCGTCAGGTGTAAGGGGCTTTCGGTACTGTTGTATGTGGCGCAGGCCTGGCCTATCCCCCGGACCAGCTCCACTGCGGTCACCCGGGCCATCTTCCACTTCATCTGGGGTTCGAGGATGGACCGGGTCCGCAGGGACACCATGTACAAAGACCTAGAAAATGGGGGGGAAGTATGTGCCGAACGCCACCCTCGCCCTGATGGCTACCTTTGTGTGCGGCTGCATCAAGCTGTGCGTAGATCCTCAGTATGCAAACACGAGGTGTCACGACTTACTGAGGTTCTACCTGTCCCCGGTGTTGTGAAGTATGGTCTTGGCCTCGCTGCCGCGGAACGCTCCAAGTAGTTGGACCGTCCCATACCACCTGTCCTTCATCGAGAAATTTTTGAAGGGAAACATCTTTGACCACAAGGCCGTCAGGCAGTGGTCGGCATGTAGCGTCCTTGAGATCCTTCGGAAAAGTAGAGCTTGGATCCTGTCGGGTGGTTCCCCTCGCAGACTGCCAAAGTCGTTTGGCAGAATGCCTCATCGCCAGAACTTTCTAACAAGCACGAGGACATTGCTTGGCTGGTGGTGAGAAGGGCTCGGCCAGTGAGATCGTTCCTGCATGCCCGGGCTCTCTGCGCCACCGCACACTGCCCTCGAGGTGGCTGCGGAGTGGACGAGACAGTCAATCACCTCCTTCTGGAGTGCACCTAAGCACAGGAGGTCTGGAGGGGAATGCAATGGTTTGTGTCGAGGTTCGTCCCGAGCAGCTCCGTGACACGGGACTCCGTGCTCTATGGGCTGTTTCCCGGGACGCACACCGAGACCAACATCAACTGCGCCTGGAGGACCATCAATGCGATGAAAGACGCTCTTTGGTCTGCCTGCAACTTGCTCGTCTTCCAGTTGAAAGAACTAACCCCGGCCTAGTGTTGTAGACTGGCGCACTCCAAGGTTCAGGACTACGTGTTGAAGGTCGCGCTAAAGCTTGGGGCAGCCGCCACCAAGGCGCAGTGGGGAAAGACCACCGTGTAAGGCCCCTCGGCCGAAATGTAACAGGGCCCTTTTCAGTAACTGGGCCCAGCTGGTGCCTCCTCCAACTGTTCAGGGGGCCAACTATGACTACTGGTACAGATGATCGCCGGAGATTTTGTTTTTCTTTTTTCCTTTACTTGGTGTGCGTACCCCCAGGGTAACCCAGAGCAGCTAGCATGACTGGGTAGGTGTGCAAATGTGTCTATTTCTTTTTGTATATTCTTATCAGCTTTAATATCTGATATGTCCTTTACTTAAGGACCCTATAGTAAACTGATTTTTGGAGCAGGGAGTTGGAATAGGAGCTTGCTTCATCCACTCTATGCATCGTCCTGGTATTGCAGTGTTTCCAGGAATGGTTCAGTCTCATTAAACCAATTTGAAAAGCAGCCTGATCAATACTTTAAGAACCATTTCTGGAGAAGGGTCTAGGCCCAAAACGTCAGCCTTCCTGCTCCTCTGATGCTGCTTGGCCTGCTGTGTTCATCTAGCTCTACACCTTGTTATCTCAGATTCTCCAGCATCTGCTCAATACTCTGGAACCGTATCATAGAATTCCTACAGTGTGGAAACAGGCCCGTAAGCCCAACAAGTCCATACCGAACCTCAGAGCATCCCAGCCAAACATATAACCCACCTAATCTACCCCTCCCTGAACACTACAGGCAATTCAGCATGGCCAATCCACCTATCCTGCACATCTTTGGACTGTGGGAAGAAACCGGAGCACCCGGAGGAAACCCACGCAGACACGGGGATAATGCGCAAACTCCACACAGGCAGTCACCCAAGGCTAGAATCGAATCTGTGTCCTGGTGCTGTGAGGCAGCAATGCTAACCACTGAGCCACCGTGCCACCAAAGTACTTTCTCTCAATACTTTCACCCAACTTTCTCCAAATATACTTGTTCCAAGGTAACTGTTAATATCTCCTTTTCTGCATGTTCAGCACTTGCGCTGAATGTTATCATCTCATCCCTGGTACATGCCACAACTTCCCACCAACACCATCCCTGAATATCCACACATGGCATCAGAAGTAAAAGAAAATCACCTGCCAACACTACCTAATTGCAAATGGCATTTCAGAAAAAAAAAAATAAAGCTATTGAAGTATTCACTAGTTTTGAATTTGATGACAATGACTTGGATGTTTTGAACGAGAGATTTTGGGAACACGCGAGCCAGGAAAGGATATGACGTAAAGAAGGCACATTTTTCATTTAAGTGCAAGAGCAACCAATCAAACAGGTGTGCATGTGACTGCTTTATTTATTTTTCTCAAGTCAAGGCCTGTGAGTTTAATCAGATTATCGATTCACTGATGTGGGACACAATTGCAAATGACCAAGTCAGTGGCATATTACTCCGAAAGCCAAATCTCACATTAGCCAGACCAATAGATATTTGCAGATCTAGCGATATGAGCCAGAGTTAAATAAAAATGCTACATCAAGATGCAGAATTGCCTGTCCACAAAGTACATTCTTGCTCTAAGAACTCTACAAGCTTTTCAGCACCTGAGACGTGTTGTGCTTAGGGACTGGCACAACATCTCTGCCTTTCCCTGGCATTTTTGCACTTTGATGTCTCAACTAGAACCTAATGTTTCACAGTGCTCCTGTCTTGCCTGGTTGTTTATCGCAGGCATAAGCCAGGCAGGTTATCATTGTTGTTACCAGCAGTCAGTCAAGGGCTGGTCAGCAGCTAAGGCAACAAACGCATGTGTTTCGACCAAATGGTCACGTCTCAAAGTTTCAGGGAAACAGTTCTCAGTCAGGGCAAGGGAGACAGGATTCAGTCAGGAGATCCTGACACAGCATGTCCAGGGAATCATTCGATATCAGCTCAGGGACTTTGACACTGTCAGTCAGCCATTTGGGGCAATCAGGATCAGGGAATCTGTATCACTACAGTACAGAGAGATGGCCACAGTCACTACTAATTACATCCTCAAAATGCTCCAGTAGATTTGTTGAGCCTGAATTATGCTCATCAATCCAAGCTGACCCTGTCCATTCCTGCCATTGGGGGTCAGTTTGATGAAATTCTCAAGGTGTTCGGGAGGCACTGCAGTACTGGTGAAGCTGGGGAAGTCAGTACTGGGCAGTGGGGACAGCCTGCTTGGAGGAAGAGTGGACATTAATTGTGGGATCAGTGGGAAAGTCAACATATTAGTGACGGAGGGAAACAAAGAACGTGGGTTGTTGTGGAAGTGCAAGTCGTCATTGTTCACTGCCATCATGGTTTTGATGTGGGGAGAGTGCAGTATATGGTGAAGCTGTGGGGCTGGGACTCTGGGTTGGGTAATATTGTGAGGTAAAGTTTGTAAATGAAAGAGCTGCGTGGGAAAGTGCAGAAGCTCACGGACTCGACAAGGAAGAGACTTGTGCAAGGAAGAAAGGAATACTGAGTACAAGATGTAATGTTGCAACTTTATAAGACTTTAGTCAGGCTGCTCTTCGAGTATTGTGTTCAGTTCTGGTCACCACATTACAGGAAGGATATGGAGGCTTTGGAGAGGATGCAGAAGAGGTTTACTAGGATGCTGCTTTGATCACAGGGTATGAGCTATAGGGAGACATTAGAAAAACTCGGGTTGTTTTCTCTGGGGCAGTGGAGGCCGAGGAAGACTTCATAGAAGTCTACAAAATTATGAGATGTATAGCTGGAATTGACAGTCAGAACCTTTTTCCCAGAGTTGAAATGTCTAATACTAAGGGGCATGCATTTAATATGAGAGGGGGGCAAGTTCAAATGAGATATAGATCAACTGGGATGTTGTGCAGAGAAATGGCATTTGAAGTTTAGTTTGAGGTGATGCAGTTTGGGAGGTTCAAGTCCATAGCTCCCTGAAATAGCAACACAAGTAGATAAGATGGTGAAGAATTTCGCTTTCATGGTACACAGCATCGAGATATGGTCAACTTTGATATCTGGTTCATAAGTGAGATGAGGTATTTTTCAAACATGTCAGAGCACGCATTGTTCCTATGACAACAACTATGGTTCCATCAATGCAATTTTTTTTTTGTTTCAACCATGAAATGGCCACAACTTGATCAAAAGTGAAAGTGACCATCAACCAGTTTGAATTGTCAGTTGTCAAATAAATTAAGACAGAGATAAATGTATTTGCAGGAGTTTTTTCAATTAATTTTTTAAAAAATTCATTCATGGGATGATATCACTGGATAATAATGGCAGTTTCCTTCCCTAAAGGACACAGGTGAACAGATGTGTTTTTCCAACAATGACAATGGATTCACGGTCATCATTAGATTCATATTTCCAGGTTTTTTTATTTTAACTCCAATTCCGCTATCTGGAATGGTGGTATTCAAACCTAGGTCCCACGAACGTTATCTCGGTCTCTGGAGAGTGATGGACAGCAGACTAAACAGAAAATAAACATTAGAAATCATACAATGTCTTGGTTTACGTATTCATCATGAGATCCGTCTCTGCTATGGACACCAGGTAAAGATCTGAAGAGACTGCATTTCCACCTGGACAGAGCCACAATGGTCACCAGGTTTCATAGCAGATTGGGAAACTGCAATGAGGGATATAGTACATGACTCATCCCAATCTTTTGTTTGGATTTAAAACTTTCTTTTGATCGTTATCCACAAAATGAAAGATTACATTGTTTCCAATAAACAAATATCTATTAAAAGTTGAAACATGTCTGTGGAGATCAATAGAATCCGTAATTGTAAAGGTGTGCAGACATATTGACCAGGCACAACTAACAAATAAAGGGCCATCAAGATCATCATAGAATCCCTACAGTGTGGAAGATGGCCAATCAGTCCATTGAGTCCACACCAACCCTCTAAAGAGCATCCCACGCAGTCTCACACCCTACCCTATCCCTGCATTTTGCACACAATACACTATGGGCAATTTAGCATAGTTAATCTACTAATTTGCACATTTTCGGACTGTGGGAGGAAACCGCAGCACCTGGAGGAAACCCACGCAGACACAGGGAGAATGTCCAAACTCCACACAGTCGCCCAAAGCTAGAATCAAACCCAGGTCCCTGGTGCTGTGACGCAGCATTGCTGACCACTGTGCCACCATGCAGCCTCAAGAGATCTATGTATAATTTTCTCAATTATATAGCTTTTCAAACTAAATGTGAGCAATTCAGCATGCTCAACAAAGGATTCACCTCCATCTCAGATTCTTACAGTCAGCCTTGTTTTAGTCTATCCTACTGAACCGAAAACACCCTCTCTGAAATGAGAAGCAGTTTCATCATTTCAAGTTCAGCTGACTCCGAGTGACTTTGAACTCGAAACATTAACTCTGCGTTTGTATCTACAGATGCCAGACCTGAGGAGTTTCCACACCACTTCCTGTTTTACTTTGATTGGCAACATCCTCAGTATTTTATTTTTCTTTCTGATTTTGAGTCTAGTTTGAACTCTTGTACAATTGCTCCCAGCATCTTTACCATCCCCAGGACAGGGATCAGCACATTTTTCTGTGCACAGGTCAGCTACTAGCATCTTTCATACCCCAAGGGAAGAAAATCACCTTTATTTTGCATGCAAAATATGTGGATTGTAGTCCAGATGTAAAGATTATAAGTACCCTGATTGAGTACCTGACAGTGAGTTTTTTTCCGTTGAATGGGGTGACAGTCACTGACGTCTCATTCTTTCACAGCTCCATGTATTCCTAATTGGGACAGTCTAAGCAGACGAATCCACAGTGAAGCAAAATTCAAGATTCTGCAGATGTTGGAAATCCAGTCTCAAAACAAAAAATGTTGGAAACACTCAGCAAGACCAACAGTTTTGGAAGAGAAATTTAGTGAAAAATGCATGTTGCTAACCTTTTACCTGAACTGGACAATATTAATATTGAATAGTTTATAAACTAGGACTGTGTCACGGAAAAGGAGAGTGGAGTGCAGGTTTGATGGTGAATGGCCAATTCCTACCGCTAAATTTGATACGGAAATGCCGATCATGGACTGGGGTGGACAAAGTCAGAAGTCACATGACACCAGATTATAGTCCAACAGGTTTATTTGAAATCACAAACTTTCAGAGAGCTGCTCCTTCTGCAGGTGGAGTCACCTGATGAAGGAACAGCAGTCTGAAAGCTTCTGATGTCAAATAAACCTGTTGGACTATAATCTGGTATTGTTTGACTTCTGACTTTGCTCCTAACTAACATGTTTGTATGAAAGAATATTGTTTTTGCAAGCAGTTCGGAGACTGGAGTGACTAAATGACAAAGTTCAAAGTCCATCACAATGATGCTACAAGGCAACATTGTCTATAATGAGAAGTTAATAAACAAATGGACGAGGAGGAGAAACAAAAGTCAGGCCCAGAGACAGCAAAATGTGAACAGCATTGGCAGTACCTGCTCTCGGATAGTACAGGTGACACAGTTATTGCCCCTGCCATTTTTATCATGCATTTTGACTGTGGAAACATCACCAGAGGGACCAAGTGTCCCTGGACACATTTGACAGAACGTAACAGTAGATACAGCAACAAATGGCGAACGGTAGGTAAGCTTTTATTACAAATGGCTTTGGAGAACAAGAGTGAACTCCCCTGGAGTGCTGTGAGCAGGTTACTGCGGTGAGATCTGCCCTGGAGGAATGTGAGCAGTTTTCAGGATAGAGGTTTGCCCTAGAGGGCTGTGAGCAGTTTCTGATGACTGAACTAACATGATCTAGAGTGAGTGTACCAAAGTTCTCCAGACTGGTTCCTGGGAAAAGGGGATTTCTGAGCAGAAGAAATTGAGTAAACAGGGCTTATATTCTGTGAGATAAAATCAAAGTCACCATAGTGCTACTGGACAACCTGGCTGTCTCTCATTCGAGACAGACAAATGGTGGTGGCTAACCTGAGAGTCAGGCAAGGGAAGAAGTCAAGAAGGACAGTCCTTCATGGTCACCTCAACTGTTGAAGGAATTGAATCCACACTGTTGGTACCACTCCAAGTCGTAAATCAGCTGTCCAGCCAACTGAACTAACTGACAACCAACCGTGGGATATAGAGAAATAGAAGTGATCTAATTGATTTTTTTTTTGAAGATGCTTGACAGGAACAATGCTGAGTAAATGTTTCCTCTGGCTGGGAAATCTACGACATGGGGTAATTGTCTCAGAATAAGGGTGTGGCCATTTCAGATTGAGATGAGGATCAATTTCTTCACTCGCACTACTGTAAATCTGTGGAATTCTCTATTCCAGGGAGCTGTAGATTCTTGGTCATCCAGTGGTGCCAAATCAGGCATTGTTAGATTTTTGTACATCAGAAATGAGGGAAATGTGGAGAATTTGAGAAGGTAGAACTGAGGTAGATGACAGGAGGAACAAGGTCAAAGGGCTGAACGGATGTTTACTGTCTATTTCTGCATTTGATTCTAGCCTCAGCCTGCTGTTTGTGTGCAGCTTGCACAGTCTCTGTGTCTGTGCAGGTTTCCTCCAGGTGCTCTGGTTTCCTGCTACAGACTAAAGATGTGCAGGTTAGGGTGGATTGACTGTGCTAAATTGCCCATAGTGCCCATGTATGTGCCGACTATGTGGATTGTCCATGTTAAATGCAGTGTTGTCGAGATTGGGTGTGAGTGTGAGTCGGACACTCTTCGTAAGTTCAATGTCGACTTGATGGGCCAAATGGTCTGCTTCCACACTGGAGGGATTCTATGATCTCCAGAAACAAGCCCAAAAAACATGGTTTGGATATAGCTAACAGCAGAATCAAAAACCAATCAACAGTTACTCAGAAATTTGCTGGTAGTTAACCAGTCCTGATGAACCAGGAAATCCCTTTTCACATACTGTGCAGGTGGATAGTCTTTAGTCAGTGTGAATGTGTCGATGTATGGTGACAACATGACTATTTCCACTCTCCACCTTACAGATACACAACTGTTGTTAACATTTTATTCACAATATCAGCACCTGTAATTGAACAGGGATTAGTAACATCAGCACAAATAGCCCAAAACCATGGCTCATTTGATAGTGAGTGACAGCAAAATCCTTCAACTGTGGTTCTTTGTGAACTCGTTGGTGTGTTAACAGTTTGGATGACTGAGTGAACGCTTTCCCACACTCAGAGCTCGTGAATGGTCTCTCCCCAGTGTAAACCTGCTGGTGCTCCAGCAGGTAGGATGACCGAATTAATGCTTTCCCATATTTAGAGTAGATGAATGGTTTCTCCCCACTGTGAACGCTCTGGTGTCTAAGTAGGTTAGATGAGCAAGTGAATCCCTTCCCACACTGGGAGCAGATAAATGGTCTCTCTCCAGAGTGAACTCGCTGGTGTATCAGCGGGGAGTTCGAGTCAGCAAAGCCTTTCCCACACACAGAACAGGTCAATGGTATCTCTCCAGTGTGAACTCGCTGGTATATCAGTAGCCTAGCTGGTGAAGCGAATCCCTTCCCACAATCAGAGCAGGTGAATGGCTTCTTCCCAGTGTGACTCTGTTGGTGAGTTTTTAGCTGGGACGGGTAAAGAAATCCCTTCCCGCAATCCGCACATTTCCACAGTCTCTCCCCAGTGTCACTGCGCTGGTGTTTGGACATTTCAGATGAATCTTCACAGACTCTCCGACACACAGACCATGTGCGTTTCTCCCCAGTGTGAATGCTGCTTTTACCTTCAATGTTCAAAATCCTGAGATAATTGGGTTGTGATAAACAAAGTGACTGTCAGATCTGGATGTGGAACTGTTTGAATTCTTCAACTGCAAACTAAGCTTTCAAACAGAAAGTAAGTGCAGTGAGTGAGAAACCAGAAGAACACACACAGTTTGTGAAACTGAGAAATCCTCTGGACATTTGTGGAGCGACACTTGGGGAATATGCTGGATTATCATTAGAACAAATTCATTCATAAATATCCTCCAGGTAAAGGATCCAGTCAGTGTTTGCACAAAACTACCGAAAGAGAGAGGTGGGAGAGCCAGGGAGGAAGGACATGCATTGTATAGATCTGTAACTCAACCTTATGATCCCTCTGAAAGACCAAGAACAGTGGAAGTAAAATTGTGGAAATCTGAAATGAAAACAAAAAAAATGCTTTTTCAGAGTTGTACAGCACGAAACAATCCCTTTGGTCCCAGTTGTCCATGCCGACCAGATATCCTAAATTAATCTAATCCCATTTGCAAGCATTTGACCCATATTCCTCTAAACCCTTCCTATTCACGTACCCATCCAGATGCCTTTTAAATGTTGTAATTGTGCCAGCTTCCACCAGTTCCTCTGGCAGCTCATTCTACACAGGCACCACCCGCTTTCCTTTTTAAAACTTTCCCTCTCAGCTTAAACCAATGTGTTTAGTTCTAATCTCCTCTACCCTGGTGAAACAACCTTGGCTATTCACTCTATGCCCACCATAATTTTATTAACCTCTATAAGGTCACCTCTCAGCCTTCAATGCTCCAGGGAAAATAGCCCCAGCGTATTCAGCCTCTCCCTACAGCTCGAAACTTCCAACTCTTGCAACATCCTTGTAAATCTTTTCTGCACCCTGCCAAGTTTAACAGCATCATTCCTACAGCAGGGAGACCAGAACTGAATACAGTATTCCAAAAGCGTCATAATCAATGTCTTGTTCAGCCTATAACATGACCTCCCAGCTCCTATACTCAATGCACTGACCAATAAATGCAAGCATAGCAAACATCATCTTCACTGCCTTCTATACCTGCAATCCACCTTCAAGGAACTGTGCACCTGCACCCCAAGGAGTATCTGTTGCGTAACTGTCCCCAGGGCCTCATCATTAAATGTTTTAGTCCTGCCCTGATTTTCAATACCAAAATGCAATATCTCACATTTATCTAAACTCAACCTATTTCTGTCACTCCTTGGCCCTTCGACCCATTTGATTACGTTCCCATTGGACTTGGAGGTAAATTTCTTTGCTGTTTACTACACCAACAATTTTAGTGTCATATGCAAACTTACTAACCATTCCTCCAATATTCATTCCAAATGATTTATATCACTGACAAAAAGCAGTGGACCCAGCACCGATCCTTGCAGCACACTGCTGTTCGTAGTCCTCCAGACTGAAAAAAACAACCCTCCACCATGATCCTGTCTCCTTCCTTCAAGCCAATTTTGTTTCAAATAGCTAACTCTCCCTGGATTCCATTTGATCTAATCTTGCTAACCAGTCTATCATGTCGAGCTTTGGTGAATGCCTTGCTGAAATCCATATAGACAATGTCCACTGCTTTGCCTTCATTAATCTTCTTTTTCACTTCTTCAAAAAACTCAATCAAGTTAGTGAGACAACATTTCCCACTCACAAAGCCATGTTGACTATCCCTAATCAGCCCTTGCTTCTCCAAACACATGCAAATCCTGTCCCTCAGAATCCCTTCCAACAATTTACCCACCACTGACATCAGGCTCACTGGTCGATAGTTCCCTGACATTTTCATACCACCTTTCTTAAAGAATGGCACTACATTAGCCACGCAGTCTTCTGGCACCTCACCAGTGTCTATCAGTAATACAAATATCTCAGCAAGGGGCCCAGCAATTACTTCCCTAGCTTCCCCCAAAGTTTGTGGATAACACCTGATCAGGTGCCAGGGACCGATCCATCTTAATGCATTTTAAGACGTCCAGCACCTAGTCCTGTGTAATATGGACACTTTTCACGACTCATTATTTATTTCTCCAAGTTCTCTAGCTTCCATATCCTTCTCTGCAGTAAATACTAATGCGAAATACTCATCTACTATCACAGCCTGCAGTTCCGCACATAGACAGCCTTGTTGATCTTTAAAGGGGCCCTATTTTCTCCTTAGTTGCTTTTTTGTCCTAAATGTAGTTTCAGAATCTCTTAGGATTCCCCTTAACCCTATTTGCCAAAGATAGCTCATGTCTCCTTTTTGCCCTCCTGATTTCCCTTGAGTAGACTCCTACTGCCCTTATACTTCAAGGGATTGACCCATTCCTGCTGTCAATACCCAACATGTGCTGCCTTCTTTTTCTTGACCAGAGCCTCAATTTCTCTAGTCATCCAGTATCTCCTACACTTACCAGCCTCGCTCCTCACATGAACAGGAACATACTGTCTCTGGACTCTCCATATTTTATTTTTGAAGGCCTCCCACTTTCCAAGCATCCCTTTACCTGCGAATTGCCTCTCCAGATCTCTTTTGGAAGTTCTTGCCCAATACTGTCAAAGTTGGCCTTACTCCAATTTAGAACTTTGAAATTTATATTAAATATTTAAGTTTTAGATTTAAACTAATCCCATCTGCCTGCATCTGGCACATATCCCTCTAAACCTTTCTTATACATGTACTTATTCAAATGTCTTTCAAACAATGCGACTGTACCTGCATCCACCACCTCCTCTGAAAGTTCTTTCCACACACGAAACACTGTAAAAAAAAAAAAAATGTCCCTCATGTCTTTTTTAACTATGTCTTTCTCCTCTCACCCTACACATATGTCCCCTTGTCTTGAAATCCCCCAACCTAGGGAAAAATAAAACCCTTGCTATTCACATAATCTATGCCCCTTATGATTTTATAAACCTTTGTAAGGTCACCCCTTAACCTCCTATGCTCCAGTGAGAAAAGTCCTAGCTTTGGCAGTCTATTTTGATAATCAAGCCCTCCATTCCTGGCAACATCCCAGCAAGTCTTTTCTAAACTGTCTCCAGTTTAATAATAATATCCTTCCTGTAACAAGGCGACCAGAACTGCACACAATACCTCAAATGAAGCCTCACCAATGTCCTGTACAACCTCAACATAACATCCCAACTCCTATACTCAAAGGTCTGAGCAATGAAGGCAAGTGTGCTAAACAACTTATTAACCTGTCTATCTATCTACATAAACTTCGAAGAATTATGCACCTGAATCTCAGCATTTCTGAATTCCACAACACTACCCAAGGTGCAACCATCAATTGTGTCAGTCCTACCCTTGTTCATTTTACCAAAGTACAATATCTCGCATTTATTCAAAATGAACTTCATCTTCCACTCCTTTACCCATTGACCCAATTGATCAAGATCTCGCTGTCATCTTTGATAACCTTCACTAACCAGTATACCACTAATTGTAGTATCATCTGCAAACTTACTAATCTTGTCCCTTAAATTCTCATCCAAATCATTAATATAAATGAGAAACAAAAGTGGACCCTGTACCGATTGCTGTGGAACACCGCTGGTCACAGAACTCCATTCTGAAAAATCCTCCAGCACCACGTTCTCTCCTACAACTCAGCCAATTTTGTTTCCAATTAGCAAGCTCTTCCTGAATCATATGTGATCTAACTTTACTAATTAGTCTACCATGTGGAACCCTGTCAAAGGCTTCACTCTCACTCTCGAGGTGATGTAAATCTGACCCAATTCCCCTGCCATTTGTCCACGGCCCTCTTAATCATTCCTTGAAAAGTTAAATCCCAAATCTCTTTTGAGAATAACTGCTGAATCTGCATCCAGCTGCCATTCAGACTGTGCCAGATCCTGGGAACTTGCTGAGTCAAGTAATCTTCACATTTTCACCCTGCATTATTTGCCAATTATCTGAATGTTGTATTCTGCGGTTACCAAACGTTGCCACAATGTTAATAATTTTTCTCTCTCTGCAAACTAATATCCTGGAAACAAATCTACTACTCGAATAAATCATTGCTAATCAGCCCCAAGGAGAATTATCTGAGCTTCTGCTAGCTCTCTCCAAACCAGAAACCCATCATAATTTTAATTTACTTACGGGATGTGGTCTTTGCTGCCCAGACTAATATTGATTGGCCATTTTTATTTGATTTGGAGAAAGTAGTGGTGAACCACTTTCTATAACTGCTGCACTCCATGTGCTGAAAGTACACCACTGTGCTGTTGAGACGATAATCCACCCTGGAGCCTCACCACCCTCCCTATTGCAGGAATCATACCTCAAACCTCACTACCGTCCCTATCATGAGAATGACCCTCGAGCCTCAATACCTGCACTATTGCAGGCATCACCCTTGAGCCTCAGCACCCTCCACATCGCTGGAATCCCTCTCCAGCCTCACGACCTGCCTATCGTTGGAATCTCCCTCTCGCCTCAGAGCTCTCACCATCTCTGTAGATTCCTCCAGTCTCACAAACCTCCTTCTCTCTGTAATCTCCTCCAGCCTCAACACCCTCCTACCTCTGTAAATTCCACCAGCCCATATAAACTTCCTTAGCTCTGTAATTGTCTTCACCCACACAAACCTCCCTTTGTTTGAAATTTAATCCAGCCTCTCAATCCTCACCATTTCTGTAACCTCCTCCAACCTCACACTTTTCCCTACTTCTGTAATCTTCTCCAGTCTCAGAACCCTTCTTGTCTCTAATATCCTCCAGCCTCACAAATGTCAATGATATGTGCTTTCCTCTAATACAATCTTTATGATGATAACCCATTTTTATTCCTCCACTTGATGGCGGCACTTTCAATTTCCTGGGCTTCAAGCTCCAGAATTTTGTGGCAAACCGCTTCATCTCTATACCTCACTTTTCTCCCAAAAACATTGACCAATCATGAGTCATTTATTCTAATACCTCCTTTTCTGAAATTGCTTGAAATATTGCTTGGGATCTTCCTATGTGAAGTGTCTTGGAGGTCTACAGTACAGAAAAAGGTTCTGTGGCCCATCCAGCCTGTGCCAGTTAAAAACGACCACCTAACTATTCTAATTGAATTTTCCAGCACTTGGCCCATAGACTTGCCTGCGTTGGCATCATAAGTGTGCATCTAAGTATGTCTTAAATGTTATGAGGATCTCTGTGTCTACCACTACAGACAGTGAGGTTCAGTGCAACTGTCACAGCATGATGACATCACAGACAGGAACAGGGACTAGCTGAGTGTGCAAACCAAAGATCACCCACACGTTGTGAAGGATGGGAGGATCCCTGATAGGGAGCAGAGGAGACTTAACAGAATGATTTGTAGGAAGAGGGTTTTTAGTTGCATGGTTAGGTTTATTTTTTACATTATTCTTTCATGTGACTTGGGCGTTGCTGGTACATATCGAGAATATCCATCTGCAATGGATGGATTGTCCTTCTCAACCTCTCCCCTCGCCTGGGGTGTGGTAAACTTCAGGTTAAACCAGCCCTATGGTCAGGTAGGACAATGGTGATTTTACCTTTGGCACAGTGATGCTACTGTGCCTCAGTGGTGTAGAGGGGAATGTTGAATGTGGTGGATGGGACACCACTCTGACACAGTGCTTCATCTGGAGGATGTTCACTTTCTTTAATATTGTTGGGGCTGCACTGATGCAGGTAAGTGGAAAATGTTCCAACACAATCCGGATGAGTGCCTTATAGACAGCAAACAGTCATTGGGGAATCAGGTGTTTGGGGAAACTGAGATTGTTCTCCTTGTAACAAAGGATTTTGAGGTGACCTTTGATAGAGGTGTTTACAAAAGATATACATTAGGATGATAAAATGTATACTCATCAACTGATCATAAAAACGATTACAGGACATATATGGAAAGTTTTAGGGAAGATCTATTGAGAAAATGTGGTGATTGAAGAGAGAAATTTTACATGGCAAATGGGAATGAGCAGGTACACAATACTCACACACAATGCGAATATCCAGGTCCTGAATGGAGTAATTCTGTCAGAGTTTGGTGTTACAATTATTGAGTTTCCCACCTGAAAGTCCACTTGTAATATCCTATAACACAAATTCATAAAATCATCACTGTCAGTCCAGGGTAGAAATTCACAACATCCCCTCCTCCTGGCGGAGGATAACTGTGCATTGTCCCTGCTGCACATTATCCCTTGTGGAGGTCAGCAGTTGATTCAGGGGGAAATCTATTTGGGTTTCTAGGAGTTTCCACCTTGGGACTTCATGATATTGAACAGAACAGCAGGTCTTTGACACAGGGCAAAGAATGGCCAAGAGTTAGTGAGATGCAGACAGCAGGATTCGCTTCCTTTTCTTTCCTTCCGTGCTGCTGCACTGCCACATCAATGAGACATTGGGCCGGAAAAGCTAACGCAGCTTGATGGACATGTTGTCTCGATTCTGAACAATGGACAGTAAGCTTCTCCCAATCATTCGAAAGAATGCCCATTAAAAAGGCAGCAATTACGTACGTGTCGTCTTGCCCAGTGCTCCCAACAAAAAGATTAGAAGAATGAGGGAGGATCTCAAAAAAAGGGTTACAGTTTATGGAGAGATATTGATAAATCGGCAACAAGTTGGCAAATGGAGTATAATGTGGGAAAATGTGAAGTTTTCATTTTTAAGGAGACAACTAAAGAACACAGTGTTATTGAAAAGGTAAAAATTGTGGAAAACTGCAACACAAAGGGACTCAGGAATAATTGTGCAGGAAACACGAAGTGAGCACACAGTTGCAACAGGTAATCAGGAAGGGTAATGGGATGTTATCCCTTATGTCAAGGTGTTTGCAGTATAAGAGTTTGGAACATATGTTTTCGGACAAATGTACAAATTGATGGTAAGACCACATCTGGAGGAATGTGAGCAGCTTTTTTGGTTCACTTATTCGAGCAAGTATATCACTTCATTGGAGGCATTTCAGAGAAGATGAACTAGGATGATCAATGGTTTGGAGGGATTATCTTTAAAAATAAGACTAAACAGGTTTGGAATCTACCAACTAGATTTTCGAAGAATGAGAGATGATCTAATTAAAAATATAGGATTCTTAAGGGAGTTGACAGGATAAATGTTGAGGGGATATTTCCCATCATGGGAGCAGATTCTTGATCAGGCGGAGAATAGAGGGTTCTCTTTTGGAATCGTCAAGCTTAAGGCAACACAGACATGGGTAAGGGGTTTTGGTCGTAAATGAGCTGGAGTGAGGTGGAGAGAAGGAGCATTTTAGAGATTGAAATTTCTGGCATTTGTGATTGAGAAGATGAATGGTAAGCTGTTCATCTTGAGGCCAGATGAGAGCATTATTGAGCAGTTCAGCCTCAGACAGTTCCAAGTGAGAGGGATGGATTCAGTACAGGAGTAAGGAAAAGTAATTTGTAATAACAACTGAAGGTAATGGGTTTAACTATCACAAGTGTTATTGGAGGAAATTTCAGCTAATCAAGTAGTGGAAGCATGATAAGCAGTTTTATAATTGAGTAACAGTGGAGCAAAGGAGAGTGATGGAGGGGTGTTAGATCTGAACATTGTAGTGTACATGTGAAAACTAACACGGTGCTTGCTGAAGATCTCACCACCTGGCAGTATGTCGGTGAGAAACAGGATGGGCCTAGGATAGATCCTTGAGGGACATCGACTACATGGATTTCAGACAAGGAAAGAGAAAGTGGAGATGGAGTGAGATTTTCCAATGACGGTGAGGTCAAATATTGGTTTTAAACAGAATGGGTGAGAAGGACATAAGCAGAAAAGAGAAACAGACAGAACAATTAACAATATCGATGAATTGGCATGGGGAAGAGGCAAGGAGGAGGAGAAACAAGAGAGAGTTGGAATGTTTGTAGTTTAGGGGAATAGGGCAAAGGGTTAAGATGAACTCTGATAAGGCTTGACACGAGACTGGAGAAAGATGCAAGTTTAGGACTAAAACGAGGAACAACATGCAAGGCAACTTGGTTTGGTGGGCTAATGGAAAAGAGGGAAGCAGCAGAGGCAGCTGATTGGATTGTCTCTATCTTAGTGACATAGAAACTCCATGTGTCTCCCTCACGTTGTTGGAGGGGAGGATGGAGGAGACAGGATGATGGACAGTGTTTTGCAAAGAAACAATGTCTCTGTTATTAGTGATATTTAAAAATGAGTGAACAAACCTGATGAATTTAACTTTTATCCAGAATATTAAAATGTACAACAGAAGTCCAGGTTGGAATCCCATCTCAGCCGATGGTGGAATTTGAATTCAATTAACAAAAAATGGAACTAATAATCAACTGGTTGCCACGGAACCATTGTTAATGGCAGAAAAAAAAAATCTAATGTCCTTCAGGGAAAGAAATTTGCCAACCTCAGCAAGCCACTCAGTTGCAAATCACTGCAAAGTCTCAACAAACGAATGAAACTGGATGGGCCACTTGGCATCTACCCAAGGCACTCGGAAAGACAACTGCAGAATCAGCCCTATCGACCCCGCAAACTCCCCCTCACTAATATCTGGGGGCTAGTAGCAAAGTTTGGAGAGCTGACTCAAAGACTAGTCAAGAAACAGCGTCATATGCATGGAATCATACCTTACAGTCAATGACACACGCCACCATCACTGTCCCTCGATAAGTCCTGTCCCACGAGTAGGACAGACCCGGCAGACGTGGCAGCACAGTGGTATTCTGACTGGATTGATTTGACCTCAGAGTACTCGACATTGACTCTGACGTCTGGAAGTCTCATGGCTCCTGCTGATTACCACGTACCATCCTCCCTCGGTTGATAAATCGGCAGCAGTATTATCGCTAGATTATTAATCCAGAGACCCAGATAACATTCTGGGGACCAAGGTTCGATTCCTGTCATGGCAGATGGTGGAATCTGAATTAAATAATGACCTGGAATTAAGAGTCTAATGATGACCATGAAACCATTGCCGATTATCAGGAAAGACCCATCAGGTTCACTTAGTCCTTTCGGGAAGGAAATCTGCTATCCTTACCTGGTCTGGACTACATGTGACTCCAAACCCACAGCAATATGGTTGACTCTTAACTGCCTTCTGGGCAATTAGGGATGGGCAATAAACACTGGTCCAGCCAGCGATTTCCACATCCCAAGAGTGAATTTTAATTAAAAAAAACGCTTCCATGTTGAACAGCACTTGGAGGAAGCACTGAGAGTGTAAATGGCACCAAATGTACTCAATGTCCACCATCAGTAGTAGTTTGTAGCAGGATTACCAATCAAGCTGGTCGGGTGCTAAAGGACAAAGCTGCCTGGCTGGGACTGCAGCAGGTGGTGACGCAACCAACAAAAGGGAAAAACATAGCTGATCTCATCGTCACAAATTTCCCAGCTGCAGATGCATCTGTCCATGACAGGATTGATAACAGCGACCACCGCACAGTCCTGCGGAGACAAAGCCTCATCTTAAACTTGAGAATACCCTCCATTGTGTTGAGTGGCACTAACATCGGCTGAACTCAAAACCAGTTATCTATGAGGCTTTGTGATAGCAGCAGAACTTACTCCAGCACAATCTGTAACCTCATGGCCCAGCAAATCCTGCACTCAACCATTACCATTGATCCAGGGGATCAACACTGTTTGAATGGATACTATAGGAGGGCATGCCAAGAGCAGCACCAGGCATACCTAAAAATAAGGTGCCAACCTGGTAAAACTACCAAATAGGACTATCTCCATGCCAAATAGCATAAGCAGCAAGAGTTAGAGCTAAGCCACCCCATAACCAATAGATCAGATCTAAGCTCTGCAGTTCTGCCACACCCAGTCATGAATGGTGATGGACAATTAAAAAACTCACTGGAGGAAGCATGCCAAATATCCCCATCCTTACTGACAGAGGAGCCCAACCTATCCATACAAAAGATAAGACTGCAGCATTTGCAGCAATCTTCAACCAGAAGTGCCAATTGGATGATCCACCTCAGCCTTCTCCAGAAGTCCCCAACGTCACAGATGTGAGTTTTCATCCAATTTGATTCATTTCAAATAATATTAATAAATGGATGAATGGTGCAAAGGTTATGGGCCCTGGCAACACTCTGGCAATAGTACCGATGTCTTGTGCTCTAGAGCTTGCTACCCGCCAAGCCAAACTATTTCAGTACTGCCACAGCACTGGCATCTACCGACAATTTGGAACATTGTTTTTGTGCTGAACAGACCTGGACAAAATGAATGACATGGAATAAAAATGCTGTAGAATTTGGTCGTCTGAAATGGAAGGAAAATGCACTCTCTTTCTGGGAAAATAATTCCTGACTGTGAAAGATAGCATTCAAAAATTAATCTGGTAAGAGAGCAGCACATGGTCAGGGGGTGGGCAGCAGTGGAAAATTCATTTACAAAAGGTATAAGAAAGTAACAGTAAAATACTAAACAGAGATCAAATATATCCATCATTAGAGACTGAAGAGATTAGATACTGACAAAGAGGTGATCAGGGAGCACAGAAGTGAGTAAGAGCAGTGCTAGCTGCTATGGTCCCACACTCTGGGAAAGAAATCCAGATGAAACAAACATTTCTCTTGAGATAACAAGGTGTAGAGCTGGATGAACACAGCAGGCCAAGCAGCATCAGAGGAGCAGGAAGGCTGACGTTTCGGGCCTAGACCCTTCTTCAGAAATGGGGGAGGGGAAGAGGAAGGGGAAGGGTGTTCTGAAATAAATAGGGAGAGAGGGGGAGGTGAATAGAAGATGGATAGAGAAGATAGGTGGAGAGGAGACAGACAGGTCAAAGAGGCGGAGATGGAGCCAGTAAAGGTGAGTGTAGGTAGGGAGGAGATAGGTCAGTCCAGGGAGGACAGACAGGTCAAGGCGCGGGATGAGGTTAGTAGGTAGGAGATGGGGGTGGAGATGGGGGTGGGGGTGGGGGTGGGGGTGGGGGTGGGAGCAGGGGATAGGTGGGAGGAAAGACAGGTTAAGGAGGCGGGGACGAGCTGGGCTGGTTTTGGAATGCGGTAGGGGGAGGGGAGATTTTGAAGCTTGTGAAGTCCACATTGATACCATGGGGCTGCAGAGTTCCCAAGCGGAATATGAGGTGCTGTTCCTGCAACCTTCGGGTGGCATTTCTCTTGGTTTGAATTTGCTCTGTGTAAGTCCTCTCCGATCACTTTCATTTCTGAAGAAGGGTCCAGACTCGAAACGTCAGCTTTCCTGCTCCTCTGATGCTGCCTGGCCGGCTGTGTTCCTCCAGCTCCACACCTTGTTATCTCATTTTCAACCAGAGACGTCTGTGGACGCGACCAGCTTCACCTTGGCCCTTTCAAAGTTTCAAAGCTACTGCGCATGTGCCCCGCGGATCATTGCCCCCAGTAAAGATGGTGGCGGTCACACGGTCCTATCGCCATCTGAGACGTTGATTTGTTTTCTGCAAACATGAGTCTGGGAGTTTCAAATGTGTGTTTTCCGACGTGCACTAAGTGTTTGTAAAACTTCCAAACCCGTACGAATATCACTTCCCTCCCGCTTTCTGCCGTATTTCTTTCTTTACCGTGTCCTGCTCTTACCTCAATTGCACAAATTTCGGTCTCAACGACTCTGCAGTGCGCGCCTGAATGATCACGTGGTTTACTCTGATCCCGCCCCTTCTTCACTCCGATTGGTTAGAAGGGCAGCTACATCCGCCCGGTCATCCACGGCGCCCCTGTGATCCAATTGGTCCCGCACTGACATCAATCACCCAGACTCTGTTGTGAGCTGGAGCATGTGCAGTGCTTCTTGTTGTCATTATCAGAAGCTAATGATCGTCATCAGAATCTTGCATTTTCAGACAAATGAAAATTAGAACTAGATTAGAAAAATTGTTATGTTAGCGATCCTGGGATTTTAATAAGTCGTTCTGAGGAAGGGTCACTGGACCTGAAACGTTAATTCTGTATCAGAGTTAGTAGGAACTGCAGATGCTGGAGAATCTGAGATAACAAGGTTGCAGAGCTGGATGAACACAGCAGGCCAAGCAGCATCATAGAAGCAGGAAGGCTGACGTTTCGGGCCTCGACCCTTCATCATCTGTTTTTTTTTCCTTCACAGATGCTGCCAGACCTGTTGAGCTTTTCCAACAACTTTGTTTTTGTTCCTGATTGACAACATCCGCAGTTCTTTTTAATAAGTCGTGTTTGAAAAGGCTTCCTCCTGCTCAAAGCTAAAGATAGCTCTTGATACTGCTCTGTCAGCGAATAGAGAAATGGCGGTGAAATAAATGTAATAAATCCAGGTATAGCAGTCTTCAGGTAAGATGTAAAGAGAATAATTATGAATATAAAGAACATGTGGTTAAGTGAGGTGAGTGTTGTTCATATGAACTGTGATTGGGCAGAGAGGGAGGTTAATCAAAGAAGAAGAAGGATAAAAGAGATTCACAAGAAAGGTCTATGCAATGGAACGCAACAAGAAGCAGAAGATAAAAGCCCAAGACAGAGGACAAACTTTGAAGACCGAGGCTGCAAAAGCTACAATAAGTTGTTTCACTGCTGTACTGCCTAGTTATTGACATAAGCAGTATAACCCGCATTCAACTGGAAATAGCTGTCTGGGTTTGTCACTGTAGTTTGCTTCATAACAGATAAACTTCTCCACACTTTGTCTCAATAAAGCTGCCAAGTCCGTTCCTGCTCGAAAAGGGGTGTAGATCACATTTAAGTAGACAATGGTAAATGTCAATCCAGGCTGGCAGCCAAACTCCACTCCCTCACCACTGACTCCATCCCTGCCCCTGGTAACTGGCTGCTAACACACTGCTCACAATCATGGTGCAATATTTCACCCCAAGATGAGCTTCCAACCACATTACTCACAGAATCTGGATTAATGCGTATTTTTCAAGTTGAAATACCCATCCCCCACAACCCACCCACCGTACTCTTAAGTACACTATTTGATGGGCACTGTTCTTTCGGAGATCTTTTAACTTGATGTAATTCATTAAACCTGCCACATTACACATTACCAGATCTAAATTAGCCACATCTCACATCCTACCCGTAATGCATCATTTAGCTCTTTGAACAGTTATGGAAGCAATTTTCTCTGAAATTCATCACCTCCATAAAAAAGGGCTTTATAATGAAGGAAAAAAATAGTAAACCATTCTTTACTTGGCACAGGTTTATTTACAGAGATCAACATTACAGATGTGTAGTTCCTGACTCCACTCTGTGTCTGTAAGTGTCTCGCTATCATTTCTCCAGTCAACAATGAATGTGTACATAATGTTTGAAAAAAATGAACAACTACAGTCAAGGCCACTAAAACATTTATCATCTGTATGGCTGCCAAGATGTCTCAGCAAGTGGGATGACTGATTGAATCCTTTCCCACACTCAGAACAAATGCATGGTTTCTCTCCCGTGTGAATTCGCTGGTGTGAGAGCAGATGGGAAGACTGACTAGATCTCTTCCAACACTTGGAGCATTTGATCGAGCTCTCCTAAGTGTGATCTCGCTGGTGTGTCAGTAGGTGGGATGTTTGAGTGAACCCTTTCTACACTTAAAGCAATTATAGAGTCATAGAGATATTCAGCACTGAAACAGAGCCAGCAGGAAGTGCAGATGCTGGAGAATCTGAGATAACAAGGTGTCGAGCTGGATGAACACAGCAGGCCAAACAGTATTAGAGGAGCAGGAAGGCTGACGTTTCGGGCCGAGACCCTTCTTCTGAAAAATTTCTGAAGAAGGGACTCGGCCCGAAACGTCAGCTTTCTGGCATCTCTGATGCTGCTTGGCGTGCTGTGTTCATTCAGCTCGACATCTTGTTATCTCAGAAACAGAGCCTTTGGTCCAACTCGTCCATGCCGATCAGACATCCAAAATTAATCTAGTCCTGTTTGCCAACATTTGGTCCATATCCCGCTGAACCCTTCCAATACATGTATTCATCTAGATGACTTTTAAATGTTGTATTTATACCAGCCTCCACCATTTCCTGTGTCAGTTCATTCCATACATACACCATCCTGCGTGTCAAAACATTGCACGCGACGTCCCTTTAAAATCTTTACCCTCAAACCTTAAACCTATAACCTAAAGTTTGGACTCCCCTACCCTGGGAAAAAGACCCTATCACTACCCCTCATGCTTTTATTAACTTCTATAAGGTCACCCCTCAGCCTCCAACACTCCAGTGTAAATAGCCTTAGTTTATTCAGCCTCTCCCTCCAGCTTAACTGCTCCAACCCTGGCAACTTCTTTGTAAAGCTTTTCTAAACCTTTTCATCTTTCCTCGAGCAGTGATAATAGAATTGAATGCAGTTTGCGAGGTTTCGTCTGTGTGTATTGACGTGGTTAATGGGTAGAGAGAGGATGAACACATCCTCTTTATCTCGCCAGTTTAAATTGTGAAAATATCGGTTTTAAAGCAGTGTAAGAGGAGATTGTCTCTTTCTGTGCATTTTCACTGGAAATGTTCAGCTGTGAACTGTCCGTCTTTGTAAAAGCGGTCTTTGATTTAAATTCTCACTGAGTAACATTGAGATAAGAAAAAAAAAAATCAAGTTTCTGTGATCGAGTGTTGAAGTACATGAACATGTGGATGGGGCTGGAGTCCCTCTGTGTGGTTCCGTGGCTTCGTTGGTTAAATCACCTGTCTAGTTAATAGGAGATCCTGGTTTCGAATCCCAGTGGTGCTGATGGCTTAGTTTGAGGGTACGTTGTCTAAGTTGCGTGACTCCTGAATGTATACGTGGCTGGCTTTTTGCGTTTATACTCAATGCATGATCATTCCACTCTTCCCACTCCAGATGCCTGAGCTGACCCAATTGGCAGTTCTGTTTCTTGCTGTTTTGTGAACTGGAACAATTAATAATTGTAGGCTAATCAGAGAGAGAAATGTTGATAAATATGCCGATTTGACAGATAAAGCTGATAATTTCGCCTAACATTATATTATTGAAATGCATAACTAACCCAGTTCCAAGGTTACCTCTCTTTCTCTCCACAGATGCTGCCAGGCCTGCTGAGTTTCTCGGTCAATTCCTCTTTCTGCTTCAGACTTTCAGCATCTGCAGTTCTTTGACTTCTGTTAACTTAAATAATTTCTGGGACAAAACAGTCTGTCTACCGGCTCCACAGCTTCTTTCCTGCTCCAGAGAATCAATCATCACAATAAACTAGCAGAATAGAACTCCCATGCGCTGACCGAAAATGGAACTCAGCCTATGGTGGTGAAAGCGCCAAATCCTAACCACTAGACAACCAGAAAGGGTGCTTCAGACTCTCGTATCTTTTCTCAACAACACTGATTCTGACTTTTGATTTGCTATCATTTTGGCTGTAGATCAGTTTCTCCCTTTCATCGAATCTTTGCAGCTTGGAGAAAAGACACCTCAGCCCATCGTGTCAGTTCCAGTCATCAAACCTCCATTTTGCTCATCCCAGTTTCCAGCATTTGGCCCAAAGCCTTTTGGGTTCTTACGTTTCAAGTGCTAATCTCAATGAGATAATCCCTGTCATCTCAGATGTCACAACGAATGGGGCTGAGGTGGTCAAACTGTGTTAAAGCCTCCCTGAGTGTCTCACCTCATTTTCACGCAGAGAGGGAGACACACAGACACAACCCCTCGAGTGAGAGACGCCTCAGAATTATACTGCTCTGTGTGCTTGACGCCTACTCTCAATTCCCCCACAGAAGTTTTTCCAACAAAAGGCAGTTTTACGGAACACAAGTGACTTCTCCAGACAATGAGAACCGTTACTGTGAACTGGGATATGAAATGGAAAATGACTTGCAAAAGTCCCACAAGCTGCTTAGGTGCAAAATTTAATTTCTAAAACTCACCGATCCAATCACTGCAGCTCCTGGGAGTCTGGCAAAACATCTCCCGGGAATCTGACAAGACAGCTTCCGACAGACATTCCCCACTAGAACCAGCTGTCAATTTACAAGGTTAGAAAAGAAAGGAAGACGCTGTTGTCTGACTCGAGCCAGAGAATATACAAACTTAAAAACTTCTGACTCGAAGGCAGACGCATTTTCCATTACAGCACTGGCACAAATTACGTTGCTGTGTGCCACATCTTGTCGAGTTGTGATGTAAACAGGGAGATACACGGAAACAGGATTCACAAGCCAAACGACCAGCAAAGACATTGTTTCTCTTCAATGGTTCCCAGTTTGCAAAGCGGTGAATTTCACCGGCAAAGGAAACTCATTTCTCTGCAGGTGCCTGCTTCAGTGTGGCCTGGTTCTCTGCTGGAGCTTGCCATCATTTTATTCACAGTCACTGCACAATTTTATGACTCACTCCAGTGAAATGTACTTTCATACTTTGAGTCACAGTCTCTTCGAGACCAGACCCTGAACAAATTAAGCGAGAAATTTCTGGTCATTTCTAGGCAGTGTTCTGGAATCACACGAGTTGAACGATACCTTTATTGGTAAAAACCAAAAGAACCGCGGATGCTGCAAATCAGGAACAAAAACAAAGTTGCTGGTAAAGCTCAGCAGGTCTGGCAGCATCTGTGGAGGAGAAAACAGAGTTAATGTTTCGGGTCCGGTGACCCTCAAAAGTTCTGAGGAAAGGTCACTGGACCAGAAACGTTAACTCTGTTTTGTCCTCCACAGATGCTGCCAGACCTGCTGAGCTTTTCCAGCAACTTTGTTTTTGACACCTTTATTGGTGTGGTCACTTCACTGCAGCTCAGCGCCCCAAAACAAGCTCCTGTTAGCATCAATATAGCGTGGATCTGGAGGAACACAGCATGCCAGGCAGCGTCAGAGGAGCAGGAAAATCAACGTTTCGGGTTTACTCCATTCTGCGAAGCCTCTTCCAAGGATGCTAAACTTTAAGAAGTTGTCCTCCTCCGCAAAACGTCGACTTTACTGCTCCTTTGATGCTGCCTGACTTGCCGTGTTCCTCCAGCTGCACACTGCATTGACTCCGACAGGGAAATGACGATCTAGTAGTATGATCGCTGGACTGCTAATCCAGAGACCCAGATAATGTTCTGGGAACTTGTGTTTGAACCCTGCCACGGCATACGGTGGAATTTGAATTCAATAAATATCTGGAATTAAGAATCTGCTGATGACCATGAATCCATTTTCGATTGTGAGGAAAAACCTACCTCGTTCACTAATGTCCTTTAGGGAAAGAAACTGCCATCCTTACCTGGTATAGCCTACATGTGACTCCAGACCCACAGCAATGTGGTTGACTCGTAACTGCCTTCTCTGGCAATTAGACATGGGTGATAAATGTTGGCCTAGCCAGCGTCGCCCTCATTCTGTGAACGAATAAAGGATCTGCAGTTCTTGCTATCTCCTGTTAACAGCAGCCTTTTTGTACTTTTCAGCAATACATCTAACGAACAACATCAGGTTATCACAGCTCCGCTTTCTCCACTTTGAAATACATTTTCCCTGGCATTATAATACAAAAGGGCACAACTGACCAAGTTCAGATGACCACTCAGAGGATCTGAAACATTAACGCTGTATCTCTCCAAAGATGCTGCCAGGTCTGCTGGGTTTCTCTATCAATTCCTGTTTTTGTTTCTGATTTCCAGCATCCGCAGTTCTTTGTTTCATGTTAGCTTGAATATCGGTTGGGACACAGTAAGTTACCTCACAGCCCCTTTCCTTCTCCTCATCGGGGAGGTGATGCAATCCATTCAATCGATTGTCAGAAGAACCCATCCGGTTCACTAATGTCCTTTAGGGACGGAAACTGCGACCCTTACCTGGTCTGGCCTACATGTGACTCCAGACCCACAGCAATGTAGTTGATTGAATAAATGCTGCCTCGCCATCGACGCCAGTTAATGAATAAAAGTACAATGAGTCAGCAAAGCTGTCATCACTAAAAGCTAGGAGGAAAGAACTTGCACTCGATAGTTCAAACCAGGGCTGTGGTTCCAAAAGCGCCAAATCCGAACCACTAGAGAACCAGAGAACCCGCCGGAGGTGCTTATATCATTTCTCAATGACATTGTTTTTGCCTTTCCATTTTTGCTCCTTTTGGTGACAGGTCAGTTTCTCCCTGTCTTCGAGTTTTTTTATAGCGTGGAAAAAGACTATCTGGCCCATCGTGTCGGTGCGTGTCATCAGGCATCTATCCATTCTGATCTCAGTTTCCAGCATTTGGCCCACCGTGTTGTGCGTTCTGACGTATCAAGTGCAAATATCAATGAGATTAACGCTGTAATCTACGAACGGGACTGAGGTTTCGTGACAGTAAAACTGTGTTACAGCCCACTTATGGAACTCATCCTCAGGTTTAGCTACAGAGGGAGACACACAGACACATCCCTGAGGGTGACAGAGACCTCAGGATTACACCCGCTCCAGGTGCTTCACGTTCACTCTCCGTCCCCGCACATGTTTCCCCGACAAAAGGCAGCTTTACATGGATAATGAGAACTATTGTTGTGAGCTCGGAAATGAAACGGTGAGTGAGCTGAACGTGTCCCAGACGCTGCTCATGCGCAACTTCCAATTACTTCAGTTTATGGAAATCTGGCAACAAAAGCACCCGCTGTATATTCCCGCTTTGGAAGACGATGTCAACTTAGAAGTGTCGAGGAACTACCAGCTGCGCTCGCGCCAGACGAGGTTCGAACCTATAATCATCTGATCCGAAGTCAGATGTACTATCCATTACACCTCTGGCCCACAATCCACAGCACACAAAGTTCAGCTTGTTGAGTTGTGATGTTAACACGGAACAAGGTGGAAATGTGATTCACGAGGTGAGCACCAGCAAAGGTAATCTCTGTCACTACTTCACTTCAATGGACCCCACTTTGCGAAGCAGTAAATTTCACTTGCAAAAGAAATAAATTTGTCCTCAGGTGCCTGATTCACTGTCACCTCTTTCTCCACTGAGACTTGCCATCGTTTTATTCAGTTGCTCCGCCAGTTTACGAACCAATCCAACGAAACGTAATTTCAGACTATTAATAACCCGAAACCTTCGTCAGGTGAAGTGGATGCATGTGATACATTCGCAGCAAACACCCTTTGGGATCATAGACTGAAATCGATTTCGTAAAGAACCACCCCCATGCTTTCCCGAACATTTAAAAAAAAACATCAGAGGCAACAACGGCTCATGCAGGATTCAAGCCTGCAATTTGTCACAATCTTAACAGCCACCTGATGTGAGAATCAGACCACAAGACCAATGACCCAGTCTGCTGACCGCCCACTTAACAACAAATGAGGTGCGCTCAGGCAGTGATAGTGTCCCTACCTCGGATGTAGGAGACAGAGTTCAAGTTCTATCTGCTCCAGAGGTACGTCATAACATATCTGAACATGTTGCTTAAAAAAATTCCATTCCCCGTTGCCTCAATGAACGCAGCAATGAACACTTTCTTCTTGTTCTGTCTCCCTTCCCCTGGGACAGAGCTCTCTCCATCAGCAGATGCATTAAACCATTTGGCCACGGGCAGGCAGTGCTGGGGGGTGGTATACGCTTTGTCTGTGTCTCTCAAACACTGGAAGAAGGAAGGAGCAGAAGGGGTGGAATCGGACTTGTGCAGCAAATTTTAAAGGCGATTTAGAACTTTCATCAAATGACATTTATCAGGGGCAGACAGAAGGATGGAGAGCTGCTGGGAAAGATAGAAGTCGAAATTAGAGATTAGTCTCTTCAGCAACTTAAAATGCGATCTTTCTGTGCAGCCTGTTTGATGTTAAAAATTTGTCTGCATACAGGGCGTCCGTTCGTTTGTGGCCTCCACATCAGGAGTTAATGTCTGACACCAACAGTCCCGCGTTAAGTGAATCGGAGTGAAACACTCACGCACTGAGAGTTATCGCCAACGGCCCTGAGTTGCGGGGCTGCAGACAGTACAACGCTGAAGGGAGGGTTAATAATGAGCTATTGTTTCTCCCCCACCCACTCCGTCACAGAGACAGGGAGAGTGACGTCATAAACCCATGGCGCCATTCCCGTGCAGAAAGAAGCCGTTCAGCCCATCGAGTCCACAGCGACTCTCTGCCTCTTGTATTTCTCTGCCCTTATTCACAATCGGTCATATCTGTCCCTAATAATAGTGCACTGTATCTGTGTCATGATGCAGTCTCTGACATCCTGATCCTTTTGTCATTCACGTCTGAAACACCGTGGGGAATTACTGCCAGGCATGAAAAAAAGAACCCTGCAAGTAACGTGCTTCTACTTCACTGATTTATTCCCATCTCAGAGAGGAAGTTTTACGATTCAGTTCAGAGCAGACCAACTGAGAACAGGAGAAGACCATTCAGACCTTCACAAGTGTATCAGCTCTTCTGTGTGAACTTGGTCTGTGCATCAACATGAGATATTTATTTCAAATACATGAAGCTGAGGGAAGCAGAGAGCTGATGAAAACACATGGTGCAGGCCACTGCAAACCACAACATTCACCCGTCGAAAATAGCAGAGGATGGCTTCGATTCATTGACCTCAAGGTTATGGGCCCAGCATGCTCCTGCTGTGCTACTCTGACGCATTTGCCTTTGAGGCAAGTATTCAGCTTTTCATCCAGAGTGCAGCATTTCCATTCGAGTATGATGATAAAAGGTCTTCACTGTTGTTTTGTTGCACAGACGTGTCACAGCTGTGTAAATATAACCTTTGTCTAAGTTCCCACGTTCTGTTGGTCAATCTATGATTTCAGTCAGAATCACAAAACTTGTCACAGTTCAGACGGAGGCCATGCATCCTACCTTAGTTATGCTGCGTCTCCACAATAAACAAATGATTATCTCTTTTAGTATGAATCTTTTGCCTTTCCCCTGTAACATCTGCACAGGTACTTTTAATATAACCATCGAATTCCATTTTGTGTTGATTGAATCTGCCTCTGTCGCTGTCAGATCGTGATTTACCGACCCTAACCACTCCTTGTGAGAGAACGTTCTTCCGCATGTCACTTTTACTTCATTTTTCTCATGCCTTCAAGTCTCTGCCTAATCGTTCTCAATCCTTTCAGGCGTAGCGTGGTAGCACCTTCCCGCCTTTATTTCCTCTGTCCATGCTCTTCGTGACTTGGAAAGCTTCATTTGGACCACTTTAAAGCCTTCTGTTCCCCAAGGAGAACTGTCTCAACTTTCCAACCCATCTTCATTTCTGACATACAGGTACATTTGAAACCTTCAAAATTTGGACCTATCTTCGATGCTCCATACTCACAACACCTTCAATGCCTCCACAAACAATTCTTTTGATGCAGCCTGGCCTGTTTTGTTCTTCCAGTCTCCTGTTTGTCTATCATTCACATGAACCTGTTCAACGCTATCTCCAATCACTTCACGTTCCTACTTTCTGAAGTTTCACACTCACAATGGAGCAATACTTCAGCCTAAGAATTCATTCAGAGTCGGATTGCCTGTGTGAACATTCTAAAACTCTTGTTCTTCCTTTGAACAAGCGTATCCCTTGGCCGTGTTCGCTGCAATGGTACCTCTACCCTTTCCCAAAGTCAGGCAGTTTGACTTCATTTCACAAAGCTGCTTTTTGAGATAATTAATTGGGTACTTTAGCAAAACACGTGTGGTTGTTTAGGATGTAAAACCGGGACTTCTGGCATTTATAAATGCTGTAAGACCCAAAGCAAGAATCACACCCCTGGACCATTGAGCCACCTGTAGACCACAGGGACCACTCCTCAACGAGCTGAGACTCACTTCGTGTGACCTTCCTCCCACATTGCTTCAGGAATTCCAAGCATCAAACAGTTTCCAGAACATCATCTTCTCATTCTGTCTCCTTGCTGCCGGGACGGTGCTGTTTGTCCATTACCCCAGGACCGGGCCCTCTCATTAAACCATTGTTTTTCTTCCTGCAAGCAGTGCTGGGGGAGGGCAGTGCCCTTTCGATCTTCTCCTCCTTCTCAATCACTTGGGGTGGGTGAGTCAGTCACACGCATATGCAGGTAATTATGAAATTGTGAACTTTCCCTCAACGTCTGTTATCCGAGAGAAAGAAAGATTGTGAGCGAGCGGGAAAGAGAGAAATGGAGATTCTTCCCTTGGGTAAATTAAAATAAGTTCTTTTCTTGTGTAGCCTGTTTGATGTTCAGGATATTCAAACAACAATCCTGCAGACAGTCTTTTGCAAAGCAGGCGTTGGTTTCTTTGCTGCTTCTAGAGCAGGAGTTCATTTATGACACCAACAGTCCCAGATTAACAGAATCCGAGTGAAACATTCTCTCACTGAGAGACATCCCCAATGGCCCTGAGCTGCGGGGCTGCAGACAGTTCAACGGGGAAGGGAGGGTTAAAGTGAGCCATTGTTTCTCCCTCACCCGCTCCGTCACAGAGACAAGTAGAGTGACGTCATAAACCGTGGCGCCATTCCCGTGCAGAAAGAAGCCGTTCAGACCATGGAGTGCACGGCGACTCTCTGTCACTTGTGTCACTCTGAGGCTTTTCACAATCGGCGATATCTGGCCCTAATAGTGGCGTCTGTGCCATGACAGTATCTCCGAGATGCTGATCCTCTTATTATTCACATCTGAAACAGCGTGGGGAATTTCTACAGGGCATGGAAAAAGTGCAACTGATGTGTTTCAACTTCCCCAGTTGATTCCCATCTCAGAGAAAAGGCTTTACAATTCAGTTTAGTGGAGACCGACAGAGAATAACAGAAGATCTTTCAGAGTTTCACAAACGTGTAACCTCACATGTACCAATACGAGATATTAATTCCACATACATGAAGCCATGGGAAGCGGAAAATTGATCAATTCAAGAACAATTAGTGCCAATAGCAGAAGATGGCTTTGACCCCTTCCCCGCAGGATCATGGGCCCAGCATGCTCCCATTGCACCACTTTGCTATCGGGCACTGTGATGCTGTTCAGACAAGCATTCAACTTTTCATCGGGCGTATGGAATGTACCTTCAAGAATGATGTCAAGAGATCTTCACTGTTGTTGTGTATTATTCTGTTGCACAGACATGTCGCGGCTGTGTTAATATAATTGTTGTCTAAGTTCCTACATTCTGTTGGTCGAAATTTGATTCAATTAAGAATCACAAAATTTGTCACAACGCAAACGGAGGCCATGCAGCCAGCCTTAGCTGTATCGGCTCTCCACAATGAGTAAATGAGTATCTCTTTTGCCTTCTCCGTGTAATTGCAAATTGTTACTTTTCACAATAACCATCGAATTCCGTTTTGAGGCAAATGAATCTGCCTCTTTGTCGCAGTCAAACAGTCATTTGTAGATCCTCATCACTTCTTGTGTGAAAACACTCTTCCTCATGTCACTCTTACATGTTTTCCTCATGACTTTAAATCTCTGCCTAATCGTTCTTGATCCTTTCAGGCGTGTGAGCATTTTCACCCCCTTATTTCCTCTGTTCATACCCCTCATGACTTGGGAAGCT
The DNA here is from genome assembly GCF_021869965.1 of Rhincodon typus. Classification (NCBI taxonomy): domain Eukaryota; kingdom Metazoa; phylum Chordata; class Chondrichthyes; order Orectolobiformes; family Rhincodontidae; genus Rhincodon; species Rhincodon typus. The sequence continues at coordinate 86,893,183 of NC_063339.1, forward strand.
TCAATCAAACCAGTTTTCCGTTCTCCAAGAGAACTGTCTCAAATTTCAAATCTCTCTTTATTGCTGACTTGGCTCATACACGTCACCATTCACGTGAACCTTTTCAGCGCCGTCTCGAATCGCTTCCTGTCCCATCTTCCTGAAGTTTCACACGCACATAATTGAGCATCAATGCTGCGTTCACTCTGCCCCCGCTCAGAGTGCGGTACATTCCACATTGTTCCGGGAATTCGAAGCAGCAAAAAGTTTTCTTCTCAATCTGTCTCCCTGCTCCCGGGACGGTTCTGTTTGCCCCTTCTCCTGGCACCGGGTTCTCTCCATTGACAGATTATTATACCATTTTCTTCCAGTTGGATTACAAAAAGTTTTCAAAGATTCACGTAGCTGGAGATGGATATCTGTTTTGTTTCCTCTCCATGTTTCTACTCACCATATGATTTTTTTTTCCCAAAATCGCAGCGCAATTCTCAAGTTTCATCATGCCTAGGGAGGGGGGAATTTAGATTTGTGGAGAGACTCCAAAGGCCGGGAATGTTCTGTTTAGTGCAAAGAAAATTAAATAGAGAATTCATGGCGCTAGTGTTCGGCTGAAGCAGACAGTATGAAACTGTTACCACAGATCAGGATCAGTAAACTTGGGGATTAGAACATTGAAGATACAGAGAGTTGCATTTATATCGGACTTTTCACCACCAGTGATGATGTCTGTTGACTGTGGGCAGAGGTTGTTTAAATCTTGCATCCTTCTTCCCCATGTGAGATATCTTCACTGCAAAGACTCTCGGGCTCTCAGAGTGACCTCGGTCTCATCGAAATCAGACCTCATCCTTTTGATGCATTTTGATCTGCTTCCTGCAACACCACGCATCTGAAATAAATATCTCATACTGATATACGGGCCAAGTTTACACCGGTGAGATGACATACTTGTGAAGGTCTGAGTGGTCTTCTCCTGTTCTCTGTCAGTCTGCGATGATCTGATTAAAGCTGTTCTCTGACATGGCAGGAGTAAACTGTTGATTTGAAACACATCATTTGCGGTGTGTTCCATGCGCAGGACGCCCTCCAGTAGTTGCTCACGTTGTTTCAGATAGCAGCGTCCTCACAACAAAATGAAAAGTCACGGCACAAACACAGTTCACCATTATTCGGACAGCCAACACCGATAGTGAATAACCTCAGAGAGATACAAGGGACAGAGAGTCACCATGGAATCGATGGGCTGAACGGCTTCTTTTGGCGCAGGAAACACGCCATGGGTTTATGACGTCACTCTCCCTGACTCTGTGACGTGGAGATGCCGGTGGAAAGTGTCACTTCACCTGATGGAGGAGCAGCGTTCTGAAAGCGTGTGATTTCACATGAACCGGTTGGACGATAACCTGGTGTCCTGTGACTTCTGACATTTTCCTCTGTCTCTGTGACAGAGTAGGCGAGTGAGGGAGAAGCAATGGCTCATTTTTAACCCTTCCTTCCGCGTTGAACTGTCTGCAGACCCGCAGCTCAGGGCCGTTGAGGATGACACTCCCTGAATAAGTGTTTCACTGGGATTCTCTTGATCTGGGGCTATTGGTGTATCAAATTAACTCCTGCTGGGTCACGGCAAGGAAACCGATGTCTGCGTTGTCAATGTTTTTCTGCAAGATTGCTGTGTGAAGTCGAATTCTGAAATCAAAGAGACTGCACAGAAAGATCCCATCGGTAATGGCTGTCCTAATAATGGTGAACTGTGTCTGTGCCGTGACGCTTTCTCCGACATCATGATCCCCTTGTCATTCACGACTTTTCATTTTGCCGGGAGAACGCTGCTGTCTGAAACAACATGGTCAACTAATGGACGGCGTCTTTGGAATAGTCCCCAGTTTAGACTTCTATCTTTTCTAGCAGGTCTGCATCCTTCTCTCTGTTTCTGATTAATGTCATTTGACTAAAGTTCCCAATTGTCGTTAATAATTTCCTGACATCTGATTCTGCTTCTTCACCCTTCCAGTGTTTAAGAAGGAGTTGCAAAATGTATATCATCCTCAAGCACTGCCTGCCCGTGGAAGGAAATGGTTTAATCCATCTGCCATGGAAGAGAGCCCGGTCCTCGGGGAAAGGAGTAAATAGCAGCACCCCGGGAGCAGGGAGACAGAATGGGAAGAAACTGTTCGTTCGTTGTTTTCACTGCCCGATCTAGATTTTTGTTTTTTAATATAATCGGCCTGTTCAAAGATGTTATTACACAGCTCTTGAGCAGATGGAATTTGAACCCAGTCTCAGGCATCCGAGTTTGGGAAAATATCACTGTATGAGCGTCACCTAGATTACAAGTGAAAGCGGAGTCTGGCTTCCATTAGCTTGTTGGTGTAGAGGTATGATTCTCTTTTCGGGTCGTTAAAGTACTCTGTGAGAGGTCTCGGGTTCAAACCCCCCATAAGCCCTTATTATTTGCAGTGGAGTACTCTATTCGCTGTTTGGCATGGTTTCCCAAAAATCTTCGAGAGCTTGTGAGTGTGGTTCATTGTGAAGTCGAAGTCTGTCTGAGATCCCAAAGCGTCTTTGTAGTGCATTACAATCACAGGCACTTTCGTGTGAACTCTGGGGATTCTACATTTCTATTAATGATATTCATGTCGTTATTCTTGGCGAAATGGGAGAAATATTGCGTTTTGGTGGCTGAATTAACCGAAAAATATCCGGATAGCGGAACCTCATCAGTTGTTTCTTCTCTCTCAGATCATTCCTCTCTCGTTGTACCTGAAAGAGAGTCGAGAACAAGTCTGGATCCGCCCTGGAGTCGATGCAAGGATGGGGGTTGTTGGCGACGACGTAGATTGACCAAAGTCTTTTTTTTTTGATTGCTCTCAAATTTCCTGTCACTTTTACACTAGAACAATGTTTCGGGATGTGCTGTGCCCAATGTTTTGGAGAGACTGCTCAGTTCCCTTCGTGTGCAAAGTGAAACACCGACTGTTCACCATGGGGTTTAAACATACAGCCGCCTCCCTCTGGGCAGCTGCTTTGTTCAGTTGGTGACAGCGCCGTTTTAATAATATTATAGACAAACAAATTATTTTGTAATTTGTCAGGAGATTCCAGTTTCTCCTGTTGTAGCAGAGTGACAGTGAGTTCGGAAAGAAATGTTTCCAACCAACAGCAATTCATTTCCTCTCATCTAACACAGCTATCCAACAGCAGGAGCGGAAACCACAGCCTGACCGCACTTCTTCACATTAACAGTGAGCCTGAATTTTATAAACTGTGTCAGGAGCAGGGAGACAAAATGAGAAGATATTCTTGAAACTCTTTGCTCTTTTGAATTCCAGGAGCACAAAGAATGCTCTTCATTGTGAGTGAGCCTCAGTTGGTTCAGGGCTGGGCGCAAGTTGGTGGCAATGTCTCGTTTGTCGCACCATCTCAGAGGTCGTGCTGGCTCGTTGGTCTAGGGGTATGATTTTTCGCTTTGGGGATTGTGCATCGTGGATAGGTGAGAGGTCCCGGGTTTAAATCTCGGACGAGCCCTCATTGCTTCTATCTATTTTGCCAAATCGCCCGATCAGTTTATCCCCCCAAAAAGCCTTGTTCAATGAATTCGGACTTCCTGAAGTCAGGATAGAGCAAAGGGAAAGACTTGTTGATAACGAAAACAGATACCTCAGGATGTTTGCACAAGCAAATCGACATTGGATGAAACCTCCAAACAAAGCGAATAAAGTTGAGACACATTAATGGAAGTGTGCTCAATGCTCTGGACTCCCTGCAGTAATTCCCTACGCTGTTTCAGACAACAGCGTCCTCCCGGTGAAATGGAAAGTTGTGAATAACAAGAGGATCATGACAATAATAAATCAAGTCATGGATCAGTCTATCGGAGACAGCATGGCAACACAGGCACCATTATTAGGACAGATATCGCCGCTCCTGAGTAACCACAGAGAGATAAATGTGACATAAACTCTCCGTGGGCTCGATATGCTGAACAACTTCTTTTTGCATGAGATTGACGCCATGAGTGAGAGTTCTATTCGGATGCTCTTAATCTGGGACTTCTGGCGTCAGATATTAACTCCTGCCTGGTTGCAGCAAAGAAACTGATGGCCGCGTTGCTAAAGTCTTTATGCAGGTTTGCTGTATGAAGACGAATTCTGAACACCAATCAGGCTTCACAAAATAATTCACACTGATTTACCTAAGAGAAGAATCTCTGGTGTCCATTTCTCTCTTTAACAGCAGCTCAGCATCTTTCTCTGTCTCGGATGACAGACATTTGTCGGAATTCCAAACCACAGTTGCTAATTTCCTGCCCATGCATGTCACGAACCGCCCCTCAAGTATGAGCGAGGGATCAGAAGAGCGCATGCGCGCCTCCCTCTCCGAGTTCTGTTTGCAAGTGGAAGAAAATGGTTGAAGCCACCACCGCAGAGTTCCCGGTCCCAGGGCAAGGGAGTAACAATACCACCCGGGAGCAGGGAGACAGAATGGGAAGTTGTTCTTGAAACGGTCTTCTGCTTCACACCTGGTTCCGTGGTAGAAATGCAAGAGTTTTACTGGCTCATTTGTAGTCAACCAGAATGTGAGAGGCACCGGATTTCATTGTCGGACGAGCTCTGGTTCTTTGAGGTTAGTTTTGCCAAGTCGCCCGATCAGCTTTTTGAAAATTGGGCAGCACTTCATGAAGTTGGGCTTCTTGAAATAGGATTGAGCTTCTGGAGCAGAGGTGTCATTGCAGTGAGCACGGCGCAGCTACACACGTATTGAAAGTCAAAACAAGTCATTCAGATGATTTATCCACGCAGTTTGGCATTGAATTATGCTCCACTTGGATTATCACTAAGATTTGGGCAGATAATGTCAGTAAATGGGTACGTGAAGTGACTGGAGACAGAGCTGAGCAGGTTCACGTGAATCATGCCATATATGTGGAATGCCAGCAGTGAAGATAGATTGGAAAGTTGGGGCAGTTCTCCTTGGAGAACCGAAGGGTAAAAGTGGGTCTATTTGAAGCTTTCCAAGTCATGAGGGGCCTACGCAGAGTCAACAAGGAGAAAAGGCTCCCATCATAAAAGGATCGATAACAATTAGGCAGAAAATTAAAGTGATTGGGATTAGAAGTAAAGGGATATGAGGAACAATGTTTTCACACAGTGAGTGCCTAAGATCTGTAATCACTGTCTGATTGTGACAAAAAGCAGGTTCAGTCAAATTATTGAAAAGTCAATGAGATCGTTATGTTAAAAGTAGCACCGAGTTCCAGGGAGAAGTCAAGAGAATGACACGAAAATTTATACCCATGTACTCATTGCGGAGAAGGGGCAGAGCTAAGATGGGCTGCATCGTCTCCGTCTGCGCTGTGACAAATTTGTGATTCTGTGTGAAATCAGATTTATACCAGCAGAATTTGGGAAGGTAGACAAAGATTACATTGACACATAGGGGGCATTTCTGCACAGCATGCACATTTAATAGGGAGGACGGTGCTGTCTGAATCAGCGTGGGATAGTACTGCAGGGTGTTCTGTGGATCAGGCACGTTGCACATTACCATTCAGGTCATGCCAGAGTGAGAGACTCAGAGACGGCCAATCTGTCCGTCGTACATGTGTCAGCTCGGGTGGGGGATGGTTACAAAAAAAGCGTGAAAGTGGAAACACATGATACATTTTTTTCGGGTTTGAAGTGCTTACTGGAAGCAGAAAACTGAGGAAGGCAGAGGATAAAGCGATTGAAATCTGCTTGCAGCAGCACAAATACTTTGTACGGCGCATAGATATCCTTTGATGCATTGAATTCGTTTGATAGTCATAGCATCCTTTCACGAGGCCACGCTGCTACAGAAGACATTATGTCACTGCTACTAAGCGTTGTGCTGTAGCGAGGCAAATATTTAGCTGTTCATCAGAGTTTCATGGCAGGAAATACATTTTTCCAACGTGAGAGGAGTCTTCATGTAACAGAGGTTATGTAAGGAACCCGTTCACATAAATAATCTCACTCCATCTGAGCGTGCCAGGTGTCTCCTCGCAGTTTATCTGTCATTGTACGTGCACTGAAGGTGTTCTGCTCATTCTGCGTCTCTATTTGCCTGACTCTTACCTTCTGGGTGGTGTGATGCAATGGAATTTTGAAGCCAGAATGTGGCGGCAAAAAATGTATGCTCATCTTCAAATGTGATGGAAAACTGACAAAGACAATGGAACTGTTTTCTGACTATTCTGAAATATCTCCTTAAGTCTCTGCTATCGCACCTATACTGGGCCAATTCTTAAACTAATTGTCCATTTCACTTCGGCCGTAACTTCATACTGATCCATTGCCCTTTTAAGGTTTGAAACGCTCGTCATTACTCCTTCAAAGTAAACGGGAAACTCAGTCACACTAAGATCACATCTACCAAGTTGTGCCTTCAATCTAAGGAAGGGCTAGGGTCCAAAAGGGTAATGACAAACATTTTGACTCTGTAATTAACAGCCAATACACTACGAGTCACAGGTAAGGATCCAACCTATGACCTTCGATTTACGAGACCAACGCACTCCCACCTGCTTCTGTAGCATTTACGAATTGACTAAACCACTACGTTCTATCAGTTTCATAACTATGAGTGAAATTGTTTGAAAAAGTTGGAAAAGTAAGGCAAACTGACAAATTACGTGATGTTAAAATACATAACGGGATGGTGAAGATAGAACAGCAAATGGTCGTGTTCAGACAAATTTGGATGTCATTCTAAACAATTCAGTAAATCTTACCATCCGTCGACAAACGACAATGAAGGGTTGTGTCAACCTTTACAGGAATCAGATTGCAAAAGCTGAATGTAAAATTCTTCCTGCAACTGGCTTGGTTTTAATGACCACACAAATGCGGGTCGGTGCAGTAATGATTTCCAAGCCGGGAGAAGGGAATACTTGCCTTCAAGGTGACGTCAGGAATGTTCAAAGGATTCATCCAAGGGATGTGAGAACTGTCCTCTGGGAGCATACAAGTTACACTAGTCAGTGCCCTATAGAGTTTAGAATATCGAGAGGTGAGGAAAATATGTTCATTCACAAAGTAATCATTCAGTAGCATTCAATACGGGGAAGCACGAAGTGATGCTCAAACGGGGCATCAACACAGAAAGACAATACACAATAAGTAGGACAGTTTTTTTTCTTCCTTAACTGTAGATTTCAGATTCAGTTTGACCTTTGGTGAAGGAATTTACTGTCCTTGCCCAGTCTGCACTGGAAGTGACCACAGCCCCACAGAGAGGTGGTTGAATATCACTTACCTTGGAAATGGCTGAGAGTCACTCGGGTTGCAGGGATTTAGGGATGTTGACCTTACAAGCCGTCCCCAAATACCAGAAAGTAACAAAGGAGATGAGTCGAGAGCTTTTCATCCCCATAGAGACGATGTCCATAATGTGGTTAGACAATAATTTGGGTTAGTTGAGTTTATAAATGGAAAAAAATCACATTAAGTAAGCGAAAAGATCATTGTACAACTGTAATGTCTGTAGTTCAGCCTCAGTTGGATCATTGTATGTAATCTTTGTTATCAGTCTTCACCAACAATGCAGAGACTAGAAAGGACACAGACGATTATATCGGGATGGTGGACAGGATGCAGGATTATATTCACGTGATGTTGCAAAAGTTGGAAAAGTTGCGCCTGAACCTGGAAAAATTGGGAAGTAATCTAACGGAGATTTTCCTGATGACGCGAGTTTCAGAGTGCCTGTAAAAGAGGAGCATTCCCTCTTTCGTGAGAATCAAGTTCAGAGAGGTCAGAGATTCAAAAGTATCAGTGACTGATGAAGTAAACATTAGAGCAGAGTTTCTTTCACTCAGAGAATTATTTAAGTTGGTAACGATTTTGCAGAAATAAAGGTAGAAGCTGATTCCAGAGTGTTTTGAAAGACATGTGACCAAACATACAAGGAGTGAGTTTAACATGGGGAGAGAGTCAGTGGCCGCGTCTTACGCGGATCGTGGGTGGGAAGAGAGGGGTGGGGAAGTGTAGGGCGAATGGTGGGTGGCAGGGCAGGGAGGGGGCAGGGCCAGGCACGGAAATCAATTCGAATTTGGATGACTTTAGGTGTAAAGAAATTTTGTGAACAGATGATTAAGACTGAGTGTGAAAACGATCTTGGTTTTGAAAAGTGCGGCATATTGTTCAATGTGAAGCCCATTATATATTGCGACAGAACTGATCAGGATTTTTAAAAACAGATAAAGGAAACTTAGAAGTAAATACATTTCGTGAACCCATGCAGCTGAATAGCATTGACAATAAAAACAATTCATGGTTTTGAAATGTGTGGCATATGTTTCCCCGTGAAGCATTATCAATGGAACTGAGTTTATTTTTTTTTAATTGGAAATGAAAGTTATGCCCTAATAATTTGGAAGTGAACCGTCTCTCGGAGACGCAATTCCTGCTTTTATCTGGTGCCTTTTATTGAGTGGGTTCAAATTCTGCCAGAGATGTGTTTTCGTTCCTTTTCCTAGTGGATGGATGAGCGTCTTTACTATTCTGACATCAAATGGAGACGTGAAAAGGGGAAGTTTGATGAAATTAAATCAGCAGAAATATTCATGCAATTGATTCCGATTCGATGCTTTCACCGCCATGACCTGGCTTCCATTCCTTGTTCATGATAGTAACCATAGCGGAAGTAGAGCAGCTCTGACAGGAATCCTTTCAATGTCTTGGATGAGCGAATGATCCCGAGAAAATGAGTCAATGCCTGAGACTCTTAAAGACGGGGAAGGTGCCTTGACCGTCTCTGCTCAGTCGGACAGGTCACCCTTAATTCCCCTCTGACTCCACTTCCCGAAGAATTTCTAAAGATTCACAAAGCTGAGACTTGGTTTTCTGTTTTGTTTCCTCGCCATTCCCAAGAGCCGCATGATTGGGTCGGTGGGTTTTGGAAATGGAAAAGTGCCTACTCGCAGCTTGTGGGACTATTTCAGCTTCCCTTCCTTTGATGCCGCTGGGACATTAACTCGGATGCTCTTAGTTACGTTTACAAATGTGAGACGATGAAAGGATTCTCGTTCGTATGCAACAGAAAGCCAAACTTCATCACGGCTTCAGTCAGTTGAGAAATATTGTCTTGGAAGTATAAAGCCGTTGTGAACTGCAATCGAGCCAGAGAGAAAACCACAATCTCCTGATCCTGAAACAGATGCGTTATCCATTACGCTACCCAATATGGAGCTGAAGGAAGCAAATCAGGTTTGTTCGAAACCAAGAGCATTACGTTTCTAATGATCCAAGTACAGGAATACAGTTAGTTAATTGTTTTGTCGTTTTGCTTGAAAGAATATTGGTGTAAGATGCCTGAGCGTATCTGTATTGGAATCTGCCTCCACCCCCATCCAACAACCAAATCGTTTCTTTCTCGTTGTGTCTCATGGGGGATCGAGAATAATTCGTGGATCCGCCCTGTCACACACAGATTTGAATGAATCTCCCCAGTTCAGAGCAGAATGTATCAACGAGAAAGTTAAAGGGCAAGAAGAGAGAGGCTGAAACAATCAAGGGCAGGATGACGGATGCAAAGGAACAGACAAACAGTTGGAGAATGACAGAAGATGATTGGAAACAGGCAGAGCACGGAGAGAAGATGGATAGAATGTACGCGACCTTTTGACCTCCTTTCCTGGTAACAACGTCTTGTTGGGGTACGATCACTTCTCTTAATCCTGCGCAGCAAACGCTTGCGCACTGAGATCTGGAGGCACAACGGTCGCGTGTCTGCCTCCCGTTGAGAAGGTTGTGTGCTCAAGCCATGTCGGGCTCATGGTAACAAGGTGTACAGCTGGATGAACACAGCAGGCCCAGCAGCATCAGAGGAACAGGAAAGCTGACGTTTCGGGTCGAGACCCTTCTTCAGAAATGGGGGAGGGGAAGGGGATTCTGAAATAAATAGGGAGAGAGGGGGAGGTGGATAGAAGATAGGTGGAGAGGAGGCAGACAGGTCAAAGAGGCGGAGTTGGAGCCAGTAAAGGTGAATGTAGGTGGGGAGTTAGGGAGGGGATAGGTCGGTCCAGGGAGGACGGACAGGTCAAGGAGGCGGGATGAGGTTAGTGGGTAGGAGATGGGGGTGGGGCTTGAGGTGGGAGGAATGGTTAGGGAGGCGGGGACGAGATGGGCTGGCTTTGGGATGCGGTCGGGGGCGTGGAGATTTTGAAGCTTGTGAAGTCCATATTGATACCCTTGGGCTGCAGGGTTCCCAAGCGACGTAAGAGATGCTGTTCCTGCAGCTTTTGGGTGGCATCATTGTGGCAATGCAGGAGGCGGAGGATGGACATGTCATCCAAGGAGTGGGAGGGTGAGTTGAAATGGTTCGCGACTGGGAGGTGCAGTTGTTTGTTGCGAACCGAACATAGGTGTTCTGCAAAGTGGTCCCCAAGCCTCTGCTTGGTTCCCCTGATGTAGAGAAGGCCACAACTGGAAGAGCGGATGCAGTATACCACATTAGCAGATATGCAGGTGAACATCTGTTTGATGTGGAAGGTCTTCTTGGGGCCTCGGATGGGTTGAGGGGGGAGCTGTAGGGGCAGGTGTAGCACTTGCTCTGGTGTCAGGGAAAAGTGCTGGGGGTGGTGGGGCTGGAGGGGAGTGTGGAGCGGACAAGGGAGTCACGGAGCGAGTGGTCCCTCTGCAAAGCAGATAAGGGTGGGGAGGGAAAAATGTCTTTGGTAGTGGGGTCAGATTGCAGATGGCGGAAGAGTTGGAGGATGATGCGTTGGATGCGGAGGTTGGTGGGGTGGTACGTGAGGACGAGGAGGATTCTGTTTTGGTTGTTATTGCAGGTAGGAGGTGTGAGGGATGAGTTGTGGGAAATGCGGCAGACATGGTTGAGGGCATTTTCGACCACTGTGGAGGGGAAGTTGCGGTTCTTGAAAAACGAGACATCTGGGATGTACGGGAGTGGAATGCCTCATTTCGGGAGAAGATACGGTGGAGACGAAGGGATTGGGAGTAGGGGATGGCCTTTTTGCCTCTGTAGGATACGTGGAACAATCCGTCTTCCTAAGCTACACTGGCCCTATCCCCCACCTCTTCCTCTGTTACATCGATGACTGTATTGGCGACGCCTCGTGCTCCACAAGGAGCTCGAACAGTTCATCCACTTCACTAACACCTTCCACCCCAACCTTAAGTTCACCTGGACCATCTCTGATACCTCTCTCTCCTTCCTGGACTTCTCTGTCTCCATCTCTGGCATCCACCTGGAAACCGATATCCATTTCAAGCCTACTGACTCCCACATCTATCTGGAATATACCTCCTCTCACCCACCTACAATTCATTCACTTCCATCGCATCTGCTCCCGAGATGAGGCTTTCCACTCCCGGACATCCCAGACGTCCTCATTTTTCAAGGACCACATCTTCCCCTTCACAGTGGTCGAAAATGCCCTCGAGCATGTCTCTCGCATATCCCACAACTCATCCCTCACACCCACTACCCGCAATAACAACCAAAACAGAATCACCCTCGTCCTCACGTACCACCCCACCAACCTCCGCATCCAACGCATCATCCTCCGACTCTTCCGCCATCTGCAATCCGACCCCACCACCAAAGATATTTTGCCCTCCCCACCCTTATCTGCTTTCCGGAGGGACCACTCTCTCCGTGACTCCCTTGACCGCTCCACACTCCCCTCCAGCCCCACCACCCCCGGCACTTTACCCTGCAACCGGAGCAAGGGCTGCACCTGCCCCTACACCTCCCCCCTCAACCCCATTCCAGGCCCTAAGAAGACCTATCACATCAAACAGATGTTCACCTGCACATCTGCTAATGTGGTATACTGTATTCGCTGCTCCTGTTGTGGCCTCCTCTTCATCGGGGAAATCAAGCGGAGGCTTGGGGACTGCTTTGCAGAGCACCTACATTTGGTTCGCAACAAACAACTACACCTCCCCGTCGTGAACAATTTCAACTCACCCTCCCACTCCTTGGACGACATATCCATCCTGGGCCTCCTGCATTGCCACAATGATGCCACCCGAAAGCTGCAGGAACAGCATCTCATATTTTGCTTGGGAACCCTGCAGCCCAAGGGTATCAATATGGACTTCACATGCTTCAAAATCTCCTCTCCCACTACTGCATCCCAAAACCAGCCCAGCTAGCCCCCGCCTCCCTAACCATTCCTCCCACCTCAAGCCCCACCCCCATCTCCTCCCCACTAACCTCATCCCGCCTCCTAGAGCTGTTCGTCCTCCCTGGTCTGACCTATCCCCTTGCTAACTCCCCACCTACATTCACCTTTCCTGGCTCCAACACCGCCTCTTTGACCTGTCTGTCTCCTCTCCACCTATCTTCTCCTTTCTCTATCTTCTATGCGCCTCCCCCCTCGCCCTATTTATTTCAGAATCGCCTTCCCCTCCCCTATTTCTGAAGAAGGGTCTCGACCCGAAACGTCAGATTTCCTGCTCCTCTGATGCTGCTTGCCTGCTGTGTTCATCCAACTCTACACCTTGTTATCTGAGATTCTCCAGCATCGGCAGTTCCTACTATCTCAGGCTCATGGTGTTTGGCGGCAATATGAGCCGTCGGTATCGGGGATGCTGCTTCATTGCGCTTTGCCTATTCTCCTATCTTTTTTTTTAATGAGAACAATGCTGCAGGGATGTGGTGTGCCCAACACAAACTGTTCATCTTGGGGTTTAAACACACAGCCGCCTCCTCCTGGGCATTTGCTTCATTAAGTCAGTGACAGCGTGATGTTGCTAAAATTATACTGATATTTTCATATTTAATATGTAAACACGCAACTTCACGTTGCAATCTATCATGATATTCCAGCTCCTCCTGTTAAAGCAGGTGGCAATGACTTCAGGAAGATACGTTTCAAACTACAACAATTCGTTATACAGTTAGAATGATCTTTATTCAACAGTAGGAGAGGAAACTGCAGTCCCACGGCCCCTCTTCACATTAACGGTGAGGCTGAATTTTATAAACTGTTTCGGTAAAATCCAATGGCAAATAATGAGTTCAGTTCCAGTGTTGGTTGGTGCTGTCCCCTTCCTGATTGTTGTCTGATTTAGAGGCAAACTCTACAGGAAATATATTTCGTGTGGGTTTATTGCAAGAAGAGTGGTTCTAAAGTTAGAAACCTGAAAATCGCCTCATATTGAATTTTAAGAAACAGGTCATTAAACCGAGTGAATAAAAGTATTGTGCAAACATTTGTCTTTCGGACGCACTGAAGATCGCATCGGGTCTCCGCCCTGTCTCTGCACTCTCTGTGACAAACAGAATCCAAGCGAGAATGATCTTTTCGCTAAGATTACAGCAGAGAAATGACAAGACTCCTCCTGAACGCTTTCCAAGGCACTGAAGATTTTTCTTCCTGTGTGACCGGTCTTAATTTGATCAATGATTTTTTTTTCAGGAGAGAAGGGGCAAGTTTGCGAGTATTCCCTGCATTTTCTAAGTGTAAAGGCAGGACTCTGTTAAAAAAACAAGCGAAATTCTGTGACAGACTCTGAGGCAGATTTAATTTACTGACATTCCTTCATATCTCCGTTTTGAATGAGACAGCCCTTGCTGGGATTTTATGCCCGCTGGTTACAGATTCTCGCACAAGGGAAACCAAAGATCATGGAAAAGATGATTATTTAGGCGAAGACAATCGATGTTGTCTGTATGGACTTTACTTAAACATTTGACAAGGTTCCTCATGGTAGTTTGGTCCAGGAGAATAAATCGCTTGGAATCCATAATGTTGACAAGTTGGACACAAAATTGGCTTGGTCTGGGAAGCCAGCGGGTAGTTATGGAGGGGTGTATTTCTGACTGGAGATCTGTGACCAGTAGTGTTCCACAAGGATAATGCTTGGACCTCTGTTTGTAGTTTTTGTAAGTAATTTAGATGATAATGTCAGTCATCTGATTAAGTTTGCTGATGACATGAACATTGTTAGACATGTCAGTTGGGAGGAAGGATACAAAAGGATAAAGCAGGATATAGATCAACCGGAAAGTTGACTGCAGAAATGGAAATTTTGAAATTAATCCGGACACGTATGACGCATTTTTGGAGGTCAGATGTAGGAAGAAAGTTTGTAGTAAATGTCAGGAGGCTTAGGAGCATTGGTATACGGAGGGATCTGGGTGAAAATTCATTGCTTCCTGAAAGTGATAACACAACTGGCTAAGGTGGGAAAGAAAGCATACAGCATGTTTGCCTTCATTGGTCCAAGCAGTGAGTATAAAGTTTGCAACTCATATTGCAACTACTTAAGACTTCAGTTCGAGCACAATTGGAGTACTGTGCACACTTCTCATCGCCACACTACAGGAAAAATGTGGAGGCGTTGGAGAGTGTACAAAAGACATTTACCAGGATATTGCCTGGATTGGAGTGTATAAGCTCTAAGGAGATGGTGGACTAATATGGAGTTAATTTCACGAGAGCACAGAAGCTGTGGAGTGACCTGATAGATGTATATGTAATGAAGAGAGGCATGGATAGTGTGGAAAATGGGAATTCCTTTACCAGGGTGGAAATGTCAAATACGAGCAGGAATAGGATTGAGGTGAGAGGGGAAAAGTTTAAATGAAACATGCGAGGAAAGTTTTCTTCCACAGAGGGTAGCAAGTGCCTGGGTAGGTGGCAGAAGCAGAAATGTGAGCAAAGTTTTTAAGTGGCATTTAGAGAGACACGTGAAACAGGCAGAGAATAGATAGTTATGCCAAAGCTTGGTAGGGATGAGCAGCGTTCAATACCTCTTTGCTTCGCCCAAAGCTATCTTTGATGTGGGACAGCACAAAGCCTCCATCAGGTTAGTGTGCACGGTGTGTTTCCATGGTCCAGTGGTTATCACATGTGGAATGCCCCCAGCATGATAGTGGGACCAAGCAGGTTGTGCTGTTACTTCATGTTCCAGGCAAGTTGCGTTGCTCACCCCATTTGCTGAAAGTGAATGGAGATCGTTATACCACTGCTGTTCAGTAATCAAATCCTGAATTAATTCTAATCGTAGCTATTTGCTGTTGTGGCGATAATGAGGGTAATTGCGATGTGAAACGTTGTTAAATTTCTCTCATTTCCTTCATCTCTGTCCTTGAGAAGGGAACTGGTGAGTCGCCTTCTCGAGCCACTGCAATCGTAGCCTTGCAGGCACACCCGCATTGTTGATCAGAAGGGAAACCCAGCCTCTTCGAGATTGTGATTGCTCACCGTCACTTTTTGTGCGTCATTCTTATTCCGTTTTTTGCTTTATTTGAGCCCCTTGCCGGAAAGTGGTGTTGGACTAAACTCCCAGGAAAATTGGAATCGCAGTTTGGAATTTCTCCACTGCCACTTGTGTGAAAAATTCGTGACACAGACAAGTCGAGGTGTCCCACAGACAGCATTCATGCTTTGGTGTGTCTGGAACAGCGCTCGCCTTGTCAATTTGGCTTCTGTTGCGCGTTAAGAGCTGTCTGTTTGGGGATTCGCTCGATACCTGAGAAGGTAACACCGTTATCTTCTTGCAGCCAAAGTTCTCACGGAGAACGGACATTGGGGTTAAAAAGCGAAGAAATACTTCGTCCCTGGGGAGGGTTCAAACTACCGAATTTTCAATCAACAGCCAAAGGCACTAACCAATCGCACTACAGAGACATGCTTCAGCGTACTCTGCAAGCAAACAATTAAACCGAGGGTCAGCGCGAAAATAGACACTTCGGTGTACCTCGTCCATGCCGGCCAGATATCCGAAATTTAGCCCCATTTGCCAGCATTTTGTCCTTATCCCTCCAAACCCTTCCGATTCATGCACGCATCCAGATGCCTTTGAAATGTTGTCCTTCTACAAGCCTCCACAACTTCCTCCGTCAGTTCATTCCATACACGCACCGCCTTCTGCATGAAAAATGCCCCTCAGCTCCCATTTCATTTTTCCCCTCTCACCTTAAATATATTCCCTGTAGTTTTGCACTTGCCCACCCGGTGAAAAAAGACCTCGGCCATTCACCCTGTTCATATCCCTCATGACTTTGTAAACTTCTCTGAGTTCTCATCCTCCGACATTGCAGGGAAATTTGGCCCAGCCTATTCAGCCCCACCCTACAGTCCAAACCGCGCAACCCTGGCAACATCCTTGTGAATAATTTCTGAGCAATTTTACGTGACTTTCTTTATTTCTCAACAATGACAATAAGGTCGGACAACATCAGTCTATTTAAAATCGAAAAGTACAACGTGAAGGGCTGCAAATTTCAATGATTTACGAAGATCAGCGGGCACGACAGCAGTGTGTGGTGTTTCTGCAGTGTCGTGTTTATCACGTACACCTCACACGCGATAAGTCGCCGCTTCGAAAGCACGCAGAAGCTGAAGTCTTTGCTCCTTCGTTACCAACGACCTGCTTCTGCTCGGACGTAGACCGAACTTTCCTGCGTGCTCTTCTGGTCAGTCACGCTTGTATTGAATTTATTCGGCCATCTCTGCTGTTCTGGCGTAAAGCAATACAATTCCAATTAATAGCAGAGCTAAGTTTTGATAAATGATTCTCCTCACTGTTCCTGAATATCCGCTGATTTGTACTGCACAAATGGTCATCATTTTTATGAGTGCAATTGGCGTACTCTGATACTTTCTGCAGATTAATACTTTCGCATTTGCTTTACTTGCGAAGCTGTTCTGGGTCAATCCCAAATAGAAGCCTGATTGGCAAGGAAAATGGCATTTCGAACCTGCACCGAGGTTCGAACACTCTCGCAGTGTGACCTGTCGTTCTCGGATTCTAATGTTTGCTTAATTTTTCAGACAGAGGATTATCTTTGAACCACTTACTCTGCAAAACCGGCGTGGTAATTGTAAGGATGCTGCACGGTATCATCTGGTACACGGCCTGCATAGCTTTGTGCATTTTCCATGTCATCCTTTTTTTTCATGCCATGTGTAAACGCAGAAGTTGTTGTGTTTCGAACAAAGGGCAAAATCATTCACCAAAGAGAAAATCCAAATTCCAGAAATGTGTGCAGTTCATGTTTTCTTTATCCAAGCATAAATGAATATACTTTCTACCAGGCGCGTTACATTTGTTGCTCAACCGAGTCTCACAAGTTGCATTCAGCTTTTCGTTGAATTTTGCTTTGGTTGAAAAACTGTCAGCATCTGGTGGGAAAATGATATTGTAGTTGGGCATTGCTGAGCAGCTAAGAAAATGGATGAACAAGACAAGGATCATTGAAGGCTTTCCCTGCGCCTTCGCTTTTGTTATATTGCAGCAGTAGCATCTGAAAGAGTCATATTTGAAAGGCGCTTGTCTGTGGTAGTATGACCAAGCGGTCTAAGTCGTTGGATTTAGACTACAGCCTGATAGGCGGCGTGGGTTGAAACCCCACCGCTTTCATTTCTGTTGGCAGCCTGTTGTGTTGGTTGGCTGAAGCTGGGAAAGCATAAGCTGCGAGTAAGTTGAAAGCAACAGAATATAACTTGTTTTGTTACAAATCAATGTACGATGTGAGAGAGCACAGAGCATCCGCTCCTTGCTTACATTGTGCCAGTGGTTATCACTTTTGTCAGAGAAATGTAGAGAGCGGACACACAACCTTCGGTCCACCCTGCCAATGTCGACCAGATATCTTAATTTCATGGAACCCCATTTGCCAGCATTTGGCCCTTATCCCTCCAAACCCTTCCGATTCACACACGCATCCAGATGCCTTGGAAATGTTGTAGTTTCACGAGCCTCCACCACTTCCTCCGGCAGTTCATTGCATACACGCACCACCTTCTGCATGAAAATATGACCCTCAGGTCACTTTTTAGAAATTCCCCCCTGACCTTAGTTATATGCCCTCAGGTATTGGACTCGCCCATCCTCTGATAAAAATCTTGACTCCTCACCCTATTAATATCAATCATGATTTTATAAACTAGTATTAGCTTGTCCCTCAACATCCGACGCTCCAAGGAAAATTGCCTCAGCCTATTCCGCCTCGCGGTACAGTCCAAAAGCTGCAACGCTGGCAACGTCCTCGTGAATATTTTCTGGGAAGCTTTACATAATAACTTTTACTATTCAATAATGCCAATAACGCTGGATGACATCAATCGATTTGAAACAGAGAGGAGAAACGTTGAACGACTGCCAATTTCAATGCTGTAGGAATGTCGGTGGGGACGCCTTTGACGGTTTGTGTTTGCGCAGAGTAGTTGTTATCACGTTCGTTTCACACGCAATGGTCCACGGTTTGAAACGGGGCCGAAGCATTAGTGCTCCTTTGTTACAGCGATAGCTTTATGGCTGGACGTGGACAGAGCTTTCCGGTCTGCTGTTCTGATCAGCCAACATTTCTTTGATTAAAGTCGGCCATATCCGCTTTCGTTCTGGAAGTAAAGATAATTCTCCTTCATTGCGGTATGAATTTTTGTTAAATATATCTTCTTCCTTGTCAGGAACGTGCACAGATCGTTATCCTTTTTAAGAGTGCCTTTGGTGTGTCCTAATGCTTTCTTGTCACGGAGTAGTATCACATTTGCTTTATGGGCAAAAGCGTCCCAGTTCAAAGTCAAGGCGAAGCCTGATTTGCCAGTCTCGCAGGGGACCGCGTATTCCTCTCTGGCAAATGCATCTCAAAGTCGCCTCTGAAAGCCCGAGATCCGTTGCCCTCTGCCATGTCTCAAAGTGCGTGAATCAAAACCAAAAGCCCTCAGTCACGTTTTGTATTGGAGAAATCATGTTTGCAATTCTTAGCAGCGGACACAGTAGCGGCTCATTCAGGCAACAACAGGAAGGAAGGGATTTACAGACTCAGAGGAAACCCTTGACTCGCGCTTTCATAGAGTCACTAAAATTAACGTGTGCTCTGAAGATTAAGCCGCGTGATAACTGTAAGTGTGCTGCACGGTATGATCTGGGACACGGCCGGCTCAGCTTTTCCCGGTAGTCCGGTGTTTTTCACGCTATGTGTAAATGCGGAAGTTCTTATGTCTTGATCAACGGGCGAAGTCATTCACCAAAGCGAAAATCCACATTCCAGAAATGTCGCGCAGTTCATGTTAACTTTATACAAGCATTACCGACTAAACTTTCTCCCAGGCACATTAGATTTGCTACCTAACCGAGTCTCAGAACATGCGTTGGGCTTTCTGTTGATTTTTGCGTTGACCAAACAGCGAACAGCATCTGATGGGAAACTAGCATTGTAGCTGGGCATTACCAAGCAGCTAAGAAAACTGAAGAACAAGACAGGGATCCTTGAAACCTTTCTGGGCGCCTTTGCTTTAATTGTGTTGCGGTAGCAAAATCAGCAAGAATAATATTTAAGCTCGGTACTAACGTGGCCACGAGGTCTAAGGTGCTGGATTAAAATTCCTGATTCTTTAGAGGTTTGGGATCGAATCCCCGTGCTGACAGTCAGTATTGTGGATCGGCTGTTATGCTGAAGCTGGGTAGGGCTGAGTTGTGTTTAAATTCAAAACAACAGGAAAAAACGGTTTGTTACAAATCAATGTTCGATGGGTGAGAGCACAGAGCATCAGCTCCTCGTTTCCATCGTGCCATTGGTTATCAATTTCGTCGTGGAAACGTAGAGAGCGGACACACAACATTCGGTCTACCTCGCCAATGTAGACCAGATATCTTAAATTAATGCAACACCATTTGCCAGCATTTGGCCCATATCCCTCTAAACCCTTCCGATTCATACACGCATCCAGATGCCTTGGAAATGTTGTACTTTTACCAGGCTCCACCACTGCGTCTGGCAGTTCAATGCATACATACACCACCTTCTGCACAGAAAAAATGGCCTTCAGGTCGCTTTTAAATTTCTGCCCCTCACTTTAATTATACACCCTCCAGTTTTAGACTCGCCCACCGTGTGATAAAGACCTTGAGTACTCACCCTGTCCATGTCCCTCATGATTTTATAAACTTCTGCCAGGTCGTCCCTCAGCCTCCGACAGTCCAGGGAAAACTGTCCCAAACTATTCAGCCTCGCCGTACAGTCCGAAACCTGCAACCCTGGCAACGTCCTCGTGAATATTTTCTGGGCAGGCTAACATGATATCTTTTATTTTTCAATAATCCCAATAACGTTGGACTACATCGATCTATTTGAAACAGAGAGATGAAGCGTTGAACGGCTGCAAATTTCAATGCTGTAGGAAGATCGGTGCGGAGGTCGCAGCAGGGATCGTGTTTTTGTAGTGTAGTAGTTATCACGTCCGCCTCACACGCGAAAAGTCCCTGGTTCGAAGCTGGGCAGAAACAGGAGCTCTCCTCTTTTACAGTGATAGGTTTCTGGATGGACGTGGAGTGAGCTTTCTCGTTTGTTGCTCTCGTCAGCCAACCTTTCTTTGAATGAAGTCGCCCATATCTGCTTTTGTTGTGGAAAGGAGGATCATTCTATTTCATTGCCGTATGAATCTTAGTTAAATTTCTCTCCTTCCTGGTCATGAATGTGCAGAGATGGTCATCCCTTTTAAGAGAGCATTTAGCGTGCCCTAATTCTTTCTGTAGTGGAGTAGTATCACCTTTGCGTAACGTGCAAAAGTGTTCCAGCTCAAAGTCAAGGAAAAGCTTGATTTGCCGGTGTCGCAGTGTACTGCGCATTCCTCTCTGTCAAATGCATCTCAAAGTAGTCTCTGAATGTTCTAGTTCCGTCAGACTCTGCCATGTCTCAAAGTGCGTGAATCGAAACCAGAAGCACTCAGTCACGTTTTGGAGTAGAGAAACATGTTTGCATTTCTTAGCAGCGGACACAATAGCGGCTCATTCAGTCAACAACAGGAGTGAAGGGAT
Organism: Rhincodon typus; assembly: GCF_021869965.1. Taxonomy (NCBI): domain Eukaryota; kingdom Metazoa; phylum Chordata; class Chondrichthyes; order Orectolobiformes; family Rhincodontidae; genus Rhincodon; species Rhincodon typus. The sequence goes on from NC_063339.1 coordinate 86,913,924, forward strand.
TTACAGACTCAGACGAACCTCATGACTCGTGCTGTCGCAGAATCACGAACATTAAGGTATGCTCTCAAGTCAAAGACACGCTGGTATTGAAACCGAGGAAATGACAAGACAGGCTACCAATTGATATTGTATCCATTCTTTTTTCTTTATATCAAAGAGGAGCAAGAAAATTTAAACAAGCAGAGATAGGAAAGCGAGCCACATGAAGCTCAAGTGAAACAACTTGTATCTTAATCAGTCAGGAGGATGTGAAGTGATGGTGACTCAGGCGCGAAAGCTTTTCACTTCTTGAACAAAAAGCAATTGCATGCTGTTAGCATCTCTTTGACATCTCTGGTAGCCTTTTACGTTCTGTCAATGTGTTCAGAAAGTGCCTTTTGTGCATCTCTAACTAAGCACCGTGGAATTTCGTAAATTTTACTGAGTTGCTTTTCCTCGTTTCCCACGCCGGTTCCCAAATCAGCTGGCTGCCACCTGACATTTGTTCATGTCCAGGATTGAAAAGCTGTGCAAAATAACGTCGGGCTAAGGTGAACGGCAAGGAAGATGGCAGCTCATACCTGCACCGAGGTTCGAACAGCCTCCCAATGTGATTTGTCGTTCTCGAATTCGAACGCTAGCTCAGTTTTTCAGACAGAGGGTTATCTTTGAGCTACTTATACTGCAAAACCGGGGCGGTAAGTCTAAGTATGCTGCACGGTATGATCTGGTGCACGACCTGCTCAGCTTGGTGCGTTTTCCCGGTAGTCCGTTGTTGTTCACGATACGTGTTAACGCGAAAGTTGTTCTGTTTCGAGCAAAGGGCGAAATCATTCACCAGAGCGAAAGTCTAAATTCCAGAAATGCCATGCAGTTCGATGTTTTCTTTATCCAAGAATAACGGAATATACTTTCTCCCAGGCACATTACATTTGTTGCCTAACCGAGTCTCACAAGATGTGCTCAGCTTTCCGTTGATTTTTGATTTGATCGAACGGCTATCAGCATCTGGTGGGAAAATAATGTTTTAACTGGGCACTGCCGAGCAGCTAAGAAAATGGATGAACAAGACAGGTATCCTTGAAGCCTTTCCCTGTGCCTTCGTTTTTGTTGTTTTGCAGTAGCAACATCAGAAAGAATTATATTTAAGGCTAGCCTGTGCTTGGTAGCGTGGTCGAGCGGTCTAAGGCGCTAGATACCAGTTCCAGTCTCTTTAGCGGTGTCGCTTCGAATCCTATTACTGCCATTTGTGTGGATAGCCTGCTGCGTTGGCTGGCTGTTATACTGAAGCCGGGTAGGGATGCGCTGTACTTGGAATGAAAACGTTTTGTTACAAATCAGTGTTCGATGGGGGAGAGCACAGAGCATCAGCTCCTCGTTTCCATTGTGCCAGTGGTTATCAATTTTATCGTGGAAATGTAGGAAGTGGACACACAACCTTCTGTCTACCTCGCCAATGTCGACCAGATATCCTAAATTAATGTGGCCCCATTTGCCAGCATTTGGCCCATATCCCTGTAAATCCTTCCGATTCATACACGCATCCAGATGCCTCGGAAATGTTGTAATTTTACCAGGCTCCACCACTGCGTCTGGCAGTTCAATGCATACTTGCACCACCTTCTGCACGGAAAAAAATGGCCCTCAGGTCGCTTTTAAATTTCTGCCCCTCACTTTAATTATACGCCCTCCAGTTTTGGACTCGCCCACCGTGTGATAAAGACCTTGACTACTCACCCTGTCCATATCCCTGATGATTTTATAAACTTCTCCCAGGTCGTCCCTCAGCCTCCGACAGTCCAGGGAAAACTGCCCCAGCTTATTCAGCCTCGCCGTACAGTCCGAAACCTGTAACCCTGGCAACGTCCACGTGAATATTTTCTGGGCAGGTTTACTTGATATGTTTTATTTTTCAATAATCCCAATAACGCTGGGCTACATCGATCTATTTGAAACAGAGATGTAAGTAAATAGCTGTGTCCTTTAACACAGAAATGATGATGATAGCTGGTGTCATGTGGATCATGAACCGATGTTAATGAGCCGTACATTTTGGTGCAGTCAATTTCAAAATCCAAAATAAGGCTACAATGCATAGAGTCAGAGATCATACAATCCCGACCGTATCGACAGAGGCCATTCGGTCCAATTAGACTCTCGAAGAAAAACATAGTTTCCGGAAAAGCTCAACAGGTCCGGCAGCATCTGTGAAGAAAACATCAGCGTTAACGTTGCGGGTCCAGTGAGCCATTCTCAGACCCGGGAAGAGATTTCTGAAAATCTGCATTTCCCACGGCTGAACAATCTGGTCTGCATATCCCTGCACAAGAGGGGCAATTTGCCACGGCCAATTCACCAAACCAGCAGATGTTTCGCCTGTGAGAAGGAAGCTCAATGGAGACCAGGGGGGAAGTCACAAACTCCACACAGACATCACCCAAGGTTGAATCAAAAGGGCTTAAAGCCTCCCCGGCGGGTAAGTGAACCCTGGTCTCCTGCGTGACAGGTGGGGACACGAACCACTATACTACCGCGGATGGCACGTGACTGCCCCTGCTTTGAGACCCCTCCGTGTGCACTACGCAAATAAAACTGCTTGGTTATCCAAATTCTATTTTCCATCGCTTGGCACATAGCCTTGTATGCCTTAGCATCACAAATTTACGTCTGAATGCTTCTTAAAGTTAATCGGATGTCTGCCTCTACAACACTTACAGGCACCGGCTTCCAGATTCCAAACACCCACTGACTGAAAAAGATTTTCCGCCCATCCACTCAAACCTTCCCACATGTTATTTTAAATCTATTCCCCTCTTTTAATCGATCTCGCCATCAAGAGGAAACGTTTCTTTCAGTCTGCCCTATCAATATCCCGCATTGTTTTGTCCGTCTCAATTTTGCCTCCTGTAAATCTCCTCTGTTCGAGGGAAAACAAACCTAGTCTGTCCAATCTGTCTTCATTAATGAAAGTCTTCAGCCCAGGCCATATCCTGGTAAATCTCTTCTGCATTGTTTCCAGTGCTATCACATCGCTGTTGTAATGTGAATTGTAGAACTGCACACAATACCCTAGCTATAGCCGAATGAACAAATGAATTAAATGACGCACAAAACCACAGAAAATGATCTTTCCATCGAAGTCTCTTTTGATCAATGTTGTCCTTTGTCCTTTTCCTGGTCTGATGCTCCTATAAACACTAGCGCATATCAGGAAAAAACTATTACATGATGTTTGGTCTCACAATCGCAGTATCTAAGTGGATCGACTGGTTTCAAGGTTTCGTTGATAAGTCTGGAGCACGTTCACTAAGCTAATTGAATATTACGACCGTAGCAGGACAGACTGAACGGTGTCAATGTAAAAATGAGGGTTAGATTGCGCAGTGCCTTGGTGAAGTGAACCGAGGAAGGTAAACGACGTTTGGTAATTGTGGAGTGGAGAGAAATCTCCAAGAGCTGTGTTTGAATTCTGATACAACAAACGCAGATACATGAAACAGCGAAGGCTTGAAGGGAAAAAATCATCACCTCGGAGAATATTTTCATAAAAATGTTTGATATTTTGCCGCATTTCTGCAGCACGTATCACAAGGAATGAAAGACACAATCGGTGAGCGTGCGGTCCTTCTATGACGGTATAGAGGCGCGTGAAATGCCGAGCCTTGAGCTCTAACCTCACCCGGAGCAGCTTTTATTGACATGGAGCAGAGATTTTTGGTGCATCAGACTGTGGGAAAATGTCGTTGAGCAAAACAGAATTTCTTGGACCAGACCAGTCTCTCTATTTTGATAATGATCAGTACTCGCTGGGAATACGTCAATTATCAACGGAAAAGCATAATTTTTCAGCAGGAGAAGGATCATCTGAGGAGAGAGGAACGACAATGATGTTTTAGCTCGATGATCTGTCCCATATCGCTGACACAGCGCTGTGATAAATTCCGGGAAGTGCTGTTTATCTGTTTCGTAATATTCAATTAGCTGCGTGCATATTCATACAAGTGGTTCCAATGATAGAAAAGAATTAGATTTATCTCATTGAACAGTTAGGAAGTTGTCGCCAAATGACTGAGAGCGTAGGAGAAAACAAATCCGTCCATCCCACTCGTATCAGCTTCTGGGGAGATAGTGATAGCGGAAAGATGTGACTTCTGCAAGTTTGCAGCGTCAGTCCTTATCACAATTCAAAGCATTTGATAGATTTGTTCCTGATTGAAGTGTTTACTGGAAGCAGGGAGCTGAGCAAGATATTGAGTAAACCGAGTCAGTTGTGAGAGGCGGAACAGCAATTTCCTTTCTCGCAGTGCTAATGAGATTGTATAGCGCAGAGAATTTCGATATGTGTTCCCGATCACTGGAGAGTCCATAACCAGAGATCACCGTTTGAGGATAAGCTGCAATCCATTTAGGTCTGAGGTGAGGGGAATATCATCACCAGAAAGCAATTAGCCTGAAGAATTCTATGGTACACAAAACGGTTGAAGCTCAAACATTGATCAGTTTTATGAGAAGGAGTTAGTCATGTTTCTTCAGGCTCATGGAACAAGAGGTTCTGCGGTGAAAAGTGAAACAGGGTACTGAGTCGGGTGATCCCTATGATCATATTGAATAGTGGAGCAGACTGGAAGGACCAACTGGCCTCTTCCTGCTCCAACGTCTATACAAAGTGACCTCGCACCGAGCCTTGTGAAACAACACAAGAAACAGATTAATATTGACAAAAAACACCATCCGCGAGAATCCGTTGTTTCTTGCTCCGATTTTGTTTCCGATTAGTGAGATGCACTGACGCTAATTTCACTCTTCTTTGAGAAATGTAAGTAAGTAGCTGTGTTCTTTAACATAGAAATGATGATGACAGTTGGTGCAGTGTGGGTCATGTCACGGAATTTTAAATCCCCGTGACAGCATGAATGTAAATTGTCTGTGAGGAATTGTTTTCCAGACTCGAGGACAGTGGTTTTTTCCATGAAGTCGTATTGAGACCATCTCTCTTCTGATGTTAATGAGCCGCACATTTTGGTGCAGACAATTTTAAAATCCAAAATGAGACTACAATGCATAGAGTCAGAGATCAAAAATGACTAGCATTTCCACGGCAGGGAATTGGACCCCTGTCTCCCGCGTGACAAGCTGGGATATTAACCACTATACTACCAAGAAGGCCTCAGCCGATCCTCTCGAACCCCTCGACCCCCTTAATCGTGCACTAGGCAAATAAAACTGCTTTACTATCCTAATTCCATTTTCCATTGCTTGGCCCATAGCCTTGTATGCCTTAGCATCTCAAATTTACCTCTGAATGTTTCTTAATGTTTTTGGGATATCTGCCTCTAGTGGTACTCACAGGCACTGGCTTCCAGATTCCAAACACGCACTGGCTGAAAATGTTTTCCGTCCATTTACACAAACCTTCCTCTGTCTTACTTTAAATCTATGGCCCCCTGGTGATTTATTCCTCCATCAAGAGGAAATGTTTCTTTCGCTCTATCCTATCAATATCCTTCCTTATTTTGTACATCTCAATCTTGTCTGCTGTAAATCTCCTCTGATCTAAGGAAAACAAACCAAGATTGTTCAATCTCTCTTCATAACTGAAACTCTTCAGCCCAGAACATATTCTGGTAAACCTCTTCTGCATCGTTTCTCGTGCTATCACATCCCTGCTATAATGTGAATTACAGAACTGCACGTAATACTCCGGCTATAGACGAATGAACAAATGAAGTAAATGACGCAGAAAGTCACAGAAAATAGTCTATTTCATCGAAGTCTCTTTTGATCAATGCTGTACTGTGTCATTTTCCTGAGTCTGATAGTCCAGTAATCACTGGTGCATGTCAGGAAAAAGCTGTTCCATGATGTTTGGTCTCACAACCGCAGTATCTCATTGTATCGGCTGGTTTGAAGGTCCCGTTGGGAAGTCTGGAGCACATTCATTCAGCGACAGTCGAAGTAGCAGGAGAAACTGAAAGGTGTCATTGTAAAAATGAATGTTAGATTGCGCAGTGCCTCAGTGAAGTGAACCGAGGAACGTAAAGGAGGTTTGGTGATTGTGGGAGGGAGAGAAAACTTCAAGAACTGGGCTTGAATTCTGATACATCAAACGCAGATACGCAAAATAGCGAGTGTTTGAGGGCAAAAAAATCATCAGCTCGGGGAATATTTTCATTTAAAATTGTTTGATATTTTGCTGCATTTCTGTAGCACCTGTCACAAGGCCTAAAAAAACAACCCGACAAACAACCACTGCCATGACTTGGATTTGAACGAAACCCCGACAACCACAACACAGAGTAGCAGCGCGACAGAACAATACATGGTTCACCATGGTAATGTGTAGAGTGGCAGAAGGTATGTTAACAGCAGTACCAGATACACAACAGGAATTCTTGCTGAGCAGTGGATTGAGATGCGGGGACTCACCGTGAGCTGAAGTTTTAACTTCGATGCTTCCCAGGGGCATTGGAGATTCCATGATTCAGTATGTTGAAGGCTAAGATTGATAGTTTTCTACAAAACATGAAGGACTCACGGGATAGTGCGGGATATTGTTGACAAGTATTTTTCAATAGCAATTTAGTTTTTTGTCGGTTACTTCATCAGTTCCCACACACAAGGAAGTAACCACTGCTGCAGACAATCATATAATCCCAGTTCCTAGGCCCGGAACCAAAGAAACTCAGTGAGCCAGCCGTAAAGATACAACCAGAAATGGGATGGCACTGAGTGGGCGGAGCTACTCTGTGGCTCTAGTTAAAACTGACTCAGAGATAGTAAGAACTGCCGATGCTGGAGAATCTGAGATAACAAGGTGTAGAGCTGGGTGAACGCTGCAGGCCAAGCAGCATCAGAGGAGCAGAAAAGCTGATGTTTTGGGCCGAGACCCTTCTTCAGAAATGGGGGAGGGGAAGGGGGTTCTGAAATAAATAGGGAGAGAGGGGGAGGCGGAAAGAAGATGGATAAAAAAGCAGATAGGTGGAGAGAAGACAGCAGGTCAAGGACCACGTACCACCCCACCAACCTCTGGATTCAACGCATCATCCTCTGCCACTTTTTCCACCTGCAATCTGACCCCACTACCAAGGATATTTCTTCCTCCCCACCCTTATCTGCCTTCCGGAGGGACCACTCTCTCCATGAAGTTCTTGTCCGCTCCACACTTTCCATGAGCCCCATCACCCCTGGTACTTTTCCCTGCAACCGCAGGAAGTGCTACACCTGCCCCTACACCTCCCCCTCACCCCCATCCCAGGCCTCAAGAAAACCTTCCACATTAAACAGATGTTCACCTGCACATCTGCTAATGTGGTATATTGTACCCGCTATTCCCGATGTGGCCTCCTCTACATCGGGCAAACAAAGCGAAGGTTTGGAGACCACTTTGTGGAACACCTACGCTTGGTTCGTGACAAACAACTGCACCTTCCAGTCGCGAACCACTTCAATTCCCCCTCCCACTCCTTGGACGACATGTCCATCCTGGGCCTCCTCCAATGCCACAACGATGCCACCCAAAGGTTGCAGGAACAGCATCGCATAATTCGCTTGGGAATCCTGCAGCCCAATGATATCAATGTGGACTTCACAAGGTTCAAAATCTCCCCACCACCAACCTCATCCCAAAACCAGCCCAGCTCGTCCCCTCCTTCTTGACCTGTCCGTCTTTTCTCCCAATTATCCGTTCCTCCCAACTCAATGGCCAACACCCCCGCCCCCACCTCCTACCTACAAGCCTCATCCCCGCCTCCTTGACCTGTCCGTCTACTCTTGACTGACCAACCCTCACCTGACTTCCCACCTACGCTCACCTTTACTGGCTCCAACCCCGCCTCCTTGACCTGTCCGTCTCCTCTCCACCTATCTGCTCCTTTATCCACTTTCGATCCACCTCCCCTCTCTCTCTATTTATTTCAGAACCCCCTTGCCCTCCTCCATTTCTGAAGAAGCGTCCAGGCTCAAAACGTCAGCTTTCCTGCTCCTCTGATGCTACTTGGCCTGCTGTGTGCAGCCAGCTCTACACCTTGTTATCTCAGATTCTCCAACATCGGCAGTTCTTACTATCTCTGCGGCTCTCGTGACACAATTGGTGAACGTGCTGTCCTTCTGTGACGGTACAGAGGCGCGTGAAACGCCAAGGCTGTGAGCTCCAACCTCACCCGGAGCAGCTTTTATTGACATGGAGCAGGGATTGTTGGGGCATCAGGCTGTACAGAGCAATGTTAGCCAGCATGGAATTTGTTGAAAAAGACTAACTTCTTTTGTTGGATCATGATCTGTCCCGGGGAAATGTCTCAATTATCAATCAAATTAGAGATTACTTCTCTGTCACCCGACAGATTGCCACCGCCTGTTAAATTCATTGTTTGTATGTTTGTCTGCGTGTCTTTTAAAACAGAATTCCTATTCCGTATTCACGACCGTTTCATCAGAACCAGGCAAATTTTCATGCGCTTGTCGCCATAGAGAAAGGATTTTGTGATTTTGGAAGGCAGAAGGGCGAGAACAGGATGATAAAGACAGAATGGTGAATGATAGCTTTCAGATGAATTTAAATGTCAATGTACATGATCCAGGGAATGTTACCATCCACAGACAAACAAAAATTAGGAATGTAACAAAAACAGAAATTTCTGGAGAAACTCAGTAAGTCTGACAGCAGCAACGGAGCGAAAGCAGAGTTCATGTTTCAGGTTCAGAGACACTTCGTCAGAATTTTTTAGAATGAGGAATGTAACTGCTGGATTAGCCTTTACCGAAAGTTCAGAAAAATCATGAGTCTGTCCATCTGAATGAGTTGATGGACTGCTCAACCCCTTCGTCTGACATTACGTGTATGCTCATGATACGTTGCTGTTTGTGTGTGTGGGTGTCTGTTTCTGTCTGTCACATTCTGGTTGGCGTGACACATTGGAATTGTACAAGCAGAAAGGCGTGCCACCAAATGTGCTCCTATTCAAAAGAAAGAATCTATTTTAGTTGTGGGTTGCATGAGAGATAACAGCACAGTGGCACAGCGGGAGTATGCCGAGACCATAGCCCGGAGGTCATGGATTGAAACCATCCCTGTCTTTTACACAACAAACTGATGTTTGTTACCTGAGTAGTAGTGTTTAAGCTAGCTTTGCACACATTGTCTCTGCATCAGCTTCTTGCTCCCAGTCAACAATTCGGTCTGCAGTAAACCGCATTTATTCTGGCATGGACACACACTGTAAATGTTACAAACACACACCAGCTGATACTTATCCCCTTCATTCAATCCTTTCTTAAATGGAGCTAACACTGACACGATGTTCCGAATGGCCTTCTCCTGTTCTCTGTCATTCTGGGATGATCTGAACAGTGACAGTTATTCTCTACAATGAAGCAATACAGTGGGGAGAGAGCAGTGTAGTGGTGATATATCTCCTAGTAATCCCGAGGGACTGACCATGTCAGCTGCTGGAGTTTACACTCAATGAATAAAATCTGGAATATAAATCTGATTTCACGAACAAAACCATGACTTTAATTTTCTGAAATCCCAGTCATTCATGTCCCGTTGGGAAGGAGGTCCTTACCTGGTCTGGCATACAAGTGACTCCAAGCCCACAACAACATGGTTCACCCCAAACTATGCTCTGACATCAGTTCAAGGTGAATTCGGGATGAACAACAAATGCTGTCCTGACCAGTGCTCCCCACAACCCGTGGGAGAACATGAAAGAATGAAAACACATTCACAGCAGGGAAGAACAGGCCTTGGTCCTGCGTGGACTTGAGTTCACCTCATTGCCCAACCTGGATAGACACAAGAACACCCACACCACAGAAAAACCAGGGAAACGTGGGCACTGAGGGAAGAATTCAGTTACCCACTGAGGTGGAAACTCATTTACTCAGTGACACTGTGGAGATGCCGATCAGGAATGCCATGTGTGGGAACAGATAACTCAGAAAAACAACCTCCGGAGACATCAGTAAATTCACATATGACAGTAGGGGTTAGATTTTGCTGCTAATCCCAACCAGGAATGTACCATGTCTGGATGACTTTCCAGTGGAGCTCTGAGGGTCACTCGACTTGAAATGGTATCTTTGATTTCTCTCCACAGATGCTGCCAATTCTGTTGAGTTTTTCCAGCAATTTCTGTTTTTTGTTTGTTACTGATTTTTCCAGTGGCATTCCATTGTTGTCTGATGTAGATCAATGATTAAAACAGAGTTGTATGGGCCATAATTTAGAAGTCTGCAGACGACATGCAACAATGCGTGATGTAATTATCCACGAGGAACAAAGCCTGGGACAGCAGGGAGATATCAATCAGGTGGAAAGAAAAAATGATGAACGGAATTCAATCCAAAGAGATTCATAATGAATTCAGGGAGAGTGAACAATGGAAGTGGGGATGCTGAGTGATGTAGAGGAACAAAGACACCTTGGACTGGACATTGACAGATTCCTGAAGGTGGTTGTACAGGACGATCACGTGGTCAAGAGGGTTTTGGGATACTTTCTGTTCTCGACCACAGGCTGGAATATAAGATCAGGAAGTTGATCCTCAGCTTTAGCTCACACCAGTTCAGAAAACAGCTGGAAGACTGAGCACAAGTCTGGTCATTGCATTAGGCAACTTTTTTAAAAAAATCATGACAGAAGATACAGGGCAGAAACAGGCTTTTAGGCCCGTCAAGTTCACTGCACCACTGCTCCAAGTCAGGATGGTATGCACCCTGGAGGAGAACTTGCAGATGGTGTTGTTTTGATGCATTCTCTGCTCTTATCCTTCAGGTTGGTACAGTTTGCAGGCTTGGAAAGTGCTGTCAAAGGAGAGTGGGTGAGGAACTGCAGTGCATTTGGTAGATAGTGCACTCTGCTGCCACTGCACCTCAGTAATGAAGGGAGGAAGTGCTGAAGGTACCGAATGGGGTACAAGTTAAGTGGACTGCATTGTCTTGGATGGTGTCAGATTTCTTGGTGTCATTGGAGCTGCATCCATCCAAGCAAATTGACAGTGTTCTTAATGACAGACATTCTTAATGATGCACAGGCTTTGGAGAGTCATGAGGTGAACTAATCACTATAGAATCTTTTCCCTCTGACCTACTTTTGTAGGCACAATATTTAAATATCACGCCCAGTTCAGTTTCTCATCACGACTAGCACCCCAGGATGATGATAGTGTGCAATTCATTGAAGATAAAACCATTGAATGTCAATGAGTTATGGTTAGATTTTCATTTCTCAGATTTGATCATTAGTTGTTGGGACTTGGTGTAAATGTTCTTTGTCACGTAGCAGGCTAACTTCAATGTTGTCCAGGGACACTGCATTTAAATATCTACTACTACAGTAGCTGAGTCACAAATGGTGCTAAACATTGTGCAATCATTGACAGACATATCCACTTCTGACCATATGACGCAGGGAAGGACATTGATGAAACAGCTGAAGGTGCTTGGGAACAGAAACTGATGCTGAGGAATTTCTGAAGCTGAGAAAGCTGGCCTCGAACAATCACAAGCACCTTCCTCTGTATTCAGTATTATCCAACCAGGGTGAAGTCGGGCAAGGAGGATAGGAGAGTGGACAAGGGGAATATAAAAGGAAAGGAGTGGAGCTTGAAAACACAGAACAAGTGGGAGATAAGCTTGGACGAACAGTACAGCATAGGCCGAAGAGTCAAATACAACCATGTAATGACAGTTATTTCATCTCAGGTAGTTTAAATGCATATCTATAATAGTGAACCGTCAGCAGTAACGAGCTAAAAATACTCAACGAAGTATTACTCACAAAGAAAGGCTTGCGTGCTGTGAGCTGATGGTGGGGACAGAGAAACTCTGAAGATAACGTGGAAATAGAAGACCTGTTGAAATGAGAGGACTCAGGACTTTGTAAGAAACTGAACAGCATCCTGTTTTTGTAGTGAATAACTGTTATCTAATTTATTTTATGCCAATGTTATATACAACAATCCTGACGTGAAAACGTCTCAATATGCTGTTTTCAGCCATAAATGGTGAAGTATCTCCAAGCTAGACCAGGAGACCTCTTCCGCATATATGTGGTACAAGCTTGAATAAATTCACCTTGTTTTGATCTACTCAGGTCTGAAGACGCAATCTTTTCAAAAACCCACAATCAAAACGAGAATAATAATCTCTGAATCCCGTTGACTCTAGTTTTGCTATGATTCCTTGATACAATGCTCTGTCAAATAGATCCTTAAGATGACAGGAAAGTCACACTCTCATTTGGAATTTAGCTGTTTGGTCCGTGTTTGCACCAAAAATGTAAGGAGATCAGGAGATGAGTGACCCTTGCTTAACTCAAACTGAGATCCATCACTATGATATTGCAAAGCAAGTGCTGCTTGCTGTCATTGTTGTCATCCTGTTTTGACTGCATTTACGTATCAACAGGCCAGACAATTGACTAAAGGCTTGTCCACACAGACCATGTGTATGGTTTCTCTTCACTATGAACGATGCTTTTTTTCTTCCACGTTCATAGCTCGAGAATTGAGTGTTACTGGCAGCTGTTGATCCAATTTTTGACTTGAGCTGCCTGTCTGTAAATCTTTTCCGATTCCCTAGAAAATAAATTTTAAAAAAGTCAAATGTGGAAGGAAAGCTTCTGGATTGTTAGAAAAACCCACCTGGATCATGAATGTCCTTGAATGGACAGAAGATGAAAAATACAGGACAAATCAGGCTGCGGGAACTGGCGACTGAGCCAGTCATTATTTCTGCAGGGCCAGCAGTGGGAGGTTTGAGTGATACTACAACAACGCTGTCTGTGTACCAATATAAACCGTACAACTGTCTGACCAGAACTTGTGTCAGCCTGTACTTGGATAAATGTAAGTGACCTGAGCTTGCTGAAAAGCATTACTGTAAACAAGTGGGAGTTCATGGTCCACCTTCTGACACACGCGGTCCCCCTTTGTACTGGTGAGACTTGCATTTGGAGTACTGTGTTCAGTTCTAGTCACCGTACTTATAGAAAGTTGTTAATACATTGGAAACATTTCAAAGAAGATTTAATGGACTAATACCTAGAATGAGTCGAGTGCCTAATGGGGAAAGGGTAGACAGGCTGGGCCTGGATCCTCTGGAGTCTAGAAAAGAAAGAGGAGACTAAATTGAAACATGAACGATATTGAGGGGAGCCGACCACGTGGATGTTGAAAACATGGTCCCTCTTGTGGGAGAATCTAGAACTGATGGTCATTGTTGAAAGGTCAGGCTGAATCCATTTGAAATGGTGAGGAACATTTCTTTTCTCTGAGGGTTGTGAATCTTTGTAACTCCCTTTGTCAAAAGGCAGTGGTTGCAGAATCATTAAACTTTTTCTTAAGGCAGAAGCAGACAGATTCTTGAAGACCAAGATGATGAAAGATATTCAGGGATACGCAGACACAGAGCTCAGGTTGAAATCAGATCAGCCGTGATCTTATGGAATCTCAGAGCAGGCTGAAAGGGCCGAGTGGCCTACACTTGTTCCTCATTCATATGCTCGAATGAACCGGAGAACAAAGAAACACAAATCTTGTCTGATTACTTGGGGTCAGGAGGGTGTTTGAGCTCTTACGTCACCTACGCGGTATATTAGTTCCATTCTATCCCCCCACCCAGCTTCAATTAACATCCTTTTAATTTCCAGGGAATACACCACTTTTGGTGAGATGAGGCATTTTGATAGAAGGAGAAGAGAACATATGAAATAGGATCTAGAGTTGTCCCTTATGGCCCTCGAGCCTCAAAAAGGTCAAAGCTCATCTATTTAGGCTTCAATTCCACATTCCCAATTGGCCTTGATAATGTTTTTTCCTTTATTCCTGTGGGCATTGCTGGTTAATCCATCCAGTTGCCATTCAGAGGGTGGTAGTGATCTGCTTTCGTGAACCACTGTACTCCATGAGCTGTAAGTGGACCCACAATGCTGTTTGGGAAGGAATTCAGGATTTCGACCCAGCAACACTGAAGGAATAGTCATATATTTCCAAGTAACGATGGGGAGTGGCTGGGAGGAAATTCATGCCCAACATCCAGTCTCAGAGACCTACAGCACAGAAAAAGCCTCGGCTGACTCTGTCTGATTTTGTCACTATCATCTAAGTAGTCTGTTATCACACCTTTTATAGTGGACCTAAACATTTTTTCCCACCAACAATGTTATGCAAATTCCATGTTTTCTCTCTGACTCCCTTCTTAAATACTGGGGTTATGTTAGCTACCCTCCAAACCGTCGGAACTCTTTGCGACTGTATAGTATTTTGAGTATAACCACTAGCGCAGCTGCTATTTCTAAGGCCACTTCCTAAGGTGCTCTGAGATGAAAGTTATCAATCTCTGGAGATTTATCTGCCTGTTATCTCATTAGTTTTCCCAATTTCTTTCAATTCCACCTTCCGATTAGACCCTATGATCCCCTTAATTTTGGGACATTATTTGTGTGCCCCTTTTTGAAAATCTAAGATATATTTAATTGGTCTGTCATCACTTTGCACTCCATTATAAATTCCCTGCTTGATTGTAAGGACACCCTACATTCTTCTTGACTAATCTTGGATTCTCAATCTTCAATTAAGAATTTAACAATGATCATGAAACCTTTGTTGATTGTCAGGAAAAACCCATCTGGGTCACTAATATCCTTTAGGGATAGAAACGGTCATCCTTACCTGGTCTGGCCTATATGTGACTCCACCCCCACTGCAATCCAGTTAACTCTGGGCAATCAGGGATGTGCAAAAAATTCTGACCGAGTTAGCAATGTTCACATCCTGTGAATGTCTATTAAAAAAAATGCCGTTGGTTTTATGGTCCATGCAAGAGTACTCTCAGATTCTGTTTTCTCCCTCTAATTAAATCCCTTTGTCTCCCTTTGCTGAAATCTAAACTGTTCACAATGCTTAGGTCTGTTGTTTTATTTACCCAATTTGTATGCTGCTTCCTTAAATTTAACACTCATTCATTTCTCTTTCTCTGCCATGGTTTGACCATGTTTCGATTTTATTTTTATGCCACAGCTTGTCCACGTCCTCTTTCAATGTTTGCCATTGCCAATCTCCCATCATCCATTTAAATTGTGATCCACAATTTATCACAACTGGCTCACGCCTCATACCATTCTAACTTCTTTTATTTAATTACAGGACTCTAGTCTCAAAAACAACGACTTCACTCTCCATCTTAATGATGAATTCTATCCTGTTGTGGTCACTCTTCCTTAAGGGCCCATGGTCAACTTGATTGTCAATTATTCCTTTCTCACTACCCAATGCTCATCTGCTTTTTCAATGTAAAATTGTACAATATACACGCTAAGAATTCCTCCTTTATCTTATTGCTACTAATGCTATCTGCTCAATTTATATGTAGGTTAAAGTCACCCATAATTACAGCCATAATTTTATGCCTTGTATCTCTAAATTCCATTCTAATGCCTTCCCCAATATTATTGCAGCTTGGGGTCTATATACAACACTAATATCATTTTCTGACAATTGGCATTTCTGAGCTCAACCCGTAGAGATTCCACTTCACCACACCCTATATCCTGGCTCACATCATATTACTTTCCTGTTTAAGTCAGCAGTTCTATCCTAATCCTATTCCATTTCGCCTGCCCAATCTATCCTCCTTAGACAACCCACTTACTCCAGGTTTCAATCCACTAAACGTTCTCTGAACCACTTCGAATTAGCGTACAGACGACCAAAACCTGCACATGGTATTTGAGATTTGGTCTCTTCCCTTCCCTGTACAAATGAAGCAGAACATCCTTACATTGATGTTTAATTCCTGTGATAATAAAGCACACAGCCTATTGGCTTTCTGGATTAGACAGAGATCTTGCTCAATTGGGTCAATGGGCTAAAGTGTGGCAGATTGAACTTTATTTGAATAAATGTTTGTTTTATCCAAAATGGAATACTTCACATGGGCAGGACTTATATAATTAATAGTAGGGCCCTGGGTACTATTACAGAGCAGAGAACCTAGGCTTTCAGATACATTATTCTTTGAAATTTGTTTCACAGGTGGACAGGGTGGTTAAGAAGGCATTCAGCACACTTGCCTTCATTGTTCAGGTCTTTGAATACAGGAGTTAGGACGTCACGTTGGAGGTTGTAAAGGATGTTGTTGAGGACTCTCCTGGAATACTGTGTGCCATTCTGGTAGTCTTGTCATAGGAAGGATATTATTAAATTGGAGTGGGTTCAGAAAAAATGAAAAAAACACAGGATATTTTTGGGAAAGAAGCATTTGAGTTGTAAAAATAGGCTGGATAGGCTGGGACTTCATTCAACGGAAGGTAGGAGGTTGAGCCGTAACCTGAAAGAGGTTTATAAAAACACGAGCGGCTTAGATAAGGTGAATACCAAAGGTCTCATCCCTCAGATGGATGAGCTCAAAACTAGTGGGCATATTTTTTACGGTGAGAGAAGAAAGATTTTAAAAATGACATGAGGGATAACTTTTATTTTCCTTTTACATTGAGTGTGCTCAGTGTGTGGAATGAACTGCCAGGTGAAATGGTAGATGCAGGTACAGTTACATTTACAATGTGTAAAAGAGATTTAAATAAGTACACAAATTCGAAAGGTTTGGAGTGATGTGGGCCAAATGCAGGAAGATGGGACTGGTTTAGTTTGGGAATATGGTCAGAATGGAATAGTTGGACCATTGGGTCCGTGCTGGATGACACCATGGTTACATGTTATATCTGCATACTAACTTTGTAACTCATACTTTATCCTCCACATCTCAGAATTCAGCAGCCATTCACTATTTAAGGAATATTCTGCTCTTGTTTCTGCTTCCTGCTAAAGTGAATGATTTCACATTTTCCTACATTATACACAATGCAAGATATTTTGCCCATACTAATGTTTCGGGTTTCAGAAGCTGTAGGAAGGATAGAAAGTGAGGCAAAAGAAGTGAGGGAGTGGCGATTTTGTATTAGGGAAAATATTACAGCTGCAACTAGAAAAGATATTTCTGAAAAAAAAAAATGTCCAGTGAAAATATATGGGTTGAAATTAGAAATAAGAAAGGAATGATCATGTGGTGGGATTGTACTATGGGTCCCTCAACAGTAGGGGGAAATTGAGGAACAAATACGTACAGAAATCTCAGATCTATGAAAGAATGAGAAGGTTGTAGGAATCGGTGATTTTAATTTTCTAAACATTGACTGGAACTGCTACAGTGTTAAATGTTTGGATGGTGAATAATTTGTTAAATGTGTTCAAGAATATTTTCTTTATCAATAGGTCAATGTTCCTACCAAAGAGAAAGAGAAAACTTTAGCTTCTCTTTGGTAATAAGGCAGAGTAAGTGACTGAAGTGACTGTACAGAAATACTTTGGGTCTGGTGATAATAATTCTGTCAGTTTTAAAACAGTTATGGAAAAGGATAAGCCTTCCAGAAAACATAAAAGTATTTAATTGGAGTATGTCAATTTGAATGGTATGAGACAAGAACTTTCAAAAGTTGAATGGAGTAGACTGCAGGTAAAGGGTCGTCTGAAAAGTGGGAGATTTTCAGAAGTGTGGTAACGAGAGTTCAGAATCATTATGTTCTTGTTAGAGTGCAAGGTAAGGCTGGTAGAATTAGAGAACGATGGATGAAAAGGATGTTCAGCTTTTAGTCAAGAACAAAAAACTAATCATTAATCAGATACAAACAACTGGGTTTAAATGAATCTTTTGAACAGTATAAACAGTGTACAGGCATTCTTAAGTGGGAAATCAGGAAGGCAGGAGGGGATATGAAATTGCCTTGATAGATAAGGTGAAGGATAATGCAAAGATATACTACAAGTGCTAAGAGCAAGAAAGCAACGAGAGCGCGAGCATGGCTCTTTAAAGATTAAAGAGGTCATCTCCGCATTGAACTTCAGGAGATGACAGAAATATTAAAGAGATATTAATATTTGGCATCAGTTTTTACGGTGGAGAAAGAAGTGGATGTTGGAGAATTCAGGGAAAGAAATAGTGTGTTTTGAAAACAGTTCACATGGACGTCTTCTAAAATGTAAAGGTGGATATCCTGTGGCACAGAAGATGGGGGAAGATTTCTAAATAAATATTTCTCCTCAGTGTTTAGAGAAGAGAGAATCATGGATGCTACGGAAATAAGGGAAACAAGCAGGGATGTTTTGGACCACACACTTATTCCCAGAGAGATGGTGTTTGCAGCTGTAAAGCGCATTAAGGTGGATAAATCCCCTGGGGCTGATCAAATCCATCCTCAGACATTGTGGGATGCTCGGGAAGAAATTGCAGAGGGCCTTGTAGAGATTTTTACTTCAGCTTTAGCCACTGGTGAAGTTCCAGGAGACTGGATGGTGGCTAATGTTGTTCCATTGTTTAAAGAAAGGTAGCAAAGACATGCCAGGGAACTACAGGCCAGTGAGCCTGAAAGCAGTGGTAGGCAAGTTATTGGAGAGGATACTGAGGGACAGGATCAACCAACATTTGGATAGTCAAGGTCCAATTAGGGATTGTCAGGATGGGTTTGTGCGCAGGAAGTCGCATCTGACAAATCTTTCAGACTTTTTTCTGAGAGGAAACCAAGAGCACAGGTGAGGGTTATGGCAGTGATCTCATCTACATCGACTTTAATAAGACTTTTAACAAGGTCCTGCACGCAGTCTAGTCATGCAGTTTAGGTCGCATGGGATCCAGGGAGAGCGAGTGAATTGATTCGAAACTGGCTAAATGGTAGGGAGCAGAGGGTGATGGTTGAGTGTTACTTCTCAGACTGGAAGCCTGTTGTGTGCCACAGGGGTCAGTGCTGGGACCTTTGTTATTTGTTATTTACATAAATCATCTGGATGTGAATATACAGGGATGGTTAGTAAGTTTGTGGATGATACAAAATTAGTAGGTATTATTGAGAGGGGAAGATTATCAGAAATTACAAAGGGATCTCGATCAGTTGGGGAAATAGGCTGAGGGTTGGCAAATGCAATTCAATACAGATCAGTGTGAGGTGTTGCACTTTGGAAAGTCAAACTAATGTAGGACTTATACAGTAAATGGTAAGGTCCTGAGGATTATTGTGGAACAGAGGGACCTAGGAGAACAAGTACATAGTTCATTGAAAGTGGTGTCGCAGGTAACAAGGGTGGAGGAGAAGGCATTTAGCATGCTGGCCTTCATCGGTTGAGGCATTGAGTATAGGTGTTGGGACATTATGTTACAGGTGTATAAAAGTCATTGGTGAGGCTGCACTGGAATACTGTGTACGGTTTTGGTCACCCTGTCACAGGAAAGACATAGTTAAACTGGAAAGTGTGCAAAGAAGATTAACTAGAATGTTACCAGGACTAGTAGGCCCGAATTGTAGGGACAGGTTGGTCAGGGTAGGATTTTATTCCTTGGAACGGAGGAGAATGAGGGAGTGACTTTATTGAAAAAAAAAACAAAAGAACTGCGGATGCTGTAAATCAGGAACAAAAAAAATGTTGCTGGAAAAGTTCAGCAGGTCTGGCAGCATCTGTGAAGGAGCAAACAGAGTTAACGTTTCGGGTCCCGTGACTCTTCCTCGGTGACTTTAATGAGGTGTCTAAAATCATGAGGGGCAAAGATAGGATGTATGCATATCGGCTTTATCCCAGGGATGGGGAATTGAAAATGCGAGGCCATAGGTTTAAGGTGAAAGAGGAGAGATTTAAGAAGGACCTGAGGGGTAACTTCTTCATGCACAGAGTGGTGCATGTATGGAATGGGCTGCTAGAGAAAGTGGTTGAGGCTGGTACAAGAGCAGCATTTAAAAAAAAAAATCATTTGGACAGGTACATGGATGGGAAGGGTTGAGAGGGAAGTGGACCAAATCCAGCAGTTGGAACTAGATTAATGGACACCATGGCCAGCATGGACCAGTTTGGGATAAAGGCCTTTTTGCATGCTTTATTACTCTATGACTCTAAATCTTACGACCTGTCTAGTGCATCCCATTGTGTTGTGGAAAGTTAAAGAGAAAATGTGGGGATGCTTGCACAAATATTGTATCATCTATTCCTACGGGTGAGGTGCTAGATGACTGAAGAGTGGCTAATGTTGTGCCTTCATATAAGGGACGCAAGGAGAAGTCTGTGAACTATAGGCATGTGAGTCTGACTTTGGTGGTGGATAAGTTGTTGGAGGTGATTCTGGAAGATAGCATTTGGAGAGACAAGGAATGGTTATGATTTTCAGCATGGTTTTATGCAAGGGAAGTAGTGTCTCACACATTTGATTGAGATTTGGATGAAGTAACCAAGATGATCGATGAGGGCAGAGCAGTAAATATTGTTTACTTGGACTTTAGTCAAGCTCTTGACAAGGTTCCACAAGGTAGACTAATTAGTAAAGTTAGTTTACATGGGATCTAGGGTGAGCTTGCCAGTTGGACAAAAAAATTGCTTCATGTCACAAGACAGGCTATGGCAGTGGAGGGTTGTTTTTTGGACTGGAGGCCTGGTGTTCAGCAACGACCAGTGGTGTTCTGCAGGGATTGGTATTCTGTCTACGTTTGTTTGACATTTATATAAATGATTTTGATGAGAATACAGAAGGCACGGTTAATAACTTTGCAGCTGACACCAAAATTGGTGGCATAGTGGACAGTGAAGAAAGTTATCTAAGATTTCAAAGAGATCTTAATCAATTGGGTCTATGGGCTGAGGAGTGGCAGATGGAGTTTAATTTGAATAAATGTGAGGTACTGTACTGTGCTAAAACAAACAAGGGATGCAGGACTTATACAATTAAAAGTAGGCCCTTGGGTATTGTAGAACATACAGACTTTAGGCTTTAGTTACCAAATTCTATGAAATTTGCGTCACATACAGACAGGGTGGTTGAGAAAGTGTTTAGTGTGCTTACCTCCATTGCTCAGACCGTTGTGTAGAGAAGTTGGGGCGTCATGTTGAGGTCATACAGTCTGTTGGTAAGGCCTCTTCTGCAGGACTGTGTCCAATTCATTTTGTCCTGTTATAGCAAGGATATTATTAAGCTGGAGAGAGTTCAAAGGTGGTTTACCGGGATGTTGCTGAGAATGGAGGGATTGAGTCATAAGGAGGGGCTGGGACTCCTTTCACAGGAATGTAGCATGTTGAGGTTGACCTTATAGAGGATGGTGAAATTCAGGTATCCTTTCTCTGGTATGGGGATTTCAAGACCGGGAAGCATATTTATAATCAAATGGAATAACATTTATTGTCACATGTACTCACATGTGTACAGTGAAAAGTTTACAAGTTGCCACTTGTGGCACCATCTCATGTACAAAGGTACCTAGGTACAACACTACCCAGCGCCCTACCATTAATTGTTTAAGTCCTGCCCTTGAGGAGTACAGAGAAGGTGAATAGCAGATGTCGTTTCCCTCAGGTGGGGGATTTCAAGACTAGGGGCATATTTTTAAGGTGACAGGTGAAAGATTGAGAAAAGGCATGAGGGACAACCTTTTTGTTTTTTGCAGAGTGTGGTTCTTGCGTGGAATGAACTTCCAGAGGAAGTGGTGGATACAGATACAGTTTACAACATTTAAAAGACGTTTGGATAATACGTAAATAAGAAATGTTCAGAGAGACATAGACAATGTGCAGGCAGATGGGACTACATTGGTTTTGGAACATGTTGGACCAATGGGTCTGCTTCCATGCTGTCACACTCTCTGACTCTGTGATTGAAATGACCAGAATACTGAGAGGATTAGATGGATGGACATGGAGATGTTTCGACTAGCAGGAGAGACTCGAACCTGATGGCACCGCTCTCAGCAAAGGGATGACCCTTTAGAACTGAGAAGAAGAAGAATTTCCTCAGCCAGAGGGTGGTGATTCTGTGAAACTCAGTGTCGTACAAGGTTGTGGGGGCCAAGTAATTGAGTGTACTTATGACAGAGATAAATAGGTTCTTGATTGGTAAGGGGATCAACAGGAGAAGGTAGGAGAATGGGTGTGAGAACCATATCAGTCACAATCAAATTGTGGAGCAGTCTTAGTGGGCCAAAATGCCTAATTCTGCTCCTTTGTCTTGTGCTGTTATGGTTATTATGGGTGACTTCAATCTGCATATAGGTTGAACAAATCGAATCAGCAACAATACCACAGAGGAGAAAATCCTGGGTTGTGTACGACATGGTTTTCTGGATCAACATATTGAGTACCCAAAGAGAGGACAGACCATTCTCAATGGTGTATTGTGTAATGATCAGGGCTGGGTAAGCTCAGTTGGCTGGACAGCTGGTTTGTAATGCAGAGTGACACCAGCAGCACATGCTCACTTCCTGTACCAGCTGAGGTCACCATGAAGGTCCCACCATCTTAACCTTGCCAATTGACTGAGGCACGGCAACTCTGAGGTTAAAACACCATTAGTCGTCTCTCTCTCTCTCTCTCTCTCTCTCTCTCTCAAGAGACAGAACAGTCCGACGATTTTCTGGGACCACAGCAACTTTATTTCAAAATTTTAATTGTGTAATGAGAATGGATTAATTGGCAATCTAGCTGTGGAAAAGTGAAGACTTCTTCATGATAGGACTGTTCATGAAGATGGAGAGTGACAGAGATGATTCTGAGACTAGGGGCCAAAATCTAAAGAGAGTAAATTAAAGTGTTATGAGGTGCATGCAGGCTACAATAACTTGAGGAACTTAGGCTTTAAGGGGGTTGACAAATATTCAGAGATCACTTGGAGGAACTGCAACTGTTGTTCATTCCAGTCTGGCGCAAAATAAAATGGGAAAGGCGACCCTGCCATGGCTAACCAGGGATATTAGGGATATTACCAGATCCAAGGAAGTGGTGTAAAAATTGACTAAGAACAGCAGCACACCTGAAGACTGGGAGCAGATCAGATTTCAGCAAAAGAGGACAAAGGGATTGTCTAAGAAGGGGAAAATAAAATCTCAGGGTAAACTTGTAGGAAACGTACAAACTAATTGCAAAAGCTCCAAAAGGGATATGAAGTGAAAAAAAAAATGAAAACAAGTCCCTTACGATCAGAAAGGGGAAGTTATAATGTGGAATAAAGCGATGGACAGACCAATTAACTACATATTTTGGTTCTGTCATCACAAATGATGACATAAATAATATCACTGAAATGCTGGGGATCACATGAAAGGGAGGAAGTGAGGAAATCAGTATTAGTAGGGAAATTGATGGGATTAAAAGCCAACAAATCCCAGCACCTCGTAATATACGCCCCAGAGTAGTTAACAAAGTGGCAGCAGAGATAGTGGATGCATTCTGAAATTAGGGGCTTGAATCTAAACTGAGGAAATTAATGGCCGTCTTTCATAATGCTGTAGACTCTGGAACAGTTCCCATGGATTGGAGGGGAGCTAATGTAAGCCCACTATGCAAAAAAGGAGGGAGAGAGAAAACATGAACTTATAGACTGGTTAGCCCAACACTAGAAAACAGTAACAGGATTAGACAAAGTCAGAGTCAGTCAGCTTGGATTTAGAAAAGGGAAATGAGAAACGAGAACTGAGACCTGTTTGTCCTTGGACACCAGTCACTCAAAGTAAGCATGCAGGTAGAGGCAGGAAATGAAGGTGGCAAATGCTAGGTTGGCCTTCATAGCGAGAGGATTTGAGAACAGAAACAGGGATGACTTGCTGAAATTGTACAGGGTCTTAGTGAGACCACACCTGGAGCATTATGTACAGTTTTGGAATACTTATGTGACTAAGGATGTTCTGGCTATGGAGGCTGTCCAATTAAGGTTTACCAGACTGAATCCTGGGAGGGAAGGACGGACGTATTATGACAGAATAGATCAGATAGGATGAAATTCACTGGGGTTTAGAAGAACATGAGAAGATCTCACAGAAACCAATAAAATTCTAATGGGACTAACAAGTTAAATACAGGAAGGAGGTTAATGAGGGAGTACAGAACCAGGGAGTCACGGTTTAAGGATACAGAGTATGCTGTTAAGGACTGAGATGATGGAAAATTTCTTTTCTGAGACTGGCGAGCTTGTGGAATGTTCTTCCACAGAAAGCAGTTAAAGCGAAAACATTGGATGTTTCCAAGAGGAACACAGCTATAGTTCTGAGGGCTAAAGCAATCAAAGGATGTGGGTCTAAAGTGAGAACAGGCTACTCGTTGAAAGATCAGCCATGATCATACTGAATAGGGGAGCAGGATCAAATGACAAAATGGCCTACTTTTGTTCCTATTTTCCATGTTTCTATTCTGTTCATGGTGGGATATTAAAATAAAATGACTGTAACTAATACGGATATCAGCACTACATTATGACCACTGAATGAAAATCCTGAAACTCCTTACCAAAC
Organism: Rhincodon typus; assembly: GCF_021869965.1. Lineage (NCBI taxonomy): Eukaryota > Metazoa > Chordata > Chondrichthyes > Orectolobiformes > Rhincodontidae > Rhincodon > Rhincodon typus. The sequence continues at coordinate 86,938,204 of NC_063339.1, forward strand.
AGCAATCTGGGCCAAGCTTCACCACATGGACTGCAGCAGTTCAAAAAGGTCAAGGAGGAGCAGTGATTTTGAAAGATTTTGGACTGGCTGCTCTGTCTCTCAATTTCTATCCAGTTATAAAATTGTTGAATGGTCTGAGGAATCCAACATAGGAAATAAGATAATATTTATGGAAGCTTGCTGAAACTGTTACATTCACCGCTGACTTTGAACTTCACTAAAGTTGTCTGTGAACAACTCATTATCCCAGGATTGCACAAAGGCTTGATATCAATTGTTTGAAACTTTAATTGAACCGAAAATTTACATTAATTTGATTTTCTGTTTAATATATCCCTTGTGGGTGTCTGTGAATCGGTGAGAGTGGAGGTTATAAACAAAGAAGGTTGTGTATAAATCAGTGATATCGATGAGATTGCTTAGTTGATTGTGTTTGTTTTGTTCAAGTTATTGTTATTTCTTCTTTCTAGAAATTTGGTGTCCAAAATCGGTCATTCATAAAGTCTGGTCAGGAGCATTTGGTCAATTTTGAGGGTCATTAAATATTTTAAATTTCACTGTTGTGAATCCAGTTATAGTGAGACTAATTTGTTTTGCTTTGCTATCCTGACGTCATAACAAGTGTTTGATTGTCAAAATTTGCTCAGAAACAGAAATGATCTCCAATATAAAACAAACAATCCCTGACCATGGGAAGATAAAGCTGGGAAATCAGCAGCATGTAACCAGAGATGGGTAGGACCAGAAACCTCATTTAGAGACAATTGTCAGAAATAACAACAAAATACCAAACAAGGTTCAAAGAAGTGGCCATACAGTTTAGAGCTGGAGGAACACAGCAGGTCAGGCAGCATCAGAGGAGCAAGAAAGTTGACATTTCGAGTCAGGAGCCTTCATCAGAGTCCAGGCATTGAAATCAAGAGATAGTAAGAACTGCTGATTCTGGAGTCAGAAATAACACAGTGTGGAGCTGGAGGAACACAGCAGGCTGAGCAGCATCAGAGGAGCAGAATGTTGACATTTTGGGTCGGCGCCCTTCTTCAGAAATGGGGGACGGGGAAGGGAGCTCTGAAAGAAAGAAAGAGGAGGGGTGGGGGTGGGGAAGGGAGGTGGGATGGTGAGAGGTGAGTGCAGGTAGGAAGTGGTGGGGATTGGTCAGTGAGGTGGGAGGAGCAGATTGGTGGGAGAAAAGATGGACAGGTTGTATCAGGTCAAGGAGGTGGGGATGAGACGGACGAGGCCGGGGGGTGGGGAGATTTTTAAACTGGTAAAGTCCACATTGAGACCATTGGGTCGTAAGCTCCTAAGGCAGAATATGAGGTGCTGCTCGTACAGTTTCTGGGTGATGTCATTGTGAAACTGGAGGAAGCCCAGGGTGGACATGTCACCCAGGAAGTGGAAGGGGGTGTTGAAATGGTTCACGAACGGAAGGTGTTGTCATTTGTCGCAAAGAGCGTAGGTGAACTACAAAGCGGTCCCCGAGCCTCCACTTGGTCTCAACGATGTAGAGGAGGCCACATTGGAAGCAACGGATGCAATTGACCACATTGATGGATGAGCAGGTGAACCTCGTCTGATGTGAAAGATTTGTTTGGTGCCTTGGATGGAAGTGAAGGGGGAGGTAGGGGGGCAGTTGTAGCGCTTCCTGCTACATTATAACGTCATAAAAGTTGCATTTTCACACTCTCGACGAACAGATTGGAAGTTTCCACAATGTGAAGGGTGCAATATTGATATAAATTAATTGTCATTGATTTAGACATATCACAGTTCCTTCATCACCACTTGGTGAATAATTCATTACCTAACGGTCTTGTGGGACCTATTAAGGAAGATAATTGCCAGCAGCAAGTGGTCAGGCAATGTTCAGCTGTAAAAACCTCATGAGAGAGTCAATGGACGTAACAATAAAATACCTAAGCCAGTTACACACATTATAGGAGACACAGCAGATTAAAATGATAGAGTTGATCAGGGAGAGCAGAGATGGACCAGAACAATGTCGAGTGTTATAAAGCACCTTTTGACACAAGCCACATAACGAGGGGTGACAAAATGAATCACATTAGTCCCAGAGTGTGATAACTGAGAAGAGCATGAGAAGGTGAATTGTGGTAGATTACTGGTTAAAAACATTGAAATAATTTCATTGTGTTCAACTTTAAAATCAAATGCTGGAGTCTGCAGCTCAAAAGATATCAGAAGCATTGGGATCAGAGGAAACCCACAGTTCAGGAAATAGCTGGGAATCAGGGTGATGTCACTAGGCAATTGCTCGTGTTAGGTAACATCACCGACTTGACCAGAGAGCATTTGGGTCTGCACAAACAGGTGATCTCGACAAAGGATGTGAGGGTCTGAGGAGAAATTTGAAAGGAGATGAATCAGAATGGCTCAAGAACAGAAGGATATGAGTTGTAAGGTCAGGTTGGGGAAACTGAAGTTCTGCACAGAGCAAAGGAGATTGAGATAAAGTGTCCAGGTTTATAATAGGTTTAAATAAGGTAGACAAAGAGCTGCTGTTCCTCTTCACCAACAGTAAAACTGAGAGAGACACAGATTTAAGATAATAGGCAATAAAGTTACCGGGAGATATAAGGAAGGAATTTTGTAACTTTTATCTTGCTCAATACTTACATTAAAAGGCCAATAGTATCCAGTGCTGAATGAATAATGAATAATGTGGCACACTCAGATCTTGGTATGTTCTGTGGTTTGAGTTTGCACTCTGTCAATACTCTTCTAACATGCTGTAAAATAAGTTTACAAAAGCCATCTCAGTCAGTCCAAGACAGAATTTCAGAAGAGACAAATATTTCTGTTATTTGGAGTATGCTGTGTGTAAATCCTCCCTTCCTCACTCCCCGCAAAAGCAGTTTATAAACTCCATCCCTTTCAGTCCAGCAAAAACATTCACAACATTCTTTCCCCTGGCCCAGGGTGACCGCACATGCGCCCTGCTGCCCTTTGCCTCCTACAAAGATGGCGGCCGTTAGCCGCGGCCTGCCGTTGAGAGGGAGCCTCGATTTGTCCCGTTTTGTGAAACGGGCGCAGATAGTTTCTTTATGCGGGATCTGCAACATCCACGAAGTATTTAGAAAGCCTCCCCGTCTAACCGCACGGTCTAACGCCTCCTCTGTTCCGCCTCATTGTTACCTTTTGTAGAGCCGAGGAAAAGAGCGACTCCTTCTCAGAATCGCTCCCACTGCGCATGCTCTAGACTGTGGGCCCGCGGGAACATACTGAGCCTGCACAGTGATATGAAATACGGTGCCTAGCGCTCGGAATTCTGGGTTAAGTGCCCACCACTGCAAAGATTGAATTTTATTTGTCGTAATGTGTAAAAGCAATCTTTCTTTACACTTTCTTCCAAGGCAACTGATATATATAATACAATAAATAATAGTTAATTAATAATTAATAAAACAATGCCTTTTGCATCCCAGGGATAATAATATCACAAAGTCTGACACTGAGCCACTCTGGTACTGACACTGAGTCGCCATACACATTCTAGGTCACAGGGGAGAGACAAAACTGGTAGTGGTTTGACCTAAAGGACACCATATCTCATGTCAGCAGAGAGATTGAAAGGGGAGAGTCATTAGTGGTAACCTCAGGTGGTGTGGGATTTAAATCTACACTGTTGGCATCATGAGGAAAACTGGCAAACGGCTCTGAGAAAGAGTTTGGCTTTCATAACTGTCTTCAAAGAGAAAAAAACATAGATTTCATGTTGCAGAAAACAACATTTCCTGTCGTTTGTTGAAGGAAGTGTTGTTGTTCCACTGATGTCCTCAAGACATAAACTAACTATTCGGATGAGCACTTAAAACATCAGCGCAAACGAGGCGATGGGCCAAGTGTTGGAAACTGGGTTGAGAAGTGAGATCATTGCTGACTGGCATAGATATAATGGACTGAAGGGCCTCTCTCCATGGTGTTAAAATCTCACTGACTATCATTTTGCAAGTGAAACAAAAGGTCAAAATCAGTGTCAAGAAGAAAAGTTGCAAATATTGTGCACACCTTCCTTTCTGGGATTCAGCATTGCAACTGCTGTGTTCTCGATTTGATCTCCAAACAGGAATGGCGACTTTATTGTTCCTGTCCAAACTCTTAAAATGAACGTGAATTCCTGACATTTAAAGACATACAGGGCACACCTCTGTCAGAATCAATGGAAGTTTTACCATCAAGGATGAAACCATACAGGAGGAAGCACTGAAATCCCTTGACTTCACGTCCTCAGATACAGTAATACAAAAATACTTGCTCCTTATTAAAGCATACAAGATTCTTTAAGATTTAACATGTGGGCACAAAAAAATTCCTTCTGGGCAGTCTTGCACCCGAGTGCCTAATATCAGAACAGGGGTCGCACATTTAAGAGAGATGAGGAAGCATTTATTCTCTCAGATGGTTGTGAATCAGTGGAATTCCTTACAGCAGAGGGTTGTCAGATCTGGGTCATTAAGTGTATTCAGTGGAATTCCTTACAGCAGAGGGTTGTCAGATCTGGGTCATTAAGTGTATTCAGTGGTGAGATTGACAGATTTTTAATCAGTAAAGGTATCAAGGGTTATGGGGAAAAGCAAGAAAGTGCAGTTCAGGATTATTAAAGCAGTCACTAGCTCATTAAATGGCAGAGCAGACAGAAAGGGCTGAATGGTCTCTTTCTGCTCCGAACGTTTATGGTCTTAATATGAGACTGTAAAGCTGACTTTGCAAAATTTGCCAAGTTAACACGCGTGGATCTCCTCCGGACTGAACCGAGGTGAGATGTGCAAGGGGCAACCACACAAAGGAGAATCATTGTGGGTGATTGATTCAGAGTGATCTATGTACCAGGGTAAACAGTGAAAATCAGTTTTCAGAACCCACATTGGGCCTGGCTCCATTAGGCCTACAGTCAGCTCTCACAAACCACCATGGCACTTCACATTTCCTGACTTCCCCTCTCTCCTTGTTTTAAACCGATTACACGTCAGGCAATTACAGCTGACATTGCTAACGTGGAACAATAATATGCAGTGAATCGATTCTGACTGGTCCATGACATAATTCTGCTTCTAAAGATTAGTCAGTGTTTTATATTTATTCCTGTAAATGTTAACCATCGAAGTCACTGAATCCTGATCACTAGACTACCAGGGCAGATCTCTGTTCATATCACCCTGGACACTGTCTGATTTGGCATTGTATTCTCCCATCCTTCTGCACATGATTCCCTCAGCTCTGTACGGGATTTGTTACATTGTCTTGATGCATAGGCTATCCAGTCATCTATTACATTGCAGTTTGTAATGCATGACTTTGTAGTTTGGTGATTCGCCCAGTGGTTTAGAATTTGATTCTTTCTGGGGCCTGAGAGAATGTTCACCACCTGCTGGAACCAACCAAAGGTTGTAACAGGGAAAATATCATTGAGATGAACGCTTGAAACGTCAGAGCACACAAGGGTCCAGGCTAAGTGTTGGAAACTGGGATAATAGTTCGATTTCTGGTCAGGGAATTAGGATTTATTGCTCCTGACAGTAACAAAATCAAACACAGAGCAGTCTCTGACGGATATCCTTTCAGTGTCTCAGGTCAGTTAATGTCCCTGAGAACATCACAGTCAATGTCCCAGCCTCATAAAGAAGGGAAAGCTTTCTCGACTGCCGCTGCTCAGTTGGAAAATCCACCTTCATTTGCCTCTGATTCCGCTTCCCAAAGAATTTCTAAAGACTCACAAAGCTGAGACTGGTTTTAGTTTTAGTTTTGTTTTCTTTCCATTCCCGGGTCAGTTGGTGTCGGAAATTGAATGTGAATTTTGTGGGACTATTTCAGCTTCCCTTCCTCTGACATTCATTGATGTGAGACATTGAAAGGAATCTTTTTCCTGCAGATTAGAACTTCAAAGCTCATCGTGGTTTCAGGGAAATGAGGAAAATTAGTTTGGAAGTGTAAAGAAATTGTGAATTACACTTGAGCAAGGTCGTCAAACCTACAATTTCCTGATCTGTAGTCAGGCGCATTATCCATTGCACCACTGACCCCACGTATGTGGCGTGCTTACATGCGGCAGTGTGGTGGTGCTGACAGGGACATAAGTAGCAATGGTAACATTCACAAGGTGAACAACCAGCAAAGATAATCACTGTCACTGCTTCAGTTCAATGGTCCGTGCTTAGTGAAGCGGTGAGTTTTACTGGCAAAGAAAACACATTTGTCCACAGGAGACTGCTTCAGTGTCTTCTCTATTTTTCTGCTGGATGCATCATGAAGTTCCTTTCTGCTGTTCCACAAGGACTTCTGCTTCTCCTTTTCTTCTATCCTCATCCCTTCATTCCCAGTTTGGTCAGAATAACAAGGTGAGCAGGATAAATTGCAGACTTAGCGGGGAATGTTGTTTCAGTGGCGGGAGTCCAGGACGAAGTGCGAGGGCAGCCTGGGAAGGTAAGCTTTTCAATTATAAAAGTCTTACCTCGCGTGACTCCATTTTTGGAGTGAGTAAGTGAGGTAATATATTTGGGCGGTTGCTTTACCCGAACCACTACCTAGGTAGTGTCTCCCACGCATCCTCCTCCTCAAACCAAAAAAAAAGTTTCTGAGCGCTGATTTGGTAAGGCTACGAGCTTTTTTTTTATAATAGTCTGTTTGGGAATTCAGAACAGTGGGAATGGAAGTTAGGGCAGTTGCATACTCCTCCTGTAGAATGTGGGAGGTAAGGGTCACCACGAGTGTCCCCATTGACTTCATCTGCGGGAAGTGCACCCAAATCCAGCTCCTCGGAAACCACGTTAGGGAACTGGAACTGGAGCTGGATGAACTTCGGATCATTCAGGAGGCTGAGCGGGTAATTGAGAGTAGTTACAGGGAGGTAGTCACACCTCAGGTACAGGAAAAAAGTAGATGGGTTACAGTCAGGGGACGGAAAGGGAACAGGCAGACAGTCAGGGATCCCCTGTGGCCGTTCCCCTCAAAAACAGGTATATTGTTTTGGATAATGTTGCAGGGGACGACTTACCAGGGGTAAGCCATGGGGTACAGGTCTCTGGCACAGAGTCTGTCCCTGCTGCTCAGAAGGGAAGCGGGGAGAGGAGGAGAGCATTAGTCACTGGGGACTCCATAGTTAGCGGGACAGATAGGAGATTCTGTGGGAACGAGAGACACTCGCTTTGGTGTGTTGCCTCCAGGTGCCAAGGTCCGTGATGTCTCGGATCATGTTTTCGGGATCCTTAAGCGGGAGGGGGAGCAGCCCCAAGTCGTGGTCCACATAGGCACCAACGACATAGGTAGGAAAAGAGATGGGGATGGAAGGCAGAAATTCAAGGAGCTAGGGTGGAAGCTTAGAACTAGAACAAACAGAGTTGTTATCTCTGGTTTGTTACCCGTGCCACGTGCTAGTGAGGCGAGGAATAGGGAGAGAGAGCAGTTTAGCACGTGGCTACAGGGATGGTGCAGGAGGGAGGGATTCAGATACCTGGATAATTGGGGCTCATTCTGGGGTAGGTGGGACCTCTACAAACGGGATGGTCTACACCTGAACCAGAGGGGTACCAATATCCTCAGTGGGGGGAGGTGTGGAATTTGTCAATGCTCGTTGGGAGTGTTTAAACTAATTCAGCAGGGAGATGGGAACCTGAATTGTAGCTCCAGTGTACAAGAGGTTGAGAGTAGTGAGGTCATGAATAAGGTTTCAAGGTCGCAGGAGTGTACTGGCAGGCAGGAAGGTGGTTTGAAGTGTGTCTACTTCAATTCCAGGAGCATCCGGAATAAGGTGGGTGAACTTGCAGCATGGGTTGGTACCTGGGACTTCGATGTTGTGGCCGTTTCAGAGACATGGATAGAGCAGGGACAGGAATGGTTGTTGCAGGTTCCGGAGTTTAGATGTTTCAGTAAGATCAGGGAAGGTGGTACAAGAGGGGGTGGTGTGGCATTGTTAGTCAAGGACAGTATTACAGTGGCAGAAAGGACGTTTAATGAGGACTCGTCTACTGAGGTAGTATGGGCTGAGGTTAGAAACAGGAAAGGAGAGGTCACCCTGTTGGGAGTTTTCTATAGGCCTCCGAAAAGTTCCAGAGATAAAGAGGAAAAGATTGCAAAGACGATTCTGGATAGGCGTGAAAGTAACAGGGGAGTTGTTATGGGGGACTTTAACTTTCCAAATATTGACTGGAAACGCTATAGTTCGAGTACTTTAGATGGGTCAATTTTTGTCCAATGTGTGCAGGAGGGTTTCCTGACACAGTGTGTAGATAGGCCATCAAAAGGCGAGGCCACATTAGATTTGGTACTGGGTAATGAACAAGGCCAGGTGTTAGATTTGGAGGTAGGTGAGCACTTTGGTGATAGTGACCACAATTCGGTTACGTTTACTTTAGCGATGGAAAGGGATAGGTTTATACCGCAGGGCAAGAGTTATAGCTGGGGCAAAGGCAATTATGAGGCGATTAGGTAAGATTTAGGATGCATAAGATGGAGAAGGAGACTGCAGTGGCCGGGCACAATTGAAATGTGGAGCTTGTTCAAGGAACAGTTACCGCTTGTCCTTGAGAAGTATGTACCTGTCAGGCAGGGAGGAAGTGGTCGAGCGAGGGAACCATGGTTTACTAAAGAAGTTGAATCTCTTGTCAAGAGGAAGAAGGAGGCTTATGTAGAAATGAGGCGTGAAGGCTCAGTTAGGGCGCTTGAGAGTTACAAGAGAGAGCTATGAAGAGCCAGTAGGGGACATGAGAATTCTTTAGCAGGTAGGATCAAGGAAAACCCTAAAGCTTTCTATCGGTATGTCAGGAATAAAAGAATGACTAGCGTAAGATTAGGGCCAGTCAAGGACACTAGTGGGAAGTTGTGCGTGGAGTCCGAAGAGATAGGAGAGGCGCGAAATGAATATTTTTCGTCAGTATTCACACAGGAAAAAGACAATGTTGTCGAGGAGAATACTGAGATACAGACTATTAGACTAGACGAGATGGAGGTTCATAAGGAGGAGGTGTTAGCAATTCTGGAAGGTGTGAAAATATATAAGTCCCCTGGGCTGGATGGGATTTATCCGATGATTCTCTGGAAAGCGAGAGAGGAGATTTCAGAGCCTTTGGCTTTGATCTTTATGTCGTCATTGTCTTCAGGAATAGTGCCGGAAGACTGGAGACTAGCAAATGTTGTCCCCTTGTTCAAGAAGTGGAGTAGAGACAACCCTGGTAATTATAGACCAGTGAGCCTTACTTCGGTTGTGGGTAAAGTGTTGGAAAGGATTATAAGAGATAGGATTTATAATCATCTCGAAAGGAATAATTTGATTAGGGATAGTCAACACGGTTTTGTGAAGGGTAGGTCGTGCCTCAAAAACCTTATTGAGTTCTTTGAGAAGGTGACCAAATAGGTGGACGATGGTAAAGCGGTTGATGTGGTGTATATGGATTTCAGTAAAGCGTTTGATAAGGTTCCCAACGGTAGGCTATTGCAGAAAATACGGAGGCATGGGATTGAGGGTGATTTAGCGGTTTGGATCAGAAATTGGCTAGGTGTAAGAAGACAGAGGGTGGTGGTTGATGGGAAATGTTCATCCTGGAGTTAAGTTACTAGTGGTGTACCTCAAGGATCTGTTTTGGAGCCACTGCTGTTTGTCATTTTTATAAATGACCTGGATGAGGGCGTACAAGGATGGGTTAGTAAATTTGTGGATGACACCATATTCGGTAGAGTTGTGGATAGTGCGGAAGGATGTTGCAGGTTACAGAGGGACATAGATAAGCTGCAGAGCTGGGCTGAGAGGTGGCAAATGGAGTTTAATGCGGAAAAGTGTGAGGTGATTCACTTTGGAAGGAGTAACAGGAATACAGAGTACTGGGCTAATGGTAAGATTCTTGGTAGTGTGGATGAGCAGAGAGAACTCGGTGTCCATGTGCATAGATCACTGAAAGTTGCCACCCAGGTTGATAGCGTTGTTAAGAAGGCGTACGGTATGTTAGGTTTTATTGGTAGACGGATTGAGTTTCGGAGCCATGAGGTCATGTTGCAGCTGTACAAAACTCTGGTGCGGCTGCACTTGGAGTATTGCGTACAGTTCTGGTCACCACATTATAGGAAGGATGTGGAAGCATTGGAAAGGGTGTAGAGGAGATTTACCAGGATGTTGCCTGGTATGGAAGGAAGGTCTTACGAGGAAAGGCTGAGGGACTTGAGGCTGTTTTCGTTAGAGAGAAGAAGGTTAAGAGGTGACTTAATAGAGACATACAAGATGATCAGAGGATTAGATAGGGTGGACAGTGGGAGCCTTTTTCCTCGGATGGTGATGGCTAGCACGAGGGGACATAGCTTTAAATTGAGGGGTGATAGATATAGGACAGATGTCAGAGGGAGGTTCTTTACTCAGAGAGTAGTAAGGGCGTGGAATGCCATGCCTGCAAAAGTAGTAGACTCGCCAACTTCAGGGGCATTTAAACGGTCATTGGATAAACATATGGATGATAATGGAATAGTTTAGGTTAGATGGGCTTCAGATTGGTTTCACAGGTCGGCGCAACATCGAGGGCCGAAGGGCCTGTACTGCGCTGTAACTGTCTGTGTTCTATGTTCTAATGGCACAGTCGGAGTGAGCTGATCGCCCTCACTCTCGGCTGTCACCATTCATTCATTTTACACCAAACAGTAAAGACATCACTATAATCCTTGAATTGTATTTTTTTTTTCTGGCAGATTGCGAATTCTAAGGATTCACAATCTTTTGAGAGAAGAAATAGTTCATTACGTCCGCCCTAAGTGACGGACACATTATCCGGGGAATGTGAGCCCAGTTCTTGCCACTCCAGCCAGAGGGTAAAAGCCTCTCAACAGCTTCACTCTTAAATTATCTCTGAATTTCAGACTTTACACAGAGCAGGAATGGGAAATGAGGAATTTTGACAGAAAGAGAATGTGAAAGGGGTGAAGTGGATACACAGAGACAAAGAGAGACAAATAGAGATATATATTGAGGTAGACACTGAAAGGACCAATTCTCCATTTGACATGGCTGCTAACTGAGACAACGGAAAAAGAAAAGGCAACCATTCAATCAATGCCTTTCACGACGTCCGGGCAACGGAAGGAGCATGAGAGCCAATGAAATACCTTTAAGGTTGTAAAGTTGACAGTTGTCAGCTAATGAGAGAGCGCAATTTGATAAATATGTTGATTCAACAGATAGAGCTGACAATTTCCTCTGGCATTGTAATATAGAAATTCATAACAAAGCTTGCACTTACAAATAGTCACTGGACCCGAAATGTTAACTCGATTTCTCTACACCTGTGCTTTCAGACCTGCTGAGTTTCTCAATCTATTCCTGTTTTCGTGTTGGTTTTCCACAGTTCTTTGTTTTATGTTAATCTGAATAGTGTTTGCAATAAAATAGATTACCTTCCAGCTCCTGAAAAAAAGTCAGAAATGCTGCCATCACAATAAATTAGCAGAGTAGAACTTCCATTCTAAAACCAGGAATGGAACGTAGGCTACAACGTTGAGAGCACCAAATCCTAACCACGAGACCACCAGGGAAAGCAACAGACGCTTTCATATATTTTTTCAATGATACTGCCTTTGCGTTTTAATTTGTGATCATTTTCACTGTAGCTTTATTTCTCCGTTTTTGAGTTTTTAGAGGGTGGAAGAAAACCATTCGGCCCATCGTGTCAGCGCAGGTCACCAAAACTCCATCTATTCCAGTCCCAGATTCCAGCATTTGGCCTATAGCTTTGTGTGCTCTCATGTTTCAAGGACAAATGTCAATCAGCTTGTCCCTGTAACCTGAAATGACGCAATGAATTGAACTGAAGGTTCAGATGGTAAAACTGGGTAAATACTCCCTTAAGGAACTCATCCTCATTTTCACCCACAAGATGGAGACACACAGACACATTCCCAAGAGTGACAGAGTACTCATAATTATATCCACTCCATGTGCTTCATGTCCGTTCTCCATCCCCACACACAAGGTTCTGCGACAAAAGGCAGCTTTTGGTGGATCACAAGTGACTTCTCCAGAAAATGAGAACCGTTACCATGAGCTGGAATATGAAGCGGACAGTGAGCTGAAATAGTCCCATAAGCTGCTCACATTCAACTGTCAATCTTGTGAACTCACTGACCCAACGACTGCAGCTTCTGAGAATCTAACAGAACAGCGCCCGGCAGACATCCCTCACTAAAGAGAACTGACAGAAGGTGTTACAACGGGGAATGGCCGAGCCCCTCTGATAATTAAACTAAAACACAAGCCGCGATCTGTTATGACAGAAGTAGGGGTTCCCATCTAATAATTACCCCCTAAACACCCAGAGAAGCTCACCTTTCCCGTCGTAATCTATTGAAAGAGCATGTAGTAGAAAGAAAATCCTTGATCTCCATTTTACAAGTGACCAGAAACAATTTATTTATTAAACCCAACAATGAACGAATTAACAAAATTCCTAACAAACTGACAATTCCCCCTTAGACTGCTAACTACTCCCGAAATGGTCTATATTCTAATATAATGCTGTTTAAATAAAAACCAGTCCCACTAATATAAACTAAATTAAGAAGAAGCAATAAATTAATTGGAACGTAAACTCTCCAAATTCACACAAGACTGCCTTCTGGAATATTCTGCCATCACCACTCTCTTCACAAATGCCTTTCTTCCAGTAACTCTGCTGTCAGCAATGATTTATCTCTATAATTTCTTCAATACGGACTTTGAGCTAAAATGCTGTGGTACTTTTGATGAATTAAATGTGCTTTCTCTGAGAGCTGAATGGTGCTAACTCTGGCAGATGACAGTCGGCTCTCTCCGATTTTTCAAATGCCCTCGTCTTGTATACCCATCATGACATCGTCAAATTCTTATCATGTGATTGGTTTCAGGTTGTAAACACCATCAGATTGAAATTCAATTGGCTTCCCGTATCTAGGGGCTTCGTTTACATTAATTAGCCAAATTCAAACAAGACGGATGTTTTACCTGTCAACTGTAAGGCTTTGATACATTTGTTTCACTTTTTCAGGTTCTCTGTACTGGCAACATCAGCTGCTGCACACAGACAGATTTTTGTTTAAATTGCTCAGTACAGGCAAAGCATAAATCTCAAAGGAACCACACATTTTAGCTTCCTGCCTTCCACTTCCTAATTACTCTACCCAAATTCATAACATAACGCAAACTCAAAACACTTTCATGTCGCATCTCTTTGTGCTTCTGTCCCTGTCTCACCTCCAGCTCGCAGCTCAATGAGCTGCTTGGCACAAACACAGGCAGATCATGAAGCAAATCTTTACCTGGAAAGCGGGGCCAAGGATTATAAGACAAGGCATTGAGAAGCAACGAGTTTGCGTACGGCTGGGGAAAGAGACAACAGTATCGCATTTTCCTGATTCTCCCAGATACTGATTCCAGGAATATGCACAGTGCCAGTTACCCCCAATCTTATTGGATAACGTGCCTTACAGATAGGAGTGTGTTGTCCTGTTTCTTCACAAACTGAGATCTCCAGCACTGAAGAATGACCATTCAGATCTGCAGCAGTTGAACTCAAGACCATGAGTATTCTCTTCTCATTTCCCAGCACTTCATTCACAGCCTCAAGTGTACATCTAAACATGTCTCAACTCCAATGTTGTTCCACTCCGACAGGCAGTGAGTTGTACATTCTCACCATTGGCGATCCGGGTGAAATGCTTTTACCCCACACTTCCTGTGATCCCTGTCGCGAACAAGAAAGCGGGAAGTAAACTCCCTTCCGATTTGCCTTCAGTGCTCAACCGTGATTGGCAGGATTCGAAACTGACCAGGGACACCCCAATGGGTTTCAACTTCATCTCCTTCACCGCTCGGCGATGGCTGCAGCAGTGCACTACCCGTCCACCTTTCCAGGTCTCTCTCCCTATGGAGCTCTGTAAGACTGAATCATTACTGGGTTTGTCTGAATCCAATCACATCACAGATTTCGAAAGAGTTAAATTGAGTACATGGTGGGTCTGGCTGTTTCACCCCCATAGGTGGAATACACATTCATTTAAAACTAAAAACATAAATTGCCAGAAAAACTCAGCAGATCTGGCAGCATCTGTTGCCAGACAATCAAGGTTAACATTTCAGAACTTCTTCAAAACTGATTTCTCCCACAGGTATTGCCAAACCTGTTGAGTTTCTCCAGCAGATTCTGTTTTGGTTTCAGATTCCCAACATCCGCAGCTCTTTATGTTATTCATTAAAACAACATTTGCGGTTACTCACTGCATAAGATTTCCGTTTGGAAAGCATTTCCCTGATCGCATTAAAAACCCGGAACTGTATGGCAAAAACGGACCTGGTAAAGTGAAAACAGTCCTTGCTCCTGCCTTTCAGGCCTTGAACCACCAACCTTGCATTTATGAGCTGCAAGCGTTGACCACTTGCACCACAAGCTAGCGAGCAGCCGCTTTGCAGAATCCCTGAAAGCAGGCTCTTATTTAATTGCTTTGAACAAAAGATCAAGTAGCGAATCAGAGGCTACAGCTTCTCCCACTGAATTCATGGACTGTTCTTAGCCCCTGCCCAGTGCTCTCTTTCTTCCCATTGAGGTCAGAGTCTTCCGTAGGTCCTGAGTGGATGACAGGTTCCCATCCCTGATGAACATGAGTGAATTAGTTGGTGATTTCATGACGAGACGGCAGTTTGTATGGTCACTATTCCCCTGTGCCAGCCCCATAAATTACCAGATCATTTACTTTGATTCCACAAGCTGCCTTTCTTTTTGTATGTTATCTTATGCTCCTTTTCTTTTGTTTCTGGTCACTTCCACATTGTTTTGGAGTTTGAGGATGTGCAGTCGAGAGACAGCATCTGACAGAATTGCTTCATTTTAATGTAAGTTGAATATCATCAGATTTTGAATTTGGAAAGTGGATGTGCCATTCACAGTGAAGAGAAGCTGTGCACAGGTTTTGTGTACGAACAATGTTTCAGGGGATCAACTGACTTTTTGAAAGGAAAGCAGTGCCACACAGACAAGAAACTGTGTCTCTGTAGGCACTGCGGGTGGAGTTACAATTACCCATCCAAGCTGCAAACATATTGGTTCAATCACACCAGGAAGAAACTGTTCACCTACTTCGTGTGTGAGAAGGCATTCACAGCGGTTTCACACTGGAAAAGGGCTGTTTCCCTGCTGTAAGTGTGGCAAGGAAGTCATTCAGTCATCCCACCTGCTGACACAACAGTGAGCCCACACTGGGGAGAGGCCATTCACCTGCTCAGAGTGTGGGAAGGATTTCTCCCGGCCATCCAGCCTGTGGAAAGACCAACAGGTTCACTCTGAAGTGAGATCCTTTAAACGTGTACATTTTGGGAAGTGCTCTAAAAGCTCAAGTGGACTGATGGACCATCAATGTGTTCACACTGAAGAGAGACCGTTCAGGTGCGCTCACTGTGGGGCTGGGTTCAGGATACCATCAACCCTCACTGTACACCAGCAAATACACACCGGGGAGAGGTCGCTCACCTGCTCTGCGTGTGGGGAATAAAAAATCAGCCATTTAGCTTGATGAAACACCAGCAGGTTCACAAATAACTGTAGTAACTGGATTTTGTTTTGTTTGTTCCTGGGATCTTGGCATCAATAGCTCAGCAAGCTTTGATCATCCGTTCTAACTGCCCAGAGGATGGTTAAAAATCAAGCTCGTTGTTATGTTATGGATTCACATATAGGCCAGACCAAGTCAGAATTAACAATGGTTCCCAGACCCAATGGCACAAAAAGTTGATTTTCTGGTCTCTTATCCTGTTTCTGAAATGATAATGAAAAAAGTTATTACAGTTGTTTTAAAAGTGAAAAGCCAAAATGGGTTTTATTCTGATTGATCATGTCTGGCTGTTTTCTCAGTTGTTGTTGACGATCTCCTGGCCCTCACACCATAACCTGTTCCAGAGAGTGTTACAGAAAAGACAGAATGGTCAGCTTCATCTGATCACTCAAAGGGTCACTGGACCTGAAACGTTAACTCTGATTTCTCTCCATAGATGCTGCCAGACCTGCTGAATTTTTCCAGCAATTTCTGTTTATGTTTCTGAAATTCCCTGCATCTGCAGTTTTTTTTTCGGTTTTTCAATATTCACCTTGTCTGTTTCAGAGGAGCGTCATTGATAGGCTTGGTGGGTTTTGGAAATTGAAAGTTAGGCCACAGATCAGGCAATGATCTCATTGAATGACAGAATAGGCTTCAGGGGCCTAATGGCCTACTTCTGTTCCGATAAAAGTTTTCCATCTGCAGCTTGTGGCAATATTTCCCCTCACTACCTAATTCACATCCATGTCTATCACACTACTACTGGCTGAACAAATCTCCTGCATTTGAACTAAATCTGTTAATATTCAGTGCTCTGTCTCCTGCTGCCTGGGTTTAAGTCTCATCAGGGAATGTTGTCTCTTGTTACCGTGTGAACAGTTACAACAGGCGGATGCTGGAGTCTCATTTCGCTGGGATCCACAAAACCCGTTTATTTATTTTTCTCTTCCTGTTTCAATTCTGACTCTTTATTTTCTCAGTTTCAGTCTACTCTCCGTTTGAGCTCTTCAACAACCCCATCTTGGCAAACTAGAGTCAGCTGGAATTGATGCAGGGAACTGGGAAGTGAGTGGAAGCACGAGGAGACGCCACTTCAAAGAAAGCTCCCGTTCTAACAACAGAGCTTCTCCATGACCCAGTGAGTGGTGAGGCGTCTCAGGGATTCAATCAGGGATTTTTGAAGGCACTCAGTCAGTGACCTCTCCATCTGATTGTTACCTCAGACAGGCAGACAGAATTTTTCTGAAGAAGGGTCTCGGCCCGAAACGTCAGCCTTCCTGCTCCTCTGATGCTGCTTGGCCTGCTGTGTTCATCCAGCTCTACACCTTGTTATCTCAGGTTCTCCAGCATCTGCAGTTCCTGCTATCTCTATACATTTAGACAGTGCCTTTGATGACATCGAGGCAATGAAAAATGCTTCAGATTCACTTAATAGAAACTGAAAGAACTGCAGAAGCTGTATATCAGAAACAAAAACAGAAAATGCTGGAAAACTTCAGCTCGTCTGGCACCATCTGTCGAGAGAAATCAGAGTTAATGTTTCAGGTCGAGTCACTCTTCCTCAGAACTGATTCCCATGTTTTGTTTAAGATCCAATAATTTCACTTCACAGGGACAAAGCTTCCGATTTGTACTAGATTAACTCTCAGCCTCCTCTTTTCTTGAGAAAATAGCTTTAAGCTGTTCAGACTTTCCTGGTGATTAAAACCTGTGTTCCAGTAAGATATGTGACCGAACATTTAATTTCCTGATCCTTATGAGTGGTGCCAGCAGCAGAAACAGTACCTAATGTGCAAGGGATTTCCGTTGGAAAATTTATATTTACAAATTCATTCCCATCCTCAAATACATTGTAAAATTGATGTAAACTAAAAAAAAAGTCTGAGTAGGAACCCACAAAAACACAAAGGCAACATGAAAGTTTGAGCTGGATGAACGTGGTGAGGTATCGGCTGTCATAAGATAAATGAGACCATGATCACAGCTGTTTAGAATCACTGAATTCCTACAGGGCAGAAAGAGGTCATTCAGCCCATCAAGTCTGCTATCCCACTGTAGGGGGCCTTTTAGAACCCTAAAAGACACACCATGAGGACGACAGTCTTGCTTCAGTGGTAGCACTTCCTTATTCAAGCTTGCAATCGATTACAGCAGGGAGAGCTCCAAGATACAGTCTCACAGGACGGTCAGGGAGGCTCTGATTAAACAAGTCAAAACAAACTGCAATTGCACTGTGTTTTAGCAAGGCAAGGTCATTACTTAGGCAACCAGACATACATTAATTGAAGCGGAATACGGTGAAGAGTGTGCAGATGCTGCGAGCCCTAGCTTTTTGCTCTCTATCCTACATGACTTCTCAGACTAGGGAAAGGCAGGTTGCAGTTACAGGAATTTGCACTGTTCCATAAAGCTAAATTTTCCCTACTTCGTGCTCCTAGTAATGTGTTGTTTTAACTCATTACTACTAAGCCTAAATTAAACAGTCTCAACGTACAAGTATTCCACAATTCTCTATCCTGTGGTTACTAACCGTCAAGTCCTGGGTTCTGATTCATAATGGAGCAGTCTTTAAGTTTTAATTACTGGGATGTTGTCTTCATCTTCCATCCTTCCCCTAGGATAGCCTGACTACGTGTTTGTGTATAGTGTCATAGGGGTTTGTGGCTGGGTGGTGACGAGGGGCTCCTTCAATCAGGGACAGGGAAGAGTTACCTGGACGCTCTGTTTCAGCAGGCATTCAGACCCTTCGGATTAATTCCCGCAAATTCAGTCAGCTGTCTGGAACAAAAAGGTGTGACCATGAGTGAGACCGGCAGAAGAAAACAAAGGGAGTGCTGATGGAGCCTCAGCCTTTGAGCTTGTCGAACAGGTTTGAGATTCTTGTTCCCTGTGCGGATGAGAGCGGGAGTTGTAGGGAGGATGAGCAAACTGACCACAGCCCTTTGGTAGAAGGGGTAATTCAAGAGGGGGGAAAATAAAAGAAGTGTAGTTGTAATCGGGGATATTATTGTCAGGGAAATTGACACTCTTCTCTGTTGCCAGAAACAAGAGTCCCAAAGGCCATGTTGCCACGTGGTGCCTGTGTTCAGGATTTCTCATCTGTGCTCCAGGGGAACTTGAAGTGGGAGAGGAACGGTCGCGTTGTCGACATAGACAGAAAAGAGGAACGAGATTCTGCTGAAGTAACATGCGCAGCTCGGACTAAATTAAAGAGTACAACCAAAAACGTAATATTCTCTGGATTAATACCTGATCCATAAGCAGACAGGAACAAGGTCAGCAAGATTAAAGAGTTAAATACATGACTGAGATTTGTGTGGGAGACACGGGTTCAAATTCATTGGACATTGAGTCAGGACTGGGGAAGGACAGAGCTGTTCTGATGGATAGGATCCACCTGAATCACGCATGGACCGAAGCCCTGGTGAACGACATAGCTAGGGTCTGTGGATAGGACATTAAATTAAAATCATGGTGGGATGGGTTCAGTTGCATGGAGAATTATGGAAAATGTTAAACTGGTGGGGTCAACTCAGGTTAAAGTTTCCAGAATAGATAATAGGACAGAATGAATGGAAAGGGTCAGGAAGCTAACTTCTGGCAGGGCAGATAAGGGAACAACTGTGAGAAGAGGTTCAGGCAATGCAGGACCGTGGGTGCTGTACTGGTAAATGAGCTTGTAGCACAGATTGAAATTGACAGTTGCAATGTTGTAGGTTTCACAGAGACGTGGCTGCCAGGGCATCAAGGGCAAATATCCAAAAATAACCGTCCTACAAAAAGACGGACAGATGGGCGGACGGTATGCTATTGCCTTTTTAGAAGAAATGAAATTAAATTGAGAGAAAGAAAGGAGATGGAGTCACAAGGCGTGAATCCATGTGAATAGAGTTAAGGAACCACAAAGTAAAAGAGAGCCTGATAGATCTTGTGCACAGGCCTTCCAACTGTCTTCGGAATGTGGGGAAGAAAATATCAGGAAAGAGAAAAGACATGTAAAAAAGGCACGATTGCAATAATCATGGGGGATTTCAATATACAGAAAGACTGAGAAAATCAGGTTGGCAGTGGACCTCAAGAAAAGGAATTTGTGAAACCTGAAAGAGATTTTAATGGAGCAGCTTGAGATAGAGCCCAATAAGGAAGAGGCAATTTTGGATTTAGAGATGTGTAATGAGGCAGAATTGATTGAAGAGCTCAAGGTGAAGGAACCCCCGAGGAGGCAGTGACCATAATGTAATAGAGTTCACCCCGCAGTTTGAGACGGAGGAGATGGAATAGGATGTGACAGCATTATAATTGAGTAAAAGCAACTAAAAAGACATGAGGGAGGAGTTGGCCAGAGTTGAAGGAAGGAGAAGCCAGGGAAGACAGTGAAGCAGCAATGGCAGGGTTTTCTGGGAGTAATTCAGGGGACACTGCAAAAATTCATCCCAAGGAAGAAGAAATATACTAAGAGGAAGGTGAGGCAACCATGGCTGACAACGGAAGTCAGGGATAGTACAAAAGGAAAAGATAAACTATACAATGCAGTGAAGATGAGTGGAAGCCAGAGGATTGGGAACTCTTTAAAAGGAAACTGAAAAGAAAGGACTGATGGGAGAGAAGATGAAATATGAGAATCTAATAGTTAGTAATATGAAAGAAGACTGCAAGAGACTTTTTTAGGTATTTATAAAGGTTTACAGGAAGACAACAGTGAACATTGGACCCCTGGAAAATGAGGCTGGGGGTGTAGGAAGAGGGAACAAAGAAATGACGAAGGAACTGAATGCATACCTTGTATCAGTTTTCTCAGTGGAAGATATCAACAGCATACCTGTAGTTGAAGATACGGGGCGGAAGTAAGTGCACTGGCCATCACTAAGAAGGGTCCGGGAATGATGAA
Source organism: Rhincodon typus (assembly GCF_021869965.1). Taxonomy (NCBI): domain Eukaryota; kingdom Metazoa; phylum Chordata; class Chondrichthyes; order Orectolobiformes; family Rhincodontidae; genus Rhincodon; species Rhincodon typus. Next base: position 86,958,641 of record NC_063339.1, read on the forward strand.
ACGTTTGAAAGTGATAAATCACCCAGACCAGATGCATTACACCCCAGATTTCTGAAGGAGATCGCTGATGAGTTTGTAGAGGCATGGGTGGTGGCCTTTCAGAAATCACTGGAGTCAGGGAGGATCTCAGATGACTGGAAAATGGCTAATGCAATACCCCTGTTTAAGAAAGGAAGGAGGCAGAAGTAGAAACAGGACGGGGTAGCCTGACCTCTGTTGTTTGTAAGATTTTTATGAAGAATGAGACTGCAGAGTACTTGGAAGTACACGGTAAAAAAAAGGGCAGAATCAGCACGGCTTCATCAAGAGCAAATATTCCCTGATAAATCTGTTAGAATTCCTTGAAGTAACAAGCAGGTTAGTTGAAGGAGAACCAGTGGATGTGATCAATTCGGATTTCCACAAGGCCTTTGACAAGGTACCACACAGCGGGCTGCTAAATAAGATAAGAACATAGTGTTAGTTGCCAGTTTATGGAATGACCGACTGGCAGAAAGCAGAGAGTCAGGATAAAGGGTTTCTTACAGCATAGCAAGGAGTGACCTGATGAGTTCCTCAGGAGTGAGTGTTGGGAACACAACTATTCATGGTATGCATTAACAATCAGGACAAAGGAACTGAGGGTATTGTTACCATGACTGCAGATGACACAAAGGTAAGTAGACGGACAGGCAATGTTGAGGAAGAGGGGAAGCTGCAAAAGGATTTGGACAGGCTTGGAGAGTGGACAGAGAAGTGGCAGATGAAAACTAATATGGGAAAGTGTGGGGTTATGCACTTTGGTAGGAACAATAAAGCCATAGACCATTTTCTAAATGGGGAAAGGCTTCAGAAATCTGAAACGCAAAGGGACTTGAGAGTCCTAGTTGAGGAATTCTCTTAAGATTAACATGCAGGTTCCGTTGGCAGTTGGGAAGGCAAATGCCATTTTAACATTTATTTCAAGGGGCCGAGAATACAAGAACAGAGATGTACTGTTGAGGCTGTATCAGCTCTGGGCAGACCGCATTTGGAATATTATGAGCAGTTTTGGGCCCTGTATCGAAAGAAGGATGTGCTGGCATTGGATGGGGTCCAGAGCATGTTTACAAGAATGATCCTGGGATGAAGGGTTTGTCATAAAAATAGCAGTGAGGATTCGGTCTATATTTGATGGAGTTTAGAAGTATGAGGGGGATTCAGGAAGGACAGAAAGGTAGGCATAAAAAGAGGAGGAGTGGCGTTTTTGATTAAGGAAAACATGAGTGCTGTAACTTGAGAAAATATTTCTAAAAAATCAACCAGTGAAAATATGGGATGAAATTAGAAATAAAAAGAAATGAATGATCACCTTGATGGGATTGTACTATTGGCGCCCCAATAGTAAGAGGGAAACAGTGCAACAAATATATAGCGAGATCTCAGAAATATGTAAGAAAAATAAGGTTGTAAAAGTAGGTGATTTTAATTTTCCAAACATTGACTGGTACTTCCACAGTGTTAAATGTTTGGAGAGCAAAGAATTTGTTAAACATGTTCAAAACATTTTTTTGGACTGAAGGCCTGTCACCAGGGGTGTTCCAAAGGGATCGGTATCCTGACTCTCTGCTTTCTGCCAGTCGGTCATTCCATAAACTGGCAACTAACACCATGTTCTTATCTTATTTAGCAGCCCGCTGTGTGGTACCTTGTCAAAGGCCTTGTGGAAATCCGAATTGATCACATCCACTGGTTCTCCTTCAACTAACCTGCTTGTTACTTCAAGGAATTCTAACAGATTTATCAGGGAATATTTGTCTCTCATTTATATAAATGATTTGGATAAAAATATACAAGGCATGGTGAGTAAGTTTGCGGACAATACCAAAATTGGTGGCACAGTAGAAATTGAAGAAGTTTTTCTCTGATTATAAAGGGATCTTGATCAAATGGGTCAACACGCTGAAAAACAGCAGAAGGAGTTCAATCTGGATAAATGCCAGGTATTGCATTTTGGTACAAGAAACAAGGGTGGGACTTATACAATTAATGGTAGGGCCTTGCGTCGTGTTGTAGAACAGAGGAACCTAGGGGTGCAGGTACATAATTCTTTGTAGTTTGTGTTACATATAGACAGGGTGGTTAAAAAGGTATTTGGCACACTTGTTTTCATTGCTCGGTCCTTCGAATGTAGGAGTTGGGATGTTATGTTGAAGTTGTACAGGACATTTGGGAGGCCTCTTCAAGTAATACTGTATCCAAACCTGGTTGCCCAGTTATAGGAAGGATATTTTTAAGCTGGAGAGGATTCAGAAGAGATTTATCAGGATTTTGCCAGGGATGGAAGGCTTGAGTTGCAGAGAAAGGCTGGATAGGCTGGGGGAGATAGTAGGAACTGCTGATGCTGGAGAATCTGAGATAACAAGGTGTAGAGCTGGATGAACACAGCAGGCCAAGCAGCATCAGAAGAGCAGGAAAGCTGACGTTTCGGGTCTGGTCTCTTCTTCAGAAATCTAGATATCCTGGATAGGCTGGGAATTCTTTCACTGGAGTTTAGGAGGTTAAGAGGCAATCTGATAGAAGTTTATAAAATAACGAGGGTATAGATAGAGTCAGTGATATTGTCTTTTCCCGAGGATGGGGGATTTCAAGACTCGGAGACACATTTTTAAGGTGAGAGGAGAGACATTTTAAAAATACATGAGGGGCTTTTTCTCACAAAGAGTGTGGTTTGCATGTTGGATGAACTTCCTGAGGAAGTGGGGATGTGGGCACAATTACAACGTTTAAAAGAAATTTGGCTAAGTATATGAATAGGAAAGATTTGAAGGGAAATGGGCCAGGAGCAGGCAGGTGGGACTGGTTTTGTTTGGGATTATGTTTGGCATGGACTCGTTGGACTGTTTCCATGCTGTATGACTATGTAAGTGTTCCGACTAGAGAAGGAGCAAACTTTGACCTTCAATTGGGTAATAAGGCAGAGCAAGTGACAGAACAGAAACACTTAGGAGTTGGAATACACTATAGAGATGAGGCTCTGCATTATCAGGAATTAATAAATAAGGATGGAGAGTGTAGAAAGCACAGTGTACAAGAAAGTATTAAAAGAGAAAAACAAATCAATAGAACTTATTTAAAAACCTTGAACCTAAATACACACACATTTGGAAAAAAATGATGAGCTAACAGCATAAAGAGAGATAAATAGGTGCACATAAATAGGTACAACTGCACATCTGCTAATGTGGTATACTGTATCCGCTGTTCCCGATGTGGCCTCCTTGGGGAAACCAAGCGGAGGCTTGCAGACCGCTTTGTGGAACACCTGCGCTCGGTTCGTGACAAACGACTGCACCTCCCAGTCGCGAACCACTTCAACTCCCCTCCCACTCCTTGGATGACATGTCCATCCTGGACCGCCTCCAGTGCCACAACGATGTCACCCAAAGGTTGCAGGAACAGCACCTCATATTTCGCTTGGGAACCCTGCAGCCCAATGGTATCAATGTGGGCTTCACAAGCTTCAAAATCTCCCTGCCCCCAAACTCTTCCCAAAAGACCCCGCCTTCCTGACCTGTCCGTCTTTTCTCTCACTTATCCGCTCCTCCTACCTCAACTCCCATCCCACTTCCTACGTACCAACCTCATCCCCGCCTCCTTGACCTGTCCGTCTTCCCTTGACTGACCAACGCCCATCCTAACTCCCCACCAACACTCACCAGTATGGGCTCCATCCCCGCCTCCTTGACCTGTCGGTCTCCTCTCCGCCTATCTGCTCCTTCGCCCATCTTCCATCCGCCTCCCCCCATCTCTCCATCTATTTCAGAATCCCCTTCCCCTCCCCAGTTTCTGAAGATGGATCCAGATCCGAAACGTCAGCTTTCCTGCTCCTCAGATGCTGCTTGGCCTGCTGTGTTCAGCCAGCTCTACACCTTGTTATCGATAAATAGGTATTACTTCCAAATAGCTGGGTATTACTGAAACATGGTTAGAGGAAGATCGAGGTTGTGGAGTTAAGTGCCCATGGGTACTCAGTATTCCGAAAAGATAGACAAAAAGGAACAGGGGGTGGAGTTGCTCTATTGCTTAAAGATGATATCAAGGCTGTATTAGGAAATGATATCGGCGTGAAGGGTCAAAATGATAAATCAGTCTGGGTCAAATTGAAAAGTAAGGGAAGAAACGTCTTGGTAGGACTAGTTTTCAGCCCCACCCCACAGTGCTTCCAAAGTATAAGGCATAGTACAAACCTAGAAATAATGAGGGCTTGAGGGAAAGACACAATAGTAATTATGGGTGGTTTGAACATGCATATTGACTGGATTAATCAACTTGGCAAGGGTCACCTCGATGAGCAATTCATAGAGTGTATCAGGGATTGTTTCTCACAGCAACATGTCATGAGACCAACCAGAGGACTGGCTACAAAAAACAGAAGGTGCTGGAAAAGCTCAGCAGGTCTGGCAGCATCTGTGAAGAAAAAAAATCAGACTTAACGTTTTTGGTCCAGTAAACACTTCTGAGGTTGTTTACTCTTCCTCTTCTTCCTTCCTTACACTTCTGCATCTCTTGCACTGCTCCTTCTGCTGCTACATAACCTTCCACTGATCATCTCCCTTCACACTCCTCTGCTGCCCCCCTTCCCCCGCCGCTGTATGTCACACCACTTCCCCAGTATCTCCCACTTTATCATCCCTCCCTTTCCCTTTTTATTCTCCAACCAGGATGATGGAAGCTGCTGATTTCCATGTTGCTATTGGTTATCAGTGAATGATGAGGTTGAAATGATCAATGCCCAATAGGAGCAGACAGTAGTGTATGTTTGCCACTGTCTGATGCACTGGAAATGGGATCGTTCTGTTCCCAATGGTAAGGAGAGAAGCTTTTTGTCCTTCTGAGAGGGCATTAACCAAACTGCCTCATCACGAATAGAACAAACGTCTCCTGACAAAATCGTAAATCCATGCCTAAAATTGCTTTGGAACATTGTGAGGTCAGTGAGCATATTGTTCAAATAAACTGTGTTCTGCACTTTTGCTCTTTATTGTTTCAGCTGATGTTCCAAAGTCATTTGAAGTGAGATCAGAGTAACTTCCCATGCCACTAGTCTTGACTCAATGCGGCATCTCGGACCCTGAACAAAAATGTGATCAATGGGAATAGAAGAGAATCCTTACTGGTAATGTCCTTGACTGAGCAATGGGAAACCCAATCTCTGCAAATTATCATTCAAGCCACATGTCATCCTGAACAGGGAGTAAATTGCTGTTGCTTCACTATAATATGTGAAAAAAAATCTTGGAATCCTCTTAGAAACAGCTTTGTGCATACATCTGCACCACTTAGATTAGAAGAGTTTCAGGAAGACAGTTCTATGTCACCTTGTCCAGAGCTGTTGGTGACGACAAATAAACTCTGCCCTTGTTAGTGTTTGCCAGAACCTATGGATGAATGTGTCCTTTTAAAAATATCAAGATAATTTGTGTTTTCACAGCTTAGTATAAAGTCTCAGAAAGGTAAGACTTTGCCAGATGAGTATAACCCCAGGGACATCAGGAGCACGGCATGATATTGAGGTAACGATCCCCCCGTTTTCAATCAGTTACTTTCAGAGGACTAATCGTGTAATATCAGTGCCACTGAGTTCGAACTTTTCATGGCAATCTATCTCAATGTAACACATCATCGATATTAGGGATCTTTAATACAGAAACTTTGCAATGTCTCATTTAATGAGCATTACCAAATACTTGAGAGTCAACTCAAACGGCAGCTTCACTGTTCTATCTCAGATCAGCCAAATTGCGTCCAAAAGGGATAAAGAAAAAGAAATGCTGGAATAAAAATTGTCAGATCTGGCAGCATCTGAGCAGAGAGAAACAGAATTAACTTTGTAAGTCCAATATGACCTTTTTTTAGAACAGGTTCATATCAGACTTGATATGTTAATTCTAAATCTGTCTCTATTTATTGCCTCATCTACTGCGTTTTTCCACCAATTTCTGTTTGTATTTCAGAATTCCATTTCTAACATTTTGCTTTTCTTAATGGGTCCAGATGTTGAAATTGGTTATATTTGGGACAATATAGTCCATTCCTGTTTCTATTGGAGCTATTTTGGTGGTTACACTTGTATTACACCAGAGTCTGTTTCTTCTTTACTTTCAAAAAAAAAACCTTTTTGCTAATATCCTCCTAAATGCATGAATTACAGGAAATCAATTTTGATTGAAAAGATATTTTAGAGGCAGCTACACTTCATAAGACAACAGAAGTAGATTATTCATGACAGCACAATTTGCGTCCTTCACTGACAAAGCTTGCCCCCTCAGGGTCTGAAAACTTTTCATACATATCTCAGAATAATTACAGCAAAGGTGGTGGTCACTCAGCATAACATCTCTGCACCTGCGGGGAATGAGCAATATCCCTACCAATATGGTCCTATAATCTCCCTATACCCCTAACATTTTGAAATGTTTGTCTGATTTCAATTCTGAATACGCTGTGCAGATAGTAACAATCTTATCAATCTGCATACCCCGTGATTAAACAGTGTATGCATTATATATAATCTCTACATCACAGTTAAATGATCATGTTGTGCTCACATTGTTGTTTGGCATTTCATCTCCCAAATATAACCTGTTTCCTTGCTCTGCATTACATTTCATTCTGTCTGTCAGAATAAGTGTTTGCCGAATATTGGTGACATTGGGATATCACTGTACTCCCCTCCAGTCTCCACAGCTACTGCTCCCATTCCGCTCTGTCTCGTCGCCAATGTCACACTTATGCCCCTGACTCATTAATCTATGGTCTTTAATGAACAACGTCATTTTACACGTCACGTTTGACTTTAAACTGAATCAAGGAATGTAAATGTTACTGTTTTAAAGCACAAAAACTGCAATGAGGAACATTGTGTGTTGAGGAGACAAAGTTGCTTTATTACAGCAGTGAGAGGAACATCCAGACAATCCACAATTCCTCTGCATGGTCAGGTAACTATGTCCAGCGACAATATTTTGATTGTGGAGGACTGATCAGCACAGTCACAACATTTTGTTTGTGTATTTTTTTTCGGGGAATGGGGCGTTGGTGCAGGTGGTTACAACATTGCACATGGACAACACAGCAGATCCAGTTAACCTACAACAAGAAAATATCCATCATTTTCCTTCACCAAAGACTTTCTTAGAGCAGTTGGTGATGGGACATAAGACCAATAGCCAAAGATGTTAACATCGAATCCAGTCCAATTGTTATTGTGAACTGAAAGTGCTGCATCGAAAGGGGTTAACTGGCACTGTTTGTTCAGTGACTGTGATTGATGTCAGTCTCCATGGATTCTAACTGTCTCACAGGAGGATTTCTCTCTCCTATTACTGAGATGGTCCATTCAGTGTGTTATCCCATCGTATAAGTGTGAGCATCCGCTACAACACTATCAGGGGTCAGTAACTACAGAGAGAAGAGAAGGAGAGATCGGAATCTGAGAACAATAGACTGGAATGTTACAACAATAGGTCAGAATC
>NC_063339.1:86966146-86999440 GCF_021869965.1 Rhincodon typus
TACGAAAATGGATCAGAATCTGAGAACAATAGACTGGAATGTTACAAGAATGGACAGGAGTTTGTCCGATGGTCTTTTCTTTCTAACTTGGCGTCGGTCAACATTACCAGATCGGATAGAAGCTGTGCTGATGATTATTCAGGCTGGTTACTACCCCTTTCTCGCTATTGTTGGTGTTCCTGGTAAGTCTCTCTATCTCTGCCCATTTATTACTTACATAAAGCATATTCAACTCCATTGTTCTTTCTGTTACCTATACTTGGCAAAGACAGAAGCTATTACCTATAGTTTTAATTAAACCTCCCGTCACTATCCATGAATTTCAGCCTTGTCCCTCACAAACATCTGAGAACAAAACTATTCACAGCATTGTGGGCCTTTTTGACTTCTGTCTCGCTGTTGTCTCCATCACCAAATCTGTCCAACACCAGCTCCATTTTATCCCCTCTCTCCCCCTCTGCCTTTGTGCTGTTGCTGAATAAACCATTACCTACGCCTAGGTAAAATTCAGACTTTACGATTCCAGCTCTTTTCTGGCCTGTCTTCCAGTTACAAATATTTTGTTCGTACTCTTGTTCTTGTCTGTAAAGTTACTTCACGATAGGGACACCAGGTTAAACCAGTTAAGTCGCTGGACAGATAATTCAGAGGCACAGGTTATTACTCGAAAGATACTGTTTCAATTTCTCCCACAGTTGGAACCAAAGCAAATTTCACTGATAGAAACTATAAAAGCAACAGCATTTTGTCTAAAAACCTATCTCGTTACACTGATGTCCTGTAGGAAACAAAATCTAACACTATTACCTGGTCTGGATTAAGAGTGAATTCAGGCCCCAAACAAAGTGTTTGGCTCTGCACTGCCTTGTGTAATGGCCACAGTCAAGGGCAATTAATGATGATTAACAAATGCTGCCCTTGCCAGCGATGTCGAAACCCCATGAAATAACAAAATTAACGGTTAAATCAAACAAAGAACGATGCCTGAGATCTGAAACAAAAAAGAAACAAAGTGCTGAGGAAACTGAACAGGTTTGGCAGGCTCTGTCGAAATAAACACAGAGTTAGTATTTCTAGTCCACTGACCATACGTCACAAATGAAATCAGCTGCCGTACAGTGTGATTTATGCTGGTGACAGGGATGTTTGTTTTGAAGGGGAGAAGGAATGTGTTGAATAGATACAGAAAGAAAGAGATAGGTAAAAATAAGCAAACAAAGGGATTGTTGATGATCAGCTGGGACGGAAATGAAATGTTAGATGAATTACATTTATTTTTAGCCTTTTCCCATATTCCTAAATATCATGCCCATGTAGATATTTATCCAAATCTCTTTCCAAAATAAGCTATGTCCCCTCAGTCTGTCTTCCCTGAGTGTGGTCATCTTCATTTATTTATTAATGGGATGTGGGTGTGACTGGCTGGCCCAGCATTTATTTCCCTTACAGGTTGACCTTGAGAAGGGGTTTGTGAGCTGCTTTCTTGAACAATGCAGTTCACGTGATGTGAATTGTTGGTACATAGGTCTGTCCTGTTTCATTCCTTTGAGACTTTGTAGTGATTGATATAATTGAGTGTCTGGATTGGTCATTTCAAAAGGCAGTTGAGAGTCAACCACATTGCTGTATGTCTGGAGTCACATGTAGGCCAGACCAGGTGAGGATGGTAGATTTCCTTCCCGAAAGGACATTAGTGTGCCAGGACGGTTTTTCTGACGATCAATGATGGCTTCATAGTGTCATCGTTCCAGATATTTTATTGAATTCAAATTCCACCATCTGCCGTGGCAGGATTCAAATTGTGGTGTGGGTTATTATCTGGGTCCCTGGTTGAATAATACAGAAATAATACCGATTGGCCATCTCATCATCCCCAGTCAACTCCACAAGCAATAATGATGTTGCTGTTATTGTGACTGGTACAGAAAATTGTGCAAATACATTGTAAACTGTTTTTCTGAAGAGCGGACCCATTAATATTTCAGGTCACTGTGACTGTGCAGAGATGTAATGGTTTATCAGTCAGGAAAAAAAAAAAGACTGAGGAGATGAAGGTATTTTCAGCACTGAGTGGATGTGGCATGCATGCACGGTTTTTAATTGCTCCTGTCATTGGAAATTCAGAGGATGTTTGGTGGATAGTTTTCTCGGGTATTACTACCCTCGCATATAATTCCTATGTTCTTTCCTAATTTTCTATGCTCTCCCCTCAGAACATCATCCATTTGTCGTCCTGTGTTGTTAGTTCTAATGTGTACAACAACTTCCTGTTGGTCTTCCTAACTGTTGAGAATTCCTGGACCCTGGCAACCTTTAGACAACACACTTTCCTGTTGTCTCGCATTCAACTGCAGAAATGTCTGTCTGTGTCTCTGGCTTGATAGTTCCCTATCACAATCAATTATTTGGAACCTGACGCATTTCTCATTACAGTAGAGCCAGTCATGCTACCAGAAACATGGCTGTGAGTGCTACATTCCCCAGAGTGTCCATTACACCCTCCATTGTCCAAAACAGCATATTTGTTTGAGATGGAGATGGCCACAAGAGACTCCAGCACTACCGTCTACCTATCCTACATTTCCTACAAATAATGCATCAACCTGACTGTACCTGCAGTTTTTCTACCTCCTGAAAAAGCCATCCATCACATCCCTTACCTCCTGTAAATTCCTCATTGCCTCTAGCTGCCGCTTTAACCATGCAATCCGGTAGGATTCGTAACCAAACACTCTTCCGGCAGACATATTCTTCAGGAACATTGAAATTCTACCTAATTTCCCACATCTGACAGGAAGACCACATCACTCTACTAAAGGACATCATTTCACCTTAACAATCTACTGACCGAAAAATAGCACTGCTCTAAAAGCAATACACTGGGCTAACTTGGTACCTATGTTATATATTTCTCAAAAATTCAATCTAGAGACAGATCTCAATAAAACATTACAAGAAAAAACACAATAAGAGTGGGAGGGAAAACAAAAAATAATCTCAATATTGAACAATCTGATGTCAGTTATGAGGAAAATGTTGGAATCTTCGATAAGGAATGTGAAAACTAGACAGTTGGGGAATCATGATATGACTTGGCAGAGTCAACTTATAGTCAGGAAAGGAAATCATCTTTGATAAAGCTGTGGAGTTTGTGTTAATTGAGGCATCCACAAATCTCAGATATGCATCCAAATTATCCCCAGAAACTCCTGCCATTGCTGCTTCACCGTCTTTCCTGCTAACCTTCCTTTCCAATTAACTCTGATCAATTCCTCCCTCATGCCTTTGTATTTACATTACTGAATGAAAATCGTGTTACATACAAAAGTGAGCGATATTTTTCGACTGAAATGAGGAGTTTTGAGAGATGGGACATGGAGAACGAATGGAGGATTTATTAACGAGATATAAGTAATCTATATATGACAGAGAGAGAGAGAGAAAGACAGAATATGGATGAGGAGATGTAAAAATAGAGAAAATGAGTGGTGGTTGGTTGGCTCACGGAGCTGGATCGCTGTTATTTTGCAGATGTTTCATTACCCTGCTGGGTAACATCATCAGTGCAGCCTCCAATGAAGCACTGTTGTGTTTTCCCGCCTGTTATTTGAACTCTGGAGTCCGTTAATTTGGATTACCTCACTTCCGGGTTTCCTTCACAGTGGAGTCGACATCGGGTCCAGCTCTATGTTTTTGTTGAAGGCTTTCTTCGTGGAGTACCAGACTTCCAGGAATTCCCGTGCTTGTCTCTGCTTTGCTTGTCCCAGGATCTTGGTGTTGCCCCAATCGAATTGGTGGTTTTCCTTGTCCATGTAGATAGAAATGAGTGAGTATCGGTCGTGTCTTTTTGTAGCCAATTGATGTTCATGTAATCTTGTTGTTAATTTCCTTCCTGTTTGTCCGATGTAGTGTTTGTCACAGTCTTTGCGGGGAATCTTGTGTATGACAATGGCCCTGTCCATAGTGGCATTGGGTCTTTGGTTCGGGTGAGCAGTTGTCGTAGGGTTGATGTGGATTTGTGTGCTAGTCTGATGCCCAGAGGTGGTCGGAGTTTTGTGGTTAGCTCCTATGTGTTCCAGATGTAAGGTAGCGTGATGACTGTCGGGGCGTGTAGTAATTTCCCGGTGTCATTCGTGTAGTAGCCATCTTATGAACAAGTTTTTAGGGTATCCATAGTCCTTGAAAACCTAGAAGAGGTATGCTTCTTCTTCTCGGCTAGATTATCAACAGAATTAGATGTATTTCCATTTTTTTTCAGCAATTCCTGTGTGTCGTGGTCCTTTGTACAGCATATGTACGACTGACTAATATGTATATAATAGTTGCGGCATCCACAAATAGGAACCAATGGGAGTGACGTATTTGAATTTACAGAATACTATTGACATGGTTGCGCATAGGTGAGTGGAGAAAATTTGAGTCCAGTGTAAAGGGGGAATATACTACATGAAAAGGGCATTGTTTAATTGAGAATGTACAGAGAGTAGTGCCCTTTTTCAGACTGTAGACCGTTACTCATGGGTAATCATGTGTTAGTGTTTGGACCACAACAGTTTGCAGGGCTTACAAACAATTTGGATGTGGCCAACAATAGCATACATCTCATTTTGTATTAATTAATTGGTGCGAGGTTGGGAACTGTTGTGTTCCAAAATGACCTGCATGTCCTTGATCATGAGTTACAAAAAATAGTACACACAGGGGTGTCAGTCATGAGGGCAGTAATTGGTTTGTTGTCCTTCATTACAAGATCATTCAATCACATAAGTGAAGGAATCTTCCTGCAATTATAGATCTCAATTATAGAGTATTTACTGGCATTGTGTACGGATTTGATCTTCTTTGTAAGGAATGATCTCCTTGCCACAGACACAATGCAAACGTGTATGATCAGTCTAATCCCTGAGGTGATGGTACCATGTGGAGAGAGTGAAGAAACTGAGTGTTTAATCTGTAGCACTGTTAGAGAATAAGAAACGATTGCATTAAAACTTGAGGGTTACCTGCGATCACTTATGTTCAAAAAAGACACTGATAGCGTGAGAAATTCCATACGTTATGCAGGACAGGGCTTTCCTAATAGTTTATGTGCCTAAGCGGAGCCCTACAGTGATTGAGAGAGTGGTACAGGCTCTGAATGAACTCTCCCCACATTAACATGCAGTCGGTGTGTGACCCTGCACTGAACGTCATGTTGTTTACAATCCCGACATCAGCCACAATACATTCCACCCCTGAAACAGTTAGTCATTCCCTCCAGCTGTATTCTCGGAGGTGGAAAATGCCTCCTTTAGACTTTGCACAAAACATTTGGCTTCCCACCTCACTGCTCGAAAACCACGTTACACAGGCAAAAGACACATGAGGAACAATATGGAGCAGCCTGCCTATGCAGCCTCTACTCCATTTGTTTGTCCTTTTGGAGCATCGATTTCCTCATTCGGCCCCTGTGTAAGTGACTGGAGGAGCTGAATGGCCTCCTGCTGTTCCTGTGCAAATGATTCAAGGGGCTCAATGTTTTCTTCATTGTCCAATTGGACAGGGCCAAGGGCCTGATTTGGCTATCCCGGTTCCTGTTTAACAGCTTGATGTGCTAACTAGTGTGAAAATGCTGCAACTTTAAAAGGTTATTTTGTCCTGGTCTCAACAAAGTTGGAAGCTCCAGTGAATGTCTCCCGGCTACGGTTCTCTCTGAATGTTCTCTGGATTATTTTTTCCTCCTCGCTTGGAGAACAGCATGTGAGAAACTGTGTCTGACATTTCCTTTTTACCAAGGGGTGTGTTTATGGGATGTTACTACATTGGAAGAGTTAATTAGTAATAGTTACTGGAACTAATATCCTGTTAAGTTTTCCAATAGAGATAAGTTATTCTAAATTCCTCTTTCTTTGATTGTATTTCAACCACAGTGTTTAAATAAATCGTGTTTTGCTTCATGTCGCGTAGTTTGACAAGTCGCATTACATCTGGAACATGGCAGTTTACATTTGCCTTTAAAATAAAAACAATGTCAATGTCTAGGCCACATTCTGAAAACATCTTTTGAGGGAGCCATTTCTGGTCTATAACACTAGACTCCTTCTCTTCCTGTATAATAGGCTGGAGGGACTGAATGGGCTATCCATCTTCTTGCCCAAAAGTTTCAATGGGCTGAACAGCTTCCCCATATTCCTGTGAAGCAGAATTGAGTTGCTGAATGAGCTCCTCTTTGTATTGTGGAAATGTGCAGTGCCTAGCAGTAATGTTACCAACACTTTAAAAAATGTTGTCCAGGTCTTGGTGAACATAGACACAGATGGCTTCAGGACCTGAGGGGTGACAAATTGTTGTGAATATTGTGTAATCTTCAGTGACCATCCCGATTCCTGATCTTATTTTGGGGAAAATCATTGATGAAGAAGCTGAAGATTTTTATGCCACGGAAGCTACCCTGACAATCTCCAGAAGCGATGTCCCAGCACTGCCAAGATTGATGTTCTCCAACCACAAACATCTTCCTTGGTGCTGTGAATGACTGCCAACATTCGGAGTTTACAATTGATTCCCATTAAGTTCAGTTTTGTTTCGGCTCCTTGTTACTATCCTCAGTTAAATAATGCCATGATATCAGGGTCAATCCCTCTTAACTGAGCTCTTGTATTCACGTCTTTTGTTCATATAAATAGGTCATGTTGTAGGAGCAAGAAATGTTTTCTTCAAACATGGGTTAGCGAATGTCAGGAATTCTCTATTCCAGAGAACCAGGGAGGTTAGACCACTGAAAGTATTTAAAGAGGTAGTAGATGGATATTTGACTTGTCAGAGAGTTGAGGGCCATGAAGATTTGGACATTAAAAAGGATCTGAGAACTAGAACAGATCAGCCATGATCATATTGATGGGCAAGGCAGGCTTGGGCTGCTCCTGTTTTAATGTGCTCCCATTCTGTTGTTGGAAAGTTAGCCGTTCTTATTTTCCTGGTGTTTCTCTTATTGTTTATTACAGTTAGGGAGACAAGAGGATTTATTGAGCCATCTCTGGATGAGGTATGGGGGCCATATTCACAGTGAATCTACAATATGACCAACAAACGAAGAACAAGTCGCAGACAGAGGAAGCTCTGTAAAGAGAGATGATGGACTTCTTTCATACCCAGCTTGGGGCTTCCAAAAACATTTTTCAAGCTACCTCAAACCGTATGCGACAGTCTTGAGGGGCTGAATGGTCTCTTCTGTTTCTGTGCACCAGGTCATAGGAGTAAGTTGGCTCCTCTACAGCAGATTTGAGGGTTGTAATGGAACATAGAAACATAGGACTGAGGAGCAGGCTTGGGTCTTTAGACACTTTGAGCCTTCTCGACCATCCAGTAAGATCGTGGCTGATCTGGTCTTGGTCTCAGCCCCACTTTCCTGTCTGGATCCCATTTTCCGTGACTCACTTCTCCGTCAAATATCTCACTAACTTAGCTTTGAATAAATGTAAACAGAGAGGCACCACAGACTTCTGGGGAAGAGAATTCCCACTTCAAAGGCCCTTTTAGAAATTCTCCTCATCCCCCTTACAGAATCAAACAGTCATACAGCACAACAACAGATCCTTTAGTCCAACTTGTCCACGCCGACCGGATATCTTAATCTGATCTATTGCCATTTGCCAGCATTTGGCCCATGTTCCTCCAAACCGTTTCTATTCAGGTACCCATGCAGATACTTCTTAAATATGTAATTGTGCCCGCCTTCATCACTTCTTCTGACAGCACTTTCCGTACACTCATCAGAATTTGCGTGAAAATGTTGCCCCTAATCTTCCTCCTAAATATTTCCCCTCTCAATTTAAACCTATGACCTTTCCTTTTGGACTCCCCTATCCTGGGAAACAAACATTGGCTATTTAGACTATCCATACCCATCATGACTTTATAAATTTCTATAATGTCAACCCTGCATCAAGATTACTTGCTGGAACAGTTAGATTTGGCTGAATTCCCTTTGCTTCAGGCAGTGGGAGATTCCAGTGAATCCTCATCAGGAATCCTGCACGAGTGGTAAAGATGACTGACTGGTGTTCAACTCGCATACATTGCTGTGATGAGGAACAAAGAAAGAGACAGGGAGCAATAAGCTGTTGCTTTTCAGGCAGGTTACATTATTTTCCCTCTCTGAGTTGAATCGCTCAATAATGTTAACCGACACCCAAACTGGACCATGTGAGGTCACCTTGAACGTTGTCCGAACTGTATATTTCCATCACATTCGCTGTTCCATGTAGGGACATCATTGCTGCGGTCGTACAAAGACATTTCCTCAGCATCAAATGGACCTACTCAATTTTAAAATGTGTTTATATATGCCTACGGCAATTGAAAATAAAATATTTCATGTCTTCACAAAGTCTGTGTTAAAATGAATATGTCTTATTCTTAAACAAATACAGAAATTACTGAAAAGCTCAGCAGGTCTGACAGCTTCTATGAGGAGAAATCAGAGCTAATATTTCAGGTCCAGTGACACTTCCTCAGAACCCATCTTATTTTTTAAATTACTTCCCAAGTTTTATTCTTCCATACAAGAGGATATTTTCATCATGTTTTCACCAGCTACACTCTCTTCAAGATCTTTTATGTTCAAGAAGAACGTTGCTCATTCTCAGGCCTAAACTGTTAATCCTCCATAACATAATGCCTTCATCCCAGGAACAAGTAAAGAGAAACATCTTTGAAAAGCTTTGAAGGCAATTGTTTTTTTTTGTTCAGTTTAGGGAATCACAACTATACACAGTGCATCAGATGTGGTCTCAGAAATGCCCAGTACAGATGCAATATAACATCCCTAAGATCATAGCCGACACCCTTTGCAAGAAACAGCATCATTCTATTTACTTTTCAAATTACTTGCTACATCTTCAGACTAACTTTATATGATTCATGTACCAGGACACATAAATCCCTCTGTTTGCATGAGCTCTGCATTCTCTCTCCAGTTACATAATTTACTATTGTTTTATCATTTCCCCAAAACACAAACTTCCCATAACCCACATTGTACTGATTTTCTTTTTTTTTGTTGAAAGTTTCCTCACTAAGCTCTACAGTCTATAACCCGTTGTAGATGTTCTGTCTCCACTTCACAGCTCATTGGATAACTAACCGGGTGTATGAGTAAATTGAGCTCCAATCAATTCAACCCTTCATCTGAATCATTAATCTAGATTGGAGACTCTTGATAAACTCACACTGACCCCGAAGGAATTCCACTGCTTACAGCTTTCCAACGTGAAAATAAGTAATTACCTCTACTCTGCATTTCCTGTTAGCTAACCAGGGCCCCCTGTTCCTGCGTAGCAGCTGAGAAAGGTTGCATGGCCTCCTCCTGCGGTGTCTAGCTGGTTGTTGAAGTATATCTGAACTCAGCAATACAGCATTTATTGGCCATTTCTTGTCAGATCATCAGGCAGAGGTAGTGTTGTCAATGATACTGATCCTTGAGACTTTAAAATACAAGCACAGAATATGGACTAATACTTGAGCAGAACGCTGCACAGTCAAAAATGCTGTCTTTCAGAAGCAGCAATAAATCTAGTCTGTCCTCTCAATCAGGTGCTCAATTTTCCCCAGACATGTATTGAGGATAAGGGGAGATTTCCTATCCGTCTGGTTAACTTTTGTCCCTTTAAAAATACCATGAATACATATAATCTTAATGATTAACTTCATTTTTTTTTGGTGGGAGCTGTGTGGAAGAATCATGAGGGGCGTGGATAAGGTCAATAGAAGGTCTTTTCCCGGGTTGGTGCGTGTATGGAATGAGCTGCCAGAAGAAGTGGTGGAGGCTGGTATACTTACAACATTAAAAATGATATTGGGTTGGGTACATGCACAGAAAGGGTATAAAGGGGTATGGACCAAAAGTTGGCAAATGGGGATAGATTTATTTAGGATATCTGGAAGGTATGACGATTTGGACTGAAGGTTCTGTTTCCATGCTGTATATCGCTATGACTCTATGACTGAATATTTCCTTGTATTCCGATATAACTCCTCAGAGGGACAGAATGGTCTCCTTCAATCTCATTGTCACAATCCTGACTGGCTGAATAGGTCTTACTTTACTTCTGTAACAGTCTCGAGGGGTGGAGTGAGAGAATAACACACAGGATAGGAGCTGCAGTTGGCCATTCGGACCCTCGAGCTTGCTGCTCTATTTAGAAAGACAATGGCTGGTCTGTTTGTGGCTGAACACCCCTTTCCTGTATATTCCCAATAAATATTGACTCTCCTGTCCATCAAAGGTCAGTTGAGTTCAGCCTTGAATATCTTCAATAACCAGTCTTCACTGTTCCCTGGGGATGAGAACACTACAGACAGCACACTATTAAAGAGAAATAATTCACCTTGTTTATATCTTAATTGGGAGATTCCTTAAAGTGTGTTAACCTCACAGCAAGTCACCTCCTCTTTTGACAAATAAGTGCACAGCAAATAGGAACTTTCTCCCCGTAAACCTTGATCACCTTATTATTCAAAACTTATCTATCTTTGTCTGAAAGACAGGAATGTGTCTGTGTCTCTGTATGTCCGTATGTGTGTGTGTTTCTGTGTATTTCTGCTTAATGGCAAGAGACAGGGTGGTCGTGGAGGGTTGTTTCTCAGACTGGAAGCTTGTGACCAGCAGTGATCCACAGAGATCGGTGCTGGATGGACATTTGTTTGTCATTTACGTAAATGATTTAGGTGAGAATTGTAGAAGGCACAGTTAGCAAGATTGTGAATGACACCAAGGTGGATTGTATAGTGGACAGGGAGGTTATCTAAGATTGCAAAGAGATCGGGATCAATTGGATGAATGAATCATAAAGATGTATAGGATGGAAACAAACCCTTCTGTCCATGCCGACAGGTTATCCTAATTTAATCTATTCCCATTTGCCAGCATTCAGCCCATATAGCTTAAAACCCTTCCTATTCATATACCCATCCAGATTCCGTTTAAATTTTGTATTTTACCAGCCTCCGCCATTTCATCTGGCAGTTTGCTCCATACACGCATCATCCTCTGTGTGAAAATGTTGCCTCCTACTTCGCTTTTATATCTCTCGCCTCTCACCTTAAACCTTTGTCTTCTAATTTTGGATTCCCCTTCCCTGGGAAAAAGACCTTGACTATTCACTCTATCCGTGCCCTTCATGATTTTGTAAACATCTATAAGGTGCAGAATTTACTCCAGTCAACACAAATGCTGTGCACTCTGTCAACCCGGCCTAAATTCTGAAATTCAATACTGATACATTTTCCTTGTTGATCAAGTCACAATTCTAAAATAATTTTAATCAACTGGTTCAGATATATTATGAAACACCTCTGTGGGATTTTAATCTCGACTTTTGGGCTCAGAGGTAGGGATATTCCCACCAAACTGCAACAGCCCCTGAATCTGCAACATTATTGTCCTGTGTGTTTGCTCATCAACCTGTTCTGACATGCTGTGACACACCTCTGCAACAGGCAGGACTTGAATCCAGAGTTTCTGGTCGAGAGCTAGGGGCATTTCCACAGGTTCAGGGATTGGAATCAAATCCAGAGCTCTGCATCAGCGGCAGAAGACGTAAGACACAAAATTTAAACCATGCCCAGATTTTGGTTCTCATTTCAAGTGCCAGCATTCGGCTAAGTTTGGATTTATTAAATTCTGGTTAGCTTTACTAAATTGCACAGGAAACACTTTTTTATTGTTAAACAAATGCAAGATGTTTGCAACTATTGGATGTTAAGTGCATGTGCTCTGCCATCGAGACAAACTTTTAACATCTTTAATTGCTTGGCTATGATTTCCAGTTTAAATAGCTATTATCTGCAGACTGCAATGTTAGGCAAAGAAATCCTGCAGACACACTCTGCACTATGATGGATCTCGAATAGCTATTACTATGGAACAACAGAGACAACGAAAGAGCATAATTTCCGGCCCCAAAAGGCAGTATTGCAGATCACTATTTCCCGCCTCTAACGTGTGACTGCCCTCTTCCTAAAACCATTAAATGTTACAAGGCAACAAATTATATTCCAGCGTCTCCTCACCACCGGCTGGTCTGCAATCCACCCCTCCTCCTCCTGGCCCCACAAGGCAAACCAAGCTCAGGGTCTTTATGAAAATCAAGGCTGGAGTTTGTAGGCCTTCTTGAGAAAGGAGGATCTTTCAACACATGAATAGGCAGTTTCGTGGTTGGTAATATCACTCACTGGGCTGTGATGTGGCAGATGGTGTTTAATTTGGATAAAACGAGATATTCCATTTGGTAAAACAAACAACGGACGATTTATAGTGTTAAAAGTAGGGTCTTTGTTAGTGTTATAGAACAGAAACACATGCAGACAAGGTGATTAAGAAGGCATTTAGTATGCTGCCTTCATCACTCAGAACTTTGAGTTTATGAGTAGGGACATCATGTTGAGATTGCACAGGATGTTGTTGAATCCTTTTCTGGAATACTGTAACCAGTTCTGGTCGCATTGTTATAGGAAGGATATTAAGCAGGAGACGGTTCAGAAGAGATTTACCAAAATGTTGCTGGTAACGAATGGTTTGAGTTATAAGGAGAAGCTGGATAGGCTGGGACTTTTTTCACTGTGGCGGAGGAGGTTGAGGGGTGATTTTATGGAGGTTTATAAAATCGTGAGGAGTTCAGATAAGTTGAATGACAGATATCTTTCCTTAGGGTGAAGGATTTCAAGAAGGGGAATATTTTAAAGTTAAAGGAGTAAAGATTTTGAAAAGAGACATGAGGGGAAGTATTTTCCAGAGAGTACTTCGTGTGTGGAATGAACTTCCAGAGGATATGGTGAGAGTGCATACAGTTACAATGATTAAAAGACACTTAGATATATACATGAATAAGAAATCAGTTTGGATTGTGCTGTGAGCTGTTTCCCTGCCCTCTCCCTCTGAAAATGTGTGATAGCTTTCAACCTGCGCTGCTGCCTGCGCAGTGGCATATGGAGGCCAGCAGAGGGTGGAATTGAACTACATCAAACACGCAAAGACTGTTAGACATAACAAGGTGTGGAGCTGGATGAACACAGCAGGCCAAGCAGCATCAGAGGAGCAGGAAAGAAAGCTGACATATCGTGTCGACATATCAGACCCGAAAACGTCAGCTTTCTGCTCCTCTGATGCTGCTTGGCCTGCTGTGTTCATCCAACTCTGCACCTTGTTATCTCAACTTCTCCAGCATCGGCAGTTCCTACTATCTCCAAAGACTGTTAGACATGGCCCACACAGAAACTCACAGATACACACACACAAATACACCGATACTAACACAGAGAAGGGGAGCTTATCAGGGTTTCTCTTGCTCCGTGGTTTGTCAACGTTCCATTCATTCTATCTGGTATGTGTCAGGATTTCCATTGCTCCGTTGACAGCATTTCATTATTTGACATGCTCCGTGGGCCTATATCAGTATTTCACTTGCTCATACTTGTCAATGTGACAGTATTACAGTTGCTGCATGGGGACTGTGACTCTGGCAATTTCAATGCTTGACTATTGAAGATGTCAGGACAAGTGTGGATAGCAGTAAATATCGCAGATTAGTTTCAGAGTCTGAGCTGTTTACAAGAGGAGCTGTCGGAAGGAGCCTCCATTCTCCCTTCCTGGGAGCTGGTGGAGACGATGTGTTTTGAACCCACCCTCCTGCCAACCCAGACAGTGGAGATTCCATTTGTACCAGCTCGATATGAAAGGGAGATGGCATCAAGGGCACGGCTTCTAAGCTGTGGCAGGAGGAAATGGAAATGGCAGTGGTTTTAAAGTGAGAATTATCCTTCACCAAACATTGCTCTTTAGCCGGTTGGTGGGATGTGTATGTTTCAGAATCTCCACATGGGTCGTCCCTGTTCTCTCTGATTCGTATCAGGGTCTACTCCACATGGCGAGCAGAAGGGGTTCAGGGAACTGATGTCGGGCACAACACTGCCCGGCTTGGCCCTTTCTATCATATTCCAGGCTGTTTCTCCTGGAATGAGAGAAAGGGAGGGAGTGAAGGAGGGAGAAAGTGGGTGACCCTGCTGTTAGTGATGGTGTACGTGGCGGCGGGGGTGTGCATGGTGAGGTGTCCAGAGTGAGTCAGTCGACAGTGTTGAATCCATGTTTTTTTTTCTGGCAGTGTAGGGGTATAGTGGAAGTGAAAGAGAAAGAGACACAGAGCGAAATTGACAGAGAGTGGGGCGGGGGAGGGGATGTTCTGTATATAGTAGTGAGATTGCTGGAGCATAAGACTTGTTTGGAGGTAGTTGCTATAACTGATAAACAGTGAGTGTGAAGGAGCAGAGATAATATGGTGACACTTATCCTGGCAGAGAGGGGAAGGTTATTGATGCTTCTTCTGTACTGCTGGAAATTCCTTCAGACCGCAGATACAGCACTGAGCTGGGTGGTGAGCTCAGACCATGCTCGGTGAGTCTGGTGGTGTGGACTCCTCTCGGAAGAGAATGGTCCTTCTCTGTCCTAGACCATCCACTAGGACTTCCATGTCCCTGTCGACAAATTGTGGTGTTGTTGCCCCTTATCTACCAGGCTTGCGGCAAACTGTGAAGGGCAGCACCAAAGTAAGAAAGATCAACCTAGTGTCCATTGGCCTTTTAAAGATGGTACCAGTGCCAGGGATCATGGAACACCCAGGGGCATCCGGGTGATGGCAACTAATATCAGCCATGATGGGTGAAAGAATCAGGCTGGCATTGAATGAGGAGAATGCCATGATATGGCATGTGAATGAGATGAGTTCGATAAGATAGCACCAAGAACTAGCTCGGCCTCGTTGTCGAAGATATTAATTTAGTCACACACTGGAACTTTGGAGTTCAAGGTAAAGAGGCTTTATTCGTGATATCAGGGGGAGCCAACGCTGACAAAAGGTCAGATCAGTAGTCTCCACAGATTTCAGAAATAGAGTAGTTTTTACACAGGAAGAGGCGACTTACGAACATGCGAGCAAACACGTACACATTAGCACATTTTCTCAAGGCAGGCCATCTGTCATGATCTCACAACTTGTGGTTGCTGAGGTTTGCTGTGGTTAAGAGGAACTAACTTCAGCGCGAGGCAACATTGCACAACATGGTCTAACGTTTTCTGCAGTCTCGCAACAATTTGTCATTGGTATCTTACTTGACCTATTTTCCCATCATTCCATCCGCTAATTCTAAACTTTAGCTATATTTTCTCTTTATGCTTTAATTATTCTTCCACACTCGTGCAGATGATCCCTCTGTCACACTCATGAAAGTGAAACTGAGACAAATTATTGTTAGATTCAGCCCAATGAGTCAAAGACTGTGCTCACCATACTCTCAGTCACAAAACTGCAGAACAAATGCTCATCCAAAACTGTCCATCCTCTGAACTCACTCCAATATCCTCTTCACACTTCATTCCTAAAATACTGGCCCATATTGCAAGATGCTATCAAAATTTCTACATGCCACCGTTCTGAAACCTGTGAACACATCCTTCCATGACACTGTCTCTCAGTCTCCCCCTCTCTGTCTATATCCCAAACCCCTCCCATTTGCTGGTATTTAAACTGATTCCCCCGACATCTCTCTCTGGGAGTGATTGTCACATCCATAGCATGCCTTATCATGGCTCAATGGTGATATGGAGCTGTAAATGGATGGGAGACACACATCCTGTCACTTCCAGCATGGGCTGCAAGTTTCCCCAAGCTGGGAAGCGATCTAACACAGTTTTATCAAGCAATGCCCTGGAGTTGTCTGCACAGCTCCACATGCTACGAGATGACTGCTCCAGGTTTACAGATCAATTCATTGATGTTGCAGCTCCTTGTGCTGGATAAGTATCTATTCCCTTTTGTAGATGTATGTAATTGTGTTCTGCACAAATGAAACGCCGAACAGATAATTAATTCGGGTTTATAGATCAATGCATTCGTGTGGTCTGCACAGGTCTCCATACTGGACCGGCATCTAGCTCAAGTTTATAGATCAAGGCACTGGTGTGGTTTGCACAGCGCCCCGTGCTAGACTGATATCTCGTTGACAGGTGAGGCCTGCACAGTGTCTCACTCTGGACAGACGGCCGGGTTGTATTGACAAGTACACTAGCCTGGTCTGCACAGTGATTCATGTTGAACAGATACCTCATCAGGGTTTATGGTCTCTGGGCTGTTTATGTGACGTGAATTGAGAAATTGTGATAACTGACCACTTCAGCTAATCTAGAAATGCCTTTATTTTACATTTACGTTCTTGTGATTAGACCCTTCAAGTCTTCACTCCATTAATATTGCAGTGTAACCATCATATCCGTGAATATCCACTGTCCTGGCAGTAGCAACAGTCTCATCGTTCAGAAGCAGGCAGCCGTTCCCATTGTCTTCGGGTCTCCATATGGAAAGAAAGAATGGCTTCTTGGATAAAGGTCACTCCCTTGATACACGGTTCAATATACATTCTCCCTCACCACTCCCCACCGCCAACCAGACACATCAAACTATTCAGTGGGTACTGAGAGCAATGGGCCCACTAGGAATGACAGGGAGCAGACCTCAGGGAGGTGGAACATTACTTCTGATGTCTGAACGCATCAGAGTGAGCTCTCCAGTTACACTGGATCACTAATTCCTGTAATCTCTCTCCATTTACTTGACACACAGCCTTTTATTCATATATTGAGGTAAATAGACATGATTTAATGATATTAGATAGACAGGATGAGCGATGTTAGGAACGGGATATCCAGAACATTTTACATTTAGAAGTGTTATACAAAACAAAAAAGTAGGTGGGCGAGATCTCCGAATCAGGAATGACATCTGTGCGATCATAAAACAGGATCTTACACCAAATGATTAAGGTATTGTCTTAATTTTATTGCTTTTGTGTGCAAAATGCCAGTTGGGTTGAGCGTGGGGAGAGATTTCCACCATGTGCCTGAGTGGATCTCACCAAAACTCATGGACAGAAGAGCCTTTGTGATGTGGATCTTTATGACTCCATCACATTCGATAACCAACATTCTCTGGAACATTCTACAACCGAACATCCTCAGGGGATTTTGTAACCGACATTCTCGAGAACATTCTATAACCGAATTCTCTGGAACATACAGTAACCGACATTTCCCAAAACATTCTACAACCGAATTCTTCGGAACATTCTATAACCGACATTCTCCAGAACGTTTCACAACCAACATTCCCCGGAACATTCTATAACTGACATTTCCGAGAACATTCTGCAAACAACATGTCCCGGAACTTTTTTTAACGACATTCTCCAGATCATTCTGTAACCGACATTCTCCAGAACATTCTATAACTGACATTCCCCGGAACATCCTACAATTGACATTGTTTGTGAACAGCCGGATGTCGGTTAACTGAAAAAAAAATATAAGATCCAGAGCGAAGTGATCCTGTTCCACACAGAAGGAGGTATTGTTTCGAAGTTTCCTCAGGCAATAAAAGGGGTGAATACGTTTTTATTGTGTTTATGTTTTTTCACGACTGAGGATCGAACACAATTTAGACAAAAAGAAAAAAAAATGCAACCTAAATTTGTCTTTAAGAAACTGGAAGAGAATCCTTCAGGATAGCAACGTTTTCAGCCTACTTATTAGGAACGATAAAGAAGTGACCTGTGTCTTTCCTCAAGTGGTCAAGTGTGTGGGAATGTTCTCGAAGCTATCTGTTCTTATGGATGTGTGCCTGTCGGTTTGGGGAGGGACTGATTTTTTTGGTGATTTATGTTTCATTTTATAAATAATTCAGACCTTACTATTTGTTATTTCAGCTCCAATTATTTCAATAAATCTCTGAATACAGTGACACATTTGAAAATCTCACTCTGTCATCAAACTGGGTACATTGCCTCCAGGCTGATGTATAATTTGATTGCTTTCCTTCCTCACAGTTAATGTCGTGACAATCTACATCCTGCTTTATAAAGATTGTGGATTGTCTCCATGTGTCAGACGTTACCTGGGGGCCATGGCAGTGGCGGATCTACTGGTCATTCTTCTCGACCTGATATTGAGACACATTCCCATTGTTTATGGGGAACAGTTTTATTTCCTGTGGGACATCCCCGTGTGTAATATCCACGCCGTCCTGCTTTATGTAGCCACTGACTGTTCTGTCTGGTTCACCGTCACTTTCACCTTTGATCG
Source organism: Rhincodon typus (assembly GCF_021869965.1). Taxonomy (NCBI): domain Eukaryota; kingdom Metazoa; phylum Chordata; class Chondrichthyes; order Orectolobiformes; family Rhincodontidae; genus Rhincodon; species Rhincodon typus. The sequence continues at coordinate 86,984,310 of NC_063339.1, forward strand.
ATTTGTGGCCATTTGTTGCCAGAAGCTGAAAAGTAAATATTGCGGTGACAAAACGGCGGCTGTAGTTCTGGGAACAGTAACTGTGCTGAGCTGTTTAAAGAACATTTTCTGGTATTTTATGCTCACTGCTCGCTATTGGCTGAACAACTCTCCCTGGTTTTGTGATGTAACAAACGATATTGCATTCTCTCGTGTCTGGATCACAATCGAGTTCCTCCACCACATTCTAACCCCGACTCTCCCATTTCTCCTGATTCTGCTGCTCAATGTTTTCACCGTCAGACACATTTTAGTGACCAGCAGAGCCCGCAGGAGACTCCGGGCTCATACCAATGGGGACGGTCATTGTGACACTGAAATGCAAAATCGAAAAAAAACTATCATTTTACTGTTTGTGATCTCGGCTAATTTCATCCTGTTATGGTCAATGTTAATGGTGAATTCTATATGGTCCCGAATGTGGTTAATTGGGTATCAGTCTGTGTATCTACATCCCTTTGTACAGGAATTGGGCTTCATGCTGCAACTCCTCAGTTGCTGCACAAACACCGCGATTTATGCCGTAACCCAGTCTAAGTTCAGACAGCAGCTGAAGAATGTGCTGAAATATCCCTTTACCATAATTCATCAGACAAGCAACTTCACTCATTAATCAATCCATCCAGGATTTTCTCATTTCAGTTCAATGTTTCAGCAATGAAGCAGCCTATCGCTACAGTAACAGACTGAGGGTAGTGCTGGTTTGTCCAACCTTATCCCACAGGGGGTTACAGGGACACATTTGAATGTTTCTGTCAACTCAGGGGCCTGTGAGAAAAGGCACCATTCCGCTGACTATATCTATAACTTCAATTTGTAATTAATAAAAAATGTACAATAAAAAGTGCCAAGCAGCAGAGTAAACTATCTTGTTGTTTGTCTTTGTGTTGAAGAAGCTGAGCTAGAGAGAGACAGACTCGGCCCCAGGTCCTAGCCCTCAGGGAAGGGGAAGGGACTCGGGCTGAGCTCAGGATTTGGGTTTAAGTCACTCTGTCCTTATGTACACTTCTGGGTCGCCCACTCCGACCTGGTCTTGACTGAATTTATCTCTCTCCCTTGTTCCATCTCCCTCCATATCTCCCTCCGAATCTCACCATGGTGTTCACCTCCGTATGTTTTCTCATCTTTTCTTTCCCTCTTTTTCACTGTCCCTCTCTCCCGCATTCTCCTTCACTCTCTCCCTTTGCACTCTCTCTACTTCCCAATCTCCCTCTCTCTCAGTTATCTCACACCCTCCATGCCTCTGCTCGTCTCATCCTTTCTCATCTTCCATCCCCAGGGGAACAGTTTGGTTTGGGGTGACAGGATGTTGCTAGGGACCATAGTGTGGGTGAGGACACAGCCTGTTGCTAAGGGAACAGTGCAGCGGTGGTGCAGCAGGCCGGTGTTGGGGGACAAAGTGGATGTAGGATCCCTGGCCTTTGTCCGGGGAACAGTGTGGTGGTGGGGCTGAAGGTCGGTGCCTGTGGAACAGTGTGGAATGGGACTACAGGCTGCTGCTGGGGGAAATTTATAGGTCCACAGGCCATTGTTACGGAAAAAGACTGAGTGTGTCAAACTGGTGGGATTAAACATAGAAGTAACAAACGGTGAAAGCAGCTTGTGATTCACAAAGCTAAGAGATCGCCCAAGCAGCAGATCAGGTCGGAGCTGTGCAGTCCTGCCAAGGGTAGACGTGAATGGAGGTAGACAATTAGGACAATAACAGGAAGAGACAGCTCCGTAAATATTCCCAGAGTCAATGCTGAGGGAACACAGGACATCATTCCACCGACAAGCCAGAACTATATGCTTCCATTCTCCAAGGGAAGTTGCGAGTTGATGACCTATTGTTTCAATTCGGTTTGATCTATTACTGTCACATGTACCTAGATACAGTGAAAAGTTCTGTTTAGCATGCAGTACAGGCAGGTCATACAGGTATACCGTTTGCATCTTCTTATTGTGGCCTCTTCCTGACAACCTCAGTGTCACGGATGTCAGTCTTGAAATAATTTGACTCACTCCATGTTATATCAGAAAATGTCTGAAGGTACTGGATATTGCAAAATCTGTAGGCCCTGACAACCTTCCAGCAATAGCACTGAAGGCTCGTGTGTTCCAGAACTGGCCAGCATACGAGCAAAGCTGAACCAGTACTTCTACACCACTGGCATCTACCCAGCAATGTGGGCAATTTCCCAGCAAAGTCGTGAGCATTAAAGTCAGAAAAAAACCCGGTCGAGTTAATTTGCATCCAATCAGTTATGTTTCAATGTTCAGTGAAGTGATGGAAGGGAAGTGGACAGTGCTCTCAAGCATCAAATTCTCAACAATAAGCTGCTCGCTGACACTTTATATCTTCTAGTGTTAGTTGTCTTTGTTCATAGTACCAATTTGCTTCTCGTTTTAGATTGATCACCTTGCTTCTGGCAGGAAGGTGGCGTTCAAAGACAATCACATCAAGCATCGCCTTTCCAAATGGTGGGCCAGAGTTGAGGGAGAGAGAGATAGGGAGAGAGACAGAGAGAGAGAGAGAGAGAAGGAGAAATGGGGAGAGAGAGGGGTAGAGAGAAAGGGGTGCATGGGGAGAGAGATTGGGTGAGGTGGTAGAGGGTTGGAGAGAAATGGAGAGGGTGAGAAAGATAGAGAGAAAGGGACGTAGAGAGGCCGGGAGAGAGAGACAGAGAGGAGAGAGAGTGTGCGAGCGCAGGGACAGGGAAAGGGAGATGGAAAACCAACCTGATTCATTATTGTTTGCTCCCTTGTGTTTAAAGAGATACAATGCCACCAACTGCTGGCCTCCCCACGCCACTGCACAGGGATGGTGGAGGGTGAAAACCATCAGGGGTTCAGTCAGAGAGAGAGAGAGAGAGAGAGAGAGAGAGAGAGAGTAGCTCATAGCAGCATCAATACACACACAGAGTGTGCTGATTTAGAGAGAACTGCAAATGTACTGAGGGTCGCCAGAGTGAATATGCTCATGTTCAGAAATGTTTGTGTTCCCTTTGCAAATGTGGAAATAATTTGCTTTTGGGCAGTTTTCCTGACATGATGCACTTTAAATCGAGTATTCCTGTTGCAACTGTATTCAGACAACTCCGAGTGAACCGTTTTGTCAGGAGACATGATGAGTCTTGTTGCACTTTCTGCAATTTGTCATGTTTTGTAATCTACTGTCTCAGATCCTAAGCGGGAAAAGAATTGAAACGGAAGGGGAGTCTCGTTGTGCTCATATCTCAGGGACAACATCGATCTGACAAAACTGCTGTCTCTCCAGACATTGTTTGAAGAACGAAATGTGCATCCTTAGAGATTCATTATCATCATAGAATCCCTACACTGTGGAAACAGGCCCTTCAGCCCAACAATGAACCGCAGAGCATCCCACCCAGACCCATCCCCCTAATCTACACATCCCTGAACACCACAGGCAATTTAGCATGGCCATGGAGGAAACCCACGTAGACACGGGGAGAAGGTGCAAACTCCACACAGACAGTTGCCTGAGGATGGAATCGAAATTGGGCCCCTGGTGCTGTGAGGAAGCAGTGCTAACCACTGGGCCACCGGGCCACCATATCACCCCAAAGGCTGATGCTTTGTACAGAATAAAATAATCTTCGGGTTGTGTAGTGGCGTAAGGGGACCATAAGACCTTTAGACATAGGAGCAGAAATTAGGTGATTCGGCCTTCGGGTCTGCTTCGCCATTCAATCATGGCTGATGAGTTCCTCAACCCCATTCTCCCGCTTTCTCCCCGTAACGTTTGATCCCCTTGATAATAAGAACCTATTTATCTCAGTCTTAAATGTACTCCTTGACCTGGCCTCCACAGCCTTCTGTGGTAGTGAATTCCATTGTTTCACCACCCTCTGGTTGAAGAGGTTTCTCCGTTCTGAAAGGTCTTCCGTTTAAGGCTGTGCCGTCAGGTCCTAGACTCTCCTACTAATGGAAGCATCTTCCCAACATCCACTCTGTCCAGGCCATTCAGTATTCTGTAAGTTTCAATTAGATCTCCTCTCATCCTTCTAAACTCCAATGAGTATAGTCCAAGAGTCCTCAAACGTTCCTCATGTGTTAAGCTTTCCATTCCTGGGACCATTCTCGTGAAGCTCCTCTGAACCGCTCCAGGGTCAATACATCCTTCCTGAGATGTGGGGTCCAAAACTGCACACAATACTCCAAATGTGGTCTGACCAGAGCCTTATAAAGCCTCAGGGGTACGTCCCTGCTTTTAAATTCAAGTCCTCTCAAAATAAATGCCAACATTGCATTTGCCTTCCAGACTACTGACTCAACCTGCAAGTTTACCTTGAGAGAATCCTGGACCCGAACTCCCAAGTCTCTTTGCACTTCAGACTTCCGAATTTTCTCCCCGTTTAGAAAATAGCCCATGCTTTTATTCTTCTTACCAAAGTACATGACCTCACACTTTCCCACGTTGCACTCCATCTGCCACTTCTTTGACCACTCTCCTAACCTGTCCAAATCCTTCTGCAGCCTCCCCACCTCCTCAATACTACCTGTCCCTCCACCTATCTTTGTATCATCTGCAAACTTAGCTAGAATGCTCACAGTTCCTTCATCTAGATCATTAATGTATAAAGTGAAAAGTTGTGGTCCCAACACTGACCCTTGAGGAACACCATTTGTCACCGGCTGCCATCCTGAGAAAGACCCTTTTTATCCCCACTGTCTGCTTTCTGCCAGACAGCCAATCTTCCATCCATGCTAGCACCTTGCCTCTAACACCATGACCCTTATCTTTCTCAGCAGCGTCTTCTGCGCATCTTGTCAAAGGTCTTCTTGAAGTCCAGGTAGATAACACCCATTGGCTCTCCTTGGTCTACCCTACTCATTACATCCTCAAAGAATTGTAGCGGATTTGTCAGACATAACCTCCCCTTGATGAAACCATGCTGACTTTGCCCTACTTTACCATACACTTCCAAATATTTAGAAATCTCATCCTTTACAATGGACTCCAAAATCTTACACACGGCCGAGGTTAGGCTAATCAGCCTGTAATTTGCCGTCTTTTGCCTTATTCCCTTTTTAATCACGGGTGTCACGTTAGCGATTTTCCAGTCCTCTGGGACTCTCCCTGACTCGAGCGATTCCTGAAAGATCACCACTAACGCTTTCACTATCTCTTCAGCTGTTTCCTTTAGAACTCTAGGGTGTAGTCCATCTCGTCCAGGTAATTTATCCACCTTCAGACCAATCAGTTTTACGAGCACCTTTTCCTTGGTGATGGCCACCATACTCAGCTCTGCCCCCTGATTCTCTTGAATTTTTCGGCGATTACTCGTGTCTTCCACTGTGAAGACTGACGTGAGGTAATTATTTAGTCCTCAGCCATTTCCTTGTTCCCCACTACTATCTCTCCACCGTCGTTTTCCAATGGTCCAATGTCCACTTTTGCCTCTCTTTTGCCCTTTATATATCGAAAGAAACTTTTGCAGTCTTCATTTATATTACTGGCTAGCTTACCCTCATATTTAATCTTCTCCCTCCTTATTTCTTTTTTGATGCCCTCTGCTGGTCTTTGTAAGCTTCCCAGTCCTCTGGTTTCCCGCTGCCCTTCGCTCCATTATATGATTTCTCTTTTGCTTTTATGCTATCCCTGACTTCCATGTTTGCCTCATCCTTCCTGTACCATGCTTCTTTTTCCTAGGGATGATTTTTTGTTGCGTCTCTTGAATTACTCCTAGAAACTCCTGCCATTGCTGTTCCACTGTCTTTCCTGCTGGGCTCCTCTTCCATCAATTTTGCCCACCTCCTCCCTCAAACCTTCAGTCAGCTTTATTCAGTTGTAATACCGTTACCTCTAATTCTATCTCATCCCTCTCAAATTTCCGAGTAAATTCTATCATCTTATGATCACTGCCTCCTTAGGGTTCCTTTACCTTAAGCTCCCTTATCAAGTCTGCCTCATTGCACAACACTAGATCCAGTATCGCCTGTTTCCTTGTGGGCTCCACCATGAGCTGCTCCAAAAAACATCTCGTAGGCATTCCAAAAACTCCTTTACTTGCACTCCACTACCAACATGATTTTCCCAGTCCAAATGCATATTGAAATTCCCCATGATCACTGTAACTTTGGCATTCGTACACATCTTTTCTATCTCCTGGTGCATCTTGCGCCCTAGCTCCTGACTACTGTTTGTAGGCCTGTACACAACTCCAATTATGTTTTTTTTTTACCTTTGCGGTTCTTCAGTTCTACCCACACAGATTCTACACTGTCTGACCTTACTTCATTTCTTTCTGTTGATTGAATTTCATTTCTCACTAATAAGGCACTGCCATTCCTTCGGCCCATCTGCCTATCTTTTCGACGAGGTGTATATCCTTGGATATTCAGTTCCCAACCCTGATCCCCTTGCAGCCACGTCTCCGTGATGCCTATCACATCATACCTGCCAGTTTCGATTTGCGCCACAAGCTCATTTATCTTATTCCTTACACTGCGTGCATTCAGATATAACATGTTCAGCCCTGTATTAATCCTCCCTTTCTCATCTTCATTCGTTTTTCCAGTGTTTGATTGCTAGCCCTTCCCAAACAATCTGTGCTATTTGTGTTTGTGCTGAAGACTTTAATAACCTCTCCTGAGTTCTCCTTCCCTATCATTTCTTTCATATTTTTCCACGTAGTTGAATCCACCACTACAGATGTTAGCATGCTGCTTTGTTTCCCACTGGGACAAGTTTCACCATTCCCTTCCCCTCCCCCCCAACTTTGTAGTTTAAAGTCCTGTTGACCAGTCTGTTTACCCTTTTCACGAGAACATTGGTCCCAGCTTTATTCAGGTGGAGACCGTCCCAATGGTACAGGTCCTTCCTGTTCCAATACTGGTGCCAGGAGCCCCTCTCACCCGCACCACTCTTTTAGCCACGTGTTTACTTCCCTCATTCTCATGTCCCCATGCCAATTAGCACGTGGTTTGGGCAGTAATTGGAGATTTTAACCCTTGTGGACTTGTTCTTTAATTTGGTCCCGAGCTCCTGATAATCTCTGAGCATGTCCTCTTCCCTAATTTTGCCTATGTTGTTTGTTCCAGCGTGGACCACAACTGTATCCTCCCACTCCCGCTCCAATATCCTTTCAAGGCGGTCAGAGATATCCTTTACACTGGCACCGGGCAGGCAACACACCATGCGGGACTATCGATCCTGCTTTCAAAGGGTACTATCTATCCCCTACAAGAATCCCCTACAACTAACACCTGTCTTTTTGCTCCCCACTCTTGAATGGCCTTTCGTATTACGGTACAGTGGTCAGTTGGTTCATCCTCTCGGCAGCCCTTTTCCTCATCCACACAGGGAGCAAGTACCTCGTACTTGTTGGACAAGGTCAAGAACTGAGGCTCCTCTGTTGTTGGCTGCAGGATCCCTCTACCTGCCTCGCTTACAGTCACACTCTGCTGCCCCTGGCCACTGACCAGATTTGAATTACTTAATCTACCAATTGTGACTGCCTCCTGAAACAATTCATCCAGGTACTTCTACCCTCCCAAATGTGCCGCAGTGTTTGAAGCTCCAATTCCAGCTCATCAACTCTGAGCCGAAGTTCCTCGAGCAACCAACACTTGCTGCAGATGTGGTCACTGCAGTTCGCAATGGGATCAGCCAGCTCCCACCACATACCGTTACAACACATTGCCTGTCCAGCCATTTATACTTAGTTAATTACTTTATTTATTTGTATAATTTATTATAATGAGTTAATTCAATTTGTTGCTACTTTCCTCCCTCCGAAAGCTTCCCACGGAAAAAAAGGCCAAAAAAATGAAAGACAAAAGAAAATTCCCTCTACTCTAGATTGTCAAAAGAATAAAGCAATAAACAAAACCTTACCTTGCGTCACCGACCCTCTACACAGTCTTTTCTTTTGGATAGAAGAGGAGGACGGGTGGCAGACACTACACGTGTAGTTTTTTTGAGTTTAGACATTGCTCGAATATAATAGTTCACTTCCTGCGAAAGAGATAAGTTTTTATAAGGAAAATGTTACCTTCCTGGCTGACCCTTGGCTCGCGATCTCACCACTCCCGCCGTTCAAATCAAGAAGTTCCAATCACCCACTTCACGATTTTAAGCTATAAGCTCCTCATTCTCAATTGCCTGTAAACTTCCTTTTAAAATATCTTATGGATTTGAATTCCTACACCTTTTCAAGTGGAATGTTCCAGATCCTGACAACTGTCTGTTGAACCTGAAACTGCTGAAATCCATGTTAATCTGGAGGTTATAAAGGGCTGAATTGAAAAATGAGATGCAGTTCCCTGAGCAGCATTGGAACAGTATAGGAGCCTGAAGTCACTGTGGTGTGAACGGATCAATTAACATATCAAGGCTGCAGTGTGGGTGCTCCTTGACTGAGTAAAAGTGCTTTGGAGTTGGGTGAAAACAGCGAGTGAGGTGAGACAGGGAGAAGGCGAAGATGAAACATTGAGTGTGGTGCTCAGTCTCAGTTCAGGCCATTTGGAAAGTCACAAAGACCCAGTGGGAACAATTATTTTGGAAGTGATACCTGCAGAGTTTTATTTAAGTTTTAAGAGTATGATATATCAGGTTAAGTAAAGGTACGTTTGGCTTTCGAATATAATAGAAATGTTTGAAACAAAGGGAGATTGCTACCTCATTTAAATTCTCTTAATGGGAGTAGCTAGTTGAATCCAGAGACAAGTCATGACAAGAGACCTCAGACAGTGCTACTCTTGCACAATGTGGGAAATGAGAGACACTTCCAATGTCTCTAATGGCTACATGTGCGAGAAGTGTGTCCATCTGCAGCCAGTGGGTAACTGCTTTTCAGAGCTGGAGCTGTGAACGGACTCACTGTGGAGCATCTGCGCTACTGAGAATATTGTGGACAACACATTTATTGAGTTGGTCACATCGCAGCGGCGGATTACTCAGGCAGAAATGGAATGTGTGGCCATTAAATAAAGTAAAAGGCTGAGAAAGGAAGCGCAGGAGTCCTCAGTGGTCATTCCATTCTCAAACAGATATACTGCTTTAGATTCTGTTGCGGGGCCGGTGGCGTGCTCTTTCAGGGGAAATCGGCAACAGCCAGGTTCATGACACCATAGCTCTGCTGCACAGAAGGGGAAGACAAAGAGTGGCAGGGCCATAATGATACTGAATGCATTAGTCACGGGTACGGACAGGCACCTATGTGGCTGCAGGCATGAATTTCGGACGGTATTTTACCTCCTTGGTGCCTGGGTCTGCGATATCATGAAGCGGCTGGAGAACATTCTGGAGCTGGATGGTAAACAGCCAGTGGTCGTGGGACATGTATCTCCTCAAATAATAATGTCAGACTTGCTCCAGTGGCATGTGTTAGTGACAGCAGGAATAAGAGAATAGATCAGATGAATGTGTGGCTGGAGAAGAGATGTACCAGAAAAGGGTTTATATTCCTGAGGCATTGGAACTGTTTCTGAGTTATATGGGACCTATACAAGCCTGAGCAGTTGCCGCAGAGCAGAGCTGGGACAAATCTCCTTGTGGGTCATTTTGCCAGTTTTGTTGGTGAGGTTCAAAACTGATATGGCAGAGAAAGGGAACCAAAGTGTATGATGAGCTTGGTCAGATACGGGTGAGGAAACGGGAGGTAGAATGTTAGTTAGTGATGCAATCAGTGGCTCATGAGGCAAATGAAAGGAGGATTAAACGAGGATCGAGTCTCTCTTTATACATCAGCCCTGAGATACCAGGATTCAGTCTGGTGAACCATCTTTACACTCTCAATAGCCAACACATCCTTCCTTTGGAAATGGGAACAAAGGTATTCCAGGTGTTGACTCACTAAAGACCTTACAGAAAGATATCCCTGTTCCTATGCTCCAATCCTCTCACTATCAAGGCCAATGTATCATTTGATTTCTTCATTGCTTGCCGTTCCTGGCTGCTTCCGAAAAGAGAGAGTCACAGAGAAACACAGAACAAAATAGGGTCAGAGTCTCTGATACAAAATTGTTGAACACAATTTCCTCATCATATCCATGCTGATCATCAAGCATCTATGTAATCTCATCCCATTTCCTAGCACTCAGCAAGTAACCTATATTTTAATGCTTTGTATGACCATATGAATCTTTCTTTAAGGTTGCAATGGTTCCTGCATCTGCCACCATTTCAGTGTCTCCAGCACTTTTTGTTTTTATTTCAGATTTCCACCATTTTCGTTAAGCATTTAGAGTCAGAGAGATGTATAGCACGGAAACAAACCCTTCAGTCCAACTCGTCCACACTGACCAGACCATTCTATACATGCACCACTGTGTGCATTAAAAGGAGTTGCCCTTTAGAAGCCGTTTAAGTCTCTCTCCACTCACGTTAAACCTATGCTGTCTCGTTTTGCACTCCACTACCGTGGGGGAAAAAAAAAAGACTTTGAGTACTTACCCTATACATACTCCTCACAGTTTTTTAAACTTCTGTAAGGTCACCTTTTCAGCCTCCAATGCTCCAGGGAAAATGGCGTCAGCCTATTCAGCCTTTAACTATATTTCAAAACCTCCAAACCGAGCAACATCCTTGCAAATCTTTTCTGAACCCTTTTAAGTTTCACATCTTTCCTATAGCAGGGAGACCAGAACTGAATGCAATATTTCAAAAGTGATCTGGCTAATGTCCTGGACAGGCACAACATAACCTCCCAACGCCAATACTCTTGCACTGACCAATAACAGCTAGTGTACCAAACACCTTCTTCACCAGTCTGTCTACCTGCGACTCCACTTTCAAGGAACTGTGAACCTGCACTACAAGATCTCGTTGTTCTCCAACATTCCCCAGGAATTTACCATTATGTGTATAAGTCCTACACTGATAATATCTTTCCAAAATCAAAAAGACTAGAATTAAATGCAATATTTAAAATTAGCCTCACTACTGCCCTACACAACTGCAATATGTAACCCTAACTCCTATGCTCAATCATATAATCTCTACAGTATGGGAGCAGATCATTCGGCCTACAAATCCACAACAAACATCTGAAGAGATTCCACCCTATCCTTGTAACCCTGCATTTTCCATGCCTACTCCATTTTATGCGCACATCTTTGGATGGTGAGAGAAAACTAGAGCACCAAGAGGAAACCCACACAGACAACGGGAGAATGTGCAAACTCCACGGAGAGTGGAATCAAACATGGGTTCCTTTTTTGATTAGTGCACTGACCAATAAAGCCAAACGTGCCAACCGCCGCCTTCAGCACCCAATCTATCTGCAACTCCATTTTCTAGGAACTATGCACTTGTTCTTTGCAATTCAGAGGGATTGAAAGGTATGGTGAGAAAACAGGAATAGAACTGGGTTGTAGATCTATAAAATGCCTTTTCATCATGCCTGTCTCTCCCGCTTCTGTTTCTTTGTGTAGTTTTATTCAAACACTGACTGGTTCCCTTCCCTGAAGGACCTTTATGAACCAGTTCAGTTTGAATGATAATACAACCATTTCCCGAAGTGTCAACCCCAAAGTGACCCAATTAATATCTGTCAGTTTCACAACCTGAGTATTCTTCTGGTTTCTCCCAATACATTTGTTTTGTTTTGTTTGAAAAGTTGTTTTGCAATGAGATATTTCAAATGAAATTACATTCAGATCTGACGGTTGCTCTTTTGTAATACCTAAATTATCTCAGGATTTTGAACACTCCGGGGGGAAACGCATATCATCCGTGTGTGGAAGAGTCAGTGAATATTCATCTGATATCTCCAAATGCCAGAGCAGTCACAGTGGGAAAAGACTGTGGAAATGCGGGAATTGTGGGAAGGGATTGCTTTTACCCATCCCGCCTGGAAATTCACCAACGCAGTCACACTGGGGAGAAGCCATTCACCTGCTTTGATTGTGGGATGGGATTCATTCAATCATCCCAGCTGCAGACACACAACGGGTTCACACGGGGGAGAGACCATTCACCTGCTCCCAGTGTGGGATGGGATTCAATCACTCCTCCAGCCTGCGCATACACCAACGCAGTCACACTGGGGAGAAACCATTCGCTTGCTCGGATTGTGGGAAGGGATTCGCTTCATCATCCAGCCTGCGGAAACACCAGCGAATTCACACTGGGGAGAGACCATTTGCCTGTTCCAACTGTGGGAAGGAATTTACTCAATCATCCAACCTGCTGGAACACCAGCGAGTTCACACTGGGGAGAGACAATTTACCTGCTCCGACTGTGGGTGAGGGTTCACTTGGTCATCCACCCTGCAGAGACACCGGGGAGTTCACACTGGAGGGAAAGCATTCACCTGCTCCTATTGTGGAAGGGATTTACCCAATCATCCAAACTGTGGATACACCAGCAAGTTCACACTGGGGAGAGACAATTCACCTGCTCCGACTTTGGGAAGAGATTTAAACAATCATCCCACTTGCTGGAAAACCAGCAAATTCACACTGGGAGAGACCATTCATCTGCTCCGTGTGTGAAAAGGGATTCACTCGGTCATTCCACCTGCAAAGACACCAGCAAATTCACACTAGAGTGAAACCTTACACCTGCTCCGATTGTAGAGTCACCAGCAGCAAGTTCACACTGGGAAGAAACTTTCAGTAAGTCAACTCACTTGCTGATACACCAGCATGTTCACTTCATGGAGAGACCATTCACTTGTTCCCTACGTGGGAAGTGATTCACTCTGCCATCCAAACTGTTTACACACTAGTGAAATGACACTGCGTGCGTCCTGTTCACCTGCTCTGTTTGTGTAAAATGATTTGCTGTTTGCTCACATACCAGCAAATTCACAAAGAACCGTGGGTGAATGATTTTGCTTTTACTTACACCAAGGAATGAGCATTGGTCATTGGGCCGTTTGTATTGATTTTATTGAACACTGCTCTATTAAAGTGCTTATATTGTCAGTAAAATGATGATACAATTATGTACCTGTATGGTAAGTTTTGAAAATGATCAAATGTCGCTGAACATCAACACACCTACACTGGGTAAAGACTGTGCACCTGCATATTTTTTTGTAAAGTGAACAGTTTTCCCCCTCTCTCCCACCACGTGAAAAGAAATAGAAAGAAGTGGAGCTATTGTTTTGGTCCTAGATGCTGCAGAGACAGTGGGGGGTGGGGTGGGAGTTTCACTCTGAAGCTCGAAAGACAACATCAGCAGTGACATTCAAGCAGCTAATAGGAATTGCTGTGCTCAGCGGTGATATCCTCGAGGTCCCCACGCACGGGCACATGAGTCCTACCCCCACACATTTTTACACCTCCCCCTCCTGGTGCCAAATTTCCAGGACAACTGGCTGCCAGATCAGGCCAGAGTGAGAAGTCGCTCGGTTAGCTGCCCCTCCCCCTCTCGCCAGCAGCTGGTGGCAGCTCCAGACAGCAGGCACACAGTGCGCTCGCACTGCCCTCCAGCTGAGGGATTGTGTGAGAGGAGAACAAATGAGTTCAAGAAAACTTTTAAGCAAGAGAGCTGGAGAAAGTGTAGGGGTCTTTAAAGATCAAAGATGTTACTTTCTGTTGACCCTCAGGAGATGGAAGAGATTTTAAATAAATGTTTTGCATTTTTTTTAATGTGGAAAAAGAAATTGAGGCTAGAGAACTCGGTGAAATAAATATTGATGTTTCGGAAACAGCTCACAGATTACAGAAGAGGATGTACTGAAAGTCTCAGAAAACAAAGGTGGATAAATCTCCAGGATCTGATCTAGGGTATCCCAGGATGTTGGGAGAAGGGAGGGAGGAAACTGTAGGGCCACTTGCAGGAAAATCTGTATCATCTACAACTACGGGTGAGGTGGCTGATAACTTCAGAGTAACTAATGTGGCACCTTTGTTTAATAAGGGATGCAAGGAAAAGTCTGGAAACCACAGACCTGCAAGTCTGACTTAGGTGGTGGTTAAGTGTTGGAGGTGGCTCTAAAAGATAGGACTTATATGCATTTGGAGAGGCATGGAATGATTAAGGATAGTTAGCGTGGCTTTGTGAGTGGGTGTTTTGCAAACTTGATTGAGTGCTTTGAGGCAGGAACGAACAGTCTGTTTCTGAGCTCCATAACACTATGAGTGTAACTCCTGAAATCTCTGTAAATTCCTCCAGTCACGACAACACTTCCTGTCACTGTTATCTCATTCAGCGTCACAACATTCCGTCACTGTCACCTCATCCAGCCTCACAACCCTCCCTATCCCTGTCATCTCACCCAGCCTTACAACTCTGCTTGTCACTGTCATCTCATCCAAAGTCATAACTCTCCCTGTCACTGTTACCTCATCCAGCCTCACAATATCCATAATTCCCCTGCAGCCTCAGAACCCTCACTACCTCTGGCATCACAAACATCTCTTTCTCTGTAACATCCTCCAATTTCACAATCCTCCCTATCTCTGCCCTAGTAACCCTCTTTATCTCTGATATCCTCTAGCCTCACAATTCTGAGATCGGTGTTTGTCGCTAATTCCAGCCTTATGAGGACAGATACCCCTTTATTATTACTCCACTTGATGGTGGCACTTTCAGATTCCTGCGTCTGTGCTCCAGAATTTCTTCCTCAGCTGCTCCGCCTCTCTACCCCACTTTCCTCCCAAAAACATTGAACAATCATGTGTCGCATATTCCAATGTCACCTTCTCTAACCTGGTTTCAAATGTGGCTTGTCATATTTCCATATTAAGTGTCTCAAAGTTGTACAGTAGAGAAAAAGGCTCTGTAACTATTGGGGTTGTGCCATTAAAGACAACTACTACCAAACTATCCTCATCCCATTTTCCATCACTTCACTTATAGACTTTTCTGCCTTGGTATCACAAGTGTGCATCTAAATTCATCTTAAAATGTTATCAGGATTTCAGTATCTGCCACCCTTATAGACAGTGAGGTTCAGTGTAATCGTCACTGCATGGTGACATCACACACAGGAACACAGAGCATCTGGATCTGTGCAAACCTAACCCACACATTGGGAAGGATGGCAGGGTCGCTGAGAGGGAATGGAGGAAATTTACCAGGATGGTTTAAGGATTGAGGGATTTTACTTACATGTTCAGGGTTTTGTTTTTACATTTTTCATTCATGTAACATGGGTGTTGCTAGTACACATCAAGATTAGATGGA
>NC_063339.1:87004440-87069496 GCF_021869965.1 Rhincodon typus
TTCAAAGTAAACAAACACAATTTTGTCACATTCATCTCCTTTTTCAGAACACTTTCTCACGCAATTCTCCTACCTATAGTCTTTTTCGACACTTCTTTACTCGTTTCCCTGTCCTATCGTTCCTAGACAAATGTATCATTTTTAGAAAACGTGCTTTCGAAAGAAGATATGAGTATTGTGGCGAAAATACTGATTCGAATAATTTCATGGTCATTTGGTTGGGCAATCGAATTTTTTTTCTTTGCAAAATATAATTAAAGTTAAAGTCATGTGTGATAATGGCGTTTCATAAAGAACGAAGCGTTGATATGCAATGTATAAAGATAAATAATAATCCTTTATTGATAGATATTAGTCACATGTAGAATGTGAACGTTGAACGAATAGAATATTTCATACATTATTCAATACACGGTTATGAAATGTAATTAACTGGTGTGAGATGGAGAGAGACAAAATAGTCAATATATTTTAAAATGAGATTGAGTTGATGACTGAGACAAAAAAAGAATAAGTTGTATGAAGACTGCCCAAATGAGTAGGATTAAGTGGATTGTTATATTCATAAAAGTGTGCAGATTCTGTGGGGTACGATTATTTGATTCTGTGGGAATGGAAACTTAATCGACAAAATGATAATTTTCAATACTAGCTAACTTACTAGGTACGTGGGAGGGAGATTGTGTCCTCGGTACATCTGTTGACGCACGGAAGTATTGTAAATGCTGAATTGATGTTTATGACTTCTGTGTGTATGACAAGATTCAATTACGCCCCAAAAAAGTCAGAACGAGCATTGACTTCAAAATGGGGAAATAAAAGACTAGGTCCTTGTACGTGACAAGAGGTTACCTTATATGTTCATCAACTCTTTCTCTCTGAATGGTTACCTTTCAATGGTTTCAGTGCTGGAACCCTTTTAAACTTCAGAAAGATTTCGTAAAGAACTGAGTTAATCACTGTGCTGAGAAGCTGTTCACATGCCCTGTTCTGAGAAGGAAGGCAATCACTGCGCAAATGTTCTACAGACGCATTCATTCGTACCAGATGTAGAGAGTAACTCATGAACCATTCCAGATGCTTAAACAGTTGTAGGTCCACACGTGGTTTCCACTTTGCAGTTGCAATCGCATCCATTAATGAACTGTGTTAATTCTCACAGTGCTGAATATTTCTACTGAATGCAACATCCATCAATGGGATGCTAAGCAATATTAGAGACAGGTGCAGAAGAAATCTGTTTGATTTGCTTCAATTTCATATTGATTAGTTTTGGCATGGATATTTTTCCTTTCCTCCCACCCCAGTGGGACTTTCTGCCCTTTCAATTCTGGCAGGCAGACACAACTTTTCTCTGCCATTCTCACATTAGAACATAAGAACTTGGAGCAGGAGTAGGCCATCTAGCCCTTCGAGCCTGCCCTGCCGTTTACTAAGATCATGGCTGATCTTTTTGAGACTCAGCTCCACTTACCCACCCACTCACCATAACCCTTAATTCCTTTACTGTTCAAAAATTTATCTCGCCTTGCCTTAAATACATTCAGCGAGGTAGCTTCAACCGCTTCACTGGGCAGGGAATTCCAAAGATTCACAACACTTTGGGTGAAGAAGTTCCTCCTGACCTCAGTCCTACATCTGCTTCCCTTTATTTTGAGGCGATGCCCTCGAGCCCTAGTTTCACATGCTAGCGGAAACAATCTCCCTGCCCCCACCTTATCTATTCCCTTCATAACCTTATATGTTTCTATAAGATCTCCCCTCATTCTTCTGAATTCCAATGAGTATAACCCCAGACTACTCAGTCTCTCCTCATAATCCAATCCTCTCAACTCTGGAATTAAACGAGTGAATTTCCTCTACACCCCCTCCAGTGCGAGTATATCTCTTCTCAAGTAAGGAGACCAAACCTGCACACAGTACTCCAGGTGTGGCCTCACAGGACCCTACACAGCTGCAGCATAGCCTCCCTGTTTTTGAACTCCATCCCTCCAGCAATGGCAGACAAAATTTCATGTGCCTTTTTAATTACCTGCTGCACCTGCAATCCTACTCTTTTGCGATTCATGCACATGGACAAACAAATCCCTCTGCACAGCAAAATGCTGCAATTTTATTACCATTTAAAATATAGTCAATTTTGCTGTTATTCCTGCCAAAATGTATGACCTCACACTTGGCAACATTGTACTCCATCTGCCAGACCTTTGCCCACTCATTTAGACTATCTATATCCCTCTGTACACTTTCAGTGTCTTCTGCACACTTTGCCCTACCACTCTCCTTCGTATCATCTGCAAATTTTGACACACCACACTTTGTCCCCAACTCCAGATCATCTATGTAAATTGTAAACAATTGCGGTCCCAACATTGATCCCTGAGGCACACCACAAGCCACTGACGGCCAACCAGAGAAACTGCCATTTATCCTTACTCTTTGCATTCTAACAGTCAACCAATCCTGTATCCATGCCAATACATTACCTGTAATACCGTGCAACTTTATCTTATGTAGCAGCCTTTGGTGTGGCACCTTGTCAAATGCCTTCTGTAAATCCACATACACCACATCCACAGGTTCCCCATTGTCCACCATGCAAGTAATGTTTTCAAAGAATTCCACCAAATTAGTTAAATATGACCTACCCTTCATGAACACATGCTGGGTGCTCCCAATGGGAGAATTTATATTCAGATGTCTTGTCATTTCTTCCTTAATGATAGATTCAAGCATTTTCCCCATTACCAAAGTTAAGCTAACTGGCCGACAGTTACCTGCTTTTTGTCTACTTCCTTTTTAAAACAGTGGCGTCACATTGGCTGTTTGTCACTCTGCGGGAACAACACCAGAGTCCAGCGAATTTTGTTACATAATTACTAGTGCATTTGCTGTTTCCCCATCACCTCTTTTAGCACCCTGGGATGCATTTCATCAGGGCCTGGAGACTTGTCTACCTTTAACCCCATTAGTTTGCCCAACACTCCCTCCTTAGTGATAAGGATAGTTTCTCGGTCCTCACCTGCTATAACCTTCTTGCAATCAGTTTTCGACATATTATTTGTGCCTTCCACTGTGAAGGCTGACACAAAATAACTGTTTAATGCCTTGGCTATTTCCTCATTCCCAGTTATTAAACTGGCCTACTCATTCTCTAAAGGACCAATGTTTACCTTCGCCACACTGTTATGATTTACATATTTACAGAAACCTTTGCTGCCTGTTTTTACATTTTGAGCTAGTTTACTCTCATAATCTATCTTACTTTTCTTTATAACTTTTTTTGTGGCTTTCTGTTGGCCTTTAAAGATTTCCCAGTCTACTAGTTTCCCACTAATCTTTGCTTTTGTGTATGTTTTTTTCAATGTGATGTTTTCGTTTATTTCCTTAGACATCCATGGTTGACTATTTCTTTTCCTACAGCTCTTCCTTATCGCTGGAATATACTTCTGCTGACCACGGTGAAAAATCGTTTTGAAATTCCTCCACTGTTCCTGAATTGACCCACCATCAAGTTTTTGCTCCCATTTTACCTTAACTAACTCCTCCCTCATCCCATCATAGTCTCCTTTGTTTAAGCACAGGACATTGGTACTGGATTTAACCTTCTCATGCTCCATCTGTATTTTAAATTCGACCATACTGTGATCGCTCCTTCCAAGAGGATCCCTAACTGTGAGATCATTAATTATTGCTGTCTCATTACACAGGACTGGATCTAAGATTGCTTGCTCCCTCGTAGGTTCTATTACATATTGTTCAAGGAAATTATCGCTTATGCATTCTATGAACTCCTCCGCAAGTTTGCCATGACCGACCTGGTTTGACTAATGGATACATAGATTAGAGTCCCCCATGATAATTGCTGTAACATTTTCACATGCATTAATTATTGTTATGTTTATAGCCCGCCCCACCACGATGTCGTTTTTTGATGGCCTATAGACCCCACCTATCAGTGACTTCTTCTCCCTGTTATTCCTAATTTCCACCCAAATGGATACAACTTTTTGTTCAATAGAACCTCCATCATCTTTCACTACCGCCCTGATATCATCCTCAAAAATCAGAGCGACACCACCTCCCTTACCTTCCTGTCTGTCGTTCCGAACAGTTTGATACCCCTGGATATTCAACTCCCAGTCATGACCATCCTGCAACCACGTCTCTGTAATGGCCACTAAATCATACCCATTTGCCATGATTTGCGCCGTCAACTCATCCAACTTGTTTCAAATGCTGCGAGCATTCAAATAAAGTGTCCTTATGCCATTTCTTGCACCTTCTTTTTGGGTCTGATCACCTCCACTACTAACAGCTCTTGAGTTCTCTTTCCCTTTAACCTTTTTTACTAATTTTCAATGGCGTTGAAGCTTCCTCGTCACCTGCTAACCTGCTGCTTTGCCTTCCATGAATTATTATTCTCCGTCTACGCTCACTCCTCCCTTCCCCCAAATTTACTGGTTTAAAGTCCGATTGACCAACCTATTTACACTTTTCGCCAGAACACTGGACCCGGCCCTGTTCAGGTGGACTCCATCCCAGCGGTATAGATCCCTCCTGTCCCAGAACTGATGCCAGTGCCCCATGAAAAGGGAACCCTGTTTCCCACACCACTCTTTTAACCACGTGTTTCCTTCCCTGATCCTCGCCTCCCTTGTGCCAATTTGCACGTGGCTCGGGCAGCAATCCAGAGATTATAACCCGTGAAGACCTCAGATTAAATGAGACCTTGGTCAGATGGGCTGAGGATTGGCAGTTTAATTTAGATACATTTGAGACGCTATTTTTTGTTAAGGCAAATCAGGGCAGCACTAAGCAATATCCTGTGTCATGTTACCGAACAAAGAGACCTTGGAGTGCAGGTTCATAGTTCCTTGAAAGTGGATTCACAGGTCGACAAGACAGTGAAGGAGACGTGTGCTGTGCTTTTTTTCTTTGGTCAGTGCATTGGGGATAGGAATTGGGAGGTCATATTGCAGCTGTACAGGAGATTGGTTAGGCCACTTTTGGAATACTGCGTTCGTTTCTGGTCTGCCTGGTACAGGATGGGATGTTGTGAAACTTGAAACCGTTCAGAAAAGACTTACAAAGATTTTGGCGGGGTTGGAAGGTTTGAGATATAGGGAGAAGCTGAATATCTGGGGCTACTTTCCCTGGAGAATCGGAGTCTGAGATGTGACCTTTCAGAAGTTTATAAAATCATGAGGGGCATAAATAGGGTGAATAGTTAAGGTATTCTGCCAGGGTAGGAGATTCCAAAGCTGGAGGGTGTAGGTTTAAGGCAAGGGGGAACGGAATTAAAAAGAACCGAAGAGTAAATTTTTCAGGCAGAGGCTGGTGCATTTATGGAGTAAGTTGCCAGAGGAAGTGATGGATTCTCGGACCAAAATAACATTTAAAAGACATTTGGATGGGTATATGGATAGGAAGGGTATATAGGGATATGGGTCTAATGCCAGCGAATGGGACTAGATTAACTTGCGCTTTCTGGATATCATGAATGAGTTGGAGCAAAGGGTTTTGTATCCGTGCTGTACATTTCTCTGTCTCTGTGACTCCTCTCCATCCTGTTTTAAATACTTTTGGTCAAAATAGCTACTTTCCACTGTGCAAGATCCTTTCCAGATTCGAAGGAGCTCTGACGAACTTGGACCTTCCTCAATGTTCAGGAATAACACAGTGTGGAGCTGAAGGAACACAGCAGGCTCGGCAGCAACAGGGGAGCAGGAAAGTTGGCGTTTTAGGTCAGGACCCTGATTCGGAAATCGGGGAAGGTGAAGGGAGCTCATAAATAAATAGAGAGAGAGGAGGGGTGGGGCTGGGGAAGGTAGGTGGGATGGGGACAGGTGAGTGCAGGTAGGGACTGGTGAGGATCTGTCAGTGAGGTGGGAGGAGCGGATAGGTGGGAGAGAAGATGGACAGGTTGTTTCAAGTCAAGGAGGCGGGGGTGAGAAGGAGGGTTGATCATGGGATCAGGCCGGGGGTGGGGAGATTTTAAAACTGGTAAAATCTGCATTTAGTCCATTGGGCTGTACGCTCCCAAGGCGCAATATGAGATGTGCTGCTCCATTTTGCGGGTGGCGTTATTGTGACACTGGAGAAGGACCAGTATGGACATGTCACTAAGGGAGAGGGCGGGGGGAATTGAAGTCGTTCACAACTGGAAGGTGTTGTCACTTTTCGCAAGCAGAGAGCAGGTGCCCTACAAAGTTGTCTCCAAGCCTCCACTCGGTCTCACCGATGTAGAGGAGGGTCCGTCGGGAGCAGCAGATACAAGAGACCACATTGATGGGTATGCAGGTGAACCTCTTTCTGATGAAGAAGGTTTGTTTGGTGTCTTTTATGGAGGTAAGGGGGTGAATGTTGGGCCAGGTGTAGCACTTCCTGCAGTTGTAGGGAAAGATGCTGGGGGTGCTGGGTCTCGTGGGGACTGTGGAGTGGACGAGGGAGTGGCGGAGAGAACGGTCCCTATGGAAGGCAGATAGCGGTGTGGAGGGAAATATATCTTTGGTTGTAAGGTCAGACTGCAGGTGGCAGAAATGGTGGACAATGATACATTGGATACAGGGGTTAGTGGGGTGATATATGAGGACAAGTGGGATTCTGTCTTTGTTTTCTTGGAGGGACGGTAGTTGAGGGCAGAACTACCTATTGTTAGTCCCCATTAACAACAATTCACCCTCCCAGCCAGATCGTTATCAACTCCTTTGTCTGTCCAACTGCACATCTCTCTCTTCGGGGTCTATCCTATCAATTACTCCATCCCCTTCCCTATATTCTACATATAAACCAACGTTTTCCCAGCTACCATCAGTTCTGAAGTAGGGTCACAGGACCTGAAACGTTAACTCTGATTTCTTTTCTTCACAGGTACTGCGAGACCTGCTGAGCTTTTCCAGCAACTTCTATTTTTGTTGTGACTGTACAGTGGCGGCTGGTCCTCCAACCAATCGGAATGAATGAGGGTCGGACCAGAATAAACCACGTGACGTGATCGTGGTCGTGTGCAGCGCAGGTTCACTGCAACCAAGGCTCTGAAGTGTGCAGAAAGTGCAGGACATGGTACAGAAAGACAAACAGCAGAAAGTAGGAGGGAAATGGTGTTAGTGTGACCTGAGAGGGTTTAAAAACACTTGATGCACGTTGGAAAACACAAATTTCAAACTCCCTGTCCGATGTTTGCAGTACACAGTAAAGGTCCTCGAATGGCGATCGGCACGAGTGGCCACCACCATCTTTATTGGGGGCAATGAATGACGGGACACATGCTTGGCTGCTAACGAGCAGGTTAGACCAAGGAGAGCCAATAGGTATTATCTACCTGAACTTCAAGAAAGCCTTTGACAAGGTGCCACACAAGAGGCAGCTGAATAAGCTAAGGGCCCATAGTATTAGAAGAAAGGTACGAGTATGGATAGAAGATTGACTGTCTGGCACAACGCAGGCATTGGAGTTAAAAAGGTCCTTCTCAGGATGGCAGCTGGTGACAAGTGGTGTTCCACCATGGTCAGTGTTGGGACCACAACTTTTCACTTTATACATTAATGATCTAGGTGAAGGAACTGACGGCATTCTGGCTAAGTTTACAAATGATACAAAGATAGATAGCGGAACAGTTAGTATTTAGGATGCGGTGAGGCTGCAGAAGGATTTGGACAGGTTAGGAGAGTGGACAAAGAAGTGGCGGATGAATACAATGTGGGAAAGTGTGAGGTCATGCACTTTGGAAAGAAGAATCGTGGTACCGACTATTTCCTAAATGGGTGGGATATTCAGAAGTCTGAAGCGCAAAGAGACTTGGGAGTTCTAGTCCAGGATTCGCTCAAGGTCAACTTGCAGGTTGAGTCAGTAGTTCGGAAGGCAGATGGGCAGTTGGACAGACAAAGGAGTTGGTAACGATCTGGCTGGGAGGACTAATAGTTGTTAATGGGGACTAACAATAGGTAGCTCTGCCCTCACATAACACACTCCCCCAACAAAAAAACATTTATATCACATTTATAATTTCACAAAATTTTTATCAAGGAACTTATCTCATGAGGCTACAGGCGACATCATGTCATCAAATAAGCAGGCTTTCAGGAATGTCTTAAAGCCGGACCTGAGAGGTTTCAGGTGGGAATTCCAAACTGTGTTGCCTTGGCAACTGTAGAAAAAGCCACTAATGGTGAAGCAAGGCAAAAAACACATTGTTGGAATCTGAAATTAACCGTGCCGTCGAGGTCTCAAAAAGTTGTGTGATGCAGCAAAATAGAGATGATCACTGTCAGTGTGAGAATGTTAAAATGTTGCTCATAAATCGGAGTCGTTTGATGGATGCACAAGTTTTAGTACAATTAAGCACATGGACAGCAAAATTTTAGATATTTTTGAGATTACAGGAAGATTGAATGTGGGAGGCCAGCTCAGTGGATTTTGTCAGTTAATTCAAAAGGTAACACAGGAATGGATGAGAATTTCAGCAAATGATTTGAGACTATTGTGGAGTCGGGTGATTTCGCTGTGGTGGAGCAAGGTGGTCTCGGTGCGGGACTGGACTGTCACTCTCACCTTACCTCTGGGTTTCAGATGTTTGTCAATTTTTTAATCAAGTCTGTAACAAGGTCACAAACTGAGTGGTCCTGACGGAGACCAAACTGGGCATCACTGAGCAAGTTATTGCTGAGCAACTGCTGTTGAATAACATTGTTTATGACGCTTTTCGTCATTTTCATGATCAAAAGTAGACTGAGTGGGAATTTGGCCGGGTTGTGCCCTGTGTTTTTGTGCTGAACGCACCTGGGCAATGTTCCACATTGTCGATAGATGCCAGTACTATAACATTACTGGAACAGCTTGGCTTGGTGGGTGGCAAGTTCTGGAGCACAATTCATCAGTACTATTTCCAGAATGTTGGCAGAGCCCATAGCCTTTGCACTATTCGTCTATTTCTTGATATTATGTGAAATGAATCAACTTTGCTGGATTGGAATCTGTAATGTTCAGGATCACTGGAGAAGGCTGAGATGGGTCATCCACTTTGCACTTATGGCTAAAGATTGCTGCAAATGTTGTAGTCTTCTGGTGGATGTGCTGGGCTCCCCCATCAGTAATGGTGGTGATTTTTCTGTGGTGTCTTCTCCAGTGAGTTCTTGAATTGTCCGTCACCATTCACGACTGGTTGTGGCAGAACTGCTGAACTTAGATCTGATCTATTGGTTGATGGAAATGTTGCTCTATCTCTCGCTGCTGCTTGGTATGCAGGCAGTCCTGTTTGGTAGGTTTACCAGATTGTCAACTTATCTTTAGCATGTCTAGTGCTGCTCAGGGCATCCCCTCCTGCACTACCCATTGAATCAGTGTCAATTCCCTGGATTAATAGTAATGGTTGAGTGCGGGATATGCCAGGCCACGAGGTTACACGCTGTGCTGGAATATAATTCTGCTGCTGTTGATGGCGCACTGCGCCTCATAGATGCCCTGTTTTGAGTTCCTACATCTGTTCCACGTCTGAGATAACAAGGTGCAGAGCTGGATGTACACAGCAGGCCAAGCAGCATCAGAGGAGCAGGAAAGCTGATGTTTCGGGCCTCGACCCTTCTTTTTCTGAATAAGTGTCTCGGCCCAAAACGTCAGCTTTCTTGCTCCTCTGATGCTGCTTGGCCTGCTGTGTTCGTCCAGCTCGACACCATTTATCTCAGATTCTCCAGCGTCTGCAGTTCCTAATATCTCTGTTCCAAGTCCGTCCCATTTAGCACAGTCATCGTGCTACACAACATGATGGAGGATACTCTCAATGTGAAGATGAGGTTTTGTCTTCATAAGGACTCTGCAGTGATCAGCCTTACCGATACTGTCATGGACAGATGCATCTGCAGCTGGCAAATTCGTAACAATAAAATCAACTGCGGTTTTCTCTCTTGTTGTTTCCCTCACCACCTGTTGCAGACCCAGTCGAGCAGCTTGACCTTTAGAACTCAACCAGTTCGATCAGTAATCCTGCTGCCATGCTACTGTTGATGGTGGACATTGAAATCCCATACAGAGAGTACATTTGGTGCCATTTGCACCCTAGGTGCTCTATACAAGTGTTGTTCAACCTGGAGTAATACGGATTCATCTGCCAATGGAGGATGGTACATGGTAATCAGCAGGAGCCATGAGAATTCGAGGTGTCCAGCGTCAATGCTGAGTACTGCCAGGACAAATCATTCTTGTCAGTATACCACTGTGCTGCCACGGTCTGCCAGGTCTGTCCTGCTGGCAGGACATGACATGTATAGGGATGGTGGCTGTTGGTGGCTGGGTCATTGTATGTAAGATATAATTCCATGCGTATGAATGTGCCAGGCTGTTTCCTGTCTGTGAGACAGTTCTCTAAAATTTGGCACTTGTCCCCAGGTGTCAGTAAGGAAGGCTTTGCAGAGTTGATCGGGCTGATTCTTTAATTGTATTTTCTGGCGCCATGGTAGATGCCAAGATGTCCATCCATTTTAATTCCTTTCTTCAGACTTCGCAATGATTAATAAAACGAGTGGCTTACTGGGCCACTGTGAGTTCGGCAGGTTTCTTTCCCTGAAGGACATTAGTAATTTTTCCTGCCATTGCCAATGGTTCCCTGGCAATCACTAGATTCTTAATTCCAGTTATATTTTCTTGATTTCAGATTCCGCCATGTGCCAAGGAGGTATTCAAACCCAGACGTTATTTGTTAGTTTTATTATACTGGATAAAAGTTAAATACATCAGGTTTGTTCATTCATTCTTTAGTATCTCTAATACAGGTTTCATTTATTTGCAAAACATTATCCAGCATCCTGTCTCCTCCATCTTCCACTTCAAAAACAAGAGTGAGCAGCACATGGAGTTTGTGGAGCACATGGAGGGCACCCTGGGAAGGTAAGCTTTTCGATTATAAAAGTCTTACCTCGCGTGACTCCATTTTTGGAGTGAGTAAGTGAGGTAATATATTTGGGCGGTTGCTTTACCTGAAACACTACCTAGGTAGTGTCTCCCACCCATCCTCCTCCTCGAACCAAAAAAAAAAGATTCTGAGCGCTGATTTGGTAAGGTTACTAGTTTTTTTTTTCAACAGTCTGTTTGGGAATTCAGAATAGTGGGAATGGAAGTTAGAGCAGTTGCATGCTCCTCCTGTAGAATGTGGGAGGTAAGGGTCACCACAAGTGTCCCCACTGACTTCATCTGCAGGAATTGCACCCAACTACAGCTCCTTGGAAACCGCGACAGGGAACTGGAGCTGGAGCTGGATGAACTTCGGATCATTCGGGAGGCTGAGGGGGTAATTGAGAGGAGTTACAGGGAGGTAGTCACAACTCAGGTACAGGAAAAATGTAAACGGGTTACAGTAAGGGGACGGAAAGGGAACAGGCAGACAATGCAGGGATCCCCTGTGGCCGTTCCCCTCAAAAACAAGTATACTGTTTTGGATACTGTTGGGGGGGACGACTTACCAGGCGTAAGCCATGGGGTAAAGGTCTCTGGCACAGAGTCTGTCCCTGTTGCTCAGAAGGGAAGCGGGGAGAGGAGGACAGCATTAGTCATTGGGGACTCCATATTTAGGGGGACAAATAGGAGATTCTGTGGGAACGAGAGAGACTCGCGGTTGGTGTGTTGCCTCCCAGGTGCCAGGTTCATGATGTCTCGGATGGTGTATTCGGGATCCTTAAGGGGAAGGGGGAGCAGCCCCCAGTCGTGGTCCACATAGGCACCAACGACATAGGTAGGTAAAGGGATGGGGATGTAAGGCAGAAATTCAAGGAGCTAGGGTGGAAGCTTAGAACTAGAACAAACAGAGTTGTTATCTCTGGTTTGTTCCCCGTGCCACGTGCTAGCGAGGCGAGGAATAGGGAGAGACAGCAGTTGAACACGTGGCTACAGGGATGATGCAGGAGGGAGGGATTGAGATACCTGGATAATTGGGACTTATTCTCGGGTAGGTGGGACCTCTACAAACGGGATAGTCTATACCTGAACCAGAGGGGTACCAATATCCTGTGGGGGGGGGGGGGGGGGGGGTGGAATTTGCTAATGCTCTTCGGGAGGGTTTAAACTAATTCAGCAGGGAGATGGGAACCTGAATTTTAGCTCCAGTATACAGGAGGTGGAGAGTAGTGAGGTCATGAATAAGGTTTCAATGTCGCAAGAGTGTACCGGCAGGCAGGAAGGTGGTTTGAAGTGTGTCTACTTCAATGCCAAGAGCATCCGTAATAAGGTGGGTGAACTTGCAGCATGAGTTGGTACCTGGGACTTCGATGTTGTGGCCATTTCGGAGACATAGATAGAGCAGAGACAGGAATGGTTGTTGCAGGTTCCGGTGTTTAGATGTTTCAGTAAGATCAGGGAAGGTGGTACAAGAGGGGGAGGTGTGGCATTGTTAGTCAAGGACAGTATTACGGTGGCAGAAAGGACGTTTGATGAGGACTCGTCTACTGAGGTAGTATGGGCTGAGGTTAGAAACAGGAAAGGAGAGGCCACCCTATTGGGACTTTTCCATAGGCCTCCGAAAAGTTCCAGAGATGTAGAGGAAAAGATTGCAAAGATGATTTTGGATAGGAGTGAAAGTAACAGGGTAGTTGTTATGGGGTCTTTAACTTTCCAAATATTGACTGGAAACGCTATAGTTCGAGTACTTTAGATGGGTCAGTTTTTGTCCAATGTGTGCAGGAGGGTTTCCTGACACAGTATGTAGATAGGCCAACAAGAGGCGAGGCCACATTGGATTTGGTACTGGGTAATGAACCAGGCCAGGTGTTCGATTTGGAGGTAGGTGAGCACTTTGGTGATAGTGACCACAATTCGGTTACGTTTCCTTTAGCGATGGAAAGGGATAGGTATATACCGCAGGGCAAGAGTTATAGCTGGGGGAAAGGCAATTATGAGGCGATTAGGCAAGATTTAGGATGTCTAGGATGGAGAAGGAAACTGCAGGGGCTGGGCTAATTGAAATGTGGAGCTTGTTCAAGGAACAGCTACTGCGTGTCCTTGAGAAGTATGTACCTGTCAGGCAGGGAGGAAGTGTTCGAGCGAGGGAACCGTGGTTTACTAAAGAAGTTGATTTTCTTGTCAAGAGGAAGAAGGAGGCTTATGGAGAAATGAGGCGTGAAGGCTCAGTTAGGCACTTGAGAGTTACAAGTTAGCCAGGTAGGACCTAAAGACAGAGCAAAGAAGAGCCAGGAGGGGACATGAGAAGTCTTTGGCAGGTAGGATCAAGGAAAACCCGAAAGCTTTCTATAGGTATGTCAGGAATAAAAGAATGACTAGAGTAAGATTAGGGCCAGTCAAGGACAGTCGTGGGAACTTGTGCGTGGAGTCCGAAGCGATAGGAGAGGTGCTAAATGAATATTTTTCGTCAGTATTCACACAGGAAAAAGACAGTGTTGTCGAGGAGAATACTGATATACAGGCTATTAGCCCAGACGGGATTGAGGTTCATAAGGGGGAGGTGTTAGCAATTCTGGAAGGTGTGAAAATAGATAAGTCCCCTGGGCCGGATGGGATTTATCCTAGGATTGTCTGGGAAGCTAGAGAGGAGATTGCAGAGCCTTTGGCTTTGATCTTTATTTCGTCATTGTCTACAGGAATAGTGCCAGAAGACTGGAGACTAGCAAATGTTGTCCCCTTGTTCAAGAAGGGGAGGAGAGACAACCCTGGTAATTATAGACCAGTGAGCCTTACTTCGGTTGTGGGTAAAGTGTTGGAAAGGATTGTAAGAGATAGGATTTATAATCATCTAGAAAGGAATAATTTGATTAGGGATAGTCAACACGGTTTTGTGAAGGGTAGGTCGTGCCTCACAAACCTTCTTGAGTTCTTTGAGAAGTTGACCAAACAGGTCGATGAGGGTAAAGCGGGTGATGTGGTGTATATGGATTTCAGTAAAGCGTTTGATAATTTTCTCCATGGTAGGCTATTGCAGAAAATACAGAAGCATGGGATTGAGGGTGATTTAGCGGTTTGGATCAGAAATTGGCTAGGTGTAAGAAGACAGAGGGTGATGGTTGATGGGAAATGTTCATCCTGGAGTTCAGTTACTGGTGGTGTACCTCAAGGATCTGTTTTGGGGCCACTGCTTTTTGTCATTTTTATAAATGACCTGGATGAGGGCGTAGAAGGATGGGTTAGTAAATTTGCGGATGACACCAAAGTCGGTGGACTTGTGCATAGTGCGGAAGGATGTTGCAGGTTACAGAGGGACATAGATAAGCTGCAGAGCTGGGCTGAGAGGTGGCAAATGGAGTTTAATGCGAAAAAGTGTGAGGTGATACACTTTGGAAGGAGTAACAGGAATACAGAGTACTGGGCTAATGGTAAGATTATTCGTAGTGTGGATGAGCAGAGAGATCTCACTGTCCATGTGCATAGATCACTGAAAGTTGCCACCCAGGTTGATAGCGTTGTTAAGAAGGCGTCCGGTTTGTTAGGTTTTATTGGTAGAGGGATTGAGTTTCGGACTCATGAGGTCATGTTGCAGCTGTACAAAACTCTGGTGCGGCCGCACTTGGAGTATTGCGTACAGTTCTGGTCACCGCATTATAGGAAGGATGTGGAAGCATTGGAAAGTGTGCAGAGGAGATTTCCCAGGATGTTGCCTGGTATGGAGGGAAGGCCTTATGAGGAAAGGCGAATGGACGTAAGGCTGTTTTCGTATAGAGAGAAGAAGGTTAAGAGGTGACTTAATAGAGACATACAAGATGATCAGAGGATTAGATAGGGTGGACAGCGGGAGCCTTTTTCCTCGGATGGTGATAGCTAGCACGAGGGGACATAGCTTTAAATTGAGGGGTGATAGTTATAGGACAGATGTCAGAGGTAGGTTCTTTACTCAGAAAGTAGTAAGGGCGTGGAATGCCCTGCCTGCAAAAGTAGTAGACTCACCAACTTTAAGGGTATTTAAATGGTCATTGGATAAACATATGGATGATAATGGAATAGTGTAGGTTAGATGAGCTTCAGATTGGTTTCGCAGGTCGGCGCAAAATCGAGGACCGAAGGGCCTGTATTGCGCTGTAATGTTCTATGTTCTATGTTCTATGTCACTAAGGTTACGAAAGTCTGATCAGGTGCCTCTGCTTCTTCCCTCCCTTGCATTAGCCCACCAAGCCAACCTGCCTCACATGTTGCTCTTCATTTTAGTACGAAACTTACATCTATGTCGGGTACCTTGTTCAGCCTTACCTGAGCTCATCTTAACGCTTTACCCTTGCTAAACTACAGACATTCCAACTCTCTCTCTCCTCCTTCTTGTCAATCCCTCAACCCAATTCACAGATGTTGTTCCTTTTTCTGTCTGTTCCTTTTTCTCATTATGTCGTTCCCACCCATTGTGTTAAAACAATATTTGACCTCATGGTTGTTGGAAAATCCTACTCCATCTCGACTCTCCCTTTCCTCTCTGAAGTCCATGCATTTGGTGTCAGTCAACGATCTATCCTTGCCCCTCCTGTTTCTCGTCTACATACTGCCAGTGGGTGACATTGTCCAAAAGTGATTTCACATGTACATTGACAACGCCCAGCTTTATCTCACCAACCTCCCTCTCCATTGCTGAACTGTTACTCAATTATCAGACTACTTATCATTCTTCCAGTATTTGATTCACTTAAAATTCCTCCAGTAAAACTTTGCCAGGGTTAAACCTATTGCCTTCAGTTGTTATTCCAAATTACTTTCCCACACTTCTGAGTTCCTCCCTCTTGACAGGAACTGCCTGAGGCTGAACTACAGTCTTCACAGTATTGCTTTCATACCTGACCCCAAGATGAGCACCTGAGCTCACATCTACTCAATCACAAATACCAGAAATTTCAATCTCTAATTTTTTTCTTTTCTCCACCTCATCCCGGCTCATTTGCTCCTGAAACCCTACCTGTGTCTATGTTGCCTTAAACTTGACGATTCCGAATCTTAACCTTTGATTTCCTGACTTATCAAGAATTGGTGATGGGAAACCTCTTGTCAGCATTTCGCCTCAAATCCCTGAAGAATCCAATATATTTCACTGAGATCGCCTCTCATTCTTCCAATTCCAGTTAGTTGATTATCAACCTGTTTCGCCTTTGCTTAAAAGATTATCCCACTAAACCGGGGATCATCCCAGTTAATCCTCCTTGAAATACCTTTAATGAATTAATATATTTCCTTAAATAAATGGACCAAAGCTGCTCACATTACTCCAGATGTGGTCTCACCAGTGCTTTGTACAATTGCCCGAAGATATATCATCCAAATTCTTATACTGCAAGCGCCTTGAAATAAAGGACAACATTCTGTTACCCTACCTGATTACCTGTTGCAATTTTGAGCTAGCTTTCGTGTTTCATGCACAATTACCTCCAAGTGTCTTTGTGTTGCAGCTTGCTATAGATTTCGCCATCTAAATAATACTGTTCTTTTGTTGTCTCCTCCAAAATGAACAACTTCACATTTTCCCGAATTATACTCTATCTGCCAACTGGTTGCCCAGGTCTTTTTCTCATAGAGTAGGATCCCGACAGTGTGGAAACAGGTCCTTCAGCCCAACAAGTCAACACCAACCCTCACAGCATCACACTTAGACCCATCCCCTATAACCCACCTAATCTACACACGCATGAACACCATGAGCAATTTAGCCTGACCAATCCACAGAGCCTGCACATCTTTGGACTGGGGGAGGAAACCCACACAGACAGAGGGAGAATGTGCAAAATCCACACAGACAGTCACCCAAGGGCGGAATCAAACCCAGTTCCTAGCACTGTGAGGCAGCAGTGCTAACCACTGAGCCACCATGTCACCCCACATCTGCTATCAACATCTCTCTGTAAACTGTTCGTCACCCTAACATAACTTGACAGTTCTGCCTTTTCCGTGAGATCTTCCCTCATTCTTCTAAACTCCCTACTAGGAGTAGTGGGCAGCCTTGCGCATATCTAATCACTGTCTTTTTAGGGGACATTGTTTGGAAAGATTGGGAGGAACTTGCTGCCCATTAAGAATAGAGACAACTTGTTCTTTGAGCTGCATTAGCCCTTAACACACAATGTCTTCATGAAGAGGTAGAGTGGCAATGGGAGCAAATTCTGCTCTCCGCATCTCAGTAACTCTTGAACATTCTGTCCCATGTGTCAAAGATCTGCTGCTCTGTTCAGCCCCATGAAGACCCAAGGCAGAAACGCAAATAAACCCACATAATATTCCACTGAATTGACTGCTGACCTCCACTAGGGGTATTGTTCCCTCTCTCCAACACCACGGTGCAGTGGCAACACTGTGTAAAAGGTAAAGCCCCCATTGTCCTGCCAGACTCTCGGTCTGCTGTCTCATTTGAGAGAGATGTCTGGTGGTTGTTTAACCTGAAGGTTACCACGTCCCAGGCAAGGGGAGAGGTTGAGGAGACTCCATCTAATCTTGATGTGTACTAGCAACACCCATGTTACATGAATGGAAAATGTAAAAACAAAACCCTAAACATGTAAGTAAAATCCTTCATTCCTTAAACCATCCTGGTAAATTTCCTCCATTCCCTCTCAGCGACCCTGCCATCCTTCCCAGTGTGTGGGTGAGGTTTACACAGATCCAGATGCTCTGTGTTCCTGTGTGTGATGTCATCATGCAGTGACAATTACACTGAAACTCACTGTCTGTCAGGGTGGCAGATACTGAAATCCTGATAACATTTTAAGAGGTATTTAGATACACACTTGCGTTACCAAGGCAGAAAAGGCTATGAATGAAGTGCTGGAGAATGGGATGAGAATAGTTTGGTCGTAGTTTTCTTTACTGGCACAGCCACAGTAGTTACAGGGCCTTTTTCTCTACTGTACAACTTTGAGACACTTAATATAGAAATATGACAAGCCACATTTGAAACCAGGTTAGAGAAGGTGACATTAGAATATGTGACACATGATTGTTCAATGTTTTCGGGAGGAAAGTGGGGTAGAGAGGCGGAGAAGCTGAGGAAGAAATTCTGGAGCACAGGGCGCAGGAATCTGAAAGTGCCACCATCAAGTGGAGAAATAATAAAGGTGTATCTGTCCTCATAAGGCTGGAATTAGCGACCAACACCTATCTCAGAATTGTGAGGCTGGAGGATATCAGAGATAAAGAGGGTTACGAGGACAGAGATAGATAGGATTGTGAAATTGGAGGATGTTACAGAGAAAGAGATGTTTGTGATGCCAGAGGTAGTGAGGGTTCTGAGGCTGCAGGGGAATTATGGATATTGTGAGGCTGGATGAGATAACAGTAACAGGGAGAGTTATGTCATTGGATGAGATGATAGTGACAAGCAGAGTTGTAAGGCTGGGTGAGATGACAGGGATAGGGAGGGTTGTGAGGCTGGATGAGGTGACAGTGAGAGGGACAGTTGTGAAGTTAGCTGAAGTGACAGTGACGGAATGTTGTGACGCTGAATGAGATAACAGTGACAGGAAGTGTTGTAGTGACTGGATGAATTTACAGAGATTTCAGGAGTTACACTCATAGTGTTATGGAGCTCAGAAACAGACTGTTCGTTCCTGCCTCAAAGAACTGAAACAAGTTTGCAAAACACCCACTCACAAAGCCACGCTAACTATCCTTATTCATTCCATGCCTCTCCAAATGCATATAAATCCTATCTTTCAGAATCACCTCCAACAACTTAACCACCACCTCAGTCAGACTTGCAGGTCAATGGTTCCCAGACTTATCCTTGCGTCCCTTATTAAACAAAGGTGCAACATTAGTCACTCTGTTCTTATCAGGCACATCACCCCGTAGTTGAAGATTATAAAAATATTCCGGTAACCATCCGTGTAATTTCCTCCCGCCCCTCTCAAAACATCCTGTGATACAAAAGATCAGGTCCTGGAGATTCGTCCACCTTTGTTTTCTTAGACTTTCAGCCCATCTTTTGTAAAGTGTGAACTGTTTTTGAAACATAAATATTTATTTCACTCTAGTTCTCTGGCCTTCATTTCTTTTTCCACAGTAAAAACTGCGCAAAATATTTATTTAATATCTCTTCCATTTCCTCAGATTCAACAGAAAATCGACCGCTTTGAACTTTAAAGGGCCCTACTCTCTCTCTATTTGCTCTCTTGCTTGAAAATGTTCTTGAACTCATTTGTTCTCCTCTGTTTTCCTCTCACCCAATCCCTCAGCTGGAGGGCAGTGCAAGCGCAGGGCGGGCCTGCTGTCTGGAGATGAACAGTGCAGCTGCCACCAGCTGCTGGTGAGAGGGGAAGTGGCAGCTGACCGAGCGACTTCTCACTTTGGCCTGATCTGGCAGTCAGTTGTCCTGGAAATTTGGCACGAGGAAGGGGAGGTGTGACAATGTGTGGGGGCAGGACTCACGTGCCCGTGCGTGGGGACCCCGAGGATATCACCGCTGAGCACAACAATTCCTATTAGCTGCTTGAATGTCACTGCTGATGTTGTCTTTCGAGCTTCAGAGTGAAACTCCCACCCCACCCCCGCCCCTCCCCCACCACCATCTCTGCAACATCGAGGAGCAAAGCAATAACTCCCCTTCTTTCTATTTCTTTTCTCGTGGTGGGAGGGAGGGGGAAAACTGTTCACTTTACAAAAAATATGCAGGTGCACAGTCTTTACCCAGTGTACGTGTGTTGATGTACAGCGAAATTTGATCATTTTCAAAACTTACCATGCAGGTACATAATTGTTTCGTCATTTTGCTGACAATATAAGCACCTTCAATAGAGCAGTGTTTAATAAAATCAATACAACGGCCCAATGACCAAGGTTCATTCCTTGATGTGAATAAAAGCAAAACCCTTCAACCACGGTCCTTTGTGAATTTGCTGGTGTGTGAGCAAACAGCAAATCATTTTGCACAAACAGAGCAGGTGAACAGGACGCACCCAGTGTCATTTCACTGGTGTATTAATAGTTTGGATGGCAGAGTGAATCCCTTCCCACGTAGGGAACAAGTGAATGGTCTCTCCATGAAGTGAACATGCTGGTGTATCAGCAAGTGAGTTGACTAACTGAAAGTTTCTTCCCAGTGTGAACTTGCCGCTGATGACTCTGCAGACTGGTTGATTGGGTAAATACCTTCATACAATCGGAGCTGGTGCAAGGTTTCACTCCGGTGTGAATTTGCTGGTGTCTCTGCAGGTGGAATGACCGAGTGAATCCCTTTTCACACACTGAGCAGGTGAATGGTCTCTCCCCAGTGTGAATTTGCTGGTGTTCCAGCAGGTGGGATGATTGGGTAAATTCCTTCCCATAAAGGAGCAGGTGAATGCTTTCCCTCCAGTGTGAACTCCTCGGTCTCTCTGCAGGGTGGATGACCAAGTGAATCCCTTCCCACAATCGGAGCAGATGAATGGTCCCTTCCCCGTGTGAACTCGCTGGTTTTCCAGCGGGTGGGATGACCGAGTGAATCCCTTCCCACATTTAGAGCAGGTACATGGTGTCTCCCCAGTGTGAACTCGTTGGTGTTCCAGCAGGTTGGATGATTGAGTAAAACCCTTCCCACAATTGGAACAGGCGAATGGTCTCTCCCCCGTGTGAACCCGCTGGTGTGTCTGCGGGTGAGATGACTGAGTGAATCCCATCCCACAATCAAAGCAGGTGAATGGCTTCTCCCCAGTGTGACTGCATTGGTGAATTTCCAGCTGGGATGGATAAAGAAATATCTTCCCACAATCCCCACATTTCAACAGTCTTTTCCCAGTGTGACTGCGCTGGCATTTGGACATGTCAGATGAATATTCACAGACTCTTCCACACATGGATGATATGTGTTTCCCCCACGGAGTGTTCAAAATCCTGAGATAATTAGGGTATTACAAAAGAGTGACTGTGAGGTCTGGATGTAATTTCATTTGAAATGTCTCATTGCAAAACAACCTTTCAAACAAATGTATTGGGAGAAACCAAAACACACAGGTTATGAAACTGACAGAAATCAATTGGGTCACTTTTGGGGATGACACTTAGGGAAATCGCTGTACTATCATTAAAACTGAACTGGTTCATAAAGGTCATTCAGGGAAGGGAACCAGTCAATGTTTGAATAAAACTACACAAAGAAATAGAGGCGGGAGAGACCGGCATGAAGAAAAGGCATTTTATAGATCTACAACCCAGTTCTGTTCCTATTTTCTCACCACACCCTTCAATCTCTGTGAACTGCAAAAAAACTGGTGTGTAGTTCCTGGAAAATGGAGTTTCAGGTCGATCGGGTGCTGAAGGGCATTGGACACGTTTGGCTTTATTGGTCAGTGTATTGACCAATAAAGGGACCCATGTTCGATTCCACTCTACATGGAGTTTGCACATTCTCCCCGTGTCTGCATGGTTTCCTCTTGGTGCTTCAGTTTCCTCCCACGGTCCAAAGATGTGTGCATAAGATGCATTCGCCATGGAAAACGCAGTGTTACAAGGATAGGATGGGATGGTCTTCGGATGGTTGGTGTGGTCTTGTAGGCCGAATCGCCTGCTTCCATACTGTAGGGATTCTATGATTAAGCTTAGGAGTTGGGGGTACATTTTGCAGTTGTGTAGGGCAGTAGTGGGGCCAATTTTAGAATATTGCGTTCAATTCTGGTCTCTTTGATTTCGGAAAGATGTTATCAGTGCAGGACTTATACACATAATGGTAAGTTGCTGGGGAGTGCTGGCGAACAACGAGATCTTGGAGTGCAGGTTCACAGTTCCTTGAAAGTGGAGTCGCAGGTGGACAGCCTCGTGAAGAAAGTTTTGGGTACACTAGCTATTTTTAGTCAGTGCATAGAGTATTGGTGTTGGAAGGTTATGTTATGCTCGTCCAAGACATTGGTCAGGCCACTTTTGGAATATTGTGTTCACTTCTGGTCTCCCTGCTACAGGAAAGATGTTGTGAAACTTGAAAGGGTTCAGAAAAGATTTACAAAGATGTTTCCAGGGTTGGAGGTTTTGAAATATAGGTAAAGGCTGAATAGGCTGAGGCTATTTTGCCTGGACCGTTGGAGGCTGAAAGGTGATCTTACAGAAGTTTATAAAACTGTGAGGAGTAGGTATAGCGTGAGTACTCAAAGTCTTTATTTTTCCACAGTAGGGGAGTACAAAACTGGACAGCACAGGTTTAACATGAGAGGAGAAAGACTTAAAAGGCTTCTAAAGGGCAACTTCTTTCAATGCACACAGTGGTGCATGTATAGAATGATCTGGTCAGTATGGACGAGTTGGACTGAAAGGTCTGTTTCCGTGCTGTACATCTCTGTGACTCTAAATACTTAAGAGAAATGGTAGAAATCTGAAATAAAAACAAAAAGTGCTGGAAGATACTGAAATGGTGACAGATGCAGGAATCACTGCAACCTTGAAGAAAGATTCATATGATCATACAAAGCACTACAATATAGTTTACATGCTGAGTGCCAGGAAATGGGACTAGATTACATAGATGCTTGATGACCAACATGGATATGATGAGGACATTGTGTTCAACAATTCAATATCGGAGACTCTGACCCCATTTTGTTTTGTGCTGCTCTGTGATTCTCTCTTTTCAGAAGCAGTCAGGAACGGCAAGTAGTGAAGAAAGCAAATGATACATTGGCCTTTAGACTGAGAGGATTGGAGTACAGGAACAGGGATATCTTTCTGCAAGGGCTTTGGTGAGACCACACCTGGAATATTTTTCTACCCATTTCCCAAGGAAGGATGCCCTGGCTATTGAGAGTGTGAAGAAGGTTCACCAGTCTGATTCCTGGGTTTTCAGGACGGATGCATAGAGACTCGAGCCTCGTTTAATCCTCCTTTCATTTGCAACTGGTCAGGTTTGTATAGGTCCCTTCTAACTCAGAAACAGTTCCAAAGCCTCAGGAATATAAACCCTCCTCTGGTACACCACTTCTCCAGCCACACATTCATCAGGTCTATCCTCATATTCCCGCTCTCACTCGCACATGCCACTGAAGCAAGTCTGATATTATTATTTGAGGAGTTACATGTTCCACGACCACTGGCTGTTTACCATCCAGCTCCAGAATGTTCTCCAGCCGCTTTATGATATCGCAGATCCAGGCACCAATGAGGTAACATACCGTCCGAGATTCATGTCTGCAGCCACATAAGTGGCTGTCTGTCCCCGTGACTATTGCATTCCGTATCATTATGGCCCTGCCACTCTTTTTCTTCCCCTTCTGTGCAGCAGGGCTATGGTGTCATGAACCTGGCTGTTGCTGATTTCCCCTG
Source organism: Rhincodon typus (assembly GCF_021869965.1). Taxonomy (NCBI): domain Eukaryota; kingdom Metazoa; phylum Chordata; class Chondrichthyes; order Orectolobiformes; family Rhincodontidae; genus Rhincodon; species Rhincodon typus. Next base: position 87,027,616 of record NC_063339.1, read on the forward strand.
AGAGAGCACGCCACCTGCCCCCCAACAGAATCTAAAACAGTATACTGGTTGAGAATGGAATGACCACTGAGGACTCCTGCACTTCCTTTCTCAGCCTTTTACTTTATTTAATGGCCACACTTTCCACTTCTGCCTGAGTAATCCTCCTCTGCGATGTGACCAACTCAGTAAATGTGTTGTCCACAACATTCTCAGTAGCGCAGATGCTCCACAGTGAGTGCATCCACAGCTCCAGCTCTGAAAAGCAGTTACCCACTGGCTGCAGATGGACACACTTCTTGCACATGTAGCCATTAGAGACACTGGAAGCGTGTCTCATTTCCCACGTTGTGCAAGAGGAGCATTGTCTGAGGTCTCTTGGAATGACTTCTCTCTACATTCAACTAGTTACTGCCATTAAGAGAATTAAAATGAGATAGCAATCTCCCTTTGTTTCAAACATTTCTATTATATTCTCACCACACTGACTTCAGCCTCCTATACTGTTCCAATGCAGCTCAGTGAGAGCTCAGGGAACTGCATCTCATCTTTCAATTCAGCACTTTATAACGTCCAGACTCAATATGGATTTCAGCTGTTTCAGGATCAACAGAGAGTTGTCAGGATCTGGAACAATCCACTTGAAAAAGTGTAGGAATTCAAGTCCGTAAGATATTTTAAAAGGAAGTTTACAGGCAATTGAGAATGAGGAGCTGATAGGTTAAAATCGTGAAGTGGGTGATTGGGACTTCTTGATTTGGGCGGCGGGAGTGGTGACAGCACAAGCCAAGGGGCAGCCGGGAAGGTAAGGTTCGGTTATCCTTCTACAAACTTACCTTGTTCACAGGAAGTGAACTATTATATTCGAGTATTTTCTAAACCTGAAACACTACACGTGTAGTGTCTCCCACCCATCCTCCTCCTCTAACCAAAAAAAAAAAGACTGTATAGAGGGTCGGTAAGGTAAGGTAAGACAAGGCGTTTTTTTCTTTATTCTTTTGGCAATCTCGAGGAGAGGGAATTCATTTTCCTTTTTTTTTGCTTTTCTTTCGGCGGGAAGCTGTCAGAGGGAGAAAAGTATCAACAAATTTAATTAACTCATTATAATAAATTATATCAATTAATAAAGTAGTTAACTAAGTAGAAATGGCTGGACAGGCGATGTGTTGTGGGTGTATGATGTGGGACTGCAGTGACCACATCTGCAGCAAGTATTGGTTGCTCGAGGAACTTCGGCTCAGGGTTGATGAGCTGGAATCTGAGCTTCAAACACTGCGGCACATCCGGGAGGGGGAGAAGTACCTGGATGCTTGGTTTCAGGAGGCAGTCACACCTGGTAGATTAAGTAATTCAAATTTGGTAAGTGGTCAGGGACAGCAGGGTGTGACTGTCATCGAAGCAGGTAGAGGGATCCTGCATTCAGGAACAGTGGAGCTTCAGCTCTAGCCCTTGTCCAACATGTACGAGGTTCTTACTCGCTGTGTGGATGAGGAAAAGGGCTGCAGGGAGGATGAGCCAACTGACCACTGCACTGTGGTACGGGAGGACATTCAAGAGGTGGGTAGTTGTAGGGGATTCTATAATTAGGGAGATAGATAGTGTCCTTTGTAAGCAGGATCGATAGTCCTGCATGGTGTGTTGCCTGCCCAGTGCCAGGGTAAAGGATATCTCTGACCAGCTTTAAAGGATATTGGAGTGGGAGGGGGAGGATCCAGTTGTTGCGGTCCATGCTGGAACAAACAACATAGGCAAGACTAGGAAAGAGGACCTGTTCAGAGATTATCAGGAGCTCGGAACCAAATTTAAAAACGGGTCCTCAAGGGTTATAATCTCCGTATTACTGCCCGAGCCATGTGCTAATTGGCGTCGGGACATGAGAATAAGAGAAATAAACACGTGGCTAAAAGAGTGGTGCAGAAATAGAGGTTCCTTTTCATGGGGCACTGACATCAGTATTGGAAGAGGAGGGATCTGTACCGTTGGGACAGTCTTCACCTGAATCGAGCTGGGACCAATGTTCTGGCGAAAAGGGTAAATAGACTGATCAACAGGACTTTAAACTAGAAAGTTGGGGGGTCGGGGGTGGAAAGGAATGGTGAAACTTGCCCCAGTGGGAAACAAAGCAGCAGGTTAACATCTGTATTAGTGGATTCAACTACGTGGAAAAATATGAAAGAAATGACAGGGATCGAGAACTCAGGAGAGGTTATTAAAGTCTCCAGCACAGACACAAATAGGACAGAGTGTTTGGAAAGGGCTATTAATCAAACACTGGAAAAACAAATGACAATGAGAAGAGGGAGGGTTAATCTTGGACTGAAGGTGTGATGTCTGAATGCATACAGTATAAGGAATCGGGTAAATGAGCATGTTGCACAGATCGAAACTGGCAGGTATGAATAGGTAGGCATCACGGAGACATGGCTGCAAGGGGATCAGGATTGGGAACTGAATATCCAAGGATATACATCCTATCAAAAAGAGAGGCAGGTGGGCCGAGGGCGTGGGATTGCCTTATTAGTGAGAAATGAAATTAAATCAATAGGAAGAAATGAAGTAGGGTCAGATGGTGTAGAATCTGTGAGTAGAATTGAGGAACTGCAAAGGTTAAAAAAAAAAAAAAAAAAAATCAAAGTTGGAATTGTGTATAGGCCTCCAAACAGTAGTCAGGAGCTGGGGCGCAAGATACACCAGGAGATAGAAAAGGTGTATAAGAAATGCAAAGTTACAGTGATCATGGGGGATCTGAATATGCAAGTGGACTGGGAAAATCATGATGGTAATGGATTACAAGAAAACGAGTTTGTGGAATGTCTACGAGATGGCTTTTTGGAGCAGCTTGTGGTGGAGCCCACTAGGGAACAGGCAATACTGGATTTAGTGTTGTGCAATGAGGCAGACTTGATAAGGGAGCTGAAGGTAACGGAACGCTTAGGAGGCAGTGATCATAAGATGAAAGAATTTACTCTGCAATTTGAGAGGCAGAAGATAGAATCAGAGGTAACAGTATTACAACTGAATAAAGACGACTACAGAGGTATGAGGGAGGAGCTGGGCAGGATTGACTGGAAGAGGAGCCTCGCAGAAAAGACAGTGGAACAGCAATGGCAGGAGTTCTGCGAGCAATTCAAGAAAAAGAAGCAAGGTAGAGGGAGGATGAGGCAACTATGGCTGAATAAGGAAGTCAGGGATAGCATAAAAGCAAAAGAGAAACATATAATGTGGGGAAGGACAGTGGAAAACCAGAGGACTGGGAAGTTTACAAAGACCAACAGAGGGCAACAAAAAAAGAAATAAGGAGGGAGAAGATTAAATATGAGTCTAAGCTAGCCAGTAATATAAATGAAGACTGTGAGAGTTTCTTTAGATATATAAAGGGCAAAAGAGAGGCAAAAGTGGACATTGGACACTGGAAAATGACGCTGGAGAGATAGTAGTGGGGAACAAGGAAATGGCTGAGAAACTGAATAATTACTTCGCAACAGTGGAAGACACGAGTAATCTCCAAAAATTCCACAGAGTCAGGGGGCAAAGCTGAGTATGGTGGCCATCACCAAGGAAAAGGTGCTCGTAAAACTGGTTGGCCTCAAGGTGGATAAATCACCTGGACCTGATGGACTGCACCAAGAGTTCTAAAGGACATAGCTGAACAGATAGTGGAAGCATTAGTGGTGATCTTTCAGGAATCGCTAGTCAGGGAGGGTCCCAGAGGACTGGAAAATCACTAACGTGACACCCCTGTTCAAAAAGGCAGTAAAGCAAAAGACAGAAAATTAGCATAGCCTCGGTCATGAGTAAGATTTTGGAGTCCATTGTAAAGGATGAGATTTCTGAATATTTGGAAATGTATCATAAAGTAGGGCAAAGTCAGCATGGTTTTATTAAGGGAAGGTCATGCCTGACAAATTTGCTAGAATTCTTTGAGGAAGTAACGAGCAGGCTCGACCAAGGAGAGTCAATGGATGTTATCTACCTGGACTTCAAGAAGGCCTTTGACAACGTGCCGCACAGGAGGCTGCTGAGTAAGATAAGGGTCATGATGTTAGAGGCAGGGTGCTAGCATGGATAGAAGATTGGCTGTCTGGCAGAAAGCAAAGAGTGGGGATAAAGGGATCTTTTTCAGAATGGCAGCCGGTGACAAGTGATGTTCCACAATGGTCAGTGTTGGGACCACAACTTTTCACTTTATACGTTAATGATCTCGATGAAGGAACTGTGGGCATTCTCGCGAGGTTTGCAGACGATACAAAGATAGGTGGAGGGACAGGTAGTATTGAGGAGGTGGGGAGTATGCAGAAGGAATTGACAGGTTTGGAGAGTGGACGAAGTGGCGGCAGATGGAGTACAACGTGGGAAAGTGTGAGGTCATGCATTTTGGCAAGAAAACTAAAAGCATTGACTATTTTCCAAATGGGGAGAAAATTCAGAAGTCTGAAGTGCAAAGAGACTTGAGAGTTCTAGTCCAAGATTCTCTCAAGGTAAACTTGCAGGTTGAGTCAGTGGTCAAGAAGGTAAATGCAATGTTGGCATTTATTTTGAGGACTTGAATATAAAAGCAGGGATGTACTCCTGAGGCTTTATAAGGCTCTGGTCAGGCCACATTTGGAGTATTGCGTGCAGGTTTGGGCCCTATATCTCAGGAAGGATGTATTAGCCCTGGAGCGGGTTCAGAGGAGGTTCACGAGAATGGTCCGAGGAATGGAAAGCTTAACATATGAGGAACATTTGAGGACTCTGGGACTATACTCATTGGAGTTTAGATGGATGAGGGGGAATCTAATTGAAACTTACAGAATACTGAATGGTCTGGACAGAGTGGATGTTGGGAAGTTGCCTCCATTGTTCGGAGAGACTAGGGCCTGAGGGCACAGCCTTTGAGTAAAGGGAAGACATATTAGAACGGAGGTAAGGAGAAACTTCTTCAGCCAGAGAGTGGTGAATCCATGGAATTCACTGTCACAGAAAGTGCGGAGGTCAGGTCATGGAGTACATTTAAGATTGAAACAGACAGGATCTTGATTATCAAGGGGATTAAGGGTTATGGGGAGAAAGCAGGAGAATGGGGTTGAGGAACTTATCAGCCATGATTAAATGGCGGAGCAGACTCGATGGGCCGAATAGCCTAATTTCTGCTCCTTTGTCTTATGGTCTTATGGATTAAATATGACAGTTCTTTCAAAGAGACCAGGTGTAATTTGGATAAATCTGTGCTCCCTCACAGGCCAATATTTCCTTCCTCAGCTCCAGGGCCCAGAACTGAGCACATGCTCCAAGGTGGTCTAACCGTGAATTTAAACTTCTTGCTGCTTTTCGCTATATATATATATATAAAATCAGAGATATTTTCCCACAGACAGGACTGACAAACCTTTTTCTTTCCACAGTTAAATGGCAATGATATTCAGATCCTGATGATTCTGCTGACTGTCAGAACGTGTTTTAAGATCATTTTCTCAATTACTCTCAATTAATATCCTAGAAAACAAATTCAGGAAACAAAAATCACTGAGAGTCCTGGAAAAATTGAAAAGACAAACATTTCTCTTGCTTTCAGTTTGCAGTGTGTCAATGCGGCTCTTCAAATGGCCCGGCGCATGCGCGTTGCTGCACCTCGCCTCCATCAAAGATGGCGGCCATAACCCGGTGCCTACCATCGCCTGAGACCCGCAGGCCTTTACCCGTTTACTGAAAATGCAGGACTGACGGTTTCCAATTCGGGTCTAGCCGCCGACGCTGGGTGATCATAAAACTTCCTCGTGCAAACTGACTCCATTTTACTTCCAGTTTCCGCTGTCACTCCCACCTTTCCCGGCCGCCTCCCACTCAACGCGCCAGTCACGCGGCACTGCGCCGGCAAAGATAATGATCTGTCGGACGATACTGCCCCGCCTCTATCTCACTCCCATTGGTTGGAGGAACAGCCGCTTCCGCTCAAACACCTTTACCGCACCCCTCATCCTATTGGTCGGTGAGCTGCTGTCAATCAGCTGGGCCCCACTCTGAGGTCAGTGGAGAGATCTTCCCTCTCTCTGCCCTGGGAGGAGCTTCATCATTCACAGTGAATACTGAATTATCACAGAGCACTGGAACTGGTGGCCATTCAGCCCATTTGGGCTGTATTTTACTCCCATTGGAAACCAATTCTTGTTTTTTTTCACAAAACTGCCACTTAAATGTGACATCAAAACAAAATCAAAACCAGGGATTTGATGCGGTGAGCTCTGGTCAGTTATGTCGATCTGGAAGTCACCAGATGCACGGAGAGTGCTTTCTACCGGAGCAGCACCTGGTCAATGTCAGACAGACAGACAGACAGAATGGGCAAATAGATGGGCAGACATGGCCAAGGAAACTTCCTGCCGATTACCACGTACCGAAATCCTTCAGCAAATGAATCGGTATTCCTCCATGTTGAACAACACTTCGGGGAAGAACTGAGATTGGCAAAGACATAAAATGTACTCTGGGTGGGGGATTTCAATGTCCATCACCAAGTGTTGCTCGACAGCAGTACTGCTGATCGAGCTGGTCGGGTCATGAAGACCATAGCTGCTAGACTGGGTCTGTGACAGGTGGTGAGGGAATCAAGAGGGAAAACATACTTGACCTCATCCTTACCAATCTGACAGCTGCAGGTGCATCTCTGCATGCCAGTATCAATAAAATCAACCACTGCACTGTCCATGTAGAGAAGAAGTCCGACCTTCACATTGAGAATAATTTCCATTGTGTTGTGTGGCACCATCACCATGCTCAACGGGACAAACTTTGAACAGATTTAGCAACTTAAGACTGGGCATCCATGAGACGCTATGGGCCATCATTTGCAGCAGAATTGTAGTCCAACACAATCTGTAACCTCGTGGTCCAGCATATTCCCCCACTCAGCCATTTCCATCATGCCAGGGTATCAACACTGGGTCAAAGGAGAGTTCAGGAGGGCATGCTGGGAACATCACCAGGCATAACTGAAGATGAGGTGTCAACCCGGTGAAGCCACCAAACAGAACTATTTGCATGCCAAACAGCATAAGCAGCAAGCGACAGACAGAGCTAAGCGATCCCACAACCAACTAAGTTCTGCAGTCCTGTCACATCCAGTCAAGAATGCTTGTGGACGATTAAACAACTCACTGAAGAAGGTGGCTTCACAAATATCCCCATCTTCAATAATGGGGGAACCTAGCACATCAGTGCAAAAGATAAGGCTGAAACTTTCGCAGGAATCTTCAGCCAGATTTGCCAAATGGGTGATCCATCTCGGACTCCTCCGTGGTCCCCAGCTTTACCGACACTAGTCTTCAGCCATTTCAATTCACTCCATGTGATATCAAGAAACAGTTGGAGGCACTGGATAGTGCAAAGGCTACGGGCCCTGTCAACATTCTGGCAATAATACTGAAGACTTGTACCCAAGAACTTGCTGCTCCCCTCGCCAAGCTGTTCCAGTACAATTACAACACTGGCATCTACCCGACAATGTGGAAAATTGCACATGTATGTCTTGAACACAAAAAGCAGGACAAATCCAACCTGGCCACTTATTGCCCCCTCAGTCTACTGTTGATCATCAGTAAATTGATGTAAAGTGTCATTGACAGTGATATTAAGCAGCACCTCCTCAGCAATAACTTGCTCAGTGATGCCCAGTTTGGGTTCCGCCAGGGCCACTCAGCTCCAGAGGTCATTACAGCCTTGCTTCAAATCTGAACAAAAGAGCTGAATTCCACAGGTGAGGGGAGTGTTATGGCCCTGGACATCAAGGCTGCATTCAACCGAGTGTGACATCAAAGAACTCTATCAAAACTGGAATCATTGGGCATCAGGGGGCAAACTCTCTGCTGGCTACAGTCATACCTGACACTTAGGAAAATGGTTGTGGTTGTTGGTGGTCAGTCATCTCAGCTCCAGGACATCTCTGCAGGAGTTCCTCAGGGTAGTGTCCTCGGCCCAACGATCTTCAGCTGCTTCATCAATGATTTTCCCTCCATCATAAGTTCAGAAGTGGGGATGTTCGCCTATGATTGCACAATGTTCAGCACCATTTGTGACTCCTCAGACACCGAAACAGTCAGTGTCCAAATGCAACAAGATCTGGACATATCCAAGCTTGGGCTGAAAAGTGGCAAGCAACATTCATGCCACACAAATGCCAGGCTATGACCATCACCAACAAGTATCAATCTAACCTTGACCTTCAATGGTATTACCATCACTGAATCCCCCACTATCAACATCCTGGGAATTATCATAGATCAGAAACTCAAGTGGACTCATCAGATAAACTCAGCAGCTGCAAGAGCAGGTCAGAAGCTAGGAATACTGCAGTGAGTAACTCACCTCCTGACTCCTCAAAACCTGTCCACCAACTACAAAACAGAAGTCAGGAGTGTAATAGAATATTCCCCATTTGCCTGGATGAGTGCAGCCCCAACAACACTAAAGAAGTTTGACACCATCCAGGACAAAACAACTCACTTGATTGGCTCTACATCCACAAGCATCAACTCTCTCCTTCACTGATGCTCAGTAGCAGCAGTGTGTACTATCTACAAGATGCACTGCAGCAACTCACTACAAATCTTCAGACAGCACTTCCAAACGCACGACCACTTCTATCTGGAAGGACAAGGGCAGCAGATATAGGGGAACATTCAAGTTCCCCTCCAAGGCACTCACCGTCCTGACTTGGAAATATTTCAGCGTTCCTTGGCTGTCATTGAATCAAAATCGTGAAATTCCCTCCCTAATGGCATTGTGGGTCGACCCACAGCAGGTAGACTGCAGTGGTTCAACAAGGCAGCTCTCCACCGTCATCTGAAGGGCAACTAGGGACAGGCAATAAATGCAGGACTGCCAGCAACGCCCCCATTCCACAAAATGAATAAATAAAAATAAAAATGCTTTGTCCTATCTCCAACACCCTGCAGGATCTACGTCTTTTCCTACATTTGTAACATCTTCCTATTTCTGAAATAATTCCTACATCCATGACATGCCCTGGGATCTACAGTTCTTCTTATCTCTGGAACGTCCCCAAGGAGGGCACTGGAGGCTAGCGGAGGTTGAAAAGATAGGAGGGACATCAGCACTGGAAGATAGTACAGAAATTCGGAAGAATGCAGTGATAAGAAGAGTTTTCAGCAATTTTGTGGGCTCATGATGACGATGCAGGTGAAGGAGGTAGGGAAGATTATAAGTACGTCAAGATGTTTCACACTTGGAGAATGTTGTAGAGGCTGGAGGAGGTTACTGAGATAGGAAGGGTTTTACGCATTGGAGGACTTTATGTAAATATGGAGGGTAACAATGGTAGGAGGTGGTTTCAGGAAGCTGGAGAGCATGGGGCTCTGAAAGAGGTTAGACAAATAGGAAGGGTTGTTGGGAGTGGAGGAGATTACAGAGACAGCAACTGGTGTCTGACCGTGACCAGACTGCCCAGATTGGGAGGCTTGTAGTAACTGGAGGAGGTTTCGCAAGTAGGGGAGATCATCGAGTCACAATTAGATGACAGAGATACGCAAAGACATCTGGCCTATAGGAGTACATGGCGATAGGGAGTTTGGGAGGGCTGGAGGAGTTTTCAGGGATAAGGATATTTGTAGAATGGGAATGGTTTGCACAGACGGAGTTTTTTTGTGGAATGGTGCAATTTACAGAGATGGACAGTTGTATAGAATGTAGGAACTAACTGCAGTATGGAAGGTTGTACTGACTGAAGACGTTTACAGATGATGGAATGCTTAAGTACTGCCAGTTCCAAAATAGACAAGCTGTAGAGTCTGTCAGAGCTTACAGAGACAGGAACAGCAATAGGGGCTGAAGACAGTTACACAGATAGGGAACCTTGCACAAACTGGAAGAAGTTCCTAAAGTAGGGAGCGCTGTAGAGAAGGGTGGTTTACACAGATAGGGTTGTAGGAGCTGGACAAGACTACGGAGAAAAATAGAGAGATGTAGAGACTGGAGGATTTTACATTGTCAGGGTGGGTGATAGCGACAAGAGGGTGTTATATAGATAGCGAGTCTCGTAGGAACTGGATCAGGAGAGTCACAGGCATTGGAGTGGATTCTGCAGACCGGGAGTGTTGCAGGGACCTGAGAAGATTACATAAATATGGAAGATTGTAGGGTCTCCCCAGACTGATCATATTATTGGCACTAGAAAAAGTGGTTATGTAGGTCACAGAGGCAGGGGCAGCTGTAGGGATTGGAGGCACACACGAAAGTATGGACGCTGTATGATATTGCTTCACAGAGATAGGGAGAGTCCCAGCAGGAAAAAGGAGGTTACAAAGATAGGGAGGGCTATTGGGCTGTAGGAGGAAAAGATTGGGAGTGTTGTAGGTACTGGAGGAGGTGGAAGAGATAAGGAGCATTCTGCGGTCTGAGAAACATCCAGTGATAGGAGGTTGTGTAAGTTACACAGGAGGATAGTCGGGACTGAAGGAGATTATGGAGACAGGGAGTGTTACAGAGAAATATACCAAAGAGGGGCAGGTGTAGGCCATTCAGCCCCATGATGCTGTCCTACCATTCAATATGATTATGACTGATCATCTAACTCAATATCTTGTTCCTGCTTTCGACTGATACGTTTTGATATTGCTGTGACTGGTGGAGTTTACAGAGATAGGGAGCACTAGAGAGACAGAGGGAGGGTACAGAATTAGGGAGGTTCGGAGTGACTGGAGGAGGGAACAGAGCTAGGGTCGGTCGTTTAGCCTGGAGAAGATTACAGAAATCGCCAGAGTTGAAGATGCCGGAAGAGGAGACAAACAAAACGGAGGTATATATAGGGACAGGAGGGGATTATGGTGACAGTGAGGAGTGTAGTTACTGGTGTTCGTTTTGAAATAAATAGTGATATCGTTTCTGGAGGAAGTAATAGACAAAGATTTCTAATGACTCAAGGAAATTACACACACAGGGAGAGAAGTGGGAACAAGGAGAGTTTACAGAGATGGAGCAGGTTGTAGAGACGTTGAGAGTTTATTGTGACCGTGAGGGTTGTAGAGCTGAAATGAAGTGATACAGAGGGAAGTAGAGTCTGGATGGTGTAAAGAGATGGGGGGGAGCTGCAAGAGGTTACTGCAATAGTGAGTATGTGGTGATGGGGAATGGTTATATCAATAGAGGGGGTTTAGAGTCATGAGAAATGTCACCAAGGTCGGGACATTTTCGGGTCTGGAGGAGATTACATAGACAGGGTGGCTCGAGGGACTGGAGATTTTTTCCACAGATGAGGGTTGCAGGGCTGGAGAAGGTTGCACGGATGGAGAAGGTTACATAGATGGGGAAGGATTTCGGGACTGGAGGCGAATACACAGGCATGGAGGGTTGTATTGGTAGGGGTTACAGGGATAGGGAGTGCTTTGGTGGTTTACATAGATAGGGAAGGTTCTATCTCGTGTAGAAGGTTACACACATATAGATGTTATTAGCGATTGAACAAACTGACAGAGATAGCGAATGCTGTATGGACCAGAGGAGGTTACAAACAGAGGAAGGATTACATGGAGTGGAGGGGATTACAGACGTAGGGAGTGCTGTAGGGTTGTGAAGAGGTTAGAGAGATAGTGTTGTAGGGATGCGTGGAGTTGATCGTGACTAAATGTCGTTATTGACACAGACAGGGACTATTCGATTAGCAGTCAACGTGAGGTTTGTACAGGCTGTACGAATTTACAGAGATAGTATTGGTTCTCAGGGCTGGAGGAGATAACAGTGTTGCAAAGCGCTGTAACGAATGGAGAAGGCTGCAGTCACAGGGAGAATTCTAGGGGCTGAAAGAGGAGGCAGTCATGTGGAGTGTTGCTCAGACATTAGAAGGTTACATTGGCAAAAAGCATTTTGAAGACAGTAAGATTTTACAGAGATAGGGAGAGCAGTTGGGGTTCAGGAAAAGTAAAGAGAGAGGGACAGAGGAAGATACAATAATACAGAGCATTGTAGAATTGGACAAGGTCACAAAGTTCACGAGGCTACAGGAACAGCAGGACAATACAGTCAGGGTGTGGTGTAGGAACAGGAGGACTTAGCATAAATCGTATGCATTAGGGGGATGGGAGGAGGGTCCCACAATTGGGACGGCTGGGGAGACTTCAGGCGATTACAGAGATGGGGAGGGATTCAGGTGCTGCAGAAGGAAACAGAGCTAGAGAAGATTGTCGAGATTGCATGAAGTTAGTAAAACAGAGGGCTGTATACACTGGATGAGATAACAGAATTCTTCGGAATGAAATAGATTAAGGATAGAGACAGCTGTAAGGACTGGAGTAGGATGCAGCAATCAAGAGGATTTTATAGACATATGGATGGTTTTAGTGGCTTCAGGAGGTTACAAAGTTACGAAGGCTAGTAATGACTGGAGGCAATAGAGTTATGGAGCATTGTAGTGGTGGGAGAAGTTCACATCAGTAGAGAAGATTGCAGACACTGGATGAGGTTGTAAACACGGGGAGGGGTAAAGTGGATTCAGAACGCAATTATAAGAGGGGTTAGTAGTAATTGGAGCAGTTTACACGGGCAGGAAAGGCGATAGGGACTGCAGAAATTTCTACCGATAGGGACATCTACAGAGATGGTAGATGGTTACAGAGGTAGTTAGGTGCTGTAGGACGGGAGGCAGGAGTGTTACAGGGGCTGAAGAATGGTACAGTGATATCATGTGCTATAGGGGCTGCAGGATGGTGCACAGATGGTTAAGTTGGTAGGGGCCGGAGAATGTCACAGAGACAGGCTGAATTGTAGGTTCTGGACGAGATGACAGAAATAGGGATTATTGTTGTGATTGGAGGAGCTGTTCACGGAGATTGGGAATGTTATCAAGACTGGAGTAATTTACAGAGATAGGGAGGGTAGCAAACATTGGAGAAAGTTTCAAACATAAGGAGGGATGGTCGTGAGGGAGAGGTTAGAGATAGGAACAGTTCTAGCAGTTAGAAGGATTCATGAGCTGGACCAAAGGGTCTACTTCCTTGCTGTATGACTGATTGGCATGAAACTGATACAGTTTTCAAGAGGGAATACAGAACAGAAAGATCCCAGGCTTCTTTACAACCCTCTTGAGAGATGCTTGCTTTCGCCTCTGCTGTACCAATCCTCATTCAGAAATGACAGGCCTGGATTGATAACCTTGAATTTCCTGTGGTGTCTTAGGAAGGCTCAGTACAACAGAGCTGAAAGTAGTCCTCTCACAAGAGGGTGGCGCTTGAGCCCGGGACCTTTATGTTCTGCTCCCACTTCAGCAGTGTATCTATGTCATGTCCTGTGCCTCGATGTTTAGAGCCCTATAATTGCCCTCTGCTCTATTCACTGTGCATGATCTTACCTCGTTGCAGGATTTACTGAAGGCTCCAGATCTCCCTGCTTTTTGTCTCTCTTACTGACAAACTGTGATGAATGAGACAGGAGAAGGAAATTCTGCTGAGTCAGGAACTCCTCAAGTAACTACTGGAGATGGAGAAATAGACATATTCAGAAATTAGACTGATGCAGTGAGGGTTGCACATGTAGAATGGCACTGAATACCACTGAGATCTGGAAAATCCCCGTCTCCATCCCTAGCCTGTGCTGCCCCGGCACCCTGGAGTGGACAATTCTGTTTGCTCAGGTTCCGGAGTAGCTGCAATTACGAGACATGCTGACAGCGGGAGTAATTAGACCATAGTGAAGGATACCACATGGAGAGATACTGACTGATACCACCAGAAGGCGGGAACGTGTCAGGATCAAACAGTGGTGTCAAAAGAAGGTGCTTTGATTCATGGTGCAGTGGTACCAATACTTAGTGAGGCGATGGTCCAGTGAAATTATTGACAGACTATTAATCCAGAAACTCAGCTGATGTCCCGGGTACCCACGCTCGAAGTCCATCATGACATATAGAGGCATTTTAATTCAATAATCTTTTGAAAATATTAAATTAAGAATCTACAAATGAGACCACTGTTGATGGTAAGAAAAATCCATCTGACTCAGTAATGTCCTTTAGAAAAGGAAATGTGCTATCCTCACCTAGTCTGGCCAACATGTGACTTCAGACTCAGACCAAAGTGGTTGACTTTTAAGTGCCCTCTGAAGTGAACTAACAAGCCACTCAGTTCGAGAGCAGCTAGAGGGGGTAATATATGGAGGACATCCAGAGACAGCCACATCCCACAAGTGAACAATTTTTTCAAAAAAATCCAACAGGATGAGCCCTATTGGAAACTTGCTGGGACCAGTGTCCTGGCCAAACATGTCGGTAGGTTTATGTACAGGGCTTTAAACTGACAGAGAGGGTGCAGGGACAGGGTTCAGGTGAAAGGAGCTTTCCAAATCCAAAGAGAAAAAGTGAAGCATTGGAACGGCATGATGATGTGGCTGAAGACAAGCACAAAGAGACGGAGTTTCACTAAAACTGGATATCTGCGAATAGGTGTGTGACAGGAAATTGTGGTAAAAAGTAAATTATAATATTCTTTTTTGGAATGGTCAATGTATCCGCAATAAGATAAGTAGAATTGTGACACAGATAAATAAGATTATGTCACCACAGAGACATGGTCACAGAGTGAATAAAATTTGGTACATAGAAATTCAACTGTACACAACCTTGCGGATTTGCGGGTAGAATGGTAAAGCAGGATGGGTAACCCTGACAGTAATGGATAACAAAGGCTTTACAGAGAAAGCATTTGGCCTCGGATTATGAAATAGAATCAATATGAATGGAAATTCTGGGTAGTCAGTGTCAAACCCACAAGGGGAAGAATAGTGTTTGGGCCTACCAGCATTTCATTGCTCATGACTGCATTAAAATGGGATTCATCAGAATCTGTCACAAAGGCACTGTGATAATGTGGGAGACTTCAATCTTCAGATAATTTGGGACAATCGCACTGGTAAAAATGATATTTGAAAAGAAGTTCAGAAAATGTTTTTGTCAGTGTTTCTTTGAATAACACGTTGTGCAACTGGCTCGGGACATAACTATCCCAGATCGACCGTTGTGTGATGAAGCTGAGTAAATGAGTAATACCACATGAAGAGATCCTCTGGGAAATTGTGAAAAAGTAGAATTCAAAGGGATGATGAATATTTGAAGTGACCACACAAAGGACAAACAAAAGCCAGGAACAGAAACAAAGCCAATTATATTTTTGAGGGGGAAACTGACCAAGGTAAACAGGGTAAACAGACTGAAATGTATGGTTGTAAATGAACAGTGGAAAACATTTGAAGCAACAGTGTGAAATATTCAACAAACAGACAATACGTCAGCAGGAAATTCTCACCTCTACCTCACTCAGGATGTAAAGGATCAGATTTGATTAAGAGAGGCTCAGTAGACCACGAAAAAACTAACAATTCTGAAGAAAGTGTGCGTTTTAGGAACAGGCAAAAGTTTACCAGGAATCGGAAGTAGGTGTTAAAGGGATCGCAATGGGTCTCCTTACAGGAGGAGTGCAGTAGGCAGAGGGTAACATTGTCAGGGTTTAAAGCAATGACAGGAACAGGGAGAGGTGAAGGTGCTCGAAGTTGTGAGACTGCGGCAAGGGCCTGAACGATGTTACAAAGCAAGTACGAATTGCTGCAGCTGGAGATGTTTGCAGAGTTAGGGAAGGAAATGTATACTTTGAATTATTCATTCATGTGATGACGATGTCACTGGCTGGATCAGCATTCATTGCCCAATGCTATCTGACCATAGGGAAGCTCAGAGTCAGCCATGTTGCTGTGGGTCAGGAGTCCCATGTAGGACAGTTCATTTAAGAATGTCAGGTGTCCTTCCTTGAAGGACACAAGTGAAGCAATTGAGTTCTTCCTGATAATCAACGATGCATTTATGGCGGCCTCAGCAACGTCCTGTGCAGTGACAACATGATGACCCAACTCCTATTCTCAATGTACAGACCAATGAAGGCAAGCGTGCCAAATGACTTCATCACCACGGGGTCTAACTGTGATGCTAATTTAAACGATCTATGTACCTGCACTCCTCGGTCTCTGTGTCTGACAACACTACCCAGGGACCGATAATCACAGTTTAAGCCCTGCTAGTGATTTTCTTACCAAAGTGCAACACATCACATTTATCTAATTTAAAGTCCATCCAATATTCCTCACCCTACAGGACCAGCTGACTGAGATCCTACTGTCCTCTCATAAAACCTTCTTCACTATCCACTATACCACCAATTATTGTCTCACCCACAAAATTGCTAACCATGCCTTGAATACTTTCATCCAAATAGTTAATGTAAATGACAAACAACAATTGATTCAGCACTAATACTCGCAGAACATTGCTGCTCACAGGCCTACAGTCAAAACAACAAATCTCTACCACCACCCTCTGTCTCCTAACATCAAACCAATTTCGTATCCAATTGGCGAGCTCTCCCTGATGTTGTGAAAATCGAAATCTTATTAACCAGTATAGCACGAGGAACATAAAGAAGGCCTTGCTAAAGTCCATGTAGACAACGTTCATCACTCTTCCTTCATCTATCTCTTGGCCACCTCCTCAAAAACACAAAATCAAGTTTATGAGTGACCATTTCCCATGCACAAAGTCATGCTGACTTTCCCCTAATTATTCCTAACTTTTCCAAATGCATGTAGCTCCTTTCTCTCAGAATCTCCTCCAACAACTTATGCACCACTGATGTCAGGCTCAGTGGTTTGCATTGTCCTGGCGTTTCCTTGCCGCTCTTAAGTAATGGAACGACATGTGCTGCCGTCCAGTTGTCCCGCTCCTCACCGTCACTGTCAATGATGCAAATATCTCTGCGGAGGTCCCGTAATTTCTTCTCTAGCTTCCCACCATGTCCTGGGATATACCTGATTAGGTCCTGAGGATTTATTTACCTTTATGAATTTTAAGACCTACAGCACCTCCTGTTCGCCAACATGAACTCTTGGACAACAGCTCTCTTTATTTCCCCAAGATCCTGAGCTTCCATATCTTTCTCTACAGTAAATACTGACGCAAAATGTTTATCTAAGATCTCACCCACCTCCAGTGGTCGCACACATAGATGGTCTTGTTCATCTTTAGGAGGTCTGATTCTCTCCCCAGTTACTGTTTAGCCCTTGTTGAAACATGTCTAAAGGCTTCTGAAAATTTAAATAAACCAAAACCCTGAGAGCCACTCCGCTACCCCATCCCTACATATTGTGCCATTTATAGCCACACCAAAAAATAAAATGTTTCTTAGGGTCCAGTTATTGTTTCTTGTCATATCCTTTATAATACATTCCAGCATGTTCCCAACTTACTGTCAGATTAACATCATTTAGTTTCAGACTGACTGCACAAAGGGTTTTGGAAATGCTTGTGTATCAACCTGAAAAAAGGTAGTTTACAGGTTCAGCAGTTAATGGACAAGGCAAATCAAATGCTGGCATTTATTACAAAGGGAATTGAGTCTGCAAATAGGGAGGCCTTGCTAAAAACATACAGGTTATGAGTGAGGCCACACCTAGAGTATTATGAACAGTATGAGATTCCGAAGAAACGATGTGCTTGCATTGGAGGCAGGTCAGGGCAGGTTCTGGAGACTGATCTTGGGAATGGACGGATTTTCTAATGAGAAGAGATTGAGTAGATTGAGCTTGAACTCATGGGAGTTTATAAGAATGAGAGAGAAATTTAATAAAACATCCAAGATTCTTAGGGGTTTTGACACGGTGGATGCTGGGAAATTAGAAAGAACATAGAGCATAAGAACTAGGAGCAGGAGTGGGCAGTCTGGCCCTTCGAGCCTGCTCCGCTATTATATCAGTACAGCACAGCCAAAGGCCCTTCGGTCCACCATGGCTGTGTTAACCATGATGTTGTTCTAAACTAGTACCGTCTGCCGGTCCATATTGCTCTATTGTCTGCCTGTTCATGTGACCGTCTAAATGCCACTTAAAAACTTTGCTCACATTTCTACTGCTACCACCTCCCCAGGCACTTCCGATGCAGTGTGTGAAGAAAAAACACTTTCCTTGTGCATGATGGCTCAGCGTTTAGCACTGCTTCCTCACAGCGCCAGCCACCCAGTTCAATTCCACACTCGGGTGACCGTCTGTGTGGAGTTTGCACGTTTTCCCTGCGTCTGCGTGGGTTTCCTCCAGGTGCTCCGGTTTCCTCCCACAGTCCATAGATGTGCAGATTAGGTGGATTGTCTATGCTAAATTGCCCATACAGTTGAAGGTGGGAAATGCAGGGATAGGGTAGGGGGTGCATTTGGGTGGGTTGTTCTTCGGAGTGATGGTGTGGACTTGATGGGCCAAATGGTCTGCTTCCACACTGTAGACATTCTATGATTCTTTCAAACTTGTCCTCTCTCACCTTAATCCAACCCCATTAGTATTTCACATTTCCACCGTGGAAAAAGATTCACATTTTCCAACATTTTACACGCGTTTCTTCATTTTATATACCTCTACCAGATCGCCCCTCAGCCTCTAACACTCCAGCAAAACTAATACCATATTTGTCCAACCTCTCCTTATTGCTAATACACTCCAATCGATGCAACATTCTGGTAAACTTCTTCTACACATTCTCCAAAACCTCTGTATCCTTCTTGTAGTTTGACAATGAGAACGCACTCAGTACACCAAAAGTGGCTGAACTAAAGTTTTATGTGATTGCAATGTAACTTACAAACTTTATACTCAATGCTGCAACTGATGAAGGCAAGCATGCTGTGCATCTCCTTTGTCACCTTATCCAATTGTGTTACCACTTTCAGGGAACTATGGACTGACACCCAAGATCCCTCTGTATATAATTGCTTTCAGGTGTCCGATCATTTCCTATACACTTCCAAATTGTATTTGACATCCCAAAAGATGTCACACTTGTCCGGATTAAATTCAACTTGTCACTTCTCTGTCCAACTTTGCAGCTGATCTATATCCTGCTGCATCCTTTGATATCCTTCTTCAGTATCCACAAGTCAACTATTTATCACGTCGGAGGCAAAGGTACTAATCAGACCACTGAGATTTTCATTGAAATCATTCCTATAAACTACAAACAGAGGTCCCAGCATTTCCCAGATCTCTGCAGAACATCATTGGCCAGAGACCTCTAGTCAGAAACACAGCCTCCAAAACCAACCTCTCTCTTCTATGACCAAGGCAATTTTGTATCCAAACTGTCAACCATCATAGATTCCATAGATTGTTAGTTATTCTACTGGACCAAACTACCATGAGGCGTTTTGTGAAATGCCTTAGGAAAGTCTATGTCGACACACATCTATTATCTATTGACTTACAATAAAGAATCATCTTTGCCACTTCCTTTGGTTTCCCTTGTGCGAGAATCTGGAACCACAGGATTAAAATTCCAGCAAGGGCTCACTCATTCAGGCCGAGATGAGGAGGAATATCTTCACTCAGAGGATAGTAAACTGTGCAATTCCTTACTGCAGAGGGCTGTCGAGGCTGGGTCATTAAGTATATTTACAGCAGGAATTGGTCAGATTTTAGTCCATCAGGGAAACAAGGTTACATGGAAAAGGCAGGAAAGGAAAGTTGAGGAGTATTGGATCTCATGATCTCATTCAATGATAAGCCAGACGGACTAATTCCGCTTCCATGTCTCGTGATCTTCACTCAGGTTTCAAACTCAATAAAAGATTACATGATACTGTGGTTGTCTGCCTCCATAGTTCCTTCGCATGATGATATTACTTATTTCTCATTACACAACATTTGATCAAGAACGAATCATTTTCTTGATGGCTCCTTGACAGGCAATTATGGAAACTTAGCTCATATACAATCCAGGCTTCCATCCATTACAGCACCGATACTCATTAGTTATCCAGTTGAGATGGAGGCTGCTGTCACACAAGATTACCATCCTGCCCTTGGCACATAAATACATTAAATTTCCTGATTTTAAACATATTTAAGTTATCATCGCTGTTTAGTGCCTTTAAAAGAATTCCTGCAAATGATTGCTTCCCATTGTTGCATCTCAGCTCCATCCAAAATGAATGTATATTTTGATTCCCAGGTGTAATTGGTTTTCTCACTGATTCACTGACCACATCCTTTCTTCAATGGATGCTTTGGAGAGGGTGCAGCGGAGGTTCACCAGGATGTAGCCTGGTATAGAGGGCGCTAGCTATGAAGAGAGGTTGAGTAGATTAGGATTATTTACAATAGAAAGACAGAGGTTGAGGGGGGACCTGATTGACGTCTACAAAATCATGAGAGGTATAGACAGGGTGGATAGCAAGAAGTTTTTTTCCCAGAGTGGGGGATTCAATGACTATGAGTCACGATTTCAAGGTGAGAGGGGAAAAGTTTAAGGGAGATTTGCATGGAAAGTTCTTTACTCAGGGTCGTGGGTGCCTGGAACGCGTTGCCAGCGGAGTTGGTAGAGGCGGGCATGATAGCATCATTTAAGATGTATCTAGACAGAAATGTGAATGGGCAGGGAGCAGAGGGATACAAATCCTTGGAAAATAGGCGATAGGTTTAGATAGAGCATCTGGATCAGCGCAGGCTTGGAGGGCCGAAGGGCCTGTTCCTTGCTGTAATTTTCTTTGTTCTTTGTTCACAACGCAACTTGACCTTGTTTAGCTTATTGCTCATCCTGCCTAAATCCCGAGAACCCTTGAATATTCACTTCCCAGCCATGATCATTCTGCAGCTACATCTCCATCATGACAGTCAGATCATATCTGTTCACTTCAGTTAATGCTCTCATTTCATCTGCCTTGTTGCAAATGTAAGGAGTGTTTCAGTGATAGTTTGGGCCAAAGGAATGGATAAAGTTTACAGAGGTAGACAGACGTTCAATGGCTGGAGGATGTTCCAGAATTAAGGAGATTTGAAGGTGCTATAGAATATTAGTGGTAGAAAGGATTTTGGGAGTTGCAGGAACTTACAGAGAAATGAGGAGCTGGATTATATTCCAGAGACATGCATGGATTTAGGCCTTCGATTATTACAGGGACTGTGCTGCGCAGGATGTGGACACATTCAGGTGAATCGAGGATGCAGCATATTTAACAACAGTTGTACCGACTGAAGAAAGGGGTAGGGAGGATGGTATGGACGGGAGAATGTTACAGGGATAGGGAGGATAGTATGGATTGGAGAATGCTACAGGGATAGGGAGGATAGTATGATCTGAGAATGTTACAGGGATAGGGAGGATAGTATGGACTGGAGAATGTAAAAGGAATATGGAGGATAGTATGGATTGGAGAATGTTACAGGGATAGGGAGGATGGTATGGACTGTAAATCCTCGAGATTATTTTATGCACTAGAAGATATTTCAGAGAGAGTGAGGGCTATGCATGCTGCAGGATGTGAAAGACACAGGGATTATTTTTCAGACTGGAAGTGGTTACAGGCATTGAGAGGGTTCAGTGGACTAGAATCACTTATAGGCATAGGACGGGCTGCAGGGAGAGGACATAAGAAGGATATAAGGCCTCAAAGCAGTTACACCGATATACAGGTATACAGCAACTAAAGAAGTTTACACAGATTGGGAGGATTCTCAAGAGTTAAAATAGATCAGGAGGAGATTACACAGATATGGATGGTTGTAGAGACCGTAGAATGTTAAGAATTAGGGAGGGTTGCAATGGCGTGAGCAGGTTTCAGCACGTTGGAGGATACGGGGCAGATGTAGGTTACACAGTTAGTGATGGCTGTATGGGCTGGTGGGGGCTATTCAGAAAAGGAGGTTGCAGAGACTGGAGGCATTTACACAGACAGGGAGAGTAACAGTGACAAGCAGAGTTTACAGAGATGGAGAGGATTGTAGGGGCTACAGAAGGTTACAGAAATGAAGAATGTTGTATCAACTGGATGGAGTACACCGGCAGCAAAGTTTTTAGGGACTGGAGAGCTCACCATGATAGGGAAGGGCATGGAAACTCGAAGTTGCTATAGAATTGGGGAGGTTTGAAATCACTGGAGGAAGTCAGAGATAGCAAGACATTTATAAGGTCTGGTGGAGGTTTCACAGATTGAAAGGTTTGTAGGGACTTGATGTTGTAGTACATGTAATGAGGGTTGTCGAGGCTGAAAGTTGGTAACAGAAAGAGAGAAGGTTCAAGGAGTTTACAGACACAGGGTTTGGGTTGTAGTGTTAAGTGGAAGTTCCACAGATAGAGATAGTTTTTGGAGCTGCAGGACCTTCCAGCGATGGGGAGGCTTGAAGGGGCCAGAACATTTTAAAGAGACATGGAAAAATGTAGCGACTGGAGAATACAGAGATGGTGAGGGCTCTAGGTGGCATTAGAAATTGTGAGCACTGTAGAAGCTGGAGGAGTCACACAGATGAGGAGGATTGTAGAACTGTGAGGAGTTTACACAGGTAGGGAGGTTTGTAGTGTTCCTAGTAAATAGTGGTTTGGAGTACTGTCTCACTTAACGAGAGATAGATAACTCTGTGGCATAAGACCAGACACACAGGAAGATCCCAAACTCTCGAACTATCATTTACTCCGTGAGCTGCTGTCACTCAGCCTGGTACCAAGATCCACATACAGGCAGCAAGAGGTTTCCCAGCTCTTGGTGCTCAGGGCCTGCTTCACTAACATTGAACCAGTGGGTGAGATGCCATCGGATAGGTATTTATACTGTTACAAATTCTCCATGAACACTGTGTCCGAGCAGAGTTGTTAAGGTATAAACTATGAAATTCACATGATGACTAACTCTACCAAGCAAAGAAAACTGCACTCGGTATGCAATCTTCTGAATGACACAGTCTGTAGAAAACAACAGAATCCACAAAACTCCACTGCATGGGTTAGGATCAATTCTCTCCACTTGGAAACCAATTCCTGCACCTCACAAAACTGCCACTTAAAAATAAATGAAAAAGAAAAGAATATTTCAAATGAAGGCTTTGGTGAGGTAATCTCTTATCAGACATGTAGATCTCGGTGTCACCAGATGCACAGAGAGTGCTTTCTACCAGAGCAGCACCAGGTCAATGTTAGGCACACAGACAGAGTGGGCAAATAGATTTACACCTAAACGCACATCCCCCAACGTGGGAATCTGAAGCTGTGTTCAGCTATTCTGTTAAGTATCTCCAAAATCAGCTCAGCAAGATCTCAGGCTTTTACAGCTACAAATTATAATGCTGTTGAATCCCATGGTCTAATCAGAAAAATCCATGATTCAAATTGGACCATACTTCACGTTCCACAACACATTCCACATTGCTCTCATTCGGCAGGTTCTATGATTCCTGCTACCTCTAACACCCTGCAGGATCCATATCCCTTCCTACATTTGTACCATCCTCCAGGTTCTGCAACCCCTCCCGCCTCTGTAACATGCCTAATATTCTAGAACTCTTCCTTCCTCTGCAATGTTCCCCAGAAGTGCACTGGAGGAGGGTGGAGGTTACAGAGACAGGGAGCGATATCAGGTCTGGAGGATTTTGCAGACATTAGGGAATTGCAGTGAAAAAAAAAAGAGACTTCAGTAATTGTGAGGGTTCACCATGATGAATTAGATTACAGAGGAGGGACGATTATGGGGACTTGAAGAGGTTTCAGAGTTTCCAAGTGTTGTAGGGATTCGAGGAGGCTTCCAAAATAGGGAGGGTGGGGGTGGAATTAAGCCCTGGAGGATACTGCAGAAATAGAAGGGTTCACAAAGGCTGGAAGACATTTTGGGAAGATAGAGAGTATGGGGTGTGAAGGAAGTGGTAAATAGGAAGGGTTGTCTGGAGGGGAGGAGATTACAGAGACAGCAATAGTCTGATCTGGAGCAGACGACCCAGGTTGGGAGAGTTGTGGGGATTGGAGGCTGTTTCACAGGGAGAAAGGAGCATAGAACCACAGGAGGTTACAGAAATGTTTATAAAGATTCGAATGATTCTAGTAGTTGAAGGAGGTATCAGTGTTGGGGAGTGCTGTAAAGAATGGTGGAGGTTACAGTCACAGGGAGAATTCTAAGGGCAGGAAGGGGTGTCAGGTCCATAGATCTTTGTTAGGACTGGAGAAGGTTACATGGACAAGAAGCATTTTAGTGACTATGGAAGTTTACAGAGATAAGGAGAGTAGCGGGGCCTAAGCAAGGTTAAAGAGACAGGGACAATTCACAGGACTGGAGGAAGATACAATGATATACAGCATTGCATAAAGTTCATGCGGGTTATAGGAAAGGGACGAAGATACAGTCAGTGTGTGATGTAGGAAGAGGAGAAGGTTACATAGATGGTGTGGAGTAGAGGGGCTGGAAGAGCATACACCAACAGGACAGATGTGGAGGGTCCAGCCGATGACAGAGGTAGGGGTGTTTGTCAAGACCGGATAGAGTTCATAATACTGGGAGGTTACAGAGTCGGCAAGGGTTCTTCCGATTGGCAGAGGTTTCAGACAGAGACCGTTGTAGGGACAATCAAAAGGATGTTTCAGATAAATGGATAGTTTTAGTGTCTGCAGGAGCTTACAGAGTTAGGAGGGCTAGTCGTCACTGGAGGAGGTTAGAGATAGGGAACATTTTTGTAATGGGAGCAGGTCACAGAGATACAGAAGATTGAAGAGACTGGATGAGGTTACAGACATAGGGAGAGTTGAAGTGGCTTCAGAACATTACACGATGGGAGCGTTTGCAGAAAAGACTAGGGAATGGTATACTTTATACTGATAGGGAGGTTTGTAGGGATAGTCAAAGATTAGCGGTAGTGAGGTGTTGCAGGACAGGATGGAAGAATGCTGTAGGGAGTGGGGATGGTCACAGTGATATCATCTATTGTAGAGGCAGGAGTAAGGTGCAAAAATGGGGAAGTTGGTAAGGGGTGCAGGATGTCACAAATAGTGTGGCCTGTATGTACGAGACAAGATGACAGAGATAAGGATTTTCATAGAGTAATGGTCACTATCCTCAAAGAAAACTAAGTTTCAAAGTCATTATGGAAAGAGATAAGGATAGTGCAGAAGTGTCTAAATTTGGCGAAGGCTACTTATCATTAGATTATCTCTCACACTAGGCATGATCACTTTCATTAGAGAGGATCTGGCAAATATAGACTGGGGGAGGAACTACATACAGTTGAGTCTAAATTTGGAAAGTGGGACTGTTATAAAGTGATACAGTGAGAATTCCGGACCACTGTGCACCACGAAGAGTGAAAGAAAAAGGCAGCAAGTCCAATGAATACTGATGAAGCAATATCATGAGTTTGATAAAGAAAATACAATAAAACAGGCAAAGCCCTTCAAAAGTATACAGTGTGCAAAAAGGGGTCCTTAAAAATAGAGGGCAGACAATGAAATATCTTTGGCAGATGTACTTAAGGAAAAGCCACAAGTTATTTTATAAGTATAGTTAGAGTAAGAGGATTACCAGGGAAAGAATAGAAAGCAAAGAAACAATCAATGCGTGGAGGCAGAGGATGTAGGTGAGGTCTTAAATGAATACTTCCCATTTGTGTTCACAAAGGAGAAAGACTTTCTAGCCGGGGATTTCATTTGGGATGGTGTGGTTCTGGAACATGTTAAGATAAATAAGTAGGATGTATTAAATGTTTTTGTGTATATAAAGGTGGAGAAATCACAGGTGCCCAATGAAATGTATCCCAGACTGCTATAAGAGGCAAGGAAGGAGATTGTTCAGGCCCTGGCAGATATATTTCATACCTTGCTGGTCACAGGTGAAGTGCTGAATGACTGGAAGATAGTTAATGTGGTTCCGTCGTTCAAGAAGGGCAGCAGGGAGAGGCCAGTTAATTACAGAGCAGGTAGTCTGACATCAGTAGGAGGGAAATTATTGGAAGAAATTCTGAGGGACACAATGAGTCAACATTTGGAAAGGCAGGGATCGATTAGAGATAGTACGGATTTGGTGGAGGAAGATTCTGTCTGAGTTGGCTCAGTGGTTAGCACTGCTGCCTCACAGCGCCAGGGATGCGGGTTCCATTACACCCTCAGGCGATGGTCTGTCTGGAGCTTGCACATTCTACCCGTGTTGGGTGGGTTTCCATCAAGTGCTCCGGTTTCCTCCCACAGTGTAGATAAGCAGGCTGGGTGGATTAGCTATGCTAAATTGCATTAGTGTTCAAAATGTGCAGGTTAGCCACGGAAAATGCAGAATTGCAGGGATAGGGCAGGGGGTTGGGTCTGGGAGGTTGGTCAGTGTGGATCGTTGGGCTGAATGGCCTGTTTCCACACTGTGGGCGAATTCTATGGAATTCAGTGGAGTTTTTTTTGCAACTGTATCTAAAAATATTGTTGAGGGCAACGCAGATAACATAGTTTGCATGGACTTCTGTAAGTACCTTGACAAGGTCCCACATGGAAGGATGGTCCAAAAGACAAGAGCCCATGCAACTCAAGGCAAGTTGGCAAACTTGATGCAGCATTGGTGGAGAGAAGTTTTCGTGATTGAAACACTTTGACCAGTGATGCACCACAAAGATCTGTGCAGCATCCGCTGCTGTTTATTATGTACATGAATGACTTGGGTGTGAAAGCAGAAGATGTCATCAGTAGTCTTGTGGACGACATGAAAGTTGGGCTGTGTTGTCCATAATGAAGCAGATAGTCTCAGCCTACAGTCTGATATCGATCAGCTGATAAGCTGAGCAAAGTAATGGAAGATGGACTTTACTCCTGATGAATGTGTGGTCATGCTCTGTGGAATGTCTCACAAGTAAAGGACGTGTATAATGAACAGTAGGTCCTTGCAGAGCAATGAGGAATAAAGGGACCTTGACGAACAAGTCCATAGATCCCTGAAGGTGTCAGCACAGGTAAACAAGGTGGTGAAGGCATCTGCACTACAGGCAGGAGGGGGACGAATATCCTGGTGAGGAGAATTGCGAGAGCTACTCAAGAGGATTTAAACTAGTCTGGCAGGGTTGTGGGACCCTAAACAATTGTGAGGCCAGAAGGAAGTTTGAGGCTGGTAAAGAAGTTCAAGAGAGCAATTTAAATAGAAAAGGCAAGTGAGATAATGGCAGGCAATGAGGGAAAACTGATTAATTAAACTGCAATTATTTCAACACAAGAGGCCTGACCGATAAGGCAGATAAACTCAGGGCATGGATGGGGACATGGGATTGGGATATCAACAGTATTACATGAACACAGCTGAGGGAGGGACAGGATTGGCAACTCAATGTTCTGGGGTACAGATGCTATAGGAGGGATAGAAGGGGAGTGCTGTTTTGATTCGAAAACACATGACAGCAGTGCTTCGAGAGGATATTCCTGGAGTTCGCCCAGTGAAGATACATTAGCAGAATGAGAAATAAGAATGGGTGATCGCTTTGATACAATTATAGTACAGGCCCCCAAGAGTCGGCGAGAAATTGAGGAGCAAATATGTTGGGAGATCGTGGATATCTGTAAGAATAATAAGGTTGTAATGGTAGGGGATTTTAACTTTCCAGACCTAGAGCAGAGCTGCCTTCATTTTAAGTGCTTGGAACGGAGGAATTTGTTGTGTTCAAGAAAAATTCCTTGATCAATATGCGGTTGGCTTGATGAGAAGGGGCAAAATTGACCTCCACATAGGAAACAAGGTAGGGCAAGGTGGGGGAGCACTTTGGCAAAGTGACAACAATTCTATTTATTTGAAAATAGTTGTGGAAAAGAATAGGCCTGGTTCACAAGTTAAAGTTATAAATTGGGGCAATACGGATTTTGATGGTATTTTACGGGAACTTTCAAAAGTTGATTGGGGTATTTGCAGGTAAAGGGGCATCTGGTAAGTGGGAAGCTTTCAAAAGCGAGACAAAATAAAAGATTGGGGCTGGTATGTTTCTGTTAATGTGAAGGACAATGCTGACAGAAGTAGGAAATACTGGATGACTGCTGATAGACAGGCTCTGAACAAGAAAAAAAGGGGACACAGCTGGATCAAGTGAATCCCTTGAGGAATACGGGGGTGTAGGAATACAGTTTATGAGGGAAATCCGGAGAGCAAAAAGAGGACATGAGGTAACTTTGGCGGATTAGGTTAAGGAGAATTCAAAGAGATTCTACAAGTGTATTAAGGGCAAAAGGAGTAACTAGGGAGAAAGCAGGGATGCGTCAAGATCAATGAGACCACAGATATGGGGAACCACAGGAGATGGGTGGAATTCTAAACAATATTGCACATCAGAGAAAGATGCAGAGAAAGATTAGGGCATTCAGGAAATAAAGAGTGGCATCTGGAAAAGAGTCACTACGTTAGAGTGGTGTTGCTGGTCTTAAAACGTGCATCTCCGGGACCTGATCAAGCCTATCCCAGGACATTGTGGGAAAACAGGGATGAATTTGCGGAACCCACAGCAGAGATATTTCCCTCAAGTATTGTGGACTGATGGGTGAGCTGAAAGAGGTTTACGAACGTCTGAGTAGTGTAGATAAGGTGAATAGCTAAGGTCTTCACCACCACCATCACCACCCCCAACCCAACCACCGACCCCCAAACCTGCCCCCACCCTAACCCCCGCCAAGGGTAGGAAAGTGCAAAACGAGAAAGCATAGGTTTAAAGTGAGAGGGGAAAAGATTTGAAAGGAACCTGAGAATTAATATTTTTCACAGAGAGAATGCTGCATATGTGGAACAAGCTGCCAGAGGAGGTGGTGGAGCTAAATATAATTGCAACTTTGAAAAGACATTTGGCCAGGTACATAGATAGGAAAGATTTGAAGGGATATGGGCCAAATGCAGGCAAATGTGACTTGTTCAGTTCGGGAAACCTGGTCGGCATGGATGAGTTGGGCCGAAGGGTCAGTTTCCGTGCTGCACACCTCTATGACTCCAGTTACTGGAGGAGGAGACGACAGAGATAAAGCATGTTGTAGCGGATGAAGCAAGTTGCAGAGATAGGGATGGTAGTCAGGATTGGAGTACATTTCAAATATGTGTAGGGATTGGAGAGAGGGGACGTGATGACAGAAACAGGAACAGATATGGGAGTTAGAATGGTTGAAGACACTGGTTCACGAGACATGACAGAGACACAGTGTTGGAGGGGGAACACAGAACAGAAAGATCAGATCCAGCAGTACCACCCTCTCGTGGGAGATTTGCTATCAATTTTGTTGTTCTGTTCCTCACGAAGACAGCACAGGCGTGGATTGATAACTGAGAACTTCCTATGCTGTTTTTGGAAGGCATAGTACAACAAAGCTTAAAGTTGGACTTCCGTGAGAGGGTAATGATTGAGTCTGACTCAGTAATCAAGGAAGGAAATCTGCCATCCTCACTTGGTCAGGCCTACATGTGACGTCAGACGAAGAAGAACTTGGTTGACTCTCAACTACCCTCTGAAATGGCACTGCAAGCCATTCAGTTCAAGGGCAGCTAGGTGTAGGCTGGCCAGCCAGAGACACCCACATCTCATGAGTGAATAAACAATAACTGGAACCGTGCTGGGACCGGTGTCCTGGCCAATCACGTCGGTAGGTTTATGGACAGGGCTTTAAACTGACAGAGAGGATGCTGGGACAGGGTTCTGGTGAAAGGAGATTTCTAATTCCAAACACAAAAGGTGAAGCATTGGAACAGCACGGTGATGTGGCTGAAGACAAGCAGAAAGGGACAGGAAGCAACAGAGTTTCACTAAAACTGTCCATGAGTGAACTGGTTTGTGGCAGGAAATTTTGGTAAAAAGTACATGATACTATTCCCTTTTGGCATGGACAAAGTATATGCAATAAGATAGTGACGTTCGAAGAGGAGCTCGGAGATTATTTTTGTCAGTGTTTCTTTGAATAACACGTTGTGCAACTGATTAGGGACGTAACTATCCCAGATCGACCGTTGTGTAATGAAGCTGAGTGAATGAGTAATGTCACACCGAGAGATCCTCCGGGAAATTGTGAAAAAGTGGAATTCAAAGAGATTATGAAGTTTTAAAGTGATCACACAAATTACAAACAAAATCAGAAACAGGAACAAGGCCAATTACATGAGTTTGAGAGGGGAACTGACAAAGGTAAACAGGGTAAAGAGACTGAAATGTATGGCTGTAAATGAACAGTGGAAAACATTTGAAGGAACACTGTAAAACATGCAAAAATAGGCATTCCATTGAAACAGACAAAACCTCAGCAAGAAAATCCTATGTGCATCTCACTCAGGGCATAAAGTATCAGATTCAATTCAGAATGGCTTAGAAGACAACCAGAAAATACCTAACAATTCTAAAGAGAAAGAGTGTGTTTCAGAAAATGACAACGAACTACCAAAATGATAGAAGTAGTTGTTAAAGAGGTCGCAAGGGGTCTCCTCGCAGGAGGAACGTGGTAGGAAGAGGAAACATTGTTGGGGTTCCATGGGATGATAGAAACAGGGAGAGCTGAAGGTGCTGGAGCTGGTGAGAGTGTTACAGAGAGTGGAAAGGGCCTGAACGATGTTACAAAGCCAGTATGAATTGCTGCAGTGTTTGCAGAGGATGGGGAGGGAAATATACCCTTTTATTTCTCCTTTCGTGGGACTCGGATATCACTGGATGGACCTACATTCAGTGCCTATTGCTGATTGCATTGAGAAATTGCTAAGGAACAGTTAAGAGTCAGCCATTTTCTTATGGGTCTGGAGTCACATGTCGGCCAGACCTGGTCAGATGTCCTTCCCTGAAGGGCATTTGTGAATGAGTTGAGATTTTTTTTAAAGAGATGATCAACAATGGACACATCATTGCGGATTATTTTTATTCAATTCTAATTCCATGATCTCCCACAGTGGGATTCGAACCCAGGTCCCCAGAACATTATCTGTGTCTCTGGATTAACAGCCCAGTGGTATTATTATGAGACTGTGGCCGACCCCATAATTGAGTTGGTTGAAGAGATATGGAGTGTTACAGAACATGGAGACCATTACAACTACAGAGCACGTTGTGTGATCCAAAACAGGCTTCAGAGATGGAAAGTGAGAAAGGGGTATGAGGTGTACCAGAGACCAACAGGGCAGGAGGTGATTAAACAGGTTCGATTTTGTGAGGAGATGTCAGAACAGGAGGATGTTAGGGCTTCTGGGCAGTTACAGACGTAAGGAATGCTGTAGGGACTGAACGAAGACACAGTAATAAGGGAGGGTTTCGTTGTTTGAGGAAGAGATGTCAACACACACGCAGAACTGAACATTCACAGAGGACACAAAGACCACACACACGAATAATCAGAACAAAGATCATCCTTACATTCATATCAGTTGTGTGTGATATTATTACTCAAATCTCCACAGGATGAAAACCTGCTCTCCACACAAGATTGACTATTTACAATTCATTCGATTAAAATTAGATCATAGATAACTGGCCCTTTGAAGTCCACAGGATAAATAAAAACTCCCCACAGATCATTACCAATTTGTAATTCACAACATACGAACCAGCAGTCCATACAGAATTACTTACATGCAGTAGTGGAAGGATGGGGAGGCTTTAAAGAGGAGGGAAAAAGAAGTCAACCAGGATGTTACATGGGTGAGTGTGTATTAGCTATAAAAACAGGGTGGACAGACTTGGATGGTTTCTGCTCGTGCGTTAGTGGCTGAGGGAGCGACCTGTTGAAATATATAAAACTGAGACGCACGGATAGAGTGAATAATCAGAGTCTCTTCCCTCAGGTGGTAATGTCAAATGCAAGGGGTCATACATTTAAATTGAGAGGGGAAAATTTAAAGCACATGTGCAATTTTTTACACAGAGTATAGTAAGTGCCTGGAACATACTGCCAGGGGAGGGGGTCGAAGCAGAGACGATATCAATGTTTAAGAGGCATTTAGACAGATACATGAACAGGCAGGGAATAGAGGGATATGGATCACGTGCAGCCAGGTGGCATTAGTTTAGAATAACATCATGGTCATCGCAGACATGGTGGGATGAAGGGCCTGTTCCTGTACTACACTGTTCTATGCCCTATGCCCCAACAGGCTAAATGAAAGCTCTAAAATTAAACAAAGAATTGCAAAACCTGAAGATCTGAAACAAACAGAACTTGGGAGAGAAAATAAATAGGTCTGGCAGCATCTGCGCAGAGAACTGAGTTCTTCAGAAATTAAAGAGAAACACAGATGCACAAACACGCAGACATGCCTAACCATTTAAAAACCAAAGAATAAACTCAGCTCCCCACAGAGAAATTAAAACCAGGTCTGCACACACAACTGACAAGAGTGCACAAGGTCAAGTGCAGCCTTCAGACAGAAATGACCACAGTCCATAGAATAAAAAGAAGCTTTCCACACAGTACTGACAATTCACAATCTGTACGATTAATCATCTCCACACACAAAACTACCTGCTCACAGATTACAAGACAAGTAGAAGCTCCCAACACAGTATTGACCATTCTCAGACCACAGGTTGAGAACCAGCTCAACTGATCCACCTAACCATTCAAAATCCAGGAGTTAAATCCAAACCCGAGACACAATTTACCAAACACAATTTGTAGGAGTAAACCCGCTCTCCACTAGTGCAAGATTAGGGGGAAACAAACAAAGAAGAAAAAAAGAAAAGAAGCTAAGTAAAGAAGAAAGGAAAAAAGAAAACAGTGGATTTATAATCTCCTCAGATCAGGGGAATGACTCACACCTGGCTGGCCATTGGCAGTGTACTTTGCAGGAGTAAATAAAGGGTGACTTGGTGACGGGATAGCGGCCTTGGTGCAGTTATTTTACATGTACATACACAAAAGCAGTTTGCAACACAGGACTGACAAACAGCGGCTCACAGGTTGGAAACAACTCCCCACACAGGACTGACCATATGCAGTCTGCACACAATAGCGGACAATCACAGTCCACAGAACATTAAAAAAAACGACTCGTTCCACTCAGGAAACTGACTGTTTGCTCTCTCAACATGTTTTTGTTTAAAAATCATTCCACAAATGAACAACTGCTGACAGTCCACAGAATGAAAACAATCTTAACTGAACATGCAGAGACCTGGCCACTTGCAATCCACAAGAAAGTAAAGGACAGTTCCGTATACAGAACTGGCCATTCATCATTCAAGGGATAATATAAATCTTCCCAAACACAGAAGTGACATTTTGCAATGAAAAGAAGTTTTAAAAGAAGCATCCCACAGAATGCATGCCGCCCATCTACAGTGCACAGGTCAGCACTGTAATGGAATACTCTCTAATTGCCTGGATGAATGTAGCTCCAACAATTCTCAATAAGCTTGACACCGTCCAGCACAAAGCAGCCTCATGTTTGGAATGATATTTACTCACTTCACTTGTAACACACCGTGACAGCAGTGTCTACAACCTACAAGGATCAGCAGCCGCAGCATTTCACAAGACCACAAACAACCTGGAAGGAAAACAGCAGCAGGTGTATGACACCAGCAGCATTTCCAAAGTCCCCTCCAAGCCACGCTCCTTCCTAACAGCACTGTGGTGTCCCTGCACCCAAAGGATTGCAGTGGGTCAAGCAAGGCAGCTCACAAATAAAAACAGAAGTTGCTGGAAAACCTCAACATCTGTGAAGATAAACCAAAGTTAACGTTGCTCAGAACCACCACCACCTTCTCCAGGCAATTAGAGATGGGAAGTAAATGATGGCCAAGCCAGTGATGGCCACATCCCAGGCATGAATATGCAACGAAATTCAGAGACTATTCATGTCCCCCTTCATCCTCTTTGCATTCTCTGTGCAGCTCACAATCCCATCTATGGTTAAGCCATCAACATACACGGAAACATTAAATTTGATCTGTACATCTCATTCATCGACAGAGATTAAGAATAGCTGGAACCAAGCATGAATCCTTCTTCTAACTCATTAGTACAGCCTGCAAACTCACAAATCAACAATTTATAAGCATGCACTTTTCTGTCTTTTAAACAATTCTCAACACATGCCAGCATATCCCCTCCAACTCCATGTGATCCAAATTTGTTTATTTGCTTCTTCAATGGGAACCTGTTAAAATGCATCTGAAAAATCAAATAAAGTTTCCTCCTGCCATCATTTTTTTTGGGGATAGATACACTAATTCCACGTTCGAATGTCATTATGGAAAGCGGTAATTTAGTACGGAGGCTAAGTGTCTAAATTTGAGGAATGCCACTTATCGTTAGATTACCTCTACCACTAGGCATTATTGCCATAATGAGACAGGAGCTGGCACACATCGACTGGGTGAGGAACTACTTGCAGTTGAGTCTCCATTCGGAAAGTGGGGCTATTGTAAAGTGATATAATGAGAATCCAGGGCTCAGATAATAAGGTGTAGAACTGGATGAACACAGCAGGCCAGGCAGAAGAGGAGCAGGAAAGCTGATGTTTCGGGTCTGGACACTTCTTCAGAAATGTGGAAGGGGAGGGGACTCTGAAATAAATAGGAAGAGCGGGGAAGGCGACGATAGAAGGTGGATAAAGGAGCAGATAGGTGGAGAAGAGACGGATAGGTCAAGGAGGCGGGGATGAGGCTGG
Organism: Rhincodon typus; assembly: GCF_021869965.1. Classification (NCBI taxonomy): domain Eukaryota; kingdom Metazoa; phylum Chordata; class Chondrichthyes; order Orectolobiformes; family Rhincodontidae; genus Rhincodon; species Rhincodon typus. The sequence goes on from NC_063339.1 coordinate 87,061,980, forward strand.
TAGGTAGGAGGTGGGGATGGGGGTTGGTCAGTGAGGTGGGAGGAGCGGATAGGTGGGAGAAAATACGGACAGGTCAAGGAGGCGGGGCCAAGATTGGCTGGTTTTTGGGATGAGGTCGGGGGTTGGGGAGATTTTGAAGCTTGCGAAATCCACATTGAGACCATTGGGCTGCAGGATTCCCAAGCGAAATATAAGGTGCTGTTCCTGCCGCCTTCGGGTGGTATCGTTGTGGCACAGGATGGTGAGGGTCTCCAACATGTTAAGATCAATACGGATCAGGAATTAAATGCTTTTGCAGACGTATTGGTGGATAAATTACCACAGCCCAATGAAATTTATCCCAAGCTGCTATAAGAGGCAAGGAAGGAGATTGCTGAGGCCTGGCAGATATATTTAATACCTTGGTGGCCACAGATAAAGTGCTGAATGACTGGAGGATAGTGAATGTGATTCCTTTGTTCAAGGCGGGGAGCAAAGATTGGCCAGGTAATTGAAAAAGAGATAGCCTGACATCAGTAGGAGCGAAATTATTGGAAGAAATTCTGAGGGAAAGGACGAATCAACACTTGCAAAGGAAGGAATCGATCAGGGGTAGTCAGCACGGATGTCGTAAAGAGAGATCCTGCCTGATGAATTCAGTCGAGTTATTTGAAATTGTGTCTAAAAATATTGATGAGGTCAGTGCAGATGATGTGGTTTACAATGAACCTCAGTAAGGCCTTTGACAATGTCGCACATGGGAGGCTGGTTCAAAAGGTAAGAACCCATGGGATTCAAGGCAAGTTGGCAAACTAGATCCAAAACTGGTGGAAGAGTAATTTTTGTGATTGAAAATCTTTGACCATCAGCAGACCGCAGGGATCTGTGCAGAGTCCATTGCTGTTTATTCTGTACATTAATGACTTGGTTGTGAAAGCAGAAGGCATCATCAGTAGGTTTGTAGATGACACGAAAGTTGGGGGTGTTGTCCATAGTGAGGTGGATGGTCTCAGACTACAGTCTGATATTGATCAGCTGATACACTGAGCAGAGTAATGGCAGATGGAACTTATTTTTATTAAGTGTGAAGTAATACGCTGTGGGAGGTATGGTAAATGAAGGACATGCATAATGAACAGTAGGTAAACGCAGAGTACTGAAAAACAAAGGGACCATGGTGCACAATTCCATAGATCACTGAAGGTGTCAGCACAGATAGACAGGGTGGTGAAGACACCTGAACTGGGGGCAGGGCAAGGTGAATTGTTAGAGGTACCCGAAAGGATTTAGCAGCCAAGCAGGGGTGTTGGACCCTCAACAGCAGTGAGGCAGGAAAGAGGTTGGCACAGAAGTTCAAGACAGCAATTTAAATAGACAAGGCAGGCAACAGCACGGCAGGAAATGAGATAAAACTGATGAATTAAACTGTGTTTATTTCAATGCAATGGGCCTGACAGGTAAGGCAGATAACCTCAGGACATGGATGGGGACATGGGCCTGGGATATCAAAGGTATTACAGAGACAACGCTGAGGGAAAGAAAGGACGAGCAACTCAATGTTCCGGGGTACAGACGCTACAGGAAGGAAAGGATGGGAGGCAAGAAGGGAGGGGAGAGGTATTTTTGAATTGGTAAAACATGACGGCAGTTTTCATAGAGAATATTCCTGGGGTTTGCCCAGTGAAGCGATGTTAGCGGAACTGAGACATCAGAATGGGTGATTGCTTTGATACAATTGTACGACAGGCCCTCAACAGTCAGTGAGAAATTTAGGAGCAAATATGTTGGGAGATCATAGAATCATAGAATCCCTGCAGTATGGAAACAGGCCCATTGGACCATCAAGGCCGCACCGACCCTTGCAGCATCCCACCCAGACCCATCCCCCTATAACCCACACACCCATGAACACTACAGGCAGTTTAGCATGGCCGATCCATCTCGTCTGCACATCTTTGGACTGTGGGAGGAAACAGGAGTACCCGGAGGAAACCCACGCAGACACGGGGAGAATGTGCAAACTCCACACAGACAGTCGCCCGAGGCTGGAATCGAACCTGGGTCCCTGGCGCTGTGAGGCTGCAGTGCCACCCAAACTTAGCACAACAAATATATTGTGAGATCTTAGATATCTGTAAGAAAAATAGGGGTGTAATGGTCAGGGATTATAATTTTCCAAACTTAGACTGGTACTGTCACAGTGTTAAGCACTTTGATGGGAGGAATTTGTTAAGTGTGTCCAAAAAAACTCTCTCAAACAACACGTAGATAGCCCGATTGATGGAGGGGCAAAACCTGACCTCCACGTGTGGAACAAAGTCGGGCAAGGGACTGAGGTGTTATTAGGGCAGCACTTTGGCAACGTGAACACAATTTTATAAGTTTGAAAATATCTATGGAAAAAGATTGTCCTGGTCCACCAGCTAAAGTTATAAACTCGGGCAATCCCATTGTTAATGGTGTTTGACAGGAACTTTCAAAAGTTGATTGGGGAGGCTATCTGCAGGTAAAGGGGCATCTGGCAAGTTGGAAGCTTTCAAAAGCGAGAGGTAAGAGCCGCATGTTCTTGTTAGTGTGATGGACGATGCTGACAGAAGTAGGAAACTATGGATGACTGGTGATAAAGAGGCTCTGGTCAAGAAAAAGGGGATATAGCTGAATCAAATGAATCCCTTGAGGAAGTGGTGGAGGTAAGACATTGGGGCTAGTCCACAGATAGGAAAGATTTGAAAGGATACGGGCCAAACGCAGGCAAATGTGACTTGTTCAGTTCGGGAAACCTGGTCGGCATGGATGATTTGGGCAAAAGAGTCTGTTTCCGTGCTGCACAACTCTATGACTGCAGTTACTGGAGGAAGAGACTACCGAGATAAGACATGTTGCAGAGACTGAAGCAAGTTTCAGAGAGAGGGATGATAGTCAGTATTGGAGTATGTTTCACATGTATAGAGGGATTGTAGAGAGGGGAGGTGGTGACAGAAATAGGAGCAGTTATAGGAGTTGGAATGGTTGAAGACACTGGTCAACGAGACATGACATGGATACAGTGCTGGAGGGGGAACACAGACCAGAAAGATCAGAGGCAACATTACCGCCCTGCTCTGGGAGATTAGCTTTCACTTAATTTGTGCTGATCCTCACGAAGAAAGCACAGGGCTGGATTGATAACGGTGAACTTTCTGTACTGGCTACAGAAGGCATAGTACAGCAATGTTTAAGGTAGGCCTCCCATGACGGACTAGTGATAATCAGGGAAGGAAATCTGCCATACTCACCTGGTCAGGACTACATGTGACTTCAGACCCACAAGAATGTGATTGACTCTCAACTGCCCTCTGAAAAGGTACAGCAAGTCATTCAGTTCAAGGATAGCTCGGGTTGGGCAATAAATGCTGGCCAGCCAGAGACACCCACATCTCATGAGTGAATAAATAATGACTGCAACTGTGCTAGGGCCAGTGTCCTGGCCAATCATGTCAGTACGTTTATGGACAGGGCTTTAAACTGACAGAGAGGATGCTGGGTCAGGGCACAGGAGAAAGGAGATTTCCAAATCAAAACAGAACATGCGAAGCATCGGAACAGCATGGTGATGTGGCTAAAGACAAACAGAAATGACAGGAAGCACAGAGTTTCACCAAAACTGTACATCAGTAAAGAGGTTTGTGACAGGAAATCGTGATAAAAAGTACATGACAATGTTACTTTTTGGAATGGACAAAGTATGTGCAATAAAATAGTGGCATTCGAAGAGGAGCTCGGAGAATGTTTTTTGTCAGTGTTTCTTTGAATAACATGTTGTGCAACTGGCTAGGGACGTAACTATCCCAGGTCGATCGTTGTGAGATGAAGCTGAGTGAATGAGTAATGACACACCAAGATATCCTCTGGGAAATTGTGGAAAAGTGGAATTCAAAGGGATTATAAAGTTTTGAAGAGATCACACAAAGAACAACCAATAATCAGAAACAAGAAAAAAAGCCAACTGTATGACTTTTAGAGGAGAACTGACCAAGGTAAACAGGATGAAACGACTGAAATGGATCGCTGTAAATGAACAGTGGAAAACACTTGAAGGAACAGTGTAAAATATTTTAAAAAAAGGACATTCCATTGAAACTGACAAAAGCTCAGCAAAAAATCCCCACCTGTGACTCACTCAGGGTGTGAAGGAACATATTCAATTGAAAGAGGCTGAAAAGACCACAAAAAAAACCCTAACAAATCTGAAGAAAGAGACTGTTTTCGGAACAGAGAGTTACCAAATTTTGGACGTAGGTGTTAAAGGGATTGCAAGGGATCTCCTCGTAGAGGAGTGCAGTCGGAAGAGGAAACATTTTTGGGACTTAATGAAGTGATAGGAACAGGGAGAGTTGAAGGTGCTGGAGAATGTGAGAGCGTTATGGAGAGTGGCAAGGGCCTGAACGATGTTACAAAGGCAGGATGAATTGTTGCAGTTGGAGGTGTTTGCAGCAGTAGGGAAGGAAACGTACTTTTTTAAAAATATCATTCATGGCATGAGGATGTCTCTGGCTGGTCCAGCAATCATTGCCCAACACAAATTACCAGAGCGCAGGTCAGAGTCAACCATATTGCTGTGGGTGTGCAGTCACGTCGGCCAGACCAGCAAAGAATGTCACATGTCCTTCCTTAAACGACAGAAGTGAATCAGAGGAGCATTTTTTTCCTGATAATCAACAATGCTTGCATGGTGGCGTCATCAATGTCCTGTACAGCCACAGCATGACATCCCAACTCCTGTTCTCCATGCTCTGACCAATGAAGGCAAGTATGCGAAATGTCACCTTCACCACCTTATTTCCCTGTGATGCCACGTTCAAGTACATACGTACTTGCACCCCTAAGTCTCTCTGTTAGACAGCACTACACAGGGGACTACCATTAGCTGTTTACGTCTTGTCCTGGTTTGTCTTTCCATGATGCAATATCTCATATTTATCTACCTTAACCTCCATCTGCCATTCCTCATCCCACTGGCCCAGTAGATTAAGATCCTCTTGTACTCTTAGATACCCATCTTCACAGTCCACTACACCAATTTTACTGTCACCTACAAACTTACTAACCATATATTCTCATATATTCTCATTCAAATTGTTAATATAAATGCCACACAGCAGTGCATCAAGCAGCGAACCTTGCGGCACACCGCTGGTGACAGACTTCCAGTCAGAACAAGAAACCTCTACCAGCACGCTCTGTCTCCCACCGTCAAGCCAATTTTGTACCCAATTGGCAACCTCTCTCGGGACCCCATGTGATCTAACCTCATTAAGCAGTCCACCATGCAGAACCTTGTCGAAGGCCTTGCTAAGAACCACGTACCACTCTGCCTTCATCCGTCTCCTGGCAACCTCCTCAAAATATATCAATCGAGTTTCTGAGACACGATTTTCCACAAAGCTGTGCTGACTATCCCTGATCAATCTTTGCCTTTCCAAATGCATGAATATCTGGTCTCTCAGGATCTCCTCCAACAGCTTACCCACCACTGACGTCACTGTCACAGGTTTGTAGTTTCCAGGTTTTATCTTGCAGCTGTTAAGTGATGCAACAACATTAGTCCCCTCCAGTCTTCTGACATCTTACCATGGCTGTTGATGCCACAAACATCTCTGCTGGGGACCTCACAATTTCTTATCCAGCCTTCCACAATGTCCAGGGATAAACTTTATCAGCGCCTGAAAATATATCTGCCTTTGTGTGTTTTAAGACCTCCAGCACCTCCTGTTCTCTATTGTGGACTATTTTCAAGACATCACTATTTATTTCACCAAGTTCCTGAGGTGCTTTGTTTTTCTCCACTGTAAATACTGAAGTGAAACACTGGTTTAGGATCTCATTGATCTTCAGTGGTCCCACACACAGACGGCTTTGTTGATCTTTAAGGGGCCCTATTCCCTCCCTAGTTACTCTCTAGCCCCTGTTCAAATTTGTCAAAATGATTCTGAAAATTCAAATAAACCATATCCCCCTACTGCCACTCACCTCCCTCACCCTTACTTATTCTGAAATTTATACCCACACTAAAAAAGTGAAACCGAACAGGATCACCAAAAGAAATTCCTTTTTTTAAAACCATGTGTCTTCCATTGTTTCTAAGGGTGCAATTATTGTTTATTGTCATATCCTTTATAATACAGTCCAGCACATTTCTAACTTACTGTCAGGCTAACATTGTTTGGTTTCAGACTGACTGCACAAAGGGTTTCGAGAATCCTTATGTATCAATCTGAAAAAGGTAGCTTACAGGTTCAGCAGGTAACAGAGAAGGTAAATCAAATTCTGGCAATTATTACAACGGGAATGAAATCTAAAAATAGGGAGTCCTTGCTAAAATAAATAAGTGTGTGTCAGACTACACCTAGAATATTAAAACCCCACGGAAAGATATTCTTGAATTAGAGGTAGGCGAGAGAAGGTTCGCTGGGCTGATCTTGGGAATGGGGGGATTTTCTAATGAGGAGACGTTAAGTAGTTTGAGCTTGTCTCATTGTAATTTAGAAGAATGAGGGAGAGATATAATGAAATAGCTAAGATTCTTAGTGCTTTTTTTTAACAGAGTAAGTGCAGGGAAGTTAAAAAAAATACAGTACAGCTCAGCACGAGGCTCTTCGGCCTACCATGGCTGTGCCTACCACAATGCTGTTCTAAACTAATACCATCTGCCTGCACATGGTCCATATCCCTCTATTCTCTGCCTGTTGATTGCACTTGTCTTAATCCTACACAAAAAAAACTTCGCTAATGTGCCTCATACATCTCATATAAAATTTCCTTCATCCTGTGCACCCAAGTATTTGACATTTCTACACTGGAAAAGAGATTCTGACTATACGCACTATCTGCTAGGCCGATTCTTTTCTTTTCTCTTTCCTCTGCTTCTAAACGGAATTCAGACTGTTTGACTTCCTTTTCCTGTTCAAGCTGTTTCATCTGCAACTGAATCCTAGCCATTTCCGAAGAGTGTTGTAATCACCTCTCCTTTCCTCACAGTCAAAGGCAACCCCAACTCCAGCTTGTCTGCCAATTCGAACAGCTTTGTCTTGGTCACTTTTTGCAAAGCTCCCGAAGTCATTGCTTCCACCCCCAGAAAACTCTTAGTGATGACTGAAAGAGCCATTTCTGCACAAGGCACGCCTGTTTAAACCAAGCGAATGCAACACCCGAAACAAAAGACACTAACAACTGCCACTCACCACCTTATCCCTAAGCTCAAAGTGGAATTGTAGAATTATCCCGACAAGAATCCCCAATCTATTATTGACCAGGCCAGAATTTCCTCAAAAGATTTTAAGAAAGTAGCTTTGACCCTAACTTTGAGATAGTCAGAAGTGTCCCGACCTGAAATGTCAACTTTTCTGCTCCTCTGATGTTGCCTGGACTGCTGTGTTCTTCCAGCTCCACACTGTCATCTCTAGACCGTAACTTTCTTATTTTAGAGGGAGATGTCAAGTGGGTGTTCCAGGCATGATGCACTTGGTTTGAAGCAAAACAATTTATTTAAAAATGGCCAC
>NC_063339.1:87069996-87106416 GCF_021869965.1 Rhincodon typus
TTTATTTGAATGCTCGCAGCATTCAAAACAAGGTGAATGAGTTGACGGCGCAAATCATGGCAAATGGGTATGATTTAGGGGCCATTACAGAGACGTGGTTGCAGGATGGTCATGAGTGGGAGTTAAATATCCAGGGGTATCAAACTGTTCGGAACGACAGACAGGAAGGTAAGAGAGGTCGTGTCGCTCTGATTTTTAAGGATGATATCAGGGCGGTAGTGAGAGATGATGGAGGTTCTATTGAAGAAAAGGTTGAATCCATTTGAGTGGAAATCATGAATAATAGGGAGAAGAAGTAAATGATAAGCGTGGTCTATAGGCCACCAAATAATGACATCGTGGTGGGTCGGCCAATAAACATAGAAATAGCTAATGCATGTAAAAATGGTACAGCAATTATCGTGGGGGATTTTAATCTATGTATCGATTAGTCAAACCAGGTCGGTCATGGCAGCCTTGAGGAGGATTTCGTAGAATGCATTAGCGATAATTTCCTTGGACAATATGTAATAGAACCGACGAGGGAGCAAGCTATCCTCGATCTCGTCCTGTGTAATGAGACAGCAATAATTAATGATCTCACAGTTAGGGATCCTCTTGGAAGGAGCGATCACAGTGTGGTCGAATTTAAAATACAGATGGAGCATGAGAAGGTTAAATCCAGTACCAATGTCCTGTGCTTAAACAAAGGAGACTATGATGGGATGAGGGAGGAGTTAGTTAAGGTAAAATGGGAGCAAAAACTTGATGGTGGGTCAATTCAGGAACAGTGGAGGAATTTCAAAACGATTTTTCACCGTGGTCAGCAGAAGTATATTCCAGCGATAAGGAAGAGCTGTAGGAAAAGAAATAGTCAACCATGGATGTCTAAGGAAATAAACGAAAAGATCACATTAAAAAAAAACATACAAAAAAACAAAGATTAGTGGGAAACTAGTAGACTGGGAAATCTTTAAAGGCCAACAGAAAGCCACAAAAAAAGTTATAAAGAAAAGTAAGATAGATTATGAGAGTAAACTAGCTCAAAATATGAAAACAGGCAGCAGAAGTTTCTGTAAATATGTAAATCATAACAGTGTGGCGAAGGTAAACATTGGTCCTTTAGAGAATGAGTAGGCCAATTTAATAACTGGGAATGAGGAAATAGCCAAGGCATTAAACAGTTATTTTGTGTCAGCCTTCACATTGGAGGACACAAATAATATGTCGAAAACTGATTGCAAGAAGGTTATAGCAGGTGAGGACCGAGAAACTATCCTTATCACTAAGGAGGGAGTGTTGGGCAAGCTAATGGGGTTAAAGGTAGACAAGTCTCCAGGCCCTGATGAAATGCATCCCAGGGTATTAAAAGAGGTGATGCGGAAACAGCAAATGCACTAGTAATTATGCAACAAAATTCGCTGGACTCTGGGGTCTTCCCGCAGATTGACAAACAGCCAATGTGACGCCACTGTTTTAAAAAGGAAGTAGACAAAAAGCAGGTAACTATCGGCCAGTCAGCTTAACTTTGGTAGTGGGGAAAATGCTTGAATCTATCATGAAGGAAGAAATAGCAAGACATTTGAATACAAATTCTCCCATTGGGAGCACCCAGCATGTGTTCATGAAGGGTAGGTCATGTTTAACTAATTTGGTGGAATTCTTTGAAAACATTACTTGCATGGTGGACAATGGGGAACCTGTGGATGTAGTGTATCTGGATTTCCAGAAGGCATTTGACAAGGTGCCACAACAAAGGCTGCTGCATAAGATAAAGTTGCACAGTATTTCAGGTAATTTATTGGCATGGATAGAGGATTGGTTGACTGGTAGAAAGCAAAGAGTAAGGATAAATGGCAGTTTTTCTGGTTGGCTGTCAATGGCTTGTGGTGTGCCTCAGGGATCAATGTTGGGACCGCAATTGTTTACAATTTACATAGATGATTTGGAGTTGGTGACAAAGTGTGGTGTGTCAAAATTTGCAGACGACACTAAGGTGAGTGATAGGGCAAAGTGTGCAGAAGATACTGAAAGTGTACAGAGGGATATAAATAGTCTAAGTGAGTGGGCAAAGGTCTGGCTGATGGAGTACAATGTTGCTAAGTGTGAGGTCATCCATTTTGGTAGGAATAACAGTAAAATTGACTATGTTTTATATGATAATAAAATTGCAGCATGCTGCTGTGCAGAGAGACTTGGCTGTCCTTGTGCATGAATCGCTAAAAGTAGGATTGCAGGTGCAGCCGGTAATTAAAAAGGCAAATGGAATTTTGTCTGCCATTGCGCAAGGGATGGAGTTTAAAAACAGGGAGGCTATGCTGCAGCTGTGTCGGGACCTGGTGAGGCAACATCTGGAGTACTGTGTGCAGTTTTGATCTCCTTACTTGAGAAGAGATACACTAGCACTGGAGTGGGTGCAGAGGAGATTCACTCGGGTAATTCCAGAGTTGAGAGGTTTGGATTATGAGGAGAGACTGCGTAGACTGGAATTATACTCATTGGAATTCAGAAGAATGAGGGGAGATCTTATAGAAACATATAAGATTTTGAAGGGAATAGATAATGTGGAGGCAGGGAGGCTGTTTCCGCTAGCAGGTGAAACTCGGGCTCGAGGGCATCGCCTCAAAATAAAGGGAAGCAGATGTCGGACTGAGGTCAGGAGGAACTTCTTCACCCAAAGGGTTGTGAATCTGTGGAATTCCCTGCCCAGTGAAGCGGTTGAAGCTACCTCGCTGAATGTATTTAAGGCAAGGCGAGATAAATTTTTGAACAGTAAAGGAATTAAGGGTTATGGTGAGTGGGTGGGGAGGTGGAGATGAGTCTCAAAAAGATCAGCCATGATCTTATTAAATGGCGGGGCAGGCTCAAGGGGCCAGATGGCCTACTCCTGCTCCGAGTTCTTATGTTCTTATGTTTTAATGTGAGAATGGCAGAGAAATGGTGTGTCTGCCTGCCAGAATTGAAAGGGCAGAAAGTCCCACTGGGGTGGGAGGAAAGGTAAAATATCCGTGCCAAAACTAATTAGTGTGAAATTGAAGCAAATCATACAGATTTCTTCTGCACCTGTCTCTAATATCGATTCGCCTCCCACTGATGGATATTGCATTCAGAAGAAACATTCAGCACTGTGAGAATTAACACAGTTCATTAATGGATGCGATTCCAACTGCAAAGTGGAAACCGCGTGTGGACCTCCTATCGTTTAACTATCTGGAATGGTTCATGAGTTACTCTCGATATCTGGTACGAATGAATGCGTCTCGAGAACATTTGCACAGTGATTGCCTTCCTTCTCAGAACAGGGCGTGTGAACAGCTTCTCAGCACAGTGGTTAACTCAATTCTTTATGACATCTTTCTGAAATTTAAAAGGGTTCCAGCACTGAAACCATTGAAAGATGACAATTCAGAGAGAAAGAGATGATGAACATACAAGGTAACCTCTTGTCACGGACAAGGACCTAGTCTTTTATTTCCCCATTTGAAGTCAATGCTCGTTCTGACTTTTTTGGGGAGTAATTGAATCTCGTCATACACACAGAAGTCATAAACATCAATTCAGCATTTACAATACTTCCGTGCGTCAACAGATGTACCGAGGACACAATATCCCTCCCACGTATCTCGTAAGTTAGCTAGTGTTGAAAATTATCACGTTGTTGATTAAGTTTCCATTCCCACAGAATCAAATAATCGTACCCCGCAGAATCTGCACACTTTTATGAATACAACAATTCACTTAGTCCTACTCATTTGGACAGTCTTCATACAACTTATTCTTTTTTTGTCTCAGTCATCTACTCAATCTCATTTTAAAATATATTGACGAATTTGTCTCGACCCATCTCACACAAGTTAATTAAGTTTCATAACCGTGTATTGCATAATGTATGAAATATTCTATTCTTTTAATGTTCACATTCTACATGTGACTAATATCTATCAATAAAGGATTATTATTTCTTTATACATAATATCTCAACGCTTCTTTCTTTATGAAACGCCATTATCATACATTACTTTAACTTTAATTATATTTTGCAGAGAAGAAAAAAACGATTGCCCACCCAAATGACCATGAAATTACTCGAATCAGTATTTTCGCCACAATACTCATATCTTCTTTCTAAAGCACGTTTTCCAAAAATGATACAGTTCTCTAGGACCGACAGGATAGGGAAAGGAGTAAAGAAGTGTCGAAAAAGACTATAGAAAGGAAAGTTGCGTGAGAAAGTGTCCTGAAAAAGGAGATGAATGTGACAAAATTGTGTTTGTTTACTTTGAAAATGTTCTATTTAAATGCAGATCGATTGCAGAATGCACAGAGATCTGAATCCCCTGGGACTTTAAATATGGAACCCCGGTGAGTGTAACAATTAATTTACAATGGAAATCGACTGTTACTTATTGCAGGGAAATGCGACTGAGAGGTGTGTGGATTGGTTTCTATGTGAGACAGCATCGGGAAAATGGTGTACTCCAACCTGAAGTTCTTTGAGCAAAAACAAAGTTGCTGGAAAATCTCATGAGGTCTGGCAGCATCTGTGAAGGAAATAAAACGTTAACTTTTCGGTTCCAGTGACCCTTCCTCAGAACTGATGGTGGCTGGGAAAACATCAGTTTACATGCAGAAAAAAGGGAGGGGACTTGGTCGGGAGTAAACGTTAGGATAGAACCTAAAGAGAAAGAAGAGCAGTTGGACAGACAAACAGTTGATAACGATCAGGCTGGGAGGGTGAATAGTTGTTAATGGGAACTATTAGTGACTATTAACTGGAAGTGTGTGACGGCATGCTATGTGTTAACAAGGCCTGGTGTGTGGGAGAGGAGGCTGGGACATGTAGAGTTTAGGCCCTAAAATTATTGAACTCGATATTGACTCCGGAGGCTGCAGGGTCCCCAAGCAGAAAATAAAGTGTTGTTCTCACAGCTTGCATTGAGCTTTGCTGGAACACAGCGGCAAGCCAGAAACAGAGATGTCGGCCAGGGCACAGGGTGGTGCGTTAAAGTGGCAGGCAACAGGTAGTTCAGGGATTTTTTTGTGAGCAGAATGTAAATGTTCTGTGAAGTAGTCATCCAGTCTACGCTTCATTTCCACAATTTACAAGAGACCACATTGTGAGCAGCGAATGTAGTAGAACTAGCTTCTGGGAAATGCAGATGAAGTGTTGCTTCACCTGAAAGGTATGTTTGGACCCTTGGATACTTGTGGGGGAGTGGGGTGAGGTGGTGGAGGAGGAGGTAAATGAGCAGGTGTTGCACCTTCGCTGGTTATGTTTCGCCGGAAGTTCCTTGAGATGAAAACATTTATTGGACATGTGTTCTCCATCGTTCACCGAGGTGTCCAACAGCTCCCTCATACTACAACAGGAAGATATTACCTATGCTGCTATATGCATCTTATTTTAATCAATTTCTGAATTAATTAGTTCAGAGTTCTTGTTCTTTTCACTTTATTGTGGTTATTAAAATAAAACCGATTCGTATCTTATTTTTCATTCTACAGTAGAAAATTGAGTGAAATGAAGTACTCGAGAACAAAATACAAACTGAATATCTGCTGTTATCGTGAAAACTAGAAATAATTACAAATACTGCTCTGCAATTAGTTGCTTTCCTTGCTGCAGTTTGTGATGTCTCTCTGCCACTTTGCACAGATAATGTCTTGTTGTTTCAGCGCGAGGGAGTGCTGGATACTAAGGCGATCGACGAAGAATCCATCTGTAATAAGTGCTCCCAGCTCAAGGATCTGCAGGTCTGAACAGGTAATATTGCAGTTGACATCTCGTGTAAAGGGAGGATATAGATTCAGATTTTTTAATACTGTCACTTATGCCTCGGTACAGTGAAATGTTGCCACATACTGGCGCCGAGACATAGTAAGAACTGCCGATCCCCATTTCTGAAAAAGGGTCCCGACCCGAAATGTCAACTTCCTACTGCTCTGATGCTCTCTGGCCTGCTGTGTTCCTCGAGCTCCAGACGAGTTATCAATTCTGGTGCCATCTTGGGTTACTGAGTAAGTTTCTGAAGAAATTGTACAAGTGGTAAACTACCGAATATATTAATAATTCATTGATATCACTGAGGTGGAAACAGCTTCAAAAGTTCATCTTTCCCTCTCTGCAGACTTGAACCAGAAAACTAAAAACAATTCAGTCTAACCTAGTCGTGGGAATTCGATTGAACGTAATTCTGTGGGACAAAATAAATCTGCACTTGCGGAGGCAGAGGTTAAGCAAGCCCCGTCAGAGAAGTTTTGGTGCGGTGAATTCATGCGTGAGGATTTTTATTGAATTTTTCGAATAGGTGATCTCGAGTGCAGATGGGGGGTTTTGTACTTGACATATACAATGTGGACATCAGGTTGCAGACTTTCTCACTGAGCCGGTGTGTTTGTTTGCAGATGTTTCATCACCCTGGTCGGTAACATCATCTGTGCGCCTCGGGTGAATGGTTGGTGTCCTGTCCCGCTTGTTATTTATATGCCTCGGTTTGCTGGGGTGGTTGGCATCACTTCCAGTTCTGTTTTTCAGTGGCTTGTATATCGGGTCCAGTTCAATTTTTTAGTTGATGGAATTCCAGTTGGAATGCCAGGTCTCCAAGAATTTCCTGGCATGTCTCTGGCCTGCGCTATTATGGAGGTGGTATCTCAGTCTAATTCGTGTCCTTCTTTGTGCGTGTGTACTGAGACCATTGCGAATTGGTCGTTCTCTTGGTGGCTGTTTGGTGTTCGTGTGTCCTTATTGCCAGTTTTCGTCCAGTTTGGCCAGAGTAATGTTTCTTGCAGCCCTTGCATGCTATTTTGTATACTACATCAGTTTTATTGGCTATGGGTGTGGTGTCCTTTATGTTCATCAGTAGCAGTCGCAGGGTGATTGTTGGTTTGTGGGCTACCCTGATCCCTAGGGGTCTGAGGAGTTTTGTGGTCATCTCCGATATGTCCCTGATGTACAGTAGGGTGACTGGTGTGTCTGGCCGTGTTGTGCCTTCTTGTTGTGGTCTGTCACGGATGTAATGGCGGATGGTGCTTTTTGGGTATTCATTCCTTTTCAAAAACTCGGCATAAGTGTTCCTGTTCTGCTATGTGCAGTTCTAGGTTGTTGCAGTGTGTTGTGGCTCGTATGAATAACGTCCTGATGCAGCTCCGTTTATGGGCGTTGGGGTGGTTGCTGGTGTAATTAAGAATCTGGCCCATATGTGTCGTCTTTCTGTATATGCTCGTCTGGAGTTCCCCGTTGTACTGACGTTCCAACATTATATCCAGGAAGGGTAGTCGGTTGTTGTTGTCTTCGTTTTTTGTGAATTTTATTCCAGTGAGGATGGTCTTTATGTGTTGGTGGATTTATTCCAGTCTTGTGCTTTTGATACTCGCAAAGGTGTAATTTAAATCGTGGACCCTGAGTTTGGGTTGGATAGCGGAGAGCGTTTTCAATTGTAATCTTTTCATTACCGCTTCTGCTATTAGCCCCGATATCGGGGATCCCATTGGTGTTCCATTGATTTGTTTGTATATATGGATTGTGAGGTATAGCATTTTCAGGGTGCTGTCCTTGTTGATGCTGTTGGTGTCGTGGGCTGCCTGCCTTCCTGATTTGTCCAGCCGTGTGGCAATTGTCTCTTTGGCATAATCAATGTTTATGAACTTAAGCAGTGTTGTTATGTCAAAGGATACCACTATCTCGTCCTCTTCTATTCTGGTATCCTTAGTGATGTTGAGGAATTCTTGGGAGGAGTGGGTAGTGTTGTCAAGCAAGTATTTCAGTTTCCGTCGCAGCTCTTTGGCTAATCTATATGTTGGTGTGACTGGTAATGAGACTATGAGTCTGAGGGGTCCCCTATGTTGTGTACCTTAGGTCGTCCATAGAAGCGGGTGTGTTGGATCACTCTGGCTTCATTTTTTGGTCGTCTGTGTTGCTGATGTTTGATCTGTATAATTTCTTCAGGGTTGTTGTAATACGGTTCTTTCACTTAGTGTTGGGTCTATTGCCATCTGTTGGTAAGAGTTGGTATCTGTTAGTCGTGCGTTGGCTTTCTCGATGTCGTGAGCTCTATTAAAAATTACTGTCATGCGTCCGTTCTGCGTTGGTAGGATTGCGATGTTTACGTCTTTCTTGAGTATTTCTTGGGCTTTCTTCTCTTCTGTGTTGAATGCGTTCCACTTAAATTTTCTGTTCACTGTCACAGAAATGGCAGATGGAGTTTTATCCAGACAAATGCGAGGTGATGCATTTTGGAGGATCAAATTTAGGTGTGAATTAGACTGTTAATGCCAGAACCCTTAGGAACATTAACGTACAGATGGATCTGGGCGTGAAGATCCTCAGTTCCCTAAAAGTGGCAACACAGGTGGCCAAAATGATGAAGAAGGCAAATGGAATATTTGCTTTTAGCAGCCTGGGCATGGAGTACAAGAGTAGCAAAACATGTTGGAGCTATACAAAACCCATGTTAGGTCGCATTTGGAGTAAAGTGTGCGGTGTTGGTCACCATACTACCAGAAGGACGTGGAAGCTTTGCAGATAGTGTAGAAATGGTTCACCAGGATGTTGTCCGGTCTCGAGGACATTGACGATGAGGATAGGTTAAAACGCCTTGGATTGTTTACACTGGAAAGACGGCGACTGAGAGGAGACCTGATAGAGGCCTACAAAATTATGAGATGCACAGATAAGGTAGATAATCGGGTGTCCCCCGCCCCAGGGTTGAATTTTCAATTACAAGGGCGCACAGATGCAATGTGAGAGGGGGAAATTTTAAGGGAGATGTACGACGGAGGATTTCAACAACTGGTAGGAGCCTGGAACACACTGCCAGAAGACGTGGTGGAAGCAGGCACATTGGCGATATTTAAGGGGCATCTAGATGGTTCGGTGAATAGGGAGGGAATAAGGAATACGGACCGAATAAGTGTAGAAGGTTTTTTTTTGGTTTTAGTCAGGGTATGATGATCAGCACAGGCTTGGAGGGTCAAGGGCCTGTTCCTGTGCTGGTCTTCTCTTTTATTCTATTGTTCTTTGTCTAGTGTGTTTCAGAAGAGAACAATGTTCGGGTCTTTGCTATCTGTGGTAGATTACAGGAAAATATGGACGGGTTGCTCATGTGGGCTGATCAATGGTAAATAGAATTTGATCCAGATAACTGAAACGTGATGTATTTGGACAGGGCAAACAAGGAGCTAGAGGACGTAATGAACAGTAAATCATTAGGAAGCACACGGAACAGAAAAATCTCATTGTGCGTGCACACCAGTCCTTTAAGATATCAGAACAGTTCGATAAAGTGGTTCAGAAGGCATTTGGGACAATTGTCGATACAATGTGGAGCTGGAGGAACACAATAGGTCACGCGGCATCAGAGGAGCAGGAAAATGGATGTTTCGTGCTGGGACCCTTCGTCAGGACCATGAGACAATTGCCATCATTAGCTGATGAATAAACTTTAGATTCATAGAGTTTATGCTGGAATTATATAAGGCGTTGTTTAGACAACAGACAAAATGTTGGGCACAGTTCTGGAAGCCGTATTAAATGAGGGATTTGATTGCACTGGAAAGGGTACTTAAGAGATTTTCTCGCATTTTGCCAGGACTTGACAGTTTCACTCATGAGGACAGATTGGATAGCGTTGTTTCTCTTGGAGTAGAGGAGATCGATGGGACCGTAAGTGAGACATATAAAATTATGTGCGGTAAACAGGATTGACATTTCCCTCTTCGTGAAGGGGTCAATTACCAGGGGCACAAATTGAATATAAGATACAGGAGCTTTACAAATCATGCGAGAAAAGTTTATCTCTTTCACCCAGCGACGGATGGGGATCCAGAATTCACTGCCAGTAAGGGTGTTGGAGTCAGTAATCATCATAACTTTTAAGAAGTGTAGATACACATTTGCGACGCACTGGTAAAGTTGGCTATGAGTCAAGTGCTGTACACGAGATTAGAATAGATGAGCGTTTATTTTTGAAAAGTAACGACACGATGGGCCGGAAGACCTTCTTGTCTGCTGTAGGCATCGTGGAATGTAGGCTTACCGCAGGTCGGCCTCTCGATCGATTTTTTTTTTTCCAAGCATGTTTACCTTTAACCCTGGAGTCTTTGCTGCCTGCATCAAACGTTTGGTGCAACGGTTCCTTCCTTTTCCAACCCAAATTCCACATTGAAAAATAAATTACCTGATAAACGCATTCTGCATTTATCTCTGGGCTATGACTAATTTACAACGTAATAAAGCTTAACGAGAAAAGATCAACATAAATTGAAAAATGCAGTGTTATAAAGGCGTATGCAAGTATGGATTTAAACAGGACACTGGAAGTTAATTATGATGCTGTGAACATGATCGCAGTTAATCAATACAGATCTACTCAGCTTTTAAACACACTTATTCAAAACCAACACAATATTTCTGAAGTTGAATCAACCACCGCAATGTTCACCGCACCACACCGACAGTTACATCAATCAGTTTTAAATCTCCAGGTGGCGGGAGTAGGTTTAGCAGCGTTGTACTCCTGCGTACGGTGGTCGGGCACTCATGGGCTCAAACGGCGTATTCTGCCGCATCCTCACAGCGTCATCATTGTCTTTCCAGCTCAGTAATGTTTATCTTTTGGCTGTTAGAGACCCTGGGGCGGGGTCCCCACCATGTTCTCCTGCAGGAGGGTGGAGTCCTGCGCATTTCCAAGACCCTCCATCCCGGGTGGCGGCGTCGAAAGACCTAGGTCGACTCAGAACCACATCTGAGGAAGTGTTTGACTGGCCCAGTGAAACTGTCTCCAGTTCGGAGGCGGCAGGCGCCGAAGTGGCTGAACCAATGACAGTAGAGCAGAAGCAAATTGCTAGGACCCGAGGCACGATGTGGAAGGATAGAGACTGAAGGAGCAGAACGGGTGAAGTCTCCTGAGAGGGCAAGAGAAATTGCTGAAGCTCTTTCAGTAATATTAATTTCGTAAGAATTTTACAATTTACACAATTTATTCTGTTATTTATTCGGGACTCTATGTGGTGCCACAGCATGGTGACAATACACATTTTTCACTGTACCTTTTTGCAAGTGACAATATTAAATAAATCTAAATCTAACCCTTGATATCAATGACCTCGATAAATCCGTACTGAAAGTCCCTGAGAAAGAAAATATAAAATAAAAAGTTGCTTTAAGCAATCCAAAAGGGTTCATGTTCAACTGGAACTACCACACTGAATCCAGATAATTGTACAAAAGTGAATGTACAGTTTCAAAATGCTGTTGAACCATGTTGCCCGTCAGCTGTGATCACATGGTTGAAGAATGGTGAATGTCGAAAACTTCAGAAAACATGGCTGTATTTGCTCCCCGGACCGGAAATTTCTTGTCAGCAAAAAGATGCGCCAAAATCACCGCTAACCTTGACAATTGTTCATGTGCAGCGTTGTTTTCAACATTGAAACTGCTAATTTTATTTTCCTTTACATTATAGAATCGAATCTTACTTCGATCATTCTAAGGATTCTGGGATTTCACTTCAGATGTGAATTCAGGATGTTGCAGAAGATTCTTTTCAATGAAAAGCAAAACAAAATGCCAGCATGTCACTACATTACCTTATTTGCGTCAATTAGTAGAATTTTTAAAAAAAATCAAATGAACTATTTATCTCTCTGGAGACTACCATTGTGCATAAATTCACATTCAGAATGGCAAAACAGTTCCTGGTAGAAATACACGGGACACCAAAAGGTCTGCTGTTTGTCATTTACTGTCCCGTCATTATAGCTGTCGGGCTTCCAGGTAATACATTCATTTACGGTGAAGGGAATCACTGTGAGCTGTATCAATATTCCAAGTTCAGGCAAGGCATCTTTATTTCAACGGTATTAAATCTTCTAAGTTCACTGCAGGGCATTATTTCCCGTCTTAAGTTTGAGAATATATGCCTGGAAAGACTAATCTCTCTCTTTGAACAGATTTTATTTTCAAATTTAACAATATATGTCCGCACTTCTACAAACAAAATTTGTAATTTTGCCACAGATTCTCCCCTTTAGCAGTGCCATTACTTCACTTTATCTGAATCATGTGCTTGTTCCATGCATTATATTAGCTTTTCGGTGTGTATAACATTCTTTTAGTTCCGAAGAATGTTCACCAGGCCCAAAACATTAACTCTGCATTCTCTCTCCGGATGTTGCGAGACTTGTTGAGTTTTTCCAACAATTTCTGATTTTTTTACGTTCTTTTATTTTATTGAGACTGTAAATCTGGATCAATATGTACGCAACCATCAGGTTGTAGATCTTACTATATTATGGCGTTTGCACGTTTTCTTGGAGAGAAAGTATTACAGTGATATTATGTTGTGAGTGCATTTAAATTGTTAAATCTCCTTTGGGTGATTGGTTACACTGTTTTCATGGTCCATGGATGTTGACAGTATCAATAGATTACGCATAAACGAATAACTGGTTAAACAAAGAAGCTAAATATTATCCAATTATTATAAGATACAATTAATTGGATAAACATTATTTCACATTTTTAACACGTGCCAAATGATGACCACAATAATTAGATTTGTTCTTGAATGATTTCTATTTCTTCCTGAACGGAATTGTGCAGCTTTTCTGCCTTCAGTCGCTGAAATAGCTTTGTCTCCTCCGTTCCCTTCTTCCTCTTTACTTGCTTATGACGGGTCCATAGTAACACCTGCTGTATCATTCTTTCCTTCCTCTTTCTACTCTCCGAAAATGCATTGCACTCTACCTTTATTGTTTCTTTTTTTTTTTCACTGAGAAAGACACAAATTGGCATAGCTTCTCGTTTTGCATTGATAAGGACAATTCGCAAGACATACCAACATAAATTGTAAACATTTATACTGCATGAGAAGAGAATGTGTTTGTCTGCAAATGAATGATAACTGGGAAAATGTCTTTCAGCAATATTCTGTTCAGCCTACAAAATAACCATATATTTCCTTCACTGTTTTTAATATACACAGTCTGACAGCATAATTTCATTGTCCAGCATATAATAATTACCATGACAATTATCGTTAATTCCAACAATTCAGAATAATGCTGCGGAGGTATTGCATAGCAGCAGATCAACGACTAATTTCTCTGAATGGGAATCACAATCAGAGAGTTCGAATCCATCGTTTTGGATGAGTTAGATATTCCCTAAGCATTTCATTTGCAATCAGATGACCTTAGAGTTATGTCAGTCTGATAGGTAGAATCCTTTCTGCAACGTGTAAAAAAAAAGTCAGTTCTCTTCTCTGAATTGCAAGCCATTTGTGTGTACTTATTCAATAAATTAATGCACAATATTTTACTGGGTTAAGACGTATTTTTGTCCATCAGGACGTACCACTTTTGAATAGATTCCACATTTATATATGCTGGACTAACGGTTTTTCACCTTGACTTTCCCACCAATATGATTATTATTGCAGGCATGCAAGTTATCAAGCGAAAACAATTTTTTCGTACTCCAGGTGTTGTCACAAAGGTTTAAATCGCACTTGGATCCTGTAAAAGTGGTTATTTTGCTGAAAGCTAGCTAAGTTTCTTTGATATAATCACTCCTTTTGTCAGTCGCTATTTCTCTCACACATGCAGACACACATGCTTTCAGTGTGATCAGTACTTGGAACAACGATGTTGTGGCCATTACGGAGACATGGATAACACAGGGGTAGGAATGGTTGTTGGATGTTCCAGAGTATAGATGCTTCAATAGAAATAGGGAGGGAGGTAAAAGAGGTGGGGGAGTGGCATTGCTAATCAGGGACGGTATCACAGCTGCAGAAAGGGAGGTCGTGGAGGAGGGTTTCTCCACTGAGTCAGTATGGGTAGAAGTCAGAAACAAGAAAGGTGCAGTCACTTTATTGAGAGTTTTCTATAGAATCCCCAATAGCAACAGAGACACTGAGGAACAGATTGGGAGGCAGATTTTGGAAAGATGCTGAAGTAATAGAGTTGTTGTCATGGGTGAGTTCCACTTCCCTAATATGGACTGGAAACTCCGAAGTGCAAATAGTTTGGTTGGAGCAGATTTTGTCAGATGTGTCCAGGAAGGATTTCTGACTCAATATGTAGATACGCTGAAGAGAGGGGAGGCCATATTGGATTTGGTGCTTGGCAACGTACCAGGTCAGGTGTCAGATCTCTTGGTGGGAGAGCATTTCGGTGATAGTGATCACAACTCCCTGACTTTTACTATAGTTGTGGAGAGGGATAGGAGCAGACAGTTTGGGAAAATAGTTAAACTGGGGGAGGGGGAATTACAATGTTATTAGGAAAGACCTACGGAGCACCAGCTGGGATCAGATGTTCTCAGGGAAATGCACGATCGAAATATAGGGGTTGTTTAGGGAACAGTTGCTAAAAGCACTGGATATGTTTGTCCCACTGAGGCAAGGAAAGGATGGTAAGGTGAAGGAACCTTGGATGAGAAGACATGTTGAACACCTAGACAAGAGGAAGAAGTAGGCTTACTTAATGTTGAGGAAGCAAGGATCGGACAGGGCTCTAGATATCTAAGAGGTAGCCAGGAAGGAACTGAAGAATGGACTTAGGAGAGCTAGAAGGGGATATGAGAAAACCTTGGCAGAAAGGATCAAGGAAACCCCCAAGACTTTCTATACTTATGTGAGGAACAAGAGGATAGCCAGAGTGAGGGTAGGGCCAATCAGGGACAGTGGAGTGAACTTGTGTGCAGAGTCAGAGGAGGTAGGGGAGGTCCTTAATGAATACATTACTTCAGTATTCACCAGTGACAGGGACATTGACGTTTGTGAGGACAGCATAAAACAGGCAGATATGCTCAAACAGGTTTTTGTTAGGAGGGAGGGTGTGCTAGAAATTTTGAAAAACATGACGATAAGTAAGTCCCCTGGGCCAGACGGGATATACTCAAGGTTAGTACGGAACACAAGGGAAGAGATTGCTGCCCCATTGGCAACGATTTTTGTGTCCTCACTGTCCACTGGAGTAGTGCCAGAAGACTGGAGGATGGCAAATGTCATTCCCTTGCTCAAGAAACGGAATAAGGATAATTCTGGAAATTACAGACCAGTCAGTCTTACTTCTGTGGTGGGTAAATTATTGGAGAGGATTTTGAGAGATGGTATTTATGATTATTTGGAAAAGCACAGTTTGATTAGAAATATTCAGCATGGCTTTGTGAGGGGCAGGTCACACCTCACAAGCATTATTGAATTCTTTGAGGATATGACAAAACACATCGATGAAGGCAGAGGAGTGGATGTGATGTATATGGATTTTAGCAAGACATTCGATAAGGTTCCATATGGTAGGCTCATTCAGAAAATAAGGAGGCACAGGATTCAGGGAAATTTGCACGTCTGGATACAAAACTGGCTTTCCAATAGAAGGCAGAGGATGGTAGTAGATGGAAAGTATTCAGCCTGGAGCTCGGTGACCAGTGATGTCCCACAGGGATCTGTTCTGGGACCTCTGCTCTTTCTGATCTTTATAAATGACTTGGATGAGGAAGTGGAAGGGTAGGTTAGCAAGTTTGCCAATGACACGAAGGTTGGTGGAGTTGTGGACAGCGTGGAGGGCCGTTGTAGGTTGCAACAGGACATTCATAGGATGCAGAGTTGGGCAAAGAAGTGGCAGATGGAATTCAACCCAGGAAAATGTGGTAGGTCGAATTTGAATGCAGAATACATGGTTAATGGCAGGACTCTCGGCAGTGTGGAGGAACAGAGGAATCTTGGGGTCCATGTCTATAGATCCCTCAAAGTTGAGACCCAAGTTGATAGGGTTGTCAATAAGGTGTGTGGTGTGTTGGCTTTCATTGGCAGGGGATTTGAGTTGAAGAGCCGTGAGGTTATGCTTCAGCTCTATAAGACTCTGGTTAAACCACAATTGGAATATTGTGTTCAGTTCTGGTCACCTCATTAGAGGAAAGATGGGGAAGCTTTAGAGAGCGTGCAGAGGAGATTTAACAGGATGCAGCCTGGACTGGAGGGCAGGTCTTATGAGGAAAGATTGAGGGAGCTAGGGCTTTTGTCATTGGAGCGAAGAAGGATGGGAGGTGACTTGATAGAGGTTTACAAGATGATGAGAGGCATATATAGAGTGGATAGTCAGAGATTTTTCTTTCCCCAGGGCGGAAATGACTATTATGAGGGGCCATAATTTTAAGGTGATTGAAGGAAGGTATAGGGGAGATGAAAGAGTTAGGTTCTTCACACAGAGAGTGGTGGGCGTGTGGAATTTGCTGCCTGCAGTGGTAGTGGTGTCAGATAATTTAGAGACTTTTAAACGACTCTTGGATAGGCACATGGAGCAAAGTAAAATGTAGGGTATGCAGGGAAGATTGATCTTAGTAGGAGAATAGGTCGGCACAACATCGTGGGCCGAAGGGCCTGTACTGTGCAGTACTGTTCTATGTTCTATGCTGCTCACACTTGTCTACACACAAATACATACTTTTTAGCATCTGACCCAACATCTCCCTTTCAACCTGTCTGTCTTTTTTTTTCAGTGAACATTGCAGTTATTCTAATCTTTTCTCGAGGAAGGTGTGGTCTGCCCAGATGTCTTGCTGATTACCTGGTGTCCATGGCAGTGACGGATCTATTGGTTATTATCACTGCTGTCATACTAAACCGGATCACTGGCATTTATTTCCCATTCAGTTTCATGTCTATCACACCTGTTTGTAGCCTGCGGATTGCTTTAATATGTGGATCCAAAGTCTGCTCTGCCTGGCTAACACTCGCTTTCACCTTTGATCGATTTGTGTCCATTTGTTGCCAGAATTTGAAAATTAAACACTGCACCAATGAAACAGCTCTGTGGAGACTGAGGAATACTCTACACACTGTGCTATCTAAGAAATATCTTCTGGTATTTTACATTTGAACCTCTGTACGTAATTGACAATATTCCTTGGTTTTGTGTTACCAAATCAACATTTTACAAGTCACCAGCATGGGTCGCATATGACCTGATTCTCATGATTTTTAGCCCTTGCCTGCCATTCATTGTGATTTTGCTGCTCAATGCTCTTACTGTTAGGCATATTGTAGTGGCTAATCAAGCTCGCAGAAAACTCCGACCCCAGAGAAGTGGAGACAATCAGAGAGATCCAGAGATGGATAAACATAGAAAGTCCATTGTTTTACTCTTTGCCATCTCTGGTAGCTTCATAGCATTATACATGTTGTATTTTATGACCGTAGTCTATGTTCGCATTGCAAATGTGACCTATTTCACGGATTCTGATTTCAGTGACTCAACGTTTATTCTTGAAGAAAATGCATACGTGCTTCAGTTTTTGTGTTCCAGTGTTAATCCATTTATTTATGCAGGAACTCAGAGTAAGTTCAGAGAGGAGCTAAAGAGGCTGATATTGTATCCGTTTGCTACGAATGTGAAATTCAGCATTTGATAAGTTCAATAAAGAAAAACATTAATCCTGTATCATGTTGCTGTCTCATACTCCTGTTGGATTCACACAAGACCTCATATTGAAGATCTAAAATGATTTCCTTTGAGACCATTAGCACTCTGGAAATTCCATAATTTACGAAAATAACTTAATTTTTCCACATCTTTGATTTTGTAACTTGTTCCCAGTTAGTTTTCAACTCATTCGCTGTTGCTGACAGCATCCTGATGAGGATACACTAGCCTAAGGTTTTAGTTTCATTGGAAAACCAAAACATCTAAAGTCTGATTTGTAATTAGATACCAATATTAAGTAGAACTAAGGACAATCAATATTTGTGCAGTATCAAGGATATTGATTTTATATCCCTCTAATATGCCTTGAAGTGAAGAGACATGTTGTCCTCCAATTTTTCTCTCTGCTTACTATGAACCACCCTGCAGCCACTTATCCATGTTTACAAATATGGGACGAGAGAAAGAAAAAATGCAAACA
The DNA here is from genome assembly GCF_021869965.1 of Rhincodon typus. NCBI lineage: Eukaryota > Metazoa > Chordata > Chondrichthyes > Orectolobiformes > Rhincodontidae > Rhincodon > Rhincodon typus. The sequence goes on from NC_063339.1 coordinate 87,087,884, forward strand.
ATTAATGCATAAAATAAATGGCTCATCTTTTCTTGCCCCTGCCAAAATACAATGTCAACTCCAGTGACCATAAGGGTGATAAAATTATTTCAAACAAAAAGGAAAACAGTACAAATGAAAAGCTTTGGAATTTAATAAGTAATGTTCTTCAAAATGATTAATTGACCATATCCACTCTTAATTTTGGTTTGAGTTGTGTTTCACGAGTTGACAAACTGATACAACGGCGATGGATTCATAAATTCACCATTACAATTGAATGCTACAAATTATTTTAAAACAACTACGCAATTAACCTTTCTTCCTGGTTTCACTGAAACGTTCATATATTCGAACAATTCAAAATCTTCTAATAGAAACTGTGCAATTTTCAGTTATTGCCTGAAATAATGGGTGTGCCAGTAGCAGGACCTCGTCTTTGGCTGAGTTTTCTGCTCTCTTTCTGCTCTTTGTTTCCCTCTGTTTGACTGTCCAATTCTCAATCACCCTCTCTCTCCTTCTTTCAGATTATCCCATCCAACACTTACTCGGTCTTCCGCCATCTTTAGCTGTTTCTTTGTATGCCCCATATAAAAGGGCTCTCCGAGATGTGGGCTATGGTGAGGATATTGCAGAATTGAAGGCATGTGTGGCGAAAGCCGTCTCAACGTCAAGATCATCTCATTTCAGCTTTCATTCCTTCCACAAGCAGCATGGTGAAATTCTTGCCCAGCAGCATCAAAGTGCCAATTGACAAGGTTTAGTGCTTGCTAAATGCCTTATTAACATTTCAATTTGTTTCATCAGGATTCATACTCCCACATGACAAAACTTACCACACTCAGTCAATTTCATGAACACTCAACAAGCTAACGAAATGTGTGCTTAAAATTTTCAGGTTGCCATTTGTGCTGAAAAAAGTTCATGTTTACTGCAGCTGAACACCAGCTCAGGTGACGACGCATGGGTACCAGTCTCACTCTCTCCTCCTTCATGTAAAGTGGTTTCCAGCATATGTAAACCCATCTCAACAACCCTGATACTGATACTCTAAAATGGACATGTGCTCTGGAATAACAGACAATCATGGCAGGGCATGCAGAGGGCTTTCTTAGAAAGGCTGCAGCAAGAACTTCTTTCGTGCAAAGATAAGGTAATAAGGAGGGCAAGTGGAATTTTGAAATTTATTGCTGAACAAATGGAATAAAGGTAAAGTCGCTATAGTCTTACCAGACCACAGGGCTGCTTTCTCAATAGAGAGGGACGACTGTTGGTGTTTTAACCTGAGGATCACGACGCCACAGCAACGCAAACCGCTCGAGAAGGAGAGTGCTTCCAAGTAACCTCAGCCAGTGCAAGAATGGAACGCAAGCTGTTTACATCACTTTGCATGGCAAAGTTGCCATCCAGCCAGCTGACCGAACTGGTAGCGTTGTTACAACTCTTCTAGGCATTGGTGAGACCGTATCTGGAGCACAGTTGTGGTTCCTCTTACTTGAGGAAAGACATAACTGCATTTGAGGCAATTCAGAGAATGTTCGCTAGATTGGTTACAAAGAGGAAATTCTTGTCCTTTGAGGAGACATTGAGCAGTTTGGATCCACACTCATGAGAGTTTAGAAGAATGAGAGAAGATCTATTTGAGGTACACAATTTGCAAAAGGGAATTGGTGAAGTAGACATACAGTGATTCTTTATCGTGTGGGGTGTTCTGTGAACTTTCAGTCATCCAGCACCATGTGTTCTCAAAAATGGTCAGACAACAACACAGGTACTTTTATAGAACAGTATCTCTTTTCAAGATAGGTGAACAACAAAATCTACAAACAACACATTGCACTTTTTAGGTTATCTTAATGTTAGTTGGCATACATCAATTAAAATATACATGTATTTATTGTATAAAATATCATTTGTCATTATTGGTCCTGGGTATTCTATTTATCTCATATTGTATTCAACCAATTCCACCATCTATAAGCTTGTCTCAAGACAATATCCATTTCTAACAGAGAGCATTTATGCAATGATATTATTCAAGCTCCTTTAAAGTTCCCCTTTTGGGTCTTGGCTATTATTTTGAACATTGACTTTTGACTGCCTTATGGTTATCAACGTTCATTTTGCCCATTATATTACCTTTATCTCTGTCATAAGCAGTTTAACATTCTATCACTGTCAAAATTCTCCCTTAGAGTAAGCACACTCAGCTCCCAAAAAATCACTTTGACCCTTGGTGTTTACCCAAAACTTGATGTTGAGAATACCGCTCCCAAATCCTTTGGATAGCCAGCCATGCAGATACTGAGAGGTGCCCTAAGCCAACATCCTGTAAATATCAGCTTCTATTTTCTTCTCTCTAACCCCTTTAAAAGGAGTGTTGTATATCTTGGAATAACCTGGGTCGAACTTTAAGCAGCATGTTTGTTGGCAACACATTATGGTCGAAGAGAAAACCATATCTCCTGTTGCTACCATCATCATCATCTGAAAAAGAAACATTCCCAACAGACGATTATCTATTTCTTGCAGATTCTGGCACAAACGAATTCCACCAATCTCTCATTATAAATTATTTTATCCTAGTGGTTGAGAAAGTGGCAAGTTCCACTTGTACACGTGCAGGAAAACCTGACCTATTCTTGGGCTGTATTGGTGAATATTTGCAAAACTTGTCCGCTGACTTTTGTTGGTCTCACTGGCCAACCTTGAGCCGTCCCACTAAGTTTCAAACACAGTGCCCTGAAGCTGTGGCTTTTAGGTGGAAATTAACCATCATTAGTGAATCTGTCACTTGTATGGGGAAGCTGACATAAACCAAGCCTCCAAGGATTATTTTTATTTCATGTGTCATAAAACACCATTGAGTCGGCATGATCTGTATGGGTTTGAATGCCTCTGACAATGATAAGACATAAATTGTTATTCTGCTATCAATGTGAGGAGCTCTCAGTCTGCATGCACACAAAGAGACATGTCTGCCAGTGACATACATTTTTCCTTTGCGTAGCTCAGTCACGCTTGCAGCAGTTATATGAAGGTGAATATTCTGAGGAGTAGTCACGAAATTCATCATCCTTACAGTGGCCAGTTCTGAAGTATCCTTCATGGATATGGCATTTCAGGAACGCAGCTTGGAAAGAAAAAAATGGTTTGTCTACTCTCTCCCTGTTAGGGTCCTTCCGTGCAGATGTCTGTCCTCACTGATGATCTGATCCCAACTCCTGGCAACAGGATAAATCCGATCCTGGAGTGACCCCTGCCTTGATGTCCCATATCTTATGTCTTTGCACTTTGCTTCCAAGGTGGCCAATCATTGACCATTTTGACAAAAGGCTGCATAAGTACTGTGGACAAAAGACAGAAGATTATTGTGATGGAAAGCAAATAAAATAAAAAAAAACACCTTTTATTCACAGTACTTTTATACATTCACTGTCAATCTGGAATTGCCCAGAGGTCAATTTAGGGCCAACCACATTACTATGAGTCTGGTATCAAATTTAGGGTAGGTAAGGTAATGACGGCAGATTCTCTGCCCTAAGTACATCAGTATTTCAGTTGGCTTTAATTTTTGTCCACAGTCTACATTAGTCCCATGACTGTCATGATGTAAGCATTTTTATTTTTATTTTAAAACGCTTCTGGAAGATTAGCTCAGTGACGTTACCACAACATCATCACTTCCCAGTGGAAATGGAGTTAAATGGCAAAATGGGCTCCTTCTGTTCCTTTCAATAATCCTTCTAATCGGCTATCGAGGGATGTCCGAAATACTGTTCCTCAAGGTATGTCTCGAGAGATATTTTTTGGATCTACCATCACCAGCAATCCGAGAACCAAGAACAGTATTTTTCACATCTCCTCCTGTTCTCCTCCGAGAGACAATGACATGACAGACACAGGACCGCTTTTTACATGAATTCCTGAATTATTTCAAAGTTAATAATTAAACACTTGGTGACCACTATGTTCTGGTCACGTAAGTAAAATGGGAAGTTGATGAGTTGACATCAATATTAACTCTTATCAATGAATAAATATGAATCCAGAGGCATTATTCCATTACTAACAGTGAAAATTTCTTGTGCAGAAAATGAACTGGGGGAGGTTGGAAGGAATCCTTTATAATTTTGGCAGTTTTATCAGTCTGTGAGGATTGGAAACATTTGCAACATGAAATATTTGTTTATTCTTCCTTCCAAAGTGAAAACATTAAAAATCAACAAGAGCCACCTCAGCATCTGTTCTTCTCCCCATTGTTCAACAAATAGTTTCCTTTGGGTTATGTATGCATATTCCAAAAACACCACACCCACATCCCTGGCTGAGATCCACATACTCCAACATTGAAAGTGATGTTTGGATCTGCTGCTTTTGGCCTTCAGACAGCAGATTCCAGATGTAAGCAGACGAAGGGAAGGTAATGACTTACATGTTCTATAGCTGGACTGTTAATCCAGAGACCCAGGTAATCTCCTGGGGACCAGTGTTCTATCCTGCCACTGTAGATGATGAAATTTGAATTCAATGAAAATATGGAATTAAGAGTGTAATTGTGACCATCAATTATCAGGAAAAAAGTCATCTGATTCACTATGTCTTTTCGTGAACTAAACGTACTTGCCCTCTGGGCAATTAGGGATGGGCAATAAATGCTGCCTGGCCAGTGATACCTTAGTCGTGTTAATGAATAAAGAAAAAAGTAACTTCTACAGATGCACCCCTTAAAGCATACTGTCCGGATGCATAACAGCCTGGTATGGCGACTGCTCTGCCCAAGACCATAAGTAACATTAAAAGGTGGTGTGCACAGCCCAGCACATCACAGGAGCCAACCTTCCATCCATGGACTCAATTTGCACGGCTCGCTGCCACAGAAAGGTAGCTAACATCATCAAAGACCCATTGCACCCTGGTAATGACCTCCTACAACCTCTTTGGTCAGGCAGAAGATACAGAAGCCTGAACACACGCATGAGCAGGTTCAGGTACAGCTTCTTTCTGGACATTATCAGAATGGACTCGCCGCAATTAATGCAACCTGCAATGTAACCTGTATACCTCTAAGCCTTTTTGATCTGTACATCCTTTGCTTGCTGTAATCTGCCTGTACCACTTGTAAATAAAGCTTTTCACTGTATTTTGGTACACATGACAATAAATGAATCAATCAACCAAAAAAAACCCACTGAGACATGGAGAGAAGGTACAAATTCTACACGGTCAGTTGCTCAAGGGTGAAATAAAACCCACATCCTTGGCACTGCGAGGGTGCAGTGCAAACCATTTAGCCACCATGCCACTCTTCAGAGTATTGGCCTGTGTTCCCAAATTATTTGACAGGATTAGTATCGGATCACAGAGGATTCAAGATGATTATCCTGGAGTCTTAAAGCATTCGAGAGGATTAGGCTGAAGTCCCAGTTATGTTGAAAAGATTAGCCTGAGGTCACAGCGCACTTATAGAATCATACAGCACAGATACAGGTCATCCATGCCGACCAGAATTCATAAATGGATTTGTGAAACTTGCCTGAATTTGGCCTATATCCCGATAAACCTTTCCTATTGAAATGCCCAAATGTCTTTTCAAAGTTGTAATTATATTCGCCGCTAACACTTCCTCTGGCAGTTGTTCCATATACATACCACTATCTGTGTGAAAAATGTTCTTCAGGTCCTTTTTAATCTTCCTCCTTTCACCTTAAAAATATGCACTTTCAATTTGCCCCCCACTCCCTTGAAGAAAAGACCTTTGCTGTTCACGTGATCGATGGACCTCATACTTTAATCAACCTGTATAAGGCTATCCCTAGGTGTTCTACGCTCCAGGAGATAAAAGTCCCAGCCAGTCACTGTAACATCCTTGCAAATCATTTTCCAGTAACATAACATTTTTTCTACATCAAGGCGCATGTACAGCCGCAACACATCGTATCAATTCTTCTACTCAATGCTCTGACCAATGATGGCAAGTGTGCCAAATTCATTCTTCAACCCCACACCCACCCTGGTCGATCTGTGATGCCTCTTTCAAGTAACTATGTACCTGCTCCTTGAGACCTCTTTGTTCGACAGCACACTGCGGGGCTCTACCAATAAATGCGTAATTCCTGCCCTGTGTTTTCTTACCAAAATGCAGCATTTGCATTTATTTAAATTAAATTCCATCTGCCATTCCTCAGCTCACTGACCCAGTTTATCAATATCTTGTTGTACTCTTAGTTGTTCACTGTCTACTTCACCACCAATTTTGGTGTCATTCACAACTTCTCTGCCTCCTATATTCTCATCCAAATCGTTGATATAAATGACGAACAACAGTGAGCCCAGCACTGATGGTTGTGGCACACCGCTAGTCACTGGCCTTCAATCAGAAAGAACAGCTCTCTACCATCACCATCTGTCTCCAACAGGCAAGACAATTTTGTATCCAATTAGTTTGTTTTCCCTGCATCCGATGTGATCTAACCTTACTAACCAGTCGACTATGTGGAACTTTGTCAATGGCCTTACTAGAGCCCATGTAGACAATGTCTACTTCTCTGCCTTCATCTATCTTCTTGACAATCTCTTCAAAGAAATCAGTCAGATTTGTCGGACACACTTTCACACGTGCAAAGCCATGCTGACTATTTCTAATCAGTCCTTGCCTTTCCAAATGCAAATAAATCCTTTCTCTTAGAATACCTTCCAACAACTTACCCACCACCGGAGTTACTGGGATCACTGGGAACTGCAGGTGGGGATCACAGGGAGCTGGGAGTGGGCATCATGGTACGGGATTTTGTGTTTACAGTGGAACTAGGGTGCGTGGAGAGATAGGCGAGATGTTTGTCGGGGATCTGGGTACATGGTGTGTGAGGCTGGTTTTCAGGGTGATGGGGGCGATTTTCACGGGGATGTTGTTGTGTTCATGCAAGGATGGGGTGGAGTCATGTATTATGTGGTAGCGTCATGTGTTATGGAGTAGGTATGATTTGCGGGGATACTTGGATGAGAGCTGGAGGTGAACGAGGGGCACAGGGATGAGTAGTAGGAGTAATCTCTGAGTGACTATTAAAAAAGACAGGACGACAGATGGAGAAAGTAGGGGCAGAAAATAAAAACAAAGAAGAAGAAGAGAGCTGAAGAAGTGATAAAGGGAAGGACAGAGAAAGAGAGAAGACTTTAAAGACGGATAGATACAGAATGAAATGATGTTTATTTTCGAGGAAATAATCGTCGCAGAACCTTTCAGAATTGGTGGAAGAAAATGAACTATTGGCTCTACTGTAAGTTAAGAAACATTCAAACTAATTTGTTCAAAAAAAGCCCACCCTAACAGAATGGTAACGAACAAGGAATGTGTCTTGGTGATGTTGCTCGATACTTCAGTAATAGCCCAATGAGGGGAAGCAGTACTCTTCAACACGTTTTCTGCTGTTGAACATGGGAGAGGATCTACGACATGACGTTCAACAATCAGAAGAAAAATACTGAGAGATCATTGTTAAAAATGACTTGGAGGAAGATGGTGAAAATTTACATTTACACAGTGAGGTTGTTTTTATTCATTTCTACCACATTGCTGTGGTCTGGAGTAATATGTAGGCCAGACCAGATGAGGGTGGCAGCTTAATTCCCGAAAGGACATAGTGAATCAGATGATTTTCCCTGATAATTGATGGTCACAATTACACTCTTAATTCCATATTTTCATTGAATTCAAATTTCATCATCTATACTGGCCCCCAGGACATTACCTGGGTTTCTGGATTAACAGTCCAAATATAGTACATGTAAGTCATTACCTTCCCTTCGACTGCTTACATTTGGAATCTGCTGCCTGAAGGCCAAAAGCAGCAGATACAAACGTCACTTTCAATGTTGGGGTATGTGGATCTCGGCCGGGGTTGGGGGTGCGGTGCGGTTGGAACATGCATACATAACCCAAAGGGAACTAATGGTTGAACAATGGGGAGAAGAACAGATGCTGAGGTGGCTTTTGTTTATTTTTAATGTTTTCACTTTAGAAAGAAGATTAAACAAATATTTCATGTTGCAAATGTTCCCAATCCTAGCAGTCAGATAAAACTGCCAAAAATGTAAAGGATTCCTTCCAACTTTCCCCAGTTCATTTTCTGCACAAGAAATTTTCACTGTTGGTAATGGAATAATGCCTCTGGATTTATATTTATTCATTGATAAGAGTTATTATTGATGTCAATTCATAAACTTCCCATCTTACTTACGTGACTAGAACACAGTGGTCACCAAGCGTTTAATTATTAACTTTGAGCTAATTCAGGAATTCATGTAAAAATAGGCCCTGTGACTGTCATGTCATTGTCTCTCGGAGGAGAACATGAGGGGATGTTGAAAGTGTTGTTTTTGGTTCTCGGATTTCTGGTGACGATAGAGCTAAAATCTTGAGGATTAGAATTTTGGACATCTCTCGATATCCCCAATCAAAAGGATTATTGAAACGAACAGAAGGAGCCCATTTTGCCATTTAACTCGACTCCCACTGAAGTGGGAACTGATTATGTTGTGGTAATGTCACTGAGATAACCTTCCAAAAACTTTTTCGAAAAAAAAATGCTTCCCTCATGCTAGTCATGGGACTAATGTAGACTGTGGCCAAAAATAAAGCCAACTGAATTACTGATGTACTTAGGGCAGAGAATCTGCCGTCATTACCTTACCTACCCTACATTTTATACCAGATTCGCAGTAATGTGGTTGGCCCTAAATTGACCTCTGGACAATTCCAGATTGACAGTGAATGTATAGAAGTACTGTGAATAAAAGGTGTTTTTTTTTTCATTTTATTTGCTTTCCATCACAATAATCCTTTGCCTTTTGTCCAAAGTACTTTTGCAGCCTCTTGTCAAAATGGTCAATGATTGGCCACCTTGGAACCAAAATGCAAAGACAAGAGATATGGTCCATCAAGCCAGGATCGGATTTATCCTGTTGCCAGGAGTTGGGATCAGATCATCAGTGAGGACAGACATCTGCATGGAAGGACCCTAACAGGGAGAGAATAGACAAACTATTTTTTTTTTCCAAACTGCGCTCCTGAAATGTCACATCCATGAAGGATATTTCTAAACTGACCACTGTAAGAACGATGAATATTGTGACTACTCCTCAGAATATTCACCTTCATATAACTGCTGCAAGCATGGCTGAGCTACGAAAAGGAAATATGTGCCACTGGCAGACATGTCTCTTTGTGTACATCCAGACTGAGAGCTCTGCACATTGATAGCAGAATAACAATTTATGTCTTACCATTGGCAGAGATATTCAAACCCACACAGATCGTGCTGACTCAATGGTGTTTTATGACACACGAAATAAAAACAATCCTTGAGGGTTTGGTTTATGTCAGCTTCCACATACAAGTGACAGATTCACTAATGATGGGTGATTTCCACCTACCAGCCACAGCTTCAGGTCACTGTGTATGAAACTTAGTGGGACGGCTCAAGGTTGACCAGTGAGACCAGCAAAAGTCAGCGGACAAGTTTTGCAAATATTCACTAATACGGCCCAAGAATAGGTCATGTTTCCCTGCGCGTGTACAAGTGGAATTTGCCACTTTCTCAACCACTAGGATAAAATAATTCAGAATGAGAGATTGGTGGAATTTGTTTGTGCCAGAATCTGTAAGAAATAGATAATGGTCTGATGGGTATGCTTCTTTTTCAGATGATGATGATGGCAGCAACAGGAGGTATGGTTTTCTCTTCGACCATAATTTGTTGCCACCAAACATGCTGCTTAAAGTTCGACGCAGGTTATTCCAATATATACAAGATTCTTTTAAATGCGGACAGAATGAAGAAATTAAAAGCTGACATTTACAGGATGTTGGCTGAGGGCACCTCTCAGATTCTGAATGGCTGGCTATCCAAAAGATTTTGGAGCAGTATTCTCAACATCAAGTTTTGGGTAAATACCAAGGGTCAAAGTGATTTTTTTGGGAGCTGAGTGTGCTTACTCTAAGGGAGAATTTTGACAGTGATAGAATGTTAAACTGCTTATGACAGAGATAAAGGTAATATAATGGGCAAAATGAAACTTTGATAATCATAAGGCAGTCAAACGTCAATGTTCAAAATAATAGCCAAGACCCAAAAGGGGACTTTTAAAAGAGCTTGAATAATATCATTGCCTAAATGCTGTCTGTTGGAAATAGGATGTTGTCTTTAAACAAGCTCATAGATGGTGGAATTGGTTGAATAAAATATGAGACAAATGGAATATCCAGGACCAATAATGACAAATGATATTCGTTACTGTAAATACATGTATATTTTAATTGATGCATGTCAACTAATCTTAAGATAACCTAAAGAGTGCAATGTGTTGTTTGCAGATTTTGTTGTTCCCCTAGCTTGAAAAGAGATACTGTTCTGAATAAGTTCCTACGTGTTGTCTGATCATTTTTAAGAACACATGGTGCTGGATGACTGAAAGTTCACAGAGCACCCCACATGATAAAGAATCACTGTATGTCTACTTCACCAATTCTCTTTTGCAAATTATGTACCTCATACAGATTTTCTCTCATTCTTCTAAACTCTCATGAGTGTGGATCCAAACTGCTCAATGTCTCCTCACAAGACAAGAATTTCCTCTTCGTAACCAATCTAGTGGACATTCTCTGAATTTCCTCCGAAGCAATTATACCTTTCCTCAAGTTAGGGAAACCAAAGCTGTACTCCAGATACGGTCTCACCAATGCCTAGAAGATTTGCTGCAACAACGCTACCAGTTCTTTATTCAGTTCGGTCAGCTGGCTGGACGGCAACTTTGCCATGCAAAATGATGCAAACAACTGAAGTTCAATTCCTGCAAAGGCTGAGGTTACCATGAAGCACACTCCTTCTCGAGCTGTTTCCTCTCCTGAGGCGTGGTGATTCTCAGTTTAAACCACCAACAGTCATCTCTCTCTAATGAGAAAGCAGGCCTGTGGTCTGGTAAGACTATAGCGACTTTACCTTTACTCCATTCGTTCATTAATAAATTTCAAAATTCCACTTGCCCTCCTTAACAACTTATCATGCGCAAAAGTTCTTGCTGCAGTTTTTCTAAGAAAGTTCTTTGTGTGCCCTGCAATGATTGTCTGTTATTCCAGAGCACATGTCCATTTTAGAGTAGAAGTATCAGAGTTGTCGAGATGGGTTTACATATGCTGGAAACCAGTGTACATGAAGGAGGAGAGAGTGAGACTGGTACCCGTGCATCGTCACCTGAGCTGGTGTTCAGCGGCAGGAAGCATGAACTTTTTTCAGCACAAATGGCAACCTGAATATTTTAGGCACACACTTCTGTAGCTTGTTGAGTGTTCATGATATTGACTGAGTTTGGCAAGTTTTGTCATGTGGGAGTATGAATCCTGATGAGGCAAATTGAAATGTTAACGAAGCATTTAGCCAGCACTAAACCTTGTCAATGGGCACTTCGATGCTGCTGAGCAAGAATTTTACCATGCTGCTTGTGGAAGGAATGAAAGTTGAAGCGAAATGATCTTGAAGTTGAGACATCTATCGCCACACTTACCTTCACGTCTGCAATACCTCTCACCATAGCCCACATCTCTGAGAGCCCTTTTATGTGGTGCACACAAAGAAACAAATAAAGATAGTGGAAGAATGAGAACATGTTGGATGGGATAATCTGAAAGAAAGAGAGAGTGAGCATGATTGAGAGTTGGACAGTCAAACAGATAGAAATAAAGGGCAGAGAGACAGCAGAAAAATAAACAGCCAAATATGAGGCCTGCTACTGGCACACGCATAATTTCAGGCAATAACTGAAATTGTAAAGATCCTATTAGAATATGTTGAATTGTTCAGACATATGAACGTTTCAGTCAAACCAGGAATAAAGGTTAATTGTTAAGTTGTTTTAAAATAATTTGTAGCATTCGATTGTATTGTGAATTTATGAATCCGTTGTATCAGTTTGTCAACTGGTGAAACACAAGTCAACCCAAAGTTAAGAGTGGATATGGTCAATGAATCAAGTTGAAGAACATTACTTATTAATTTTCAAAACTTTTCATTTGTACCGTTTCTCGTTTTGTTTTTGAAATAATTTTATCATCCTTATTGTCACTGGGGTTGAAATCGTGTTTTGGCAGGGGCAAGAAAAGATGAGCTGTTTATTTTATCCATTCATTGTTTGTATTTTTACTTTCTGTCAGACCATATTTGTAAACATGGATAAGTGGCTGCCGGGTTGGTTCATAGTAAGCAGAGAGAAAAATTGAAGGACAACATGTCTCTTCACTTCAAGGCATATTAGAGGGATATAAAATCAATATCCTTGATGCTGCAGAAATATTGAGTGTCCTTAGTTATACTTAATATTGGTATTCAATTACAAATCAGATTTTAGATGTTTTGATTTTCCAAAGAAACTAAAACCTTCGGCTAGTGTATCCTCATCAGGATGTTGTAAGCACCAGCGAATGGGTAGGAAACTAACTGGGAGCAAGTTACAAAATTAAGATGTGGAAAAATTAAGTTATTTTTGTAAATTATGGACTTTCCAGAGTGCTAATGGTCTCAAAGGAAATTATTATAGATCTTCAATATGAGGTCATGTGTGAACCCAACAGGAGCATGAGAAAGCATCATGATAAAGGATTAATGTGTTTCTTTATTGACGTCATCAATTGCTGAATTTCACAATCATAGCAAACGAATATAATATCCCCCTCTTTAGCCCCTCTCTGAACGTACGCTGGGTTTCTGCATAAATAAATGGATTAAGACTGGAACACAAAATCTGAAGCATGTATGCATTTTCTTCAAGAATAAATGTGGAGTCAGTGAAATCAGAATCCGTGAAATAGGTCACATTTGCAATAAGAACATAGACTACGGTGATAAAATATGACATCTATAATGCTATGAATCTACCAGAGATGGCAAAGAGTAAAACAATGGACTTTCTCCGTTTCTCCATCTCTGGATCTCTCTGATTGCCTCCACTTCTCTGGGGCTGGAGTCTTCTGCGAGCTCAGTTAGCCACAATAATATGCCTAACAGTAAGAGCATTGAGCAGCAAAATGACCATGAACGGCAGGCAAGGACTAAAAGTCACCAGAATCAAGTCATATGCGACCCATGCTGGTGACTTGTAAAATGTTGATTTGATAACGCAGAACCAAGGAACGTAGTCAATTATATACAAAGGTTCAAATATAAAATACCAGGAGATATTTCTTAAATAGCTCATTGTTCAGTCTATTCCTATGATTCACAGAGCTGTTTCATTGGTGCAGTGTTTAATTTTCAAATTCTGGCAACAAATGGACACAAATCGATCAAAGGTGAAAGCGACTGTTAACCAGGCAGAGCAGTCTATGGATCCACAAATTAAAGCAATCCGCAGGCTGCAATCAGGTGTGATGGACATGAAACTGAATGGCAAATAAATGCCAGTGATCCGGTTTAGTATGACAGCAGTGATAATAACCAATAGGTCCGTCACTGCCATGGACACCAGGTAATCAGCAAGACATCTGGGCAGACCACAACTTCCTCGAGAAAAGATTAGAATAACTGCAATGTTCACTGCAAAAAAAAAAAGACAGACAGGTTGAAAGGGGGAAGTTGGGGCAGATGGTAAAAAATTACGTATTTGTGTGTACACACGTGTGTGTCTGCATGTGTAAGAGAGATAGAGACTGACAAAAGGAGTGATTATATCAAAGAAACTTAGCTAGCTTTCAGCAAAATGACCACTTTTACAGGATCGAAGTGAGATTTACAGCTTTGAGACAACACCTAGAGTACGAAAAAATTGTTTTCACCTGATAAGTTGCATGCCTGCAATAATAATCATATTGGTGGGAATGTCAAGGTGAAAAACAATTAGCCCAGCAACAATAAATGTGGAAACTATTCAAGAATGGTATGACCTGATGGACAAAAAGAAAGTCTTAATCCAGTCAAATATTGTGCAGTAATTTATTGAATACGTACACACAAATGGTTTGCAATTGAGAGAAGAGAGCTGACTTTTCTTTTACACTTTGTGGAATGGATTTTATCTAACAGACTGACATAACTCGAAGGTCATCTGATTACAAGTGAAAGGCTTAGGGAATATCTAACTCATCAACGATGTATTCTAATTCTCTGATTCTGAATCTCATTCAGAGAAATTAGTCATCGTTCTCCTGCTATGCAAAACCTCCGCAGCACGAATCTGAATTGTTGGCATTAACGATAATTGTCATGGTCATTATCATATGCTGGACACTGAAATTATGTTGTCACACTGTGTGTATTGAACACAGTGAAGGAAATATATGGTTATTTTGTAGGCAGAACAGAATATTGCTGGAAGACACTTTCCCAATTATCGTTCATTTGTCAGACAAACACAATCTCTTCTCATGCAGTGTAAATGTTGACAATTTATTTTGGCGTTTCTTGCGAATTGTCCTTATCAATGCAAAACGAGAAGCTATGCCAATTTGTGTCTGTCTCAGTTAAAAAACGAAAAGAATACAGGTAGAATGCAGTGCATTTTCGAAGAGTAGAAGGAGGAAGGAAAGAATGATACAGCAGGTGTTACTGTATAGCAGTCATAAGCAAGTAAAGGAAGAAGGGAACGGAGAAGACCAAGCTATTTCAGCGACTGAAAGCAGAAAAGCTGCACACTCCCGTTCAGGAAGGAATAGGAATCATTCAAGAATAGATCTAATTATTGTGGTCATCATTTGGCACATGTTAAAAATGTTGAATAATATTTATCCAATTAATTGTATCTTATAATATTTGGATATTATTTACCTTCTTTGTTTAATCAGTTGTTCGTTTGTGAGTATTCTATTGATACTGTCAATATCCATGGACCATCATCCATCGATCACCCAAAGAAGATTTAACAACTTAAATGCCCTTACAACATGATGTCACTGTAATACTTTCTCTCCAAGAAAACGTGCAAACGCCATAATATGATAAGATCTACAAACTGATGGTTGCATATACATTGATCCAGGTTTACAGTCTCAATAAAATAAAAGAATATAACAAAATCAGAAATTGTTGGAATAACTCAACAAGTCTGGCAGCATCCGGAGAGAGAATGCAATGTTAACGTTTTGGGCCCAGTGAACATTTTTTAGAACTAAAAGAATGTTATATGCACCGAAGAGCGAATATAATGCATCGAACAAGTACATAATTCGGATAAAGTGAAGTAATGGCACTGTTAAAGGGGAGAATTTGTGCCAAAACTACAAATTTTGTTTGTAGAAGTGAGAACATTTGTTGTTAAATTTGAAAATAAATTCTGTTCAAAACGAGAGATTATTCTTTACAGACAGACATTCTCAAACTTCAGACGGGAAATAATACGCTGTAGTGAACTTAGAAGATTTAATACCGATGAAATAAAGATGCCCTGCCTTAACTTGCAACATTGATACAGCTCACAGTGATTCCCTTCACCACAACTGAAGGCATTACCTGGAATCCCGACAGCTGTAATGACGGGACAGTAAATGGCAAACAGCAGACCTTTTGGTGTCCCGTGCATTTCGGTCAGGAACTCATTTGCCTTTCTGAATGTGGATGTATGCATCATGGCAGTCTCCAGGGAGATAATTAGTTCATTTGATTTTTTTTAAAAATTCTACTAATTGATGCAAATAAGGTAACGCATTTTGTTTTGCTTTTCATTGAAAAGAATCTTCTTCAACATACCGAATTCATACCTGAAGTGAAATTCCAGAATTTTTAGAATGATAGAAGTTAGATTTAATTCTATGATGTAAAGGAATATAAAATTAATGGTGACAAAGTTAAAAACAATCGCTGCACATGAAGAATTTTCAGAGTTCGCGGTGATTTTGGCGCATTGGTTTTCTGACAAGAAATGTCCGGTCTGGGAGGCAAATACAGCCATGTTTTCTGAAGTTTTCGACATTCACAATTCTTCAACCATGTGATCACAGCTGACAGGCAACATGGTTCAACAGTATTTTGAAACTGTACGTTCACTTTTGTACAATTAACTGGATTCATTGTAGTAGTTCCAGTTGAACATAAATCCTTTTGGATCGCTTAAAGGAACTTTTTATTTTCATTCTCGGGGACTTTCAGTACGGATTTATCGAAGTCATTGATACCAAGAGTTAGATTTAGATTTATTTAATATTGTCACTTGTACCTAGGTACAGTGAAAAATGTGTATTGTCGCCATGTTGTGGCACCACATAGAGTCTCGTATAAATAATAAGATAAATAAACAGCATATTCTTACTAAATTGATATTAAATTAATATTACTGAAAGAGCTTCAGCAATTCCTCTTGCCCGTTCAGTAGACTTCACCCGTTCTGCTCCTCCAGTCTCTATCCTTCCACATCGTCCCTCGGGTCCGAGCAATTTGCTCTTGCTCTACTGTCATTGGTTCCGCCGCTTCAGCGCCTGCCGCCTCCGAACTGGAGATAGTTTCACTGGGCGAGACAAACACTTCCTCAGATGCGGTTCTGAGTCGACCTAGGTCTTTCGACGCCGCCATCCGGGATGGAGGAGCTTGGAAATGCGCAGGACTCCACCCTCCTGCAGGAGAACATGAGGGCGACCCCGTCCCAGGGTCTCCAACAGCCAAAAGATAAACATTACTGAGCTGGAAAGACAATGATGACGCTGTGAGGATGCGGCAGAATACGCCGTTTGAGCCCATGAGTGCCCGACCACCGTACGCAGGAGTACAACGCTACTAAACCTACTCCCGCCACCTGGAGATTTAAAACTGATTGATGTAACTGTCGGTGTGTTGCGGTGAACATTGGGTGGTTGATTCAACTTCAGAAATATTGTGTAGGTTTTGAAGAAGTGTGGTTAAAAGCTGAGTAGATCTGTGTTGATTATCTACGATCATGTTCACAGCATCACAATTAACTTCCAGTGTCCTGTTTAAATCCATACTTGCATACGCCTTTGTAACACTGCATTTTTCAATTCATGTTGATCTTTTCTCGTTAAGCTTTATTACGTTGTAAATTAGTCATAGACCAGAGATAAATGCAGAATGCGTTTATCAGGTAATTTCTTTTTCAATGTGGAATTTGGGTTGGAAGAGGAAGGAACCGTTGCAACAAAGGTTTCATGCAAAGTCTCCAGGGTTATAGGTAAAAATGCTTGGAAAAAAAAATCGATCGAGAGGCCGACCTGCGGTAAGCCTACATTCCACGTTGCCTACAACAGTTAAGAAGGTCTTTCGGCGCATCATGTCGTTACTGGTCAAAAACAAACACTCATCTATTCTAATCTCGTGTACAGCACTTGACTCATAGCCAACTTTACCATTGCGTCGCAAATGCATATCTACACTTCTTAAAAGTTATGACGATTACTGACTCCAACACCCTTACTGGCAGTGAGTTCTGGATCCCCATCCGTCGCTGGGTGAAAGAGATAAACTTTTCTCGCATGATTTGTAAAGCTCCTGTATCTTATATCCAATTTGTGCCCCTGGTAATTGACCCCTTCACGAAGAGGAAAATGTCAATCCTGTCTACCGCACATAATTTTATATGTCTCACTTATGGCCCCACCGTTCTTCTCTACTCCAAGAGAAACAACGCTATCCAATCTGTCCGCATGAGTGAAACTCTCAAGTCCTGGCAAAATGCGAGAAAATCTCTTAAATACCCTTTCCAGTGCAATCAAACCCCTCATTTAATATGGTTTCCAGAACTGTGCCCAAAATTATGTCTTTTACTTAAACAACGCCTTATATAATTCCAGCATAAACTCTATGATTCTAAAGTTTATTCGTCAGCTAATGATGGCAATTCTCCCATAGTCCCGTAAAGGGTCCCGACCCGAAACATCGACTTTCCTGCTCCTCTGATGCTGCGTGACCTGCTGTGTTCCTCCAGCTCCACATTGTATCGACAATTGTCCCAAATGCCTTCTGAACCACTTTATCGACCTGTTCTGATATCTTAAAGGACTGGTGTGCACGCACAATGAGATTATTCTGTTCCTTGTGCTTCCTAATGATCTACTGTTCATTACGTCCTCTAGCTCCTTGTTTGCCCTGTCCAAATAAATCACGTTTCAGTTATCTGGATCAAATTCTATTTACCATTGATCAGCCCACATGAGCAACCCGTCCATATTTTCCTGTAATCTATCACAGATAGCAAAGGCCCGAGCATTGTTCTCTACTGAAACACACTAGACAAAGAACAATAGAATAAAAGAGAAGAACAGCACAGGAACAGGCCCTTGACCCTCCAAGCCTGTGCTGATCATCATACCCTGACTAAAACTGAAAAAAAAAACCTTCTACCCTTTTACGGTCCATATTCCTTATTCCCTCCCTATTCATCTCACCATCCAGATGCCTCTTAAATATAGCTAATGTGCCTGTTTCCACCACGTCTTCTGGCAGTGTGGTCCAGGCTCCTACCACTTGTTAAAATCCTCCATCGTAGATCTCCCTTAAAATTTCCGCCTCTCACATTTCACCTGTGCGACCTTGTAATTGAAAAGTCAACCCTGGCGTGGGGGACAT
>NC_063339.1:87106916-87109150 GCF_021869965.1 Rhincodon typus
TTATGCAGCCACTGACTGTTCTGTCTGGTTCACCGTCACTTTCACCTTTGATCGATTTGTGGCCATTTGTTGCCAGAAGCTGAGAAGTAAATATTGCAGTGAGCAAACGGCGACTGTGGTTCTGGGAACAGTGACTGTACTGAGCTGTTCAAAGAACATTTTCTGGTCTTTTATGCTCACTGCTCGCTATTGGCTGTGGAACACCCCCTGGTTTTGTGATGTAACAAGCGACGTTCTATTCTCTCGTGTCTGGACCACAATCGAGTTCCTCCACCACATTCTAACTCCGACTCTCCCATTTTTCCTGATCCTGATGCTCAATGTTTTCACCGTCAGACACAGTTTAGTGACCAGCAGAGCCCGCAGGAGACTCCGGGCTCACACCAATGGGGACGGTCAGGGTAACACTGAAATGACAAATTGAAAAGAATCCATCATTTTACTGTTTGTGATCTCGGCCAATTTCATCCTGTTATGGTCAATGTTAATGGTGTATTCTATATGGTACCGGATGCGGTATTTGGGGTATGACTCTGTGCATCTGGATTGGTTTTTGCAGGAATTGGGCTTCATGCTGCAGCTCCTCAGTTGCTGCACAAACACCGCGATTTAAGCTGTGACCCAGACTAAGTTCAGGCAGCAGCTGAAGAATGTGCTGAACTATCCCTTTACCCAAATTCATCAATCAATCAAATTCACTCATTAATCAATCCATCCAGGATTTTCTCATATCAGTTCAATGTTTCAGCAATGAAGCAGCCTGTCGCTGTGGTAACAGACTGAGGGTAGCGCTGGTTTATCCAACCTTATCCTGCAGGGGGTTACAGGGAAACGTGTCAATGTTTCTCTCAACTCACAGGCCAAAGAGAAAAGGCACCATTCCACTGCCTGCATCCATAACTTCAATACGTAATTAACGTTCATTAAAAAGCGCCAAGCAGCACAGCAAACTATATTGTTGCTTGTCTTTGTGTTGAAGAAGCTAAGCTGGAGAGAGACAGACTTGGCCCTAAGGGAATGGGAGGATTTCGGGACTGAGCTCAGGAGTAGGGTTTAAGTCACTCTGTCCTTGCGTTCACCTCTGGTATATCTCTGTCTCTTTCTCTCTCTCCTGTCCCTCCTCGCTTGCTCTCTCCCTCTCTGACCCACATTTCTCTGTGCTCCCCATCCCTCTCTCCATTCCCTTCCTTCTCTCTTTCCACCCACCTTTTCCAAACCACTCCCTCCCTCTCTCCCTGCGTCCTGTCTCTCTCTCCCTCCTCTTTGAACGTCCGCACCCTCTTCTCTCACCCCATCCCCCACTCTGTATTTTTCCTTCTGACCCCATCTCTCCCTAATCCTCTATCACAGTCTTTCTCTCTATCCGTCCCCCTCCCCCTCTCTATCTCTCTCCTCATCCCCCTCTTTCCCCTTTGTCTCTCTCCTCCCCCCTCGCTCTCACCTCTCACTCTGCCTCTGTTTCCTTGTCACTACTTCTCTATCTCTGACCCACATTCTCTCTCTCTCTGCCCCGTCATCCTTGTCCTCCTCTCTCCCTTCGAGTCCCATCACTCAACTCGATAACCGCCTGGCTCCCTGTCCCCCATCCCCCTGGCCCCCTGCCCTGTATCTGTCTCCCTGGGCCCCGTCCTCCTGTCACCCAGCCCTTGCCCTTATCACTCTCTCTCTCACTCCCTGTCACTCTGTCTTTCCCTCTCTCCATCCCCGTCCCTCACACCCTTGCTCCCTCCCCATCCCTTGCTCTCTCGATCCCTCCCCGTCCTTCGCTGCCTCGCTACCTTCCTGTCCATCCCCCAGTCCCTTTCCCTTTCTCCCTCCCTGACCCTCCCTGTCCCACTCCCTGTCCCTCCCTCCCTGCCCCTCGCACCCTCCCCGTCCTTCGCTCCCTCGCCCCGTCACACGCTCCCTCGCTCTGTCCGTCCTTCCCTATGCCTTGCTCCCTCGCTCCGCCCCTCGATCCGTCCTTTGATCACTCGCTGCCTCCCCATCCCTCAATCCCTTGCTGTCCCTTGCTCCATCCCCGTCCCTCACTCCCTCACTCGCTCGCTCTCCGTCCCTCCCTCCCCGTCCCTCTCTTCCTCGCTTGCTCCCTCCCCGTCCCTCGCTCACTCCCTCCCCCTCCCTCCCCGTCCCTCGCTCCATCGAGGCGTCCTTTGCTCCCTCCCCAGCCCTCGCTCCCTTGCTCCATCCCTCCTTCCCCATCACTCGCTCCCTCCCCGTCAATCGCCCTCCCG
>NC_063339.1:87109160-87118916 GCF_021869965.1 Rhincodon typus
CCCTCTCTGTCCCTCATTCCCTACTTCTCCATCCCTCGCTCCCTCCCTAACCGTCCCTCGCTCCATCCCTCGCTCACTCGCTCCCTTTCCGTCCCTCGCTCCCTCCCCATCCCTCGCTCCCTCGCTCGATCACTCCCCATCTCTTGCTCCCTCGCCATCCCTCGCTCCGTCCCTCCCAGTCCCTCGTTCTGTCCCACCTTCCCAATCTCTCGCTCCCTCTCTCCCTCCCTCACTCCATCCCTCACTCACTTGCTCCCTCCCCATCCCTCACTCCCTTGCTCCCAAACAGTTCCTCGCTCCCTCCCCATTCCTCGCTTCCTCCCCGTCCCTTACTCACTCGCCTGCTCCCTCCTCATTCCTCGCTCCCTCCCCATGCCTCGCTTCCTCTCTCTCTCACCGTTCCTCACTCCCTTCCACTCCCTCGCTCCCTCACTTGCTCCCCATCTGTCTCTCACTCCCTGCCTCGCTCCCTCTCCATCGCTCCCTCCCCGTCCCTCGCTCCCTCCCTCTCTCCCCGTCCCTCGCTGCTTAACTCCCACACCATCCCGTCCTCCCTCACGGTCCCTCGCTCAGTCCCTTCCTCCCCATGTTCTCCCTCCTCACTCCCCCCTTGTTCTGTCCCTCCCTTCCTGTCCCTCGCTCTGTCCCTCGCTCACTCCGTCCCTCCCCATCCCTTGCTCCCTTGCTCCGAACGTGTCCCTCGCTCCCTCCCTGTCCCTCGCTCCCTCTCCATCCCTCACTCCCTGTCCCTCCCTCCCTGTCGCTGTCCCTCGCTGACTCCCCGTCCCTCACTCACTCCCCATCCGTCTCTCCCTCCCCATCCATCGCTCCCACACTCGCTCCCTCCGCATCCTTGCTCCCTTGCCGTCCCTCACTCACTCCTCGTCCCTCGCTACATCCTTCCCCGTCCCTCGATTCCTCCCTCAATCCCAGTCCCTTGCTCCCTTGCTCCTTCCCTCGCTCCGTCCTTTGCCCACTAGCTCCCTTGCTCTCTCCCCACCCCTCTCTCCCTCACTGCCTCCCCGTCCCTCACTCACTCCCCGTCTCTCGCTCCCTCTCTGTCCCTCGCTACCTCCCTCACCCTCCCTCATTCCCTCCTTCTCCGTCCCTTGCTCCCTCCCTCCACGTTCCTCGTTCCCTCCCTAACTCCCTGTCCGTCGCTCCCTGGCTTCCTCTCCTTCGCTCCATCCCTGTTGCTCCCTCCCTCGCTCCTTCCCTGTCGCTCCCACCCTCACTCCCTCCTCGCCCCTCCATACGTTGCTGTCTCCCCATCCCTCGCTCCCTCCCCATCCCTCACTCCCTCGCCATCTCTCACTCCCTCACTACCTCCCCATCCCTCGTTCCCTCTCCGTCCCATGCTCCTTCCCAGTCCCTCGCTCCCTCCCTGTCCCTCGCTCCCTTGCTCACTCCCTCCCTGTGCCTTCCCCCCTCACTCCCTGTCCCTCATTCCCTCCCTCCCTGTCACTCGCTCCCTCATTCCATCCCTCGCTCTCTCGCTCCGTTCCTCACTCCCTCGCTCACTTTCTTCCTCGCTCCCTCCCAGTCCCTCGCACTTCTGCATTCCTCGCTCCATCACTCCGTCCCCATCCCGCACTCCCTCCCCGTCCCTCCCTCACTCCCTCCCCGTCCCTCGCTCCCTCCTTGTCCCTTGCTCCCTCCCTACCCGTCCCTCGTTCCATCCCTCCCGCCCCGTCCCTCGCTCCCTCGCACCATCTCTCACTCACTCCCAGTCCCTCGCTTCCTCGCTCCCAACCCATCCCTCGTTCCCCGTCCCTCGTTCCCTCGCTTCGTGTCTCTCCCACCCCATCCCTCACACCCTCTCTCGCTCCCTCTCTGTCTGTCACTCCCTGCCCCTCTCCCTCCCCGTCCCTCACTCCCTCCCTCTCTTCCAGTCCCTCGCTGCTTAACTCACACACTGTCCCGTCCTCCCTCACTGTCCCTCGCTCAGTCCCTTGCTCCCCCTTGCTCCCTCCTCGCTCCCCCTTCGTTCCCTCCCTCCCTGTCCCTCGTTCTGTCCCTCGTTCACTCGCTCCCTCCCCATCCCTCACTCCCTCGCTCCAAACCCATCTCTCACTCCCTCCCCATCCCTTACTACCTCGCTCCCTACCTGGCCGTCCCTTGCTCCTTCCCTCGCCGTCCCTCGGTCCCTCCCTCCCTCCCCATCCCTCGCTCCCTTCCCTTCCATCAGTCCCTTTCTCGCTCCCTCTTCATCCCTCACTCCATACCCATCCCTTGCTCTCTCGCTCCCTCTCCTTCACTCCGTCCCTGTTGCTCCCTCCTTCACTGTCCCTTGGTCCCCCCTCCCTCCCTGTCTCTCGCTCCCTCCCTTGCTCCCTCATGGCCCATCCCTCGCTTCGTCCTTCGCTCTCTCACTCTGTTCCTTGCTCACTTGTTCCCTTGCTCGCTCCCTCCCCATCCCTCACTCCCTCGCCGTCCCTCGCTCTCTCCCCATAACTCGCTCCATCCCTCACCATCCCTTGCTCCCTCCCTCCCCGTCCCTCGCTCCGTTCCTCACTGCCTCGCTCTGTCCCTCGCTCACTTTCTTCCTCGATCCCTCCCCATCCCTGTCTCGCTCCTTTTCCATCTCTCCCTCCCTCCCCATCCATCGCTCCCTCCCTCCCTCCGAATCTCTCTCTCACTCGCCCCGTCCATCACTCACTCACTCCCTCACTCCCCACCCCGTCCCTTGATCCCTCGCCATCCCTCGGTCTCACTCCTTCCCTCGCTCCCTCCTGGTCCCTCACTATCTCCCTCCCCGTCCTTTGCTCCCTCCCTTCCCGTCCCTTGGTCCTTCCCTCCCCCATCCCTCACTCCCTCGCCGTCTCTCTCTCCCTCCCCGTCCCTCATTCCCTCCCTCCCTCCCGCCTTCCCGTCCATCCCTCCCTCCCTCCCCGCCCCTTGTTCCCTCGTTCCCTCCCTGTCGCTCCCTCCCTGTCACTCACTCCCTTGCTCCCTCCCCGTCCCTCGCTCCCTCTCTCCCTCCCTGTCCCTTGCTCCATGTCCCGGTAATTCTCCCTGTCCATGTCCCTCGCTCCCTCCCAGTCCCTCGCTCCCTCACTGTCTGTCCCACCCTGTTCCCCTCCCTGACCCTCCCTGTCCCCCTCCCTGTCTCTCTCTCCCTCCCTGTCACTCCCTCCCTGTCCTTTGCTCCCTCCCTCTCCCTCCTCCTCTTTATCCGACCCTGTCCATGTCCCTCGTTCCCTCCTTGTCCCTCCCTCCCTGTCACTGTCCCTTACACCCTCCCTTTCCCTGGCTCCCTCTCTGCCCTTCCCTCCCTGTCCCTGTTACTGTCCCTGTCCCACCACTACTAGTTTCATCCCCGCCTCCTTGACCTGTCCATCTTCCATCCCACCTACCCGCCCCTCCCTCCTCACTGACCAACTCCCATCCCAACTCCCTACCTACACTCACCTTCACTAGCTTCATCCCTGCCTCCTTGACCTGTCCGTCTTCTCTCCACCTATCTGCTCCACTATCCACCTTCTGTCACCGCCTCCCCCTCTCTCTATTTGTTTCAGAACACCCTTCCTCTCCTCCACTTCTGACGAAGAGTCCAGACCTGAAACGTCAGCTTTTCTGCTCCTCTGATGCTGCCTGGCCTGGTTCCACACCTTGTTATCTCAGACTCCAGCATCGGCAGTTCCTACTAACCCCAAAGGGTATCATTTATCTTTTGTGACCTCTCTATGTACAGGGAGCTTGTAGAGTCTACCACTGGGCTGGGTACTTCCCATCACAAGTTGGTACCTCAGGGTATACAATGCCTCATAGACACTGGGAACAACAACGTGATTAACTCAGGAATGTTTATTTTGCTTTTGGTACTGATTTTCACATCTTTTAATGTGGGTCATAATTTTTTGGGGTGGGTGCAACAAAGTAAAATTGTTTCTCAGAAATTGAATTTGTTTGTTCTGAGATTTTACCCTGTACAGACAGTGATGATGTTTGTAATAGAAAGAAAGACATTGAAGATGCGAGAATCAAATCAAACACAGTGTCAAGATCCAACAGGGTTATTCAATTAATCGGGACCAGAAGGGAATATGTTTATGTGGTATGTCTGTGGGAAAAGATTTCAAACATCAGTGTGAGTGGTAAAGCGCCAACACACACACACTGACACACCTGATTCTGAATGTTCCAGTGAACTAACTGCAGAAATTATTCAACATCATCCAGTTAACATTCTGAAAAATAAAAAAATTCCACAGAGCAGAGAAACTGTACACACATTGTGTTTATGGACAAGGATTCAACAGATCATCCAATCTGGAGAGATGCCAGGAGATCAGCATTATGGAATTACCATGCAAAGGTGTGGATTGTGCGAAAGGATACAAATACCCAGGCCAGCTGGAAGCTCACCGTCGTAGTCACTCCAGGGAAAGACCATTCACCTGCTAAATGTGTGTGAAGGGATTTTCTCAGTCATCGAGTCTCGTGTCACAACAGTGGGTTCACACTGACAAGAGATCTTTTAAATGCTCTGACTGTGGGAAAAGCTTTAGGAGCTCTAAAGATCTAATTCAATGTCGAACTGTTCACATGAGGGAGAACTCTTTCAGCTGTTCTACATGTGGGAAGGAATTCACTTGGAGATCCAGCCAAATGTCACACAAAAGTCTTCACGGGGAAGCAAGCTTCATGTACTCTTCATGTCTGGGAAGTAATAGAATTCACGGTCCAGTCTAATGTCACACAATCGAGCTCACACTGGAGAGAAAGTGATATCTGCTATGTTTGTAGGAGGGGATTCACGTCTTCATCCATTCTAATGTCCACAATCAGGTCACACTGGAGAGAGATCTTTTACCTGCCCTGTGTGTGGGAGGGGATTCACATCATCGTCCAGCCTAAGGTCACATAAGCAGTCTCACACTGGAGAGAGACCGTTCATCTTCTCTCAGCGTGGGAAGAACTTCAGTCAGTTTAGTCAGTATCTAGCCTCACTAAACATCGATGTGTTCACAGCAGGGAGAATCCATTCACCTGCTCCATGTGTGGGAAAGGATTCACCTGTTCTTCCCACCTCACTTTTGACAGGCTTGTCACACTGGAGAGAGACCATTCGTCTACTCTGTGTGTGGGAAGGGATTTATTAAATCAGCACAGCTTCTGATACACCAGCATGGCGACATTAGAGAGAGACCGTACACCTGCACTGAGTGTGGGAAGGGATTCACTCGGACATCTGATACTCAGTGAATACCAGCTATTCACAGTGGGGAGAAACATTTTACTTGCGGAGATAGTAGGAACTGCAGATGCTGGAGAATCTGAGATAACAATGTTTAGAGCTGGATGAACAGAGCAGGCCAAGCAGCATCAGAGGAGCAGGAAAGCTGACGTTTCGGGCCTAGACGCTTCTTAAGAAAATGACCCTTCAGACCCTTCTTCTGAAGGCTGGAGGTCCAGAGTGCTTCCGGTCCTCCAGCTCTTCCCATTGGTCAAATTACTGAATTGTGACGGATCTCCCCAGAATGGGTTTGCTGGTGTTTCATCAAATCATTGCTGCTTCTAAAGATCTTCTCACAGTCAGAGCATTTAAATGGTCTCTCATCAGTGTGAATAAGCCCATGTCCGCTGAAATTGGAGGGCCGAGTGAATCCCTTCCCAAACACGGAGCAAGTAAAATGTTAGATAACAAGGTGTAGAGCTGGATGAACACAGCAGGCCAAGCAGAATCAGAGGAGCAGGAAAGCTGACGTTTCGGGTCTAGACCCTTCTTCTGAAGAAGGAGAAACAAGTGAAGCAGTTACATGGGACAATTAGCATCTGCATGCTCTTCTCCATACTGCACACCATTCTCATTAACAGGATATTAGAAAGGGAAGATTTGCAGACAGAAATCTCAAAATGACCATCACATGAAGATATAATGAAGTCACTGAAATAACTGGGACTTTAATATCATAATCTTCCATCTTGGCTGTTCCTTTACTCTCAATGATTCAAAATCCTGGAATTTCTCCCAAACAACATTGTGGGTGACCCTACACCTCAAAGACTGCAGTCCCAGAAACCACCATCTTCTCAAGGAGGACAACTGGGATGGGCAATAAGTGCTGACCTAGGCATTGATACTAAACCCCATGAATTGAGTTAAAATGAGGGAAAATCACATCCAAGACTGATCCATGTTCATTCTGACAGTAAGTAAAGTGGGAGGGTCAGAGGGTTTCTTTCTGGTGGACTGTCCGCTCTCACTACTTTGCTTCCAGTGAGGCTGATGCTCTTTGAGCCTGGGACTACACATTTCCAAGGAAATGATCCCCAAAAGCTGATGAAGTAAATTTATTTTATCCTGGATAGGAAATGATGTTTTCCTCACCGTTCCATTCAGATCAGAAGTAAATATGTTTGTCTTTGTTCCATTGAGTCTCTAGCCAAATCAACTCAATTAGTCTCCGTCAGTATTTATGCTCCACATCCTCCCCTTTTGTCTCCCCCATCAGTAGATTCTTCTATGCCTTTCTCCCTCACGTATGGATCCAACTTCTTAAATATATTCCTCTGTTTACCTGCATCTCGCGCTCTTGGAATGTATTGCACATTCTGACCTGTCGCAGGGTAAAGAAGTTTCTATTGACATCACTACTGGATTTTTAAAACCCTTCATCATTTTAAAGGCTTCCGTCAGATCATCCGTTAGTCTTCTCTTTCCTCAAGAAAAGCTCCCCAGACTTGCTTGAGGGTTGCATGTTTTTAGTTCTGTTAATGTCTTTTTGAATCTGTGTGACACGTTTCCAGTCCCTCTATTTCCTTTGTCCAAATGGCAATGACAAATGTTGACAGTTCTCCCAGTGGAGTCAAACTTTGGTTTCAAATAAGTGCAACATCATTTTCCTCCTTTTGAATTCTATCTCTGTAGAAAGGAGCCCAAATATGGGCTGTGCCTTTGCAGAAAAATGTTAAGTTCCGAGAGAAGTTTGAGACTGGAATTACAGGAATGTCATCAGGGATTGTTCAATCCCAACACCCCTGCAAATTTATATGCATCAAGGAACCTCCAATTTTAAAAAGAAAGCAGTGAATATATTGGTCAGGATGATAAACGAACTGGAATAATTAATTTCAGGTGCAGTTCAGGAGAACCTTGCAATCTGGTATCCACCTATGTTGTAGTTAAAACATGGAATGTTGAGATGATATGAATAAGTTGATATCTTTCCTTGGCAATACTTACATTTTGTTTTTGTTTTCGGAAACCGCATTTGATAATCTGGTCACTACCTGACAGATCAGCACCACATGGGGAGATGTTGACACAGACATCCATTTTGATAAATGCACCTGAATGTTAATATGTGCCATGATGTCGGACAATCAGTGGATGTGCAGATATAATATGTTATATATGAAAAAAATGGCATGTAAATTCAAGGTGAACCCGCACTGCAGAGAGGGTCCCAAACACATGCAGCTCCTTGAGAAACAGCCGGACATGAAATGGTTAATGTGGTCAGGGGTAATGAGAGGGCATTGTGACATCATCAAGACAGTGACACGTTCTCCCGAGAGAAACTGACCTGAAACAATCAGGAGAGAATTCAACCCACAGGGAATGGTCAGAAAGTCAGTGAGGTTCATTAGGAATGGGTTAAAAACTTAGACTGGAATAAACAAGAACTGTCCACATTTTGGACACAGGTAAATAAAAAGATTGGAGAATCTTTACACGCATATTTGATCTGTTGCTTGAAAATCATGTATCTGTGTACGAGTAATTTATAAACTCTTGGCACTCCTCAGGAGAAGAACAGGTCAAATCGATGTGACCCCAGCAGGGGCCAGAACAGAACTGGAAAATAACAAAGTGCAAATGACAGAGGAGTGATAAAGAGAACCACACCCCTTCAACGTGTGGTCTGTAAATGTCCTGTTCTGGTTTCCTCGCTAATTAGCATATATTAATTTAAATATGATAACTATTTTATTTGCTTTTGAGTCATTGGCATCGCTGGGTAGGGCCAGATTTATTGCCCATCGCTAATCGCCCTGGAGAGGATGGGGCCAGCTATAGTCCATGTACTGTTTGTAGATCCACAGTGCCATTAAGGGAGACTTCCAGGAATTTGACCAAGTGACACAGGAGGAACATGACATATTCCCAGGTCAAAGTCAGAAGTCACACAACACCACGTTCAATCCAACAGGTTTATTTCAACTCATAAGCTTTCAGGGTGTTCCTCCTTCGTCAGGTGAAGCGCTACTTTATTACTTTGTTACACTTCATAAGAAAGTGATAAAGTCAGGTGCAGCGTTCAGAAAGCTTGTGATTTCAAATAAACCTGTTGATCTATAACCTGGTGTCATCTGACTTCTGACTTTGTCCACCCCAATCCAACACCAGCACCTCCACTTCACATTTCCAGGTCAGCACGGCATGTGGCCTAGAGGGGATCTAGCAGGTGGTAGCATTCCCATGTGACTGCTGCCCCTGTCCTTCTGAATGGTGAAGACTGCAGATTCAGAAGGTGCTGTTGAAGGAGCCTTGCTGAGTCACTGCAGTGCATCTTGTAGATGTACAGACTGCTGCCACTGTGTATCAGTGGTGAAGGGAATACAGGGATATAGCTGGGGTGCAAATCAAGTGGGCTGTCTGTGTTCGATTGTATTAAACCTGATGTAAGTCTTTTGAAATAAAATAAAGCAAACATTGCCATATGAAACTGTCCACAAAGTGAAATATTTGTTTTTGACAGTTACCTCTGGATCAGACTAGTGAATGGAAGGTAGTCAAGTTGGGAAATGATATCAAAGTGGGAATAAAAGATATGTCCTGGAGACATTCACATTAGGTTAGACATCAGTAGAAAGTGATAAAGTCTCAGACGAGACTGCTTCAGAAAAAATTCTTCCCACTGCCAGCACTAACCCCTATTACACTCTTTCCTGACCAATATATGTATGATACATGTAGTTATTGAAAATGAAAATTAACATTTTGTCAACACTCCCCATGTCATCACTGTTGGTGAAATATAATTTCTAGCCCAGACCCTTCTTTAACTTCACCCTGGTGCATCCTGTGTGGTTACAGCAAAGGCAGAGACAGGCTGCTCATACCCCTGCTCCCGCTGCTCTGGATCTCAGTGTTGTACGTTTACCAAATACTGTTTTATCTTTACCAATGTAGAATAAACCTAAACCTGAACCTGATGGTTCACTTCCAGTCAGGAACAGATCATTGATTTTCTGAAGAAGGGTCGAGGCCCGAAACGTCAGCCTTCCTGCTCCGCTGATGCTGCTTGGCCTGCTGTGTTTGTCCAGCTCTACGCCTTGTTGTCTCGTATTCTCCAGCATCTGCATTTCTTTACTCAGAGAGTAGTAAGGGTGTAGAATTCCCTGCCTGCAAAAGTAGTAGACTCGCCAACTTTAAGGGCATTTAAATGGTCATTGGATAAATATATGGATGATAATGGAGTAGTTTAGGATAGATGGGCTTCAGATTGGTTTTAATGTTCGGCGCAACATCGAGGGCCGAAGGGCCTGTACTGCGCTGTAATGCTGTATGTTCTATGTTCTATGCAGTTCCTACTACCTCTGAAGCCTATCAATGAGGTTTCTCTGAAACAGACAAGGTGAATATTGAAAAACATTTAAAAAAAACTGCAAATGCAAGGAAATCAGAAACAAAAACAGAAATTGCTGGAAAAATTCAGCAGGCCTGGCAGCATCTATGACAGAAATCAGAGTTAACCTTTCGGGTCCATTGACCCTTTGAGTGACCAGATGCAGTTGACCATTCCC
>NC_063339.1:87119416-87171232 GCF_021869965.1 Rhincodon typus
AAAGAGCATAAGATAACACACGAAAAGAAAGGTAGCTTGTGAAATCAAGGTGAACGATCTGGTAATTTATGGGACTGGCACAGGGGAATAGTGACCATAAAAGCTTCCATCTTAGCATTAAATTAGCAACTAATTCATTCGTGTCCATCAGGGATGGGAACCTGTCATCTGATCAGGACCTACGGAAGACTCTGACCTCAATGGGAAGAAAGAGAGCACTAGGCAGGGGCGAAGAACAGCCCATGCTTTCAGTGGGAGAGGCTGTAGCCTCTATATAGTTACCTGAAGGGGTTCCTTCCTTGTTCTTTTGTTCAGAGCAATTAAATAAGAGGCTGTTTTAAGAGATTGTGCAAATCAGCTGTTCACTAGCTTCTGTGGTGCAATTGGTCAGCGCTTGCAGCTCGTAAACGCGAGGTTGCTGATTCGAGGTCACAAAGGCAGGAGCAAGCTCTGTTCTATTTCTACCAGTTCCGTTTTTCACGATATAGCTCTGGGTTTTTAATGCTGTGAGGAAAATGCTCCCCAAACGGAAATCTTATCCAGTGAGTGACAACAAAGGTGTTTCGTTGTTGTTATAATGGCTAACGGAAACAGCTGTGGATGTTGGGAATCTGAAACAAAACAGAAACTATTGGAGAAACTCAACAGTTTTGGCAGTATCTGTGGGAGAAAACAGTTCTGAAGAAGTTCTGAAACGTTAACCCTGATTCTCTGCCGACAGATGCTGTCAGAGTTTTTTCTGGCAATTTCTGTTTTTATTTTAAAATGATCCTATTCCACCTGTTGGGATGAAACAACGGGCCCAGCATGTACTGAATTTAACCCTTTCGAAATCTGTAAAGTGATTGGATTCAAACAAACCCAATAATGAGTCACTCTTCCTGAGCTCCACAGGTGAGAGACCTGGAAAGGCGAGTGGGTAGTGCGCTGCTGCAGTCGTGGCCGAGTGGTTAGGAGATGGAGTCTGATAACCCCTTGGGGTGTGCTAGGCATTTTTGAACCCTACTAACTGCGGTTGAGCGCTGAGGGCAAATCGGAAGGGAGTTTGCTTCCCGCCTCCTTGTTTGCAACATGAATCAACGGAAGGTTGGGGGAAAAATATTCAACCCAGATCGCCAATAGTAAGAATATGCAAGTCACTGCCTGTCGGAGTGGAACAACATTGGAGTTGAGACATGTTCAGATGTACACTTGAGGCTGTGAACGAAGTGCTGGGAAATGAGAATAGAATACTCAGGGTCTTGAGTTAAACTGCTGCAGACCTGAAGGGTCTCTCTTCAGTGCTGGAGATCTGTTTGTGAAGTGACAGGACAACGCTTGCAAAATACACTCCTGTCTGTCAGGCACGTTATCCATTGAGATTGGGAATAACCGGGTCTGTGCATATTCCCGGAATCAATATCTGGGAGAATCAGGAAAATGCGATACTGGTGTCTTTTTACCCAGCCGTGGGCAAACTCATTGCATCTCAATGCATTGTCTTGCAATCCCTGGCCGTGCTTTCCAGGTAAAGATTGGCTTCACAATCTGTCTGTGTTTATGCCAAGCAGATTATTGATCTGGGAGACAGGGACAGAAGCAGACAGAGATGCAACATGACAGTATTTAGAGTTCGCCTTATGTTATGAATTTGGATACAGTAATTGGGAAGTGGAAGGTATGAAGCCAAAATGCGTGGTTCTTTCGAGATTTATGCTTTGTCTGTACTTAGAAATTTAAAAAGAAATCTATCTGTGAGCAGCAGCTGAAGTTGCCAGCACAGAGAGCCTCAAAAAGTGAATCTAATGTATAAAAGCCTTACAGGCGGCAGGAAAACATGTCTTGTTTGAATTTGGCCAATTAATGTAAACGAAGCCCCTAGATACAGGAAGCCAATTAAATTTAAATCTGATGGTGATTACAACCTGAAACCAATCACGTGATAAGAATGTGATGATGTCATAATGGGTATATAAGACGAGGGCATTTGGAAAATCGGAGAGAGCCGACTGTCATCTGCCAGATTTAGCACCATGCAGCTCTCAGAGAAAGCACATCTAATTCATCGAAAGTACCACAGCATTTTAGCTCAAAGTCCTCATTGAAGAAATTTTAGAGATAAAACATTCCTGACAGCAGAATAATTGAAAGAAAGGCATTTGTGAAGAGACCGGAGATGACAGAATATTCCAGAAGACAGTCTGTGCGAACTTGGAGAGATTAAGTTATAATTTATTTATTGCTTCTTATTAATTGAATTTGTATTAGTGAGATTTGTTTTTATTTAAACAGCATTCTAGTAGAATTTAAATCACTTAGGGAGTAGTTAGCAGTCTGTGAATTGTCAGTTTGTTAGTAATTTTGTTAATTTGTTCATTGTTGGGTTAAATAAATAAATTGCTTCTTGTCACTTGTAAAGTGGAGATCAAGGGTGTTCTTTCCATTAAATACTCTTTTAATAGTTTGAGGGGAAAGGCAAGCTTCTCTGTGCGTTTATGGACTAAATTATTAGACGGAAACCTCTGCTCTTGTCGTAACAGATCGGGGCTTGTATTTTAGTTTAATTATTAGAGGGGTTTGGCCAGTTCATGTCATGACACATTATGTCAGTTGTCTTTAGTGAGGGATGTCTGCTGGGCGCTGTCCTGTCAGATTCCCAGGAACTGCAGTGACTGGGTCAGTGAGTTTTCGAAATTGAAATTTGAATGCGAGCAGCTTGTGGGACTATTTTAGTCAACTGTCCATTTCGTATCCCAGCTCACAGTAACGATTCTCGTTGTCTGGAGAAGTCACTTATGTTCCACCTAAAGCTGCCTTTTGTCAGATAAACTTGTGCGTGGGGATGGAGAGCAGACGTGAGGCACGTGGAGCGGGTATAATCCTGAGGCCTCTGTCGTTCTCGGAGATGTGTCTGTGTATCTCCCTCTGTGGGTGGAAATCAGAATGAGTTCCACAAGGAGGTATTAACACAGTTCTACCATCTCAAACCGAAGTCCCATTTGTGGTCATTTGAGATTACAGGGATAAGCTCATTGCCATTTGCCCTCGAAACGTCAGCACGCAAAGCTACGGGCCAAATGTTAAAAACTGGGACTCGAATGGAGGTTTGATAATCTGCGCTGACACGATGGGCCGAATGGTTGTCTTCCACGCTGTAAAAACTCGAGGATGGAGAAATTGATCTGCAGTGAAAATGGTCACAAATGAAAATGCCAAAGCAGTGTCATTGCGAAAATGTACCACAACCTCTGCCCCTTTCACTGGTGGTCTAGTGGCTAGGATTTGGCCCTCTCCCCTCCCGGCCCAGCTTTGATTCCGAGTCAGGAGATAGACACTCTGCTGTGTTATTTTATCGTGGAGACAGCACTTCTAACTGATACTTCAGGAGATGGAAGGTGAACTGTTTACTCCCACACGTTACTCAGATTAAAATAAAACAAAGAGCAGTGGAAATATAACACAAACAAAGAATTGATATGGAAGCTCAACAGGTCTGGCAGCATCTGTGCAGAGAAACAGAGTTAACGTATCAGGTCCTGTGACCGTTCGTCAGAACCAGGTTAATTATGCATTTCTGTAGTATAATGCCGGGGTAAATTATCGGCATTATCTGTCAAATCAGCTTATTAAACAAAATTGGTCCCTCTCATCAGCTTACTACTGTCAACTTTACAACTTTAAAGGGATTTCATTGGCTCTAATGCTGCTTCCGTTCCCTTAGGTGGTGAAAGGCTCTGCTTAAATGGTTCCTTTTTCCTTCCCTTTCTGTCAATTAGCAGCCATGTTGAACGGTGAATTTGTTCTTTCAGTGGGTCTACCTCAATTTGTGTCTCTATTTGTCTCTCTTTTTCTCTGTGTATCCACCTCACCCCCTTTCACGTTCTCCGACTCTCCTTCTGTCAGTATCCCTCATTTCCCATTCTTGCTCTGTTTAAAGTCAGAAATTTGAAGATGATTTGAGCGTGGAGCTGTTGGGAGACTTTTTCCTCCTGATTGGAGTGTTTAGAACTGCTCTCACATTCCCTGGATAATGTGTCTGTCACTTAGGACGGAGCTAACGAGACATTTCTTCTCTCAAAAGATTCTGAATCTTTAGAATTCGAAATAAAATTCCGAATCCGTCAGAAAAAAAAGTCCACCACAATTATAGGATTATAGTGATGTCTTTCCTGTTGGTGTAAAATGAATGAATGGTGACAACAGAGAATGAGGGTGATCAGCTTGTCCTGTCTGTGCCATTACGACAACATTCCCTCCAAAATCTGCAGTTTATCCCACCTCACCTCATTATTCCTGCCAAACTGGGAATGAAGAGATGAGAATAGAAGAAAAGGAGAAGCAGACGTGCTTGTGGAACAGCAGAAAGGAACTTCATGATGAATCTATCAGAAAAAGAGGAGACACTGAAGCAGCCTCCTGATGCCAAATGTGTTTTCTTTGCCGGTAAAATTCACCGCTTCACGAAGCGGGCACCATTGAACTGAAGCAGTAACGGTGATTATCTTTGCTGGTTGTTCACCTTGTGTCCACCAAACTATTGCTGCTCATGTCCCTGTCAACACCACAGGGATGACACTGGAGAAGCATGCTTATTTTCTTACTGACACAGCTTTTGGCCTTTTTTTTCACTGGAGATAAGTTTCTCCGACAAAATAATCAAGTTACTGAGTTTGTACAGCAGGGAAAGAGGCCCATCATCCCAGTTTCCAGCACTTAGACTGTCGACCTGTGTGCTCTGCCGTTTCAAGCGTTCATCTCAAAATTTGTTTTCCCTGTAATGTTTTAATCTCAAGCGACACAAAGAATGGGACTGAGGTTCGACGCCCCCTCAGGGAACTGAACCTCATTTTCACCCACAAAGGGAAACACACAGACACATTGTCCCAAGAGTGACAGCGGCCTCAGGAGAGACCAACCTCCAGAAAGCAAGGATTTCACCCATCTGGCTTATATCATTCCAATTTAGACTTCAAAACCAATGTCTGATTACAACAAAGAAAGGGAGAATTTGGCCCCTCCCCTGTCTGTGTTTCTCCCCCATTGTTTCCCCATTACTCTGCATTTTGTTCTGCCGAACTGGAACAATGCTCACGTCAGCTGGTTTCCGGCCTCCCGAAAGATCTTCCTCAATTATCTGGAAGGACAAACAGGAAATTAATGTTTCAAACGCATTTCTGGTTGGGTGAGGAAATGACATGGTGGTGTTAACGCTATTTAATGAGAAATAATTTTGAACGACTTTAAAGAGCTCCTTCGGATGTTGGTTGCAGCAGGTGGTGAAAATTCTCTCACTCCCCAGGAAGAATGCAACTCAAGACCACGAGGCGAACCACTAAACTGCAAAGTCATGCATTAGAAACTGCAATGTAATAGATTACTGGATAGCCTGTGCATCATACACGAAGACAATGTGACAAATCCGATGCAGAGCCGAGGTGATTATGTGCGGAAGAATGGGAGATTGTAATGCCAAATCAAACAGTGTCCAGGGTGATATGAACAGAGATCTACCCTGGTAGTCTAGTGATGATGATTTAGTGCCTTCACTGCCATGGCCTTTTAATGGTTAACATTTACAGGAATAGATATAAAATACCAACTAATCTTTAGAAGCAGAATTATGTCATGGACCAGTCAGAATTGCTGCACTGCATGTTACAGGTCCACAACAGCAATGTCAGCTGCAATTGCCTGATGTGCAAACAGATTAAAACAAGATGAGAGGGGATGTCAGGAAAAGTGAACGGCCATGGTGGTTTGTGAGAGCTGACTGTAGACCTAATAGAGCCAGGCCCAATGTGGGTTCTGAAGACTGGTTTTCACTGTTTACCCTGGTATATAAACACTCCAGATCAATCACCCACAATGACTCTCCTTTGTGTGTTGCCCTTTGCACATCCCACCTCGGTTCAGAGCCCAGAGGGGATCCATGCATGTTAACTTGGCAAATTTCGCTCAGGTTAGCTTTACAGTCTCGTATTAAGACCATAAACTTTAGGAGCAGAAAGGGACCATCCAGCCCATTCAGTCTGCTCCGCCATTTACTGATCTTATGTCTAATAGGATAATTCTGAACTGCACTTTCTTGCCTTTCCCCATAACCCTTGATACCTTTACTGATTAAAACTCTGTCGATCTCACCGTTGAATACACTTAATGACCCAGACCTGACAACAATCTGCTGTAAGGAATTCCACCAATTCATCACCATCTGAGAGAATAAATTTTCCTCATGTGTCTTAAATGTGCGACCCTCATTCTGATACAAGGCACTCTGGTGCAAGATTTCCCAGAAGGAAAACCATTTTTTTTGTGTCCAACATACTAAGTCTGAAAGAAACCTGTATGTTTTAAGAAGGAGCAAGTACTGTTTTTGTCGTACTGTGTCTGAGCACGTGAAGTCAATGGATTTCAGCACTTCCTCCTGTTTGGTTTCATCCCTGTTGTAAAACTTTCACTGATTCTGACAGAGATGTCCCTTTTATGTCTTTTAATGTCAGGAATTCACGTTCATTTTAAGAGTTTCGACAGGAACAATAAAATCCTCATTCCTATTTCGGAATCAAACCGAGAACACAGCAGTTGCAATGCTGAATCCCAGAAAGGGAAGTGCGCACAATTCTTGCAACTTTTCGTCTTGACACTGCTTTTGACCTTTCGTTTCAGTTGCAAAACGTTAGTCAGTGAGATTTTAACACCACGGAGAAAGACCCTTCAGCCCATTATATCTATGCCAGTCATCAAATATCTCACTGCTAAACCCAGTTTCCAGCACTTGACACTTCACTGCATTTGCTCTGACGTTTCAAGTGCTCATCCAAATAGGGAGTCAATGTTTGAAGGCATCAGTGGAACAAAAACACTTTCTTCAACAAACGACAGGAAGCATTGCTGTTTGCTACAATATGAAATCTACATTTTCCTCTTTGAAGACAGCTATGAAAGCCAAACTCTTTCTCAGAGCCGTTTGCCAGTTTTCCTCATGATGCCAACAGTGTAGAATAAAATCCCACACCGCCTGAGGTTACAACTGCTGACTCTCGACTTTCAACCTTTCTGCTGACATGAGATGTGGTGTCCTCAGGTTAAACCACCACCAGTTTCGTGTCTCTAATAAGAAAGCAGCCCCGTGACCCAGAATGTGTATCGCGACTTAGTGTCAGACTCAGTGTGTGGCTCAGTGTCAGACTTTGTGATATGATATCCCTGGGATGCAAAAGGCACTTATCATACTTTATAAAATATATAACGTATGTCAGTTATCCTGGTAGGAAGTAAAGAGAATGATTGCTTGTACACATTACCACAAATAAAGTTCTGTCTTTACAATGGTGGGCACTAAACCCAGAATTCTGAGCGCTATGCAGGGCATTGCTTATCACTGCGCAAGCTCAGTATGTTCCCACGTGCCCACTGTCCAGAGCATGCGCAATGGGAGCGATCGTGAGAAGCAGGTGTTCTTTTCCTCGGCTCCACAAAAGGTAACACTGAGGAGGAACGGAGGAGGCTATAGACCGATCAGTTAGACAGCGAGGCTTTCTAAACACTTTGTGAATGTGACAGACACTGCATAAAGAAACTATTTATCCCCGTTTCGTAAAATGTCAAAATTGAGGCTCCCTCTCAACCGCAGGCCGCGGGTAACGGCCGCCATATTTGTAGGAGGCAAAGGGCAGCAGGGGGCATGTGCGGTTATCCTGGGCCAGGGGACAGAATGTTGTGAATGTCTATCCTGGACTAACAGGAATGGAGTTTTTATAAGCTGCTTTTACAGGAAGTCAGGAGGGGACCATTTACACACAGCAAACTCCAAATCAAAGAAATATTTGCTTCTTCTGAAATTGTGTCCCAGACTGACTGAGATGGCTTTTGTAAATTTTTTTTACAGCACATCAGAAGAGGATTTGCAGATCAGAACCTCAAACCAAATGATCAAAGCATGCCTTTTTATTCATTCAGCACTGGGTATTATCGGCCTTTAAAGGTAAGTATTGAGTAAAATAAAAGTAGCATAAAATTCCTTCCTTACATCTCTCAGTAACTATTGCCCAATATCTTAAATCTGTGTACCAAACAGTTTTACTATCAGCGAAGAGGAACAGATGCTCTTTATCTACATGATTTAAACCTATCATAAACCTAGACACCTTTATCAAATCAGAGAAGGCAAGAACTGCAGATGCTGGAATCTGAGATGACACAGTGTGGAGCTGGACGAACACAGCAGGCCAGGCAACATTAAGAGGAGGAGGTAAGTTGACATTTTAGGACGGGACCCTTCATCAGAAAATTTCCCTCCAGGTCCACACTGTGTTATCACCCCCTTTACCAAATGTCATATCAATCTCTTTTGCACTGTCCGGAACAACTTGAGTTTCTCCAACCTGACCTGAAAGAGAATCCCTCAGTTCTTTAACCATTCAGATGAATCTCCTTTTGAATCACGCGTCAGACCCTCACATCCTTCATGGAGATCACCTGTTTGTGCAGACCCAAATGCTGTCTGTTCAAATGAGTGATGTTATGACACACGGACAATTACTCAGTGACATCACTCTGATTCCGAGATATCCTGAACTGTGATAGTTTCCTCTGACCCCAGTGCTTTTGATATCTTTTGAGGGGTAGATTCCAGCACTTGATTTTAAAGTTGGAACACAATGAAATTATTTCAGTATTTTTAACCAGTAATCTACACAATTCAGCTTCTCGTGCTGTTCTCAGATATCTGACTCTGGAGCTGGTGTTCCTTCCCTTACAGCATTGTGAGAGCTCATGTGGGAAGATAGAGCTGTTAAAGCAGCAGCACGTGGTTGGGAGAATTTTGTCACCCCCATAATATCGTATTGTGTGTCTGATGTTAAAAGTTGCTTTATAACACTGCTGAATGAGAGGCCATCCATTGTTCTGGTTCATCTCTGCTCTCCTTGATCAACTCTCTGTCATTGTCTAATTTTCTCTGTCTCCAATAATGGGTGTAACTGTCCTAGATATTTTATTGTTACTTCCATTTACTCTCTAAATGAGGTTTATACAGCAGAACATTGCCTGACCATTTGCTGCTGGCAATTATATTTCCTTAGTAGCTCCCACAATGCTGTTCGGTGAGGAGTTATCCACCAAGTGGTGATGAAGGAACTGTGATATGTTTCCAAATCAATGACAATTAATTTATATCAATGTAGTGTCTTTCACAGGATGGAAACTTCCGAGCTATTCCTTGGGAGTATTATAATGCAACGTTTGACCAGAATCACATAATAAGATGTTAGGGAGGTGACAAAATGTTTTATGGTCAAATTTGTTGTTTTGAAGGAGTATTTTAAAGTGTAAAACTGAGGCAGAGAAAGGGAGAGGTTTAGTAAGGAAATTTCATAGTTTGTGGCCTTGGCAGCGAAAGCTTGAGGCCACCAAATGTGAAACAGTTAAAATCAAGAATTTTCAGGAGGTTGGAATTGGAGATAATGCAGATATCTGGAAAGGCATTTTAAAAATATATCATTCTTGGGGTGAGGGTAGGCATTCCTGGCTGGTTCAGCATTTACTGACCAGCCCTAGTTGCCCTTGAGAGGGCTGGAGGCTGGAGGACATTACAGAGCGAGATAGAGAGGAGACGATCAAGGGATTTGAACAGAAGGATGAAAAGTTTAAAATTTAGCTGCATGAGCACGGGCCAGTGGGTGAACAAACCTTGTTGTGAACACTCATGCGGGCAGCAGAATTTTGGATGTCCTCAGGTTTACATCACCTGATGAGTAACCTATAAACTCCTTCCCTTACAGCATTGTGAGAGCTGATGTGAGAAGATAAAGCTGTTAAGACAGCAGCACATCATTGGGAGAATGAGCAGGAGTAAAAATCTCATTTAGATATAGTCAATGGCAGGAAGAAAAAAAAACAGTAAACAGAGCTCAAGGGCACTCAAAAATAGAGGCATCGAAATAAGACAACTGAAGAGAGGGGAATGTGAGTGGACGGTAAGGAGTGCGTAAGGATAGTTAAGCCCAGAGGTAACAAAGGAATGGACGAGAGTTTCAGCAGCAAATGAGCAGAGACGAGAAGGAGTTGGGTAATGTTACTGTGGTGGAAGTACGCAGTCTCAATGATGGTGGGTATATGTGGTTGAAAACTCATCTCTGGATGAAATATTTCACCATGGTTATGACTTGTTTGGTTCAGACTCCAGCAGTTGCTACAGAGGGTTTAGATTCAGTTGTGAGGCAGTGGAGTCTGTGTTGGGGAATGAAGATAAAGGCCTCGGTTTTGCCATTAGTTAATGGGAGGAAATTTCTGCTCCAACAGGACTGGATGTCAGCAAAGTTTGGATGGTGTGTGGCCTGGAGGGAACTTGGAGGTGTTGGTGTTCACATCCACCTGCTACCCTGCCCCTTCTCAGTGGTGGAGGCTGAGTGTTTGAAAGATTCTGACAGAGTTCTGGTCAAGTTTTAGGTGTCCAAAATCCCTCTCCTTCATTCCCTATCTCCACACAGAAGCCAATATCTTCTGAGAGATTGTCTCTGACTCTCTTGTTTTTTTTGTTTGATGTCAATTTCACAGGATATTAGAAGGGAAAGATTTTCAAACGCACCATCACACCAGGATCTGATGGAGTCGCCCATTTTATCACAAATGGATCATGATCAGAT
Organism: Rhincodon typus; assembly: GCF_021869965.1. Taxonomy (NCBI): domain Eukaryota; kingdom Metazoa; phylum Chordata; class Chondrichthyes; order Orectolobiformes; family Rhincodontidae; genus Rhincodon; species Rhincodon typus. The sequence goes on from NC_063339.1 coordinate 87,130,042, forward strand.
TTTAAACCTGGAAGGAAAAAGCTCCATTCACACTGGAGAGAAACTGTACACATGTTGCATGTGTGGACAAGGCTTCAGCCAATCATCAGACCTCAAAAACCACAAATGCAGTCACACTGGGATGAAACTGTGGAACTTTGGGGATTGTGGGGAGGAATTCATTTCCGCTGAGCTGGAAACTCATCGACGCAGTCACACCAGTAACAGACTATTTACCTGCTCAGTGTATAGGGAGGGATTCACTCAGTCATCTAGCCTGCTGCAACACCAGCTCATTCACACTGACAAGAGACCATTTCAAAGCCCAGACTGTGGAAAATGCTCAGAACATCCCGGAACCTGATGTCCCGTCAACTAGCTCGCATTAATGAGAGACCTTTTAAATGCCAAGACTGTGGAAAATGTTATAAAACCTCTGGGAACTTGGTGTCCCATCAACATGTTCACACTAAAGAGAGACCCTTTCAATGCTGAAACTGGAAAATACTATAAAACATCTGTGGACCTGATGGCCCATCAAAGTGTTCAGTCAAAGGAGAGATCTGTTAAATGCCCAAACTGAGGAATGTGCTTTAAAAGGAATGTGATGTCGCATCAACTTGCTCACATTAATGAAAGACCTTTTAAATACTCAGCCTGCAGGAAATGCTACAAAACTCCCTGGACCTGATATCCCACCAACATGGTCACTCTGAGAAGACACCATTCAGGTGCAATATCTGGCAGGGGCAATATTGTTTTCAGCAGCATAAGATTTCGTGATGGGTGTACAATACTGTAAGGGTGGGACAAAATTGTGGACATGCCTCTGGGAGGTAAGGAGAGGGACAAAACTGGGCAGCAGTGAAACTTGTTGGTGGTTATATTGGAGGCAGAAAATGGAGGAAGAAGAGAGTGTGAAATGAGAGGGGTATACGGAGTCTCAAATTGAGTGACAAAATTCTAGGGTAAAATTTGCAGGGACAGTCATATTTGTGGAGGCGGGAGGATGGGGTGGTTGGAATTTGGCAATTTTGAATGGAAACAAAATTTTGGGAGTGAGGCAGGAAAGAAAGAGGCAGTGCGTCAAGACACTGGGAGATGAAATAGAGAAAAATGGAGGTAAAAGAGTGGGAGAAAAAGATGGAAGGAAGGGTGAGCGAGAAAAATGAAGGGAAAGGAGAGAGAAATATGGAGGGAAAAGACAGGGAAGGAAAAGACAGAGAGAGAATGCTGGGGGAGGGAAAAAACAGAGAGGGGTAGGGGGCAAAGATTGGTTGCTCGTGAGAGAGAGAGAGAGAATGAAACAAAATGATACAGAAGTTGACTGTGTGAGAGACAGACGCAGGTGAGAGAAAGAGACAGAGTGAGAAAGACCAAAAGGGAGACAAGAGGAGAGACTTTGAAAGAAAGAGACAGAAACACAAAGGGAGAAGCAAGAGAGAGAATGAAACAAAGAGAGACAAGAGTTGAATGTGAGAGACAGAGAGTGAGAAAGAATGAGAAAGAGAGTGACAGGGAGACAGAGAGAAAAAGAGAGACAAAAGGAGAGACTTCGAGAGAAAGACAGGGACACAAAGCGAGAAAACAGAGAGAAAGAGAGACAAGAAGAGGAGAAGTCAGTGAGAGACAGCCAGGAGTTCAGGAAAGATAGAGTCTGAAGAGCCAATACTCACCAGGGCTGCTTCAGGAAGAGGGTGGTGCAGGTCCAAAACTGGCATTGCGATTCCAGCTGTACCCACACTGTTTCTCGCACAGACACAGACAGCCAGAATAACTCTGACACTCACGTCCTGGCTTCATCCACATGAAGAAGGGAAGTATGGCTGCCAAGAGCAATTTTATAAACCCCAAGTTCTGTCATTCAAACCCCTCTCTCCTCCCAAATCCCAGCTGTCTCTACCTGGAACGCACATCCTCCAGATATGGAGCAAACCAAGAAGCTTCTTTGTGAGGTAAAAGGTGGGGAGGAGGGGTGTGAGAGGAGGAGGGGGAGAGAAATCAGCAACCCAGAAGTTCAGTCCAATGTCTCCTGATTGTTCCTCCCTTGCACCCCTCCCCCCACACACACTCACACAAACTCTCTCTCTCTCTCACACACACACACATGCGCGCGCACACAAATTGGCCCCAGACCTAAAACCCGCACAGAGACTAAGCTGCAGTTTCAAAACGGGTATAAAACACTTTTATCAAGACAAGGGAACAGAACCTTCTGCAGCCAGGAACACAAATGTAGCCCACAGGTGAGTACAGTATTTTCATACAGACTAACACAAGGTGTGAGTGGAAATCTAGTTAACCAGTAAAGACAGCGAGTTTACTTTTAATTAGTTTCTGAGAATGAACATCAATCCATTTCACAGATGAACATCAGGGGATTAATTGGATCTGTTGTACGAGTGGAAGTTTGTTCGTTGTGCAAATAATCATGAGTTTATTAAACACATTCACCTCTTTCCTGACAGTAGAGCGAGGGACATCACAGTACTGTTCCACTTTCCCATTGATATTTCGTCAGTAAAAGCTGGGAATTAGCTGATTGACGCAAACAGCATGGATTTGTGAGGGGTAGATCAGGCCTCACAAACATTGTTGAATTCTTTGAAGAGGTGACCAAACACATGGATGAAGGTAGAGCAGTGGATGTGGTATACATGGATTTAAGTAAGGCGTTTAATAAGGTTCCCCATGGTAGGCTCATGCAGAAGGTAAGGAGACATGGGATCTGGGGAAATGTGGCAGATTGGATTCAGAATTGGCTGACCCTGAGAAGACAAAGGGTGGTAGTGAACGGAAAATATTCAACATGGTGCTCAGTTATGAGTGATGTACCACAAAGATCTGTCCTAGGTCCTCTTCCTATTTGTGATTTTTGTAAATGATTTGGATGTAGAAGTGGAAGGGTGGATTAGTAAGTTCGCAGATGATACAAAAGTGGGTCGAGTTGTGGATAGTGCGGAGGGTTGTTCGAGGTTACAAAGGGACATTGATAGGATGCAGAGCTGGGCTGAGAAGTGGCAGATGGAATTTAACCCTGAAAAGTGTGAGGTGATTCATTTTGGAAGGACAAACTTGAAAGCAGAATACAGGGTTAACGGAAAGATTCTTGGCAGTGTGGAGGAGCAGAGGGATCTTGGGGCTCATGTCCAAAGTTCCCTGAAAGCTGCCACCCAGGTGGATAGAGTTGTTAAGAAGGCGTATGGTGTGTTAGCTTTCATTAATAGAGGGATTGAGTTCAAGAGCCGTGAAGTTATGCTCCAGCTATACAAAAGCCTGGTTCGGCCACATCTGGAATATTGTGTCCAGTTCTGGTTGCCTCATTACAGGAAAGATGTGGAAGCATTGGAAAAGGTGCAGAGGAGATTTACCAGGATGTTGCCTGGAATGGAGGGAAGGCCATATGAGAAAAGGTTGAGAGAGCTAGGGCTTTTCTCTTTAGAATGACGAAGGATGAGAGGTGACTTGATAGAGGTGGACAAAATGATCAGAAGTATAGATAGAGTGGACAGCCAGAGACTGTCTCGGGTGGAGGTAGCTATTACGAGGGGGCATAGTTTTAAAGTGAGTGGAGGTAGATATAGGGGAGACGTCAGAGGTAGGTTCTTTACTCAGAGAGTGGTAGGGGCGTGGAATGCATTGCTAGAGAGGGCAGTGAAGTCGGCCTCATTAGGGGCATTTAAGCGGCTATTAAATAGGCATATGGATGATAGTATAAGGTAGGGGTGGAGGTTAGATAGACCTTAGGTTTAGGGTAAAAGTTCGGCAAAACATTGTGGGCCGAAGGGCCTGTACTGTGCTCTACAGTTCTATGTTCTAACTGTGTTAAAGATGGTTAAATTCAGGGCACACAGTCTGTATGGGTGTGGTGTGTTTCTGTGTGTCTGTATGTATGTGTATGTTAGTGTCTGTACATATGCATGTATATTTCTGTGTGTATGTCTGTCAGTTTCTGTATGCCCGCGTGTCAGTGTTTATTTGTGTTTCTGTCTCTGTATGTGTGTCTCAATGACTGTCTGTCCATATGTGTGTGTGAGAGAGTCTGTGTGCGTCTCTGTAACTATGTGTGTATTTCTATCTTGGTTGAACTATCTATGTATTTGTAGCTGTGTTTGTCTGTTTGTGGGTGATCTAGTGCACATCTAGTGTGCGTATTATTATGTCTGTGCCTTGGGGTTTCTGTTGTTTTGGAAGAAAATCCATAGAAATGGAGTTATACCCTTCCCCCCTTTCTGTCTGACGCTCTTGTGTTTAAATAATACAATGGTCAGGTTGATGTAGGTCTCCATATGTGTCCATGTGTATGTTTGTATCTGTGTTTCTATATCTGGCTGCAATGAGACTCACAGGAGAGAAGTTTGAATGAATGAATGAATTAAAAACTGATGAGTCAAAGGCTCAGAGTCTCTCGTAATTAAAATGATACAATTCCACTGTCTGGTGGCCTCCTCACGTCACTACACAAGCGGCAGATTTTTTTGCAGAAGGCATCTCAGGTTGTACAGTTGTTTCGTTTTTCAAAGAATGTCTTTGGAGACACAGAGCAGTTTTGTCCAATCGATACTGCCCTTGAGATATGAACAGTAGGCAAAAACGGGAAGAGGGACAGTGTGAGCGTGGGAGGGTGAGGGAGCAAGGGAGAGAGATGAATTCTACTAAGGCCAGGTTGGAGTGGGTAACCCAGAGGTGGAAGCAAGGACAGAGTGACTTATACCCAACTCCTGAACTCAGTTCCATTCCCCTCCTCTTCTCTGAGGATGACAACTTGGGGCCAAGTCTGTCTCTCTGCCTCTCAGCTTCTACAATTGCCACTTTTTAATGAACATTTTAATTATTTACCAGTTGAAGTGATAGATACAGTCAGTGGAATGGTGCCTTTTCTCACTGGCCCCTGATTTGAGAGAAACATTGAAATGTATCCCTGTGAGCTGTGGGATAAGGTTGGACAAACCAGCTCTACCCTCAGTTTGTTACCGTAACATCAGGTTGCTTCATTGTTAAAACATTGAACTGAAATGTGAAAATCCTGGACGGATTAACAAGTGAATTTGACTGATTGATGAATTTGGGTAAAAGAATATTCTCCTCTGATTCTCTGAATCAGCTAACCCACTGAGCAGAGACAGTCAAGACACTTTCTTTAAGAGGCTGGGACATTAACTCTTCTTGGGGAGATTCACTGATTCGAGACATAGAAAGGATTCCTGTCAGAGCTGCTCTGCTTTTGCTGTTGTCACTATTAGGACAGTAAATCCTGATTTTCTGGACGCGAACAGTAAAATTGGTGAATCCTAAACAATCGACCACCAGGGATGCAGACAGATGTACTATAATTTCTTCATGACACAGCCTCTTTTTTTTTTAACTGGATATCAGTTTCTCCTTAAAAATGGGCAAAACATCGAGTTTTGCAGCGTGGAAAGAGGAACATCATCCCAGTTTCCAGGACTTGGCCTTAGTCGTGTGTGCTGTGACGTTTCAAATATTCATTTCAATGATATTTTCACCGAAACGTTTTAATCTCAATCAACACAACAAATGGGAGGAAAGTTTGAGATTTGAAAACTGTTTTCATGCCCCCTTGGGGAACTTAACCTCACCTACAGAAGGAAACAAACAGGGGCACATTCCACCAAGAGTGACAAAGGCTCCTGGAAAGACCAAACTGCAGAAAGTAGAATTTCACTCACTTGGTTCATATTGTCCCATTTCAGACTTCAAAACTGGCGTCTGGTTACAGTAAATAAAGGAAGCACTCGGCCACTGCCCTTGGTCTGTGTTCTTCCCCTGTCATTCTGCAGTCTGTACGGCCTCACCTCACTCTTCCAGCCAAGCATTGATCATATCAGCTGCTTCCTGTCCTTCCGAATGGTCTTCCTCAAATTCCTGGAAAGACAAACAGGAGTGTGGCATTTAAAACATTTTTCTGGCCTGTAAAGGAAATGATATTTTCTTAATTGCGAATGATGTTTAAAGTGCTACTTTGGATGTTGGAAACAGCAGGTCGACAAAAATTGCCAAAGGCCCCCCTGAGACTTGAACTCACAACCCCTGGTTTACAAAACCAGTACTATAACCACTGAGCTATAGAGCTACTATCGCAACAAAGCTTGGAGAGTCTCATATATAAGAAACTACAATGTAATAAATATTGGGATAGCCTGTATACTTCAAATCAAGACAGAACAAAATAGAAACAGAGCTGAGGGTATCATGTGCAGAAACATGAAAGAGTGCAAGGCCGAATTAGACGGTGCCCAAGTTGATATAAACAGAGATCTTTCCTCAGAACGGAAAGGACGGGTCATCAACCTGAAACATTAACTCTGTTTTTCTTCACAGATGCCACCAGAACTGCTGAGCTTTTCCAAAAATTCTGTTTTTGTTCCCAATTTACAGCATCCGCAGTTCTTCTGGTTTTTAACCAGAGATTTTCACTGGTAGTGTAGTAATTAGGCTTCAGTACCTTCACTGCCATGGCCTGCTAATGGATAACATTTATAGTAATAAATGTGAAATATTGACTGATCTTTAGAAACAGAATAATGTCGTGAACTAGTCAGAGTCGCTTCACGACAAGTTACAGTTCCACATCAGCAATGTCAGTTGCAATTGTGTGACATGCAATCAGTTTACAACAGGAACAGCGATGACATCAGGAAAAGTGAAGGGCGATAGTGGTTAGTGAGAGCTGATTGTAGGCCTAGTGCAGCCAGGCTCATTGTGGGTGCTCAAGACTGGTTTTCCCTGTTTACCCTGGTCTACAGATTACTCCGGATCAATCGTACAATGACTCTCATTTGTGCGTCGTCCTTTGCACATCTCACCTTGGTTCAGTCCCTCATTTGGATCAGGAGTCACGTCTGTTTAACTTGGCAACTAACTCATGTCAGTTTTGTAGCCTGATGTTAGGACAATAAATTTTAGAAGCAGAAAACTTGAATAAATGCGATTCTGTTGTTTTTCATAGCTTCCCATGTCAACGGGAGGAAGCTGCTGCCTGAAACTTCGTGGGGAGTTACTGCAGGGCGGCCTGAGCATCCAACACACTGCAACTAATGTGTTTCAACGTCACCAGCTTTTTATGGAAGATTCATTCAATGTCGGATTGTGTGTTTAAACTTCATCAGATGCTTGTTTTCGCTTTCAATAAGTGTTTCCCTTTGCCGTGTTTGCTGCAATGGCACCTCTGCCCCATCCCCCTACTTCAGCAAGTCTGACCTCATTGAACACTGCCTTTTTCCAGAAAGTTGACTGGGAGAATTGGCAAAACAAAGACTAATAATCAGGGCTCATCCGGGATTTGAACCCGGGATCTCTCGCATATCCTCACTGTACAATTCCCAAAATGATAATCATGCCCCAAAACCAATGAGCACTTTTGGTGAAATCAGGAGCAACCCCGGGCAAGCTGGGACTCATGCAGAGCGAAGTACATTCCACGTTGCTCATGGGATTCAACTCAGCAAAGAATTTCAAGAACATCTTCATTCTGACTCCCTGCTCTCGACACAGTTTATATAATTCAGGCTTACCGTTAATGTGAAGAGAAGTTGTGGGACTGTGGTTTCCACTCTTGCTGTTGGATAGAGATTACTGTTCCTGTGTTCAGTGAGAGGAAAGGAATTGCTGTTGATTGGAAACATCTCTTTCTGAATTTACTGTCACTCTGCTACAACAGGAGGATCTGGAAAATCCTGATGAATTGAAAAATAAAATGTGGTATTTATATATTAAGTAATAAAAGATCAGTATAATATTGTTAACACCGTGTTATCACCAAGAGAACGAAGCAGCTGCCCAGAGGGAGGCAGCTGTGTGTGTAAATTGCATGATGAACAGTTTGTGTTTTACTTTTCACACAAGGGGAACTGAGAATTTACCCAAACAATGGCACACCACAGCCGTGAAACATTGTTCCCATGGAAAACTTGGAAAACAATCAGAAACAAGTTTGAGATCAATACACTCCATCACCAAAAGCCTCCACCCTAATATACATTCCATGGAAACTGGCCTGCAAATGAGCAGTGTAAGCTTAAAGTGATTCGAGCACGGAGCCCTGGAAGCTAAAGTCAAACGTACTGACTTTCCACAACCAACTCTCACACGCTGTGAGCGTACAGTACAGGATTAAGGGAGGTGTTTGCACCACAATGATTTTAAATTATTGTTGATAAAGGAGGTCATAGGCTGGTGTTCCTTCTCTCTCAAACCATCACCTTCGCCTCTCTCTTTCCATTCCTCTTTTTCTCTCTCTGCCTGTCTCTCTGTCCCTCTGTGTCCTTCACTCCGCCTTTCTCTACTTCATTGTCTCAACTTCTCTCTCCTCGTCCTCTCCATTCTCCAAACGTCCTGCTCTGATTTTGTAGGGCACTGGGGAATTTGATTCTGTATGTACATTCTCGACCCTCCTTCAAATACGACGACAGGAAAAGGATCTGAGAAGGAAGGAACAACTGACGAGATTCCAAATCCTCTTTCCGGATATTGTTCAGTAAATTCAGCCACCAAAACACAATGTTTCTCCAATTTCACAAGAAGTAGCATCGTGAATATCATTAATAGAAATATAGAATCCCAAGAATTGCTTAACTTGAAGTCAGAGATGGAAGTGTCTGACATTGTAATGTAGAAACGTAAATACCTGGAGATGTAATTACAACTCATTGAATGATTCAGCACCACGTGACCGACGACAAATTGTTATATTCCAGGAGCCAGCATCATTATTGCGTCACAATAGTTGAAGGCTATTACCGCCCATGTTATATGACGTCATGGTGCAGCCCTGGGGACAGTTTATTGAAGAAACCTCACTGAGGGTCAGGCAGCCCTGCATCGGGAAACATTTGAGTGGCCAACCACAATCATTTCATGCGATTACAAAATTGACAAATTAAACAAGATGGAGTCATTTTTTTTTTCTTCTCACTTAAATTTCAATATCCATCAAGCGAGATAATGATTTCGGTGGGCAGTTGATTAAAGTCCGAAATGATGAAAAGCGACGTCAAAACCATTTAAATGGAACATCACCCACCTTGAGTTTTAAACGCATCGCTTGATCCACTCAACCAATGCCTAAAGCTATGAGGTTCTCGTGAAATCACAGCTCGATTACACCAAAGACTTCATTCGGCCCATTGTTATCCTGAAATGAACCATAAGTCACGCTTGAATTTAAACCGAGGAAATTGGAGACAGACTGCAGAATCAGTTTGTATGTATCAACATACACGGCCAGTTCCTGGTGACATAGGTGTGTTTGCAGTGACTGCGGGCAAACTGTCCCTATGTCTCCATAATAAATGTCATAGCCTTTATTTCGGAGCAGTAAAACTGACAGAGGAAAATTGTCATTTTCGTTGTTGCAATCTGAAGTTTGAACTGGCTGACACACGGGCTTAAGAGATCATACAGTTTTGTTTCACATACCTCCCTGTGTTGCAATCAGTCAACACGCTCAGCTTTTAACGAATAATGTTTGTGAGTTGAAAATTTCACTGTTTCCTTGTCACGCATCTCCGAGTCGTCAATAGGAACATCAGCTGCAAGAAAATATTCTCCAATCATTGAAAAGTCTGCGAATATCCAATACATTCAGGCCCAGGCAACTTATACCAAGATTATTTCAAACTCAACATGAAAACAATTAACTGAACATACACCTGTACATAATTCATGACAAATCTATGTAACTCTCGGTTTCACACAAAACTGATAATGATTCTTTCTTCCTCAAGCAAAACAGATAAAAGCACAAGACCAGCAATATTCCAAAATAAACACTGCAGTGATCTTCTACCACAGACAGGCAACAGTTGTTGATTCTGTGAAGTTCCGTCCTGCTGCTTCTGATCGTCCGACACCTCCTCGTGGATGCCCACAACTAAGTTCTAGACCTGTTCGCAGTCTGTCCCATTTAACACAGTGATAGTGCCGTATAAGACACTAATTGGTATCTACTGTGTGAAGGCGAGACTTGAAACCCTCAAGAATTATATTTTGGTCACCTCCTGCCTTCACTGTCATGGATGCGTCTACTGAGGACAGTTTGATGAGGATGAGGTTAAGCATGTTTTCCCTCTTCTTGGTTCTCTCACCAGCTGCAGACCCAATCGAACAATTATGTCCTTTCGGACTCGACCAGCTGCTGCCGAGCCACTCAGGACGATGGAGATAGAAATCGCCATTACAGAGTTCATTCTGCGCTCTTACCAGCCTCAGTGTTCAGTCCAAGTGCTGTACAACATGGAAGGCTACTGATTCTCCTCCCGATTGTGTCACAATGTGTTGCCACCTACGCTCGGTCTGTCATGAAGGTGGGACAGGACATATCCAGCGATGGTGATGATGAATCTGGGACATTGTCTGTAAGATATGATTCTGTGAGTTTCAGATTGATTGCAATTTTACAAGAATAACAACTGTCCTTTGCCAGGTTTCTTCTCACAAAACAAAGTTTGTGACATTCATTGTGAAGACACGGAAACTGTCTTATCTCACACCCCTGTAGAGACATCCGTGTCACTGTGAACCAGCTCTCCTGAACACCGGGCTATCTCCCTTTGAGCCTTTCCACTTGTCTGTTCCCAAATATCCGACTGCGCTGCAGCAGAGAATCCGTTTGAATTCCAGATAATTTCAAAGAATGCTGATTATTTCAATGTGTCAGATCAGGCAATGATACCGAGAACATCAGAGTCAATGATCCAGCGTCTTGAAGAAGGGAAAAATGCCCAAACTGGCTCCGCTCAATCAAGACCTTCATCCTTCACTCTCCCCTGAGTCTGCTTCACGAAGAGTTTTGAAAGATTCACGAAGCTGGAGACTGGGTTTTCTGTTTTGTTCCCTTTCCAAGTTTCCAACGACCAGGAGACAATTTGGCGCTATTTATAATGTCGGAGATGGGCAGCGGTGGGCTTGGGCAGTTTGTTTGAGCTGACAGTGAGAAAATGTTTCCACTGACGAAAGTGAGTAAACAGAGCACTTGGATTTAATGAAGACAACTTTGTATTCAGATAGCGCTTTGCCAAAGCAGAGATGAAGCCAGTTTGCCCATGGGCAAGTGCTCTTTTAACACTTGATTCTTTGTTTTCTCAAGATGCACATTCACTGCAAAGACCCTTTGGGATCTCAGACTGACATCAATTCATAATGAGTCATTTTCATATGCTTTTGAATCTTTTCCACAGAGCAGATCAATCAGCGAATAAAGGAAACGGTTGGAGATAATAAGGGCTCATGTGAGATTTGAACTCCGAATCTCTCACAGCCTCTATATTAACCCAAAGTGAGAATCATAACTCTAAACCAACTAGCGAGAAGCAGCTATGGTTCTTAACAGCAAACTAAGTGACACCCATACAGTGATATTGTCCCTATTTCGGATGTCGGAGACGTAGGTTCAAGTTCCATCTGCTCCGGACGTGTGTAAGAACACCTCTGAACAAGCTGATTACATTAAAATAAAACAGTTGCTTCGGCAAGTGAAAGCAGCAATGAACAGTTTCTTCCCATTCTGTCTCCATGTTCCCGGGAAGCTGTTCTTTGCTCCATTCCCCTTCGGACCGGACGCCCTTCATTAGCAGATAGATTAAACCATTTCCCTCCACGGGCTGACAGTGCTGGGGGGTGGTATACGCCGTGCAGCTCCCTTTCAAACACTGGAAAGGGAAAGGAACAGAAGAGGCAGAACCAGATTTGTTTAGGAAATTAAACAACGATTAGGAACTTTCGTCAAATGACATTATCAGAGACAGGGTGAAGGATGCAAAACTGCTGGAAAAGAAAGAAGTCGACACTGGAGACGATTACCTTGAGAAACTTAGTATGGCATCTTTCTATGCAGCCCGTTTGGTGCTCAGGATTCACATGGCAATTTTACAGAAATACTTGCAACGCAGATGTCGGTTTCTTTGCTGTGACCGGGCAGGAGTTAATATCTGACAGCAACAGTCCCAGATTAAAAGAATCCGAGTGAAACACTCACTCACTGAGAGTCATCTCCAATGGCCCTGAGCTGCGGAGCGACACACAGTTGCACGCGGAAGGGGTTGAGGGAGTGGTTACAATGAGCCATTTTTTTCTCACTCACTCTGTCACAGAAACAGTGATCAAAGTCAGAAGTCAGACGACACCAATTTATAGTCCAACAGGTTTATGTGAAATCACACGCTTTCTGAGCGCTGCTCCTCTATCAGGTGAACTGACACTTTTCACCGGCATCTCCACATCATAGAGACAGGGAGAGTGACGTCATAAACCCATGGTGTCATTCCCATGCAGGAAGAAGTCGTTCAGCCCATCGAGTCCAAGGCCACTCTCTATCACTTGTATCTCTCTGTAGGTTTTCACAATTGTTGACATCTGTTCTAATAATGGCAAACTCTGTCTGAGTCGTGATGTTGTCTCTGACGTGAAGATCCTCTTATCGTCAACGACTTTTGACTTCAACGGGAGATCGCTGCTGTCTGAAACAGCGTGGGCAATTACTGCAGGACTTCCTACACATGAAACACACTGCAATTCATGTGTATCAAATGAAAGAAATACTTCTGACGCATGCAGTTACGGGAAGCAGATCAAAGTGCATCACACCGCACAACGGCGCTTGTGCCAGAAAAGCACTGGGAAGGACCAGTACACGCACATCGCAACACGGAGATCCTAAAGAGCAGAGGGTGGTTTTGATCGACCGATCTTTACTTAAAGGTCCAGCATGATCACACTGTACCACTCTACTAGCCTGCAGTACTGTGCTTTAAGGGAAGTATTGGGCTTTTCATCTGCCGGGTGACACGTACGTTTGACAATGATATCAAAAGACTGTAATAATTTCCTGGCTGTGTTTGTATATTCTTTGTCTATCTTCCAACGTTCTGTTATTTGAACTCAGATTTCACGCAGAATCACGACATTCACGAAACATTCGGAGTCGGATTGCACGGGCGAACATCCTGAAACAGTTGTTTTCCCTTTGAGAAAATGTTTCCAATTGCCGTGTTTGCTGTACAGGTAGCTCTGCCCCGTCCCTACTTAGGCAGTCCGACCTCATTTAATGAAGCTGCGTTTTCGGAATGCTGCTCGGCGATTTGGTAAAACTGAAGACAAGAAATCAGGAGTCAGTATTGGGACCACCTCTTTCATGGACGTATATTAACAACACGCATTTGTGAACGGGGCAGACGATTTCGACATCCTAAAATGAGGCAAAACTCACAAATGAACTAATCAACGCAGAATGCCATAAAAACTGGTCTTTTCCAAAGAAATTCGCTCCGCTTAACATAACTCGATGTCATTATCCTGAGCCTGATGCTCCAAAAATAATGTTTCAAGTTAATAAAAGTTGCTCTGGGTGAGGTTTGATCGCACAACCTTGCATTTCACACGCCTCTCTCTGTATATCTTCTTGCTATATTAATTGATCTTTTACTGTGTTCCTTTAACACATGCTAAGAGGAAAAAATGGGAACAGCATTGATTACAAAGGTTACTGTGAGCATAACGCAAAATACAAACAACTGTACGATCGCAACGCCACAGAAAATATGTAACGCGAGAAAGCTCCAGACACACAACAGGCATACTTACCAAACAGCGGACTGATATTAGGGAACTCGGAATGGGGAGAACCTTTGTAATTCTTTACTCCAAAGGTTATGAATGCTCCGTATTGAGTCTGTGAAAGACTGAGATTGTTAGATTGCTTCAGATTAAAATCGTCAAGAGCTCAGGGGATAGTGCAGAAAAATGATGTTAAAGTAAAAAGTCATTCATGATCTCGGTGAACAGCGAGGCGGGCTTGAAGTTTGCAACGTGCGTCCATGTGGAATGAAAATACATTGACAGGTTTGTTCCGAATTGAAGTGTTTAGTGGAAGCAGGAAGCTGAGGGAGATGCAGGGCAAACCAATTCAGATGGGACAGCAGGAGCTGCAAAGACCTTGTACAGGAGATTGTACAGCACAGAGGAGAGAATTGATGCATTGAATTTAGGTTGAGGGTCCTGGCATCCTTTCACAAGTCAGGGTTTACTGGGATATAAGACATTATAATGACCATGGATAGCGTTTACTTGGATATAAAGATATCATAAAAGACACGGACTGGGTTTACTGGGATATGAAGACGTTGGAAGGACACCGACAGGGTTTACTGGGGTTTCAGAAGCACGATAAACTTTGTCATCTGTTTCCTGTTGTCTCTAACATAATCAATTTCGCAAATTGATTTTATTATCACACGGACCAAGGTTGTAAATGCTGAAACTATGCACTAGTCGATGCTGTCTGCTCTCACGCATCCCACTTCTCTCCAGGAGCTGTGAAGATGATGGTGTGAATTACCTTCTCCCGTTTTCTGTCACTTTGGGATCATTTGAATCATAAAATCTATTCTTCTGAGCTGTGAACAACATGTTGAAGTTTATACACATCAAGTACAGTGTATTTGAGAGACAGGACTCCCTTCAGTAACACCCCACGCTGAATCAGACAGATGCGCCATCCCTGTAACATCGAGAAGGACACAGACACAGCTCCCCATTATTAGGAGAGATTTTTTTCTTTCCCAGCAACTCTGCATTTTTCGCCCTGTCTCTGAAGCAGTAATTTGGATAAGGTTCCCAACAGAATGTTAGTTTCTGTGCATGTGCGATCTCCCGTTTGTAAAGCCTTCACACTTTCTATATCTCTCATTCCCACCACACCCTTCCCATGTCCCGTAAGCCCGTGTTGACAGGGAGCTGAAGAGCGCATTCATGCTGTTATCCTCCAGCACGGCCTGCCAGTGGAAGATCGTTTACTCCAGCCGCCAATGAAGAGAGCGTGGTCCCGGGGAAAGAGAGCTTACATAGCCTCCTGGGAGAAGGGGCTCAGAATGGGAAGAAGCTGTTAATAAAACTCAATGCTTCTTCAGTGTTAACGGCACTGAGCTGTTGCTGGTTCATTGGTTTAGATTCGTGTTCCGTGTGGATTGAGTAAGTAGGAACATCTCCCGCATTCGAATCATGGGCAATCCCTGGCGTCATGTATCTCGCTCCATTTTTCACTTGGGAGGTGTGATTTTGTTGAGATTGAGTTCAGCCTGAGATCCCTCAGAGTCTCTGTGGCGAGTTTTTTTTAAAATCGTTCATGGGAAAATCATTCACGGGATGAGGGCGTCGTTGGCTAGGCCAGCATTTATTGCCCATCCCGAATTGATCAGACAAATGGTCAATC
The DNA here is from genome assembly GCF_021869965.1 of Rhincodon typus. NCBI lineage: Eukaryota > Metazoa > Chordata > Chondrichthyes > Orectolobiformes > Rhincodontidae > Rhincodon > Rhincodon typus. The sequence continues at coordinate 87,145,247 of NC_063339.1, forward strand.
ACATTTCCCGTGGGTCTGGAGTCACAGGTAGGCCAGACCAGGAAAATATAGTAGTTTCCTTCTCTAATGGGCATTAGTGAGCCAAATGGGGTTTGCCCCAACAAACGATTCACGGTGATCATTAGATTCTTAATTCTAGATATTTATTGTATTCAAATTCCACCATCTGCTGTAGTTTCGAACCCGGGTACCCAGAACGCTGTCTGGATAGCGAGGTGTACAGCTGGATGAACACAGCAGGCCAAGCAGCATCAGAAGAGCAGGAAGACTGACGTTTCGGGCCGAGACCATTCTTCAGAAAACTGTCCGGATCTCTGGATTCACAGGCCAGCGACAGTACGACTGTTCCATCGTGTCCCCATTGCGCTACAACTGTACATGGCTTATTGGTCTATGGGTATGATCGTCGCTTAGGGTACTCTTATAGTGATGACGTGCAAGAGGTCCTGGGTTTAACTCCTGGACAAGCCCAGGCTCTTTGCTTCACTTTTGCCGCAATGCCAAGTGAGGTTTCCGAAAAACCAGCTTCGTGGAAAGAGGTCGGGTTGCCTGAACTGGAGATAGGGCAGAGGTACCATTGCAGTGAACACGGCCGAAGAAACACTTGTTCAAAGCGAAAACAAGTGTTTCAGGTTGTTTGCCCACACAATCTGACTCTCACTGGTCCTTCAGAGCGTAAAACGTCCGGAAGCAGGGATGATAAGTGATTTTAGACAGCGCTGAGCAGATTCAGGTCAATGGTGCTGTGTCTGAGGAATGTCAGCAATGAAGATGGATTGGAAAGTTGGGAAAGCTCTCCTTGGAGAACAGAAACGTGAAAGCTGGTCTGTTTGAAGTTTTGAACAGAGGGTCTATCTAACAGTACTAAGGACGCAGATTCAATGAACACAAAAGGGAATTTGACAGTTATGTTACAAGTAAAAATGGGTAGAGTTACACGGAGAAGGTAAGAGAATTACACTGAAAGAGACACTCATTTACTCATTGTGGAGAGTGGCACAGCTAAGGTGGGCTGTATGGCCTCCATCTGTGTTGTGACAAATTTTGTGATTCTGAGTGAAATCAGAATGTGGGACTGAGAGGATGTGGGAAATTAGACAAAGGTTATGTTTACACAGGTGAGACACATCTGCGCAACAGAGTATTACACAACAACAATGAAGGTTTTGGAATTCATTCTTGAAGGTGCATGCCACACGTCAAATGAAAAGCCTAAAAAGCACACCGCACCGCTCAGCAGGGGAGTGTGCTGTTCTCATGACCCAGAGGTCGATGGATTGAAACCATCCTCTGTTGTTCGCAACAGGCACATGATATTTTGTCCTGCGCCTTCTGTTACGATGAGCTTGTTGCTTCACGTGTCTGAAATAAATCATTCATACTGACAGACAGGTGACGGGACACACTTGTCAAGGTCTCAATACTTTACTCCTGTTCACCATCGGTCTTCTCTAAATTGGGATTAAACTGGTGTAGCTGAAACACATTACTTCCAGTGTTTTTTACCAAGACCAGCAGTAATTGCACATGCTGTTTCAGACGTGAAGGACAAAGCGATCATCATGTTGGAGACAGCATCATGACACAGACACAGTTCACCATTATTAGGACAGATATCACCAATTGTGAATAACCTCAGAGAAATACAAGCAACAGGCAGCCACTGTGGACTCGATGGGCTGAACAGCTTCTTTCTGCACGGGAATGGCACCATGGTTTGATGACACCATTCTCCATGTTTCTGTGATGGAGCGGGTGAGGGAGAAACAATGGCTCAGTTTTAACCCTCCCTTCCGCGTTGTACTGTCTACAGCCCCGCAACTCAGGGCTGTTGGCGATGACTCTCAGTGAGTGAGTGTTTCACTCGGATTCACTTCATCTGGGACTGTTGGTGTAAGATATTAACTCCTGCTCTGGATGCAGCAAACAAACATACGCACGTGTTGCCAAGGTGATAGTTGCAGTGTTTCTTTGTGCAGACGAATTTTGAATACTAAAAAGGCTGCACAGAAAGATCCCATTTTAAGTTGCTGAAGGGACGAATCTCCAGTTTCGTCTTCTCCCTTTCTCAGCAGCGCTCCAAGCTTCTGCCTGTCTCTGATAAAAGTCATTCGACCAAAGTTCCAAATTGCCATTTACAATTTGCTGCACAAACCTGATTCCACCGCTTCTGCTGCTTCCATCTTCCAGTGTTTGAGAGGGAGTTGTAGAGCATATAACATCTCCCAGCACTGCCTGCCCGTGGAGGGAAATGATTTAATGTATCTGCCGATGGAGAGAACCCTGTCCCAGCGGAAGGGACAAATAGCACCCTCCCAGGAACAGGGAGACAGAAAGAGAAGAAGATGTTCTTTGCTGTTTTCACTGCCTGAAACAAAGGGGATTAATTGTCGAAGCAACATGTTCAGATATGTTATTACACACCTCTGCAGCAGCTGGAACTTGAACTCTGGTCTCCTACGTCTGAGGTAGGGACACTATCACTGAGTAGCATCTGATTTATTGTTAAGGGGGACTTCATCAGACTGGCTCGTTGGTTGCGTGGCCTGATTGTCACTTCAGTTGGATGTCGCGAGTACGAGAATTTGCAGGTTTGAATCCTGTATGAGGCTTTGTTGTCTCTGACGTGTTTTCTTTTAATCTTTGGGAGAACATGGAGGTGGTTCATTATGAAATCGATTTTGGTCTATGATTCGAAAGGGTCTTTGCTGTGAATATATCACATGCATCCAATTCACCTGATGAAGAAGCTGTACTTTGAAAGCTTGTGATTTTAGGTAAACCTGTACGTCTGTAACCTGGCGTCGTGTGACTTCTGACTTTATATCACATTCGGAGGAAAATAAATCAAGTTTTAAACGATGTCTGCTCATGGTAAACTGGCTTCCTCACTGGTGATGATAAGCGCTATATAAATACAAGCATGTCTCTTTTAACTGTCCTTAAATGCAAGTACACTATTTACTGACCCTGGTCAGTGGAAACAATTTCCCGCTATCAACTTAATCAAACTGTCCAATCCCACCGCTACCCACCTCCAACATTATAAACAGCACCAAATTAATCAGTTAGTAGCTGGAAAATAAAATAGGAAATAAAACAGATAACCCAGTTTCCAGCTTCGTAAATCTTTCAAAACATTTTGTGAACGAGACTCAGGGGAGAGTGAAGGGAGAAATTTCTGATTGAGCAGAGTCAGTCAAAGCACCTTTACCTTCTTTAAGACGCTGGGATATTGACTCTGATGTTCTCGATGCCATTACCTGATCTGAGACATTGAAATAACTAGAATTCAATGTAAAAATTTAGGAACTGGCACAATCAGATACTTGGGAACAGACAAAAAGCAGAAAGACCCGAAGGGAGGTGGCCCCAGCTGCAGGGGAGCCTGTTCCTGGTGACACGGATGTCTCAGCAGTGGGTGCGATCAGACTGTTTCCGTGTCTCCACAATGAGTGTCACAGACTTTATTCTGGAAATGTGAAACTATCAAAGGTTATTCTTGTCAAATCTGATCTTAATCTGAAATTTCATTCTCCGTCTCTAATTACTCCATGGTGGAAGTGATGAGTCACTTTCCTGTAATTCATGGCACATAAGGACAGCCATTATGCCAGTTGTGAGGGGATCCCAGGATTGAGACCCAGCGACACTGAGGGAACAATGTTATATTTCCAACTGAGAATGGTGAAACGCTTGGAGGGGGCAATGTGGATGGTAGTTTTCTCATGTATCTGCTGTCATTGTCCTTCGAGATAGAAGCAGACTCTCACTGGACTGATTATGGTCGATTCAGAGTGTATTCTATGTGTGACCAGGAAATCGTTTTTATTTGGGTAATTCACACAAGAGAAAGACATTTTTATTTCCTGAAAGAATTGCATCCAGGGCTGGGCGATGCAAGCTCTGAGTCCTTACCACCGGAACATGAGATGTACTGACAGTAACCCTTGCGACCTGACTTGTACACGTTCTCGGTCCATTCTTTACATCAGAACCAACTTCACCAGAAACGTTTCGCTATCTAAGCTTCGAAACAGTTCGTATTGTCGCCCTGAGTTTCAATGTGAAGAAAGCGGAGCTGTGATAATCTAAAGTTGTTCAGTAGATGTACTGCAGCAAGGTACAAACAGGCTGATGCTAACAGGAGCCTGTTTTGAGGCGCTGAGCTGCGGTGAAGGGGCTACCTGATTAAAGGGATCGTTCAACTCACCCGTTTCCAGAGCTCTGGCTAGAAAGGACCAGAGGTTTCTCGCTGAATTTGTTCACACTCTTGAATCGAAGAGACCATGATTCAAAGTATGACAGTATGTTTCACTGGATTGGGTCATAAACTAGCGCAGTGACTGTGAATAACACGATGGCAAGTTCCAGCAGGGAAACAGGCGACAGCGAATCAGGCACCTGAGGACAAATGTGCTTCCTTTGCCAATGAAATTCACAGCTTCACAAATCGGGGCCCATTGAGTGAAGCAGTGACCGCGATTACCTTTGCTGATGTTCACCTCGAGAATCACATTTCTCCTTTGGTCCCTGTTAACGTTATAACTTGACAAGATGTATTTCATGAGCCTACGTATTGGGCCTGCGTATTGGGCCTGTGGCAGAATGGATAATGCGTCTGGCTTCAGATTAGATGATTGTAGGTTTAAGTCCTACCTGACTCGAGTACAGCCGGCAGTTTTCCGACACCGTGCTTCCAAAGAGAAATGTGTGCCGGGCATTTTTGTTGTCAAAAGTAGCCGGGCGTGGGGCCCTGGCTTATTTGGGTAAAGCGCCTGTAAGTAAACAGGATGATCCTGGGCTCAAATCCCAGCGGTGTCTGTGCTTCACATCGACCTTTCCTCTTTTAAACTTCTCCCAAATGCCACATTGCTGATCCAATCAGTGATGTTGATGGATGGAACTGAATATATCTTCCTGGAGTTTGGGACTTTAAAAACATGAAGAGGCGAGATAAACTGCAGCCTTATTGGGGAATGTTGTGGTAATGGCATAGACACGACGAGCTGGTCATCCTCATTCTCTGCTGTCAATATTCATTCACCTTACACCGAAAAGAGAGACATCATTGTCATCATATGATTCTGGTAGAGTTGTTTTTTTCCTTCGCTGGTGGATTGGGAAATCTATTTCAAAGTCGAACAGATCATCCTATTTTGATGGAAGAAATGTCTCGTTTCCTCAGGCCTAAGGGACAGACACATTATTCGAATAATATTAGCCCAGTTCTAGACTTTAACTTTGGCCAGGGGGAGTGGGGAGGGGAACGGAACCCTCTCAGCACCTCCACCCTCAAACAATCTCCGACATTTAGACTTTTCAAAGAGCAGAAATGAGGGATACGGACAGACGGAGAGTGGGAGAACGTGAAAGGGGCTGAGGTGGATACAAAGAGACAATATGAGACAAATAGAGACATATACTGAGGTAGACACTGAAAGGAACTAATTCTTTATTCAACATGGCTGCTAACTGACAGAAAAGGAAAGGAAAAGACAACGACTTAAGCAGAACCTTTCCCCACCTCAGGACAACAGAAGCAGCATTAGAGCCGATAAAGTCCTGTTAAAAGTTATAATGTTGACGGTGGGAAACTACTGAGATATTTTGATAATTATGCTGATTCGACAGATAAAAGTGATTATTTCCGCGACATAATAATATGGAAGTGCATAACTAACCTGGTTCTGACGAAGCCTCAGTGGATCCGTAGCGTTAACTCTATTTCTCTACACAGATATTGCCAGACCTTCAGAGATTGACGATCAATTCATTTTTTTTTTTGTTTGTTTGTTTCAGATTTGCAGCATCTGCAGCTCTTTGTTACATGCTAGCTTGATTACCGTTTGGGATAAAGTAGATTAGGTCATGAAAAGCTAGCAAGCCAAAGCTGGAGCTCCCTAACCGGGAATCGAGCTGGAGCCTGTGCGGTAAGAGCAGTGAATTGTAACCACTAGACTACCAGGAAAGGCGTTGAGTGGGCTGGCTTCTTTTCTCAATGGCACTGCTTTTGCCTTTTCATTTTATTGATCATTTTGGCTGCAGATCACTTTCTCCGTGACTTCGAATTTTTATAGGGTGGAAAAAGACAATTCGGTCATCGTGTCAGTGCGTGTCATCAGGTATCCATCTATTCTAGTCCCAGTTTCCAGCATTTGGCCCACAGCTTTTGCTGTTCTTAATTTTCGAATGCAAATTTCAATGAGATTATCCCGGTAATCAACGAATTGGACTGAAGTTTGTGATGATAAAACTAAGTTAAAGCCCCCTTGATGTAATCATCCTCATGTAAAGCCAAAGAGGGAGATGCACATATACATCGCCCGAGAGTGACAGAGGCATCAGGATGAAATGCACTCCATCTCCTTCACGTCCACACTGTGTCGCCGTACGCACGGTTCCCGACAAAAGGCAGCTTTATGAGGAACACAAGCAGTTTCTCCTGACAATGGGAACCGTTGTCAATGGCTAGCATATGAAACTGACAGTGAGCTCAAATAGTCCCACACTTATGTTGCTCATGTGCAACTTTCAATTTCCAAAACCCAGCGATCCAGTCACTTCAGCTGCTCGGGATCCGACAAAAAAAAAATACCAGTGCTGGGCATGTTTCTCTTTGGAAGCAACTGTCAAATTGCAAGGGTAGCAAAGCTGTCAACATCACTCGAGCGAGGGAGGATACAACATTGCAATCTTCCAATGCAAAGTCAGACGCCTTGTTCATTACACCACTGGCTCCACACGTATTGCTGCATCTTTCATCCTGTTAAATCGTGATGTTAACAGGGGCATTGACGGGAAGAGCAGTCACAAGGCGAATAACCAGCAGAGATAATCGCTATCACTGCATCACTTCAATGGTCTCGACTTTGCAAAGCGGTGAATTTCACTGGCAAACGAAACAAATTTGTCCTCAGATGCCTGCTTCACTGTCACCTGTTTCTCTGCCACCTGTTTCTCTGCTGGAATTTGTCATTGTTTTAATCACCGTCACTAAGCAATGTTATGACCCACTCCAGTGAAATGTACGTTCATGTTTGACTCATGGTCTCTTCGAGTCAAGACCCTGAGCAAATTCGGCGAGAAATCTCTGATCACTTCTAGCCAGGGGTCTGGAATCAGACGAGTTGAACGATGCCATTATTGTTACCACCCCTTCATCGGACCTCAGCGCCGCCAACGAAGTTTCTGTTAGCGTCAGCCTGTTTTGTACTTCCCTGCAGTACATCTGCTGAACAACATCAGATATCACAGCTCTGCTTCCTCCACTTTGAATCCCACGACAATAATATGAGTCGTTTGGACATTTGGAGAGAGAAACTTTGCTGCTGAAGGCAGCTGTGGCATGACGAACAGGCACAAGTGTGGGTGCATATCAGGTTGCAAGGGTACTGCCGGGATCGCCGTTGTTCCCTGGTTAGCATTCAGAGCTTGCATTGCTCAGGTCTGGATACAATTCCCAGTCTGCAAATAAGTTCTTTTCTTGTGAATTATCCGAATGAAAACGATTTCTTGCTTTTCCACAGAACACACAGCCTGAATCTCCCAGAAGCAGATCGGTGAGACTTAGCCTCCATGTTGAAGGACAATGAAAGCAGATGCACAGGAAAACTACCACTGCAAATCCCCCTCCAGGCTTCTCATCAATCTGAGTTGGAAATATTTCGCTGTTTCTTTAGTGTCGCTAAATCTAAATCCTGGAACACCCTCCCTAACGGCTCACATATCACGGATGTATCTACGTGCTAAGGTGTTTAAGTGTTCAAGAAATTAACTCGTCACCTCCATCTCAGCAGTAATTACGGTTGGGAAGTAAATCCTACCCCAGTGAGTGACGTCGACATCTGAGGCAGCCGTGTTCCAAAGTTGCATTTTCTAATCGGGGGCCTACAATCTGTCGGGAACAAGTTCAGAAGCAGTGCGAAAGAGTGAAATAAAAATGAAAGGTAATGATAGCTGGGAGACATGACACTGGAAGTGAGTGAGGTTGTTGAGTTGCTCGCCGAGCTGCCTTGTTTTCGTTCAGTCGTTTCGTTCTCATGCTCAGTGACATGATCAGTGAGGCCTCCGATGAAGCGATGTTGTTCTAATCCGCTTAGAAACGTCTGAACGAAAACAAGCCAGCTCGATGAGCAAGTCAACAGCCTTACCCACAACCCGAGCTACAATTCTTTGCTAAAACTTTGAACAGGAAGTGAATGTGGAGCTGTTGATGCAAGACTCAGTGTTTGTGCTAATGGGTCTGACTTTGCTGCCCACAATTTACACTGACTCACCCATCACTCCTGGTCAGTTCGCCACAATGACCCTGCTCATATTGTGAGGATCCCTCTGTGTGTATTGACGCGGGTGCCGGGAGGCTGAGGCAATCCTGATTTTGCCGTCAGTTTAAACAGCTGATATTATCAGTTTTAAACAAACGCAAGAGAAGATTGTCCCTATCTGGTGCATTTCCAGCGGAGAACGTTCAGCTGTGAACTGTCCATGTTTGCAAAAGTGGGTTTGATTGAAATTCTCACTCAGCAAAATGGATACAGAAAAAGCAAAATGTTCCTGATTTCATACTTCAAGAAATGCACATATCGATGGGAAATACACAACTGGACGTAGTGCTGTGGCTTAGTTGGCTAACGTGCCTGTCTAGTAGTCAAGAAGTATGAGTTGAAATCCCAGCAGCATCTCTGATTTACGTCCGCCATTCCTCATTTAAACTTCTGTCACATGCCATTTTGTCGATCTAACCAGCAATGGCGATTTATCCAGGATAAACTGCAGCCTTACTGGGAAATGTTGTCGTAATGGCACAGACACCACGAGCTGATGACCCCCATTCTCTGCTGTTACCATTCATTCACTTTATACCAACAGGACAGAAATCATTGTCAGCGTACCATTGAGGTGCCCTTGCTTTTTTCTTTGCTGCTGGATTATGAATTCTATTTCGAATTCTAACAACTCAACATATTTTGAGGGAAGAAATGTCTCCATATCTCAAGCCTCAGGGACAGACACTTTGTTTGAATAATATTATCCCAGTTCTGTACTCCACAGCCAGCGGGGGCAAAAGCCTCTCAGCACTTCCACTCTCAAACATTCTCCGAATTTCAAACTTTTCAAAGAGCACAAATGTGAAATGAGGTATACGGACCGACGGAGAGTGGGAGAACATGAAAGGGACTGAGGTGGATACACAGAGACAAAGTGAGACAAATAGAGACACAAACAGAGTCACTTCCCAGTCAGCAAATAAAGGTTGACTTCTTTTCTTGTGAATTATCCGGATGAAAACGACTTCTTGGTTACACACAGAACACAGACCCTGAATCTTCCAGAAGCAGACCAGTGAGGTTTAGATTCCATGTTGACAGACGATGACAGCCGATGCACGGGAAAACTACCACCGTAAATCAGTCTCCAAGCTTCTCACCATTCGGAGTTGCTGTTCCTTCAGTGTCGCTGGGTCTAAATCCTGGAACTTCAACCACCCACCTCCTAACGGCATCACGGCTGTACCTACGTGGTAAGGAGTTGAAATGTTCAACAAAGTAACTCGTTATCTCCGTCTCTGCGGTAGTAAATCCTGGGCAGTAAATCCTATCCCGGTGAGTGACGTCCATATCCGAGGCATCTGTGTTCAAAAGTTGCATTCTCTAATCGGAAGCCTGCAATCGGTCGGCAACAAGTTCAAAAGCAGAGCGGGGGAGTGAAATAAAAGTGAAAGGTAATGATAGCTGCGAAGCATGAGGCAGACAGTGAGTGTGGAGCTGTTGATGCAAGGCTCAATGTCGGTGCTGATGGGTCAGACTTTATTGCCCATTATTTACACTGACTCACCCATCACTCTGGCCAGTTCGCCACAATGATCCTGCTCCTCTTGTCCCGCTGCGTGTATTAACGTGGGCCCCGAGGATGAACCAATCCTGCTTGAAGAAGTTCTGCTCGTCTCCCAGAAGGGATTTCCTTTCCAATATCTCTTCTTGCACGCTGACTTTAATTTCACTGTCACTCCTGGTGTTTGACCAGGTATTTGCTGAAACTCATTTGTCCGATCGTATTGTTTACTCCCTACCCCACCCACTTCCCTATTTTCTGCATATAAACTGACGTTTTCCCAGCCACCATCAGTTCTGAGGAAGGGTCACCGCACCCGAAACGTTAACTCTGTTTTCTCCTCCACAGTTGCTGCCAGACCTGCTGAGCTTTTCCAGCAAATTTGTTTTTGTTCCTGTTTTTTGACATCAGTTTAAACATGTGAAATTATCAGTTTTAAACGAATGGAAGATGAGGCTGTCTCTTTCTGTGCATTTTCGAGGAGAACTTTCAGCTGTGAACTATCAATGTTTGCCAAAGCGGGTTTGATTGAAATTCTCACTCAGCAAATTGATACAGAAAAAACTGTTACTGAGAGCATACTTAATGAAATACCTAGATCGGTGGGAAAATCCTGTCTCAACGGGGAGCTGTGGTTTAGTTGGTTAACGCTCCTGTCCAGTAAACAGGAGACCCTGCGTTCAAAATCCCAGCAGTGCCTATGCTTCGCGTCCAGCATTCCTTGTTTGGACTTCTCTCCAATGTAATGTTGTTTATCCAATTAGCTATGTCGATGATTCAAACTAAACATTCCTTTCTGGAGTCGGTCGGAACCTTAGGGTGAGGCAGGGTAAACAGCAGCCTAACTGGGGAATGTTGTGGTATTGGCACAGACACCATGAGCCAATCACCCTCATTCCCTGCTGTCAACATTCATTTGCTTTACACCGCCAGGAGAGATATCATTGCGATCGTATGATTGTGGTGATTAGAAATTCTGTTTCGAAGTCTAACAGTTCATCATATTTTGAGAGAAGAAATGTCCCCTTTCCTGATTCCGAAGGGACAGGCACATTATCCAAAAAATATTAGCCCAGTTCTAGACTCTGCACTGGAGGGGGGAAATGCCTCTGAGCATCTCCACTCTCAAACATACTCCGAATTTCAGACTATTCAAAGATCAGAAATCGGAATTGAGGGATATGGACAGATAGAGAGTGGGAGAACGTGAAAGGGGCTGAAATGGATATATACAGACAAAGTGAGACAAATAGAGACACATATTGAGTTAGACACTGAAAGCAACCAATTCTCGATTTGACATGGCTGCTAACTGACAGAAAAGGAATGGAAAATGCAACGATTTAAGCAGAACCTTTCCCCACCTCAGGGCAACAGAAGCAGTATTGGAACCAATGAAGATGCAACCTTGCAATGTTGACAGTTGGAAACTCATGAGATATTTTGATAAGTATTCTGATTCGACAGATAAAAGTGATAATTTCCCTGCATTATAATATATAAGTGAGTAAGTCACCTGGCTCTGACAAGCCCTCCGTGGATCCGAAGCGTTAATTCCGTTTCTCTCCGCAGATGCTGCCAGGTCTGCTGAGGTGATTAATGAATTTGTTTTTTTTTGTTTCAGATTTCCAACATCTGCAATTCTTTGTCACATGGTGAGCTTGAATATCGTTTGGGATCAAAGATATCACCTCACATCACTTTTCCAGCTACTGAAAAATCACTCTGCGGTGCTGCGGTCATGTAAAATTAGCATTGGAGAGTTTGACTGGAAATCGAACCCAGGCTACAGCGATATAAGCGTCAAACACTAACCACTAGACTACCAGGGAAGACGTTGGGTTGCTTGCAGCTTTTCTCAATGGCACTGTTTTTGGCTTTTTATTATTTCTCATTTTGGCTGCAGATCAGGTTATCCATGTCTTTGAGTTTTTATAGCGTGGAGAAAGATCATTTGGCCCATCGTGTCAGTGCGTTTCATCAGGCATCCATCAATTCTCGTCCCAGTTTCCAGCATTTGGCCCATCGACTTTTATGTTCTTAATTTTAGAAGGCGAATGCCAATGAGATTATCCCTGTAATCAACGAATGGGACTGACGTTTGAGATGATAAAGCTGTCTTAAAACGCCCTTGAAGAACTCATCCTCATGTTAAGCCACTCCATCTCCTGCACGTTCACTGTCTTTGGCTGCACATAAGGTCAAGCGACAACAGGCAGCTTTATGTAGAACACAAGCAAGTTCTCCAGACAATGGGAATCGTTGCCGTGAGCTGGAAAATGAACAGCGTGAAATGGACAGTGAGCTGAAATACTCCCATACTCATGTTGCTCAAGTCCAACTTTCAATTTGCAAATTATAGCGATCTTCAGCTGCTGGAAATCTGACAAAAACAGCATTGGACACACATTCCTCTTTGGAAGCAACTGTCAATTTGCAAGGGTAGAAAAGCTGTCAACTTCACTCGAGCGAGGGAGCATACAACATTGCAATCTTCCAATCCAAAGTGCCAGTGGCTGAACACGTTCTGGATCTTTCATCCAGTCGAATTGTGATGTTAACAGGGACATAGTAGGTAAAAGCATTCACAAGGTGAATAACCAACAAAGATAATCGCCGTCGCTGCTTCACTTCAATGGTCTGCACTTCACGAAGAGGTGAATTTCACTGGCAAACGAAACACATTTGTCCCCAGACGCCAGCTTCACTGTCACCTGTTTCTCTGCTGGAACTTGCCATCGATTTATTGAGAGTCAGTGCACAATTTTATATCCCATTCCATTGAAATGTACATTCACTTTGAGTCATGGTCTCTTCGAGGCAACATCCTGAACAAATTTAGCGAGAAACCTCTGGTCATTTCTGGCAAGGGCTCTGGAATCAGACGGGTTGAATGATGCCATTATTGGTGCCGCCCCCTCATCGGACCTCAGCGCCGCCAAACAAGCTTCTGTCAGCGTAAGGCTGTTTTGTATTTTCCTGCAGTACACCTGCAGAACAATATCAGATTATAACAGCTCCACTTTCTTCACATTGAATCCCATGGCGGTAATCTGAATCGCTTGGAAACTTGGAGAGAGAAACTTTGCTGCTTAAAATAGCACTGGCGTGAAGAACAGGCACAAGTGTGTGTACAAATCAGGTCTCAAGCGTTACTGCTGGGATGATTGTTCCCTGGTTAACAGTCAGATTTTTTCATCGCTCAGGGCTGAATGCAATTTCCAGTCAGCAAATAAAGATTGACTTCTCTGCTTGTGAATTATCCGAATGAAAACGAATTCCCGGTGACACACAGAACACAAGCCCTGAATCGGCCAGAAGCAGACTAGTGGGAGTTTGCCTCCATGTTGAAGGACGATGACAGGCGATGTACGGGAAAACTACCACTGCAAATTCCTCTCAAAGCTTCTTATCATTCTGAGTTGGAAATATGTCGCTGCTCCTTCAGTATCGCTGGGTCTAAATCCTGGAACTCCCTCCGTAACGGCAACACGATGTACCTACGTGTTAAGGAGTTCAAGTGTTTCAGAAAGTAACTCATCACCTCCATCTCTGTCGTAATTAGGAACGGGCAGGAAATCCTATCCCAGTGAGTGATCTCTATATTCCAGACACCCGTGTTCAAAAGTTGCATTTTCTAACCGGACGCCTGCAACTGGTCGGGAACAAGTTCAGAAGCAGATCGGGGCAGTGAAATAAAAGTGAAAGGTAACGATGGCTGGAAGGCATGAGGCAGGAAGTGAGGGTGGAGTTGTTTATGCAAGGCTCAGTGTCGGTGCTAAATAAAAACCGAAAGAACTGCGGATGCTGTAAATCAGGAACAAAAACAAAGTTGCTGGAAAAACTCAGCAGGTATGGCAGCATCCGTGAAGGAAAAAAAAAGTTACCTTTTCGCGTCCCAAACGGTCACTGGACCAGAAACGTCAACTCCGTTTTTTTTCCTACACAGATGCTGTTAAACGTGGTGAGCTTTGCCAGCAACTTTGTTTTGGTTGTTGGCGTTGTCAATGTCGGTGCTCAGGATGAACTGCAGCCTTACTGGGGAATGTTGTGGTAACGGCACAGACACTAAGAGCCGATCACCCTTATTCTCTGCCGTCAAAATTCATTCACTGTGCACCACCAGCAGAGACATCATTGTAAACGTATGATTGTTTTGGCGTTGCTTTTTTTCTTCGCTGGGAATTCTATTTCAAAGTCTAACAGATCACCATATTTTGAGGGAACAAATGTCTCCTCACCTCAGGCCTCAGGGACAGACACTTTGTCCAAATGATATTAGCCAGTTCTAGACTCGACAGCTGGCGAGGGGAATACCTCTCAGCGCCTCCACTCTCAAAACTCTCCAAATTTCAGAGTTTTCAAAGAGCAGAAATCTGAGATGAGGGAAATGGACAGACAGAGAGCAGGAGAACGTGAAAGGGGCTGAGGTGGATATAAAGAGACAATGTGAGACAAATAGAGTCACATATTGACGTAGACACTGAAAAAAAAAAATCTCGAATAAACATGGCTGCTAACTGACAGTGAAGGAAATAGGGCAACCAATCAAAACCTTTACCCACCTCAGGGCAACAGAAGCAGCATTGGAGCCGATAAATTCCTTTTAAGTTGTACATTTGGAGGTTGGAATTTAGTGAGATATTTTGATAATAATGCTGATTCGACTGATAAAAGTGATAATTTCCCCTACATTATAATATAGAAGTGAATAACAAACTGGTTCTGACGAACCTTCAGTAGATCCGAAGCATTAACTTTGTTTCTCTTCGCAGATGCTGCCAGGCCTGCTCCAGTTGTCTATCAATTTGTTTTTTATCGTTTCAAATTTCCAGCATCTGCCATTCTTTGTTATGCATTAGCTTGAATATCATTTGGGATAAAACGGATTACCTCGCAGCTCCTTTCCTGCTTCTGAAAATCCGTCAGTAGCACAGTCGTCACCAAAAGCTAGCAAAGGAGAACATGGCAATCCCTGACCGGGAAGTGAACCCAGGCCGCAGCGTGAGAACACCAAATCCTAACTACTGACTACCATGGTAGGCGCTGGGATTTTTGTTGGATGACACTGCTTTTACCTTTCCATTTTTGCTCAGTTTGGCTGCAGATCAGTTTCTCCCTGTCTTCGAGTTCTCAATAAAGTGTAAAAAGACCATTCAGCCCATCATGTCAATGCGTGTCATCAGGCATCCATCTATTATGGTCCGATTTTCCAGAATTTGGTCCACCGCCTTGGATGACGTTTGGAGAGTAAATATTATTGAGATTATCCCAGTAATCAATGAATGTGAGAGGGTTCGTGGTCGTACAACTGTTACAACCCACTCAAGGGGTTCATCCTCAATTTTAGCCACAGAGGGAGACACACAGGCATATCCCTGAGGGTGACAGAGGCCACAGGATTGCACCGGCTCCATGTGCTTCACATTCACTCTCCGACCCCACACACGTTTCCCTGACAAAAGGTAGTATTACGTGGAATACAAGCAAGTTTTCCAGACAACGAGAACTGTTGTTGTGAGCTCAGATATGAAATGGTTGGTGAGCTGAAATGGTCCCAAACGCTGCTCATGTGCAACTTTTAATTTCCAGTCACTTCAGCTCCCAGGAATCTGACAACAAAACACCCGGCACGCATTCTGCTTTGGAAGCACGTGTCAATTGGCAAGGGAAGAAAAGCTGCTAGCTGCGCTCGATCCAGGGAGGATTCAAACCTGCAAATATCTGACTTGAAATCTGACGTAATCCCTTACGCCACTGGCCTAACACAGAACCCTGTGCGTTGCATCTTGACGAGTTGTGATGATAACAGGGACCAAAGTGGAAATGTGATTTACGCGGTGAGCACTAGCAAAGATAATCGCAGTCACTGCTTCACTTCAATGGTCCCCACTTTACGAAGTGGTCAGATTCACTGGCAAAGGAAGCACAGTTTTCCTCAGATGCTTGCTTCAGTGTCGCCTGTTTCTCTGCTGAAACTTGCCTTCGTTTTATTCACAGTCACTGCACTAGTTTATGATTCAGTTCAGTGAAACGAATTTTTCAACTTCGAATCGTGTTCTCTTTGAATCGAGACTGTGAACAAATTCAGCAAGGAACCTCCGGACATTTCTAATCAGGGCTCGAAAATCGGATGAGTTGATTCGTGCAGCTCCTTCACTGCAGCTGAGCACTTCAAAACAAGCTCCTGTTAGCATCAACCTGTTTTGCACCTTGCTGCAGTACATCTACTGAACAACATCAGATTATCTAGGCTCCACGTTCTTCACATTGCAACCTGGGCGATGATGTGAACTGTTCCGAAGCTCAGAGAGAGAAACATTTCTGGTGAAGGTGGTTCTTATGTGAAGAATGGACAGAGAGCGTGTACAAGCCACATCGCAAGGGCTACTGTCTACATACTTTGTGTTCCAGTGGTGAGAATTCAGAACTTGTATCGCCCAGCCTTGGATACAATTCTCAGTCAGGAAATTAAAATGTCTTTCTCTTGCCCAAATAAAAACAATTTCCTGGACATACACAGAACAAACTCTGAATCGGCCAGAATCAGTCCAGTGAAAGTTTATTTCCATCTGGAAGGACAATGACAGCAGATACAGGGGAAAGCTGTTATCTGCATGCCCCCCTCCAAGCATGTCAAAATTCTCAGTTGGAAATATAGCACTGTTCCTTCAGTGTCGCAATCCTGGAATTCCCCCAACCTCCCCACCCCTCGTGTCATAATGTCTGTACTTATATGGCAAGAAATTCAGGAAAGTTGCTCATTACCTCTACATTTGGGGTAATCAGTAATGGGCAATGAAATTTCAGACTGAGATTGTGATTTGACAAGAAGAGCAATTGTTCTTTCCCAGTTTTACTTTACCAAAATAAA
Organism: Rhincodon typus; assembly: GCF_021869965.1. Lineage (NCBI taxonomy): Eukaryota > Metazoa > Chordata > Chondrichthyes > Orectolobiformes > Rhincodontidae > Rhincodon > Rhincodon typus. The sequence goes on from NC_063339.1 coordinate 87,161,955, forward strand.
ATCTGAGACCTTCATTGTGGAGACACGGGAACAGTCTGATCCCACCCACTGCAGACACATCCGTGTCACAAGGAACAGCCCCCCAACCACCGTTCCCCCTCCACCCCCACACCCGGGGTCACCTCCCTTTCAGCCTTTCCGCTTTTTGTCTATTCCCAAGTATCAGATTGTATCAGTCCCCAGATTTTTACATTGAAATCTGTTTATTTCAATGTCTCAGATCAGGTAATGACACCGAGAACACCAGAGTCAATGTCCCAGTATCATAAAGAATGGAAACGTGCCTGGACTGGCTCTGCTCAATCAGAAATGTCACCCTTCACTCACCCTTGAGTCTTGTTCACAAAGTGTTTTGAAAGATTTACGAAGCTGGAGACTGGTTTATCTGTTTTGTTTCCTTTCCATGTTTCCACCTACAAACTGACAATTTTGGTGCTGTTTATAATGTTCAGGGTGGGTCGTGGTGGTGTTGGGCTGTTTGATTAAGCTGATAATGAGAAATTCTTTCCACTGACCAGGGTCAATAAACAAAGTATTGGATTTAAGGACACTTAAAGGAGACATATTTGCATTTATATAGCGCTTGTCAACACCAGCGAGGAAGCCAGTTTACCATGGGCAGACATTGTTTAAAACTTGATTCCTCTTCCTCTGAGTGTGATATAAAATCGTAAGTCACACGACATCACGTTATAGTCCAACAGGTTTATCTGAAATCACGAGGTCACAGAGCATGGCTCCTTCGTCAGCTGAAGTGGATGCATGTGATATATTCACCGCAAACAACGTTTTGGGATCATAAACCGAAATGGATTTCATAAAGAACCACCTTCGTGCTCTCCCAAAGATTTATAAAACACATGTCAAACACAACAAGAGCTCATGCAAAACTCAAACCTGCAACTTCTCGCACTCTCGACATTCACTTCAAGCGAGAATCAGACCACAAGACCAATGACCCAGCCTGGTGAAATCCTACTTCACAATACATCATGGTCACTGATATTGTCAGTGATATTGTCCCTACTTCGGATTTAGGAGAGCAGATTTCAAGGTGTATCTGCTCCAGAGGTGTGTAATGACATCTCTGAACAGGTTGATTAAACAAAATTACTATTCCCCGTGGCTTTGGTCAGTGAAAGTAACAATGAACATCTTCTCGTTCTGTCTCGCTGTTCCCAGGACGGTGCCACTTGTCCCTTCCCCTGGGACAGGGATCTCTCCATTAGCGGATGGATTAAACCATTTCTCTGCACGGGCAGGCAGTGCTGAGGGCTGGCATACGAATTTGTAGATCCCTCTCAAACACTGGAAGAGGGAAGGAGCAGAAGCGGTAGAATCAGGCTTGTGCAACAAATCATAAACAGCGATTTGGACCTTTCATCAAATGACATTTATCACAGACAGACAGAAGCTTGGAGTGCTGATGGGAAAGAGAGAAGACGAAACTGGAGATTCGTGCCTTCAGCAACTTAATGTGGGATCTTTATATGCAGCCTGTTTGGTTTTCAGGATTGCCTGCACACAGCAATCCTTCAAGAAACACCTCAGCAAAGCGTGCGTCCGTTCGTTTACTGCCTGCAGGCCCGATGTTATTATCTGACACCAACAGTCCCTGATTAAGAGAATCCGAGTGAAACACTCACTCACTGAGAGACGTCCCCAACGGCCCTGAGTTGCGGAGCTGCAGACAGTACAACGCGGAAGGGAGGATTAATAATGAGCCATTGTTTCTCCTCCACCCGTTCCATCACAGAGACTGGGAGAGTGACATCATAAACCCATGGCGTCATTCCCGTGCAGAAGGAAGCCGTTCAGCCCATCGAGTCCACAGCGACTCTCTGTCGCTTGTATCGTTCTGTGGCTCTTCACAATCGGTGATATTTGTCCTCATAGTACTGTCTCCGACTCCTGGATGCTTTTGTCATTCACGTCTGAAACAGAGTGGGGAATTACTACCAGGTACCGACAAACACTGCAAGTAATATGTTTCTACTTCACCAGGTTATTCCCATCTCAGAGAGGAGGCTTCACGACTCATTTCGTGTCAGACCAACCAAGAAAAGGAGAAGAGGGTTCAGACCATCACAAGCAAGTCGCTTCACCTGTGTAAATTTAGCTAGTGCATTAATATGAGCTATTTATTTCAGATGCATGAAGCTGAGGGAAGCAGAAAGCTGATTAAAAACTGCACTACCAACCACAACTTTTGCAATTAGCAAGTAGCAGAGAATGGCTTACGATCCAACGATTTCTGGGTTATGGGCCCAGCACCCTCCAGCTGCGCCACTCTGCTCGCATACAAATAAACAAATTTCAGGCAGGTGTTACGCTTTTCATCTGGAGTGTGGCATGTTCCTTCGAGTATGGTGTCACTGTTGTTCTGTTGCACAGGCGTGTTACGGCTGTGTAAACATAACCTTTGTCTGAGTTCCCACATTCTCTTAATCGAACTATGATTTCACTCAGAGTCACAGAATTTGCCACAGTCCAGACGGATGCCATGCAGCCTACCTTAGCTGTGCCATGTCTCCACAATAGGCAAATGATTGTCTCTTTTAGTATCATTCTTTTCCCGTCTCAACATTTTGTTACTTTTAACGTAGCCATCGAATTCCGTTTTGTGTCGATTGATTCTGCCTCTCCGGCACTGTCAGACATTGATTTACCAACCCTAACCCCTCCTTGTGTGAAAGCGTTCTTCTTTATGTCACTTTTATTTCTCTTCATAATGGCTCTAAGTCTCTGCCTGATCGTTCTTGATCCTTTCAGGCATGGCGTGAGAGCATTTTCACGCCCTTGTTTCCTTGTTTAGACCCTAATGGCTTGGAAAGCTTCAATCAGACCAGCTTTCAATCTTCTGTTCTCGAAGGAGAACTGTAACAACTTTCCATTCTATCTTCATTGCTGACATTCAGGTACATTTTAAACCTTTAAAATTTGGAACTACCTTCGAAGGTCCACATTGGCAACACCTTCAATGCCTCCAGAAGCAATTCTCTTGATGCTGCCTGGCCTGCTGTGTTCTTCCAGCCTCGTCTTTGTCTGCCATTCACATGAACCTGTTTAGCGTTATCTCCAATCACTTCACGTCCTTAATTTTGTTGTTTCTCATGCACAATTGAGCAATACTGAAGTTGAAGAAATCATTCGGAGTCGGATTGCCTGCATGAACATCCTAAAACGCTCATTCTCCATTTGAACAAGTGTAACCCTTTTCCGTGTTTGCTGCAATGGTACCTCTGCCCCATCCCAAAATCATGCACATCAACCTCTTTTAACCTCTCGAAAATTGATTGGACATTTTGGCAAAACTGAAGACAAGACATGAGGCCTTGAAACCAGGACATCTTACAGTGCTACACAGTACAAGAGCCAAACCAAAAGTCATACTCCGAGACCAACGAACTATCACCAGGTCAGACAGGCCACTCTTGGACCAGCTGAGATTCGATGAGCGTGAAATACATCCCACATTTCTCCAGGAATTCCAAGCAACAAATAGTTTCCAGAGAATCGTCTTCTCATTTTGTCTCCCTGATACCTGGACGGTGCAGTTTATCCATTCCCCTGGAGCAGGGTTCTCTCATTTGGTGGAATATTGAACCAGTGTTTTTCTCCTTGCTGGCAGTGCTAGAGGAGGGCAGAGTCCATTCGTTCTACTGCTCTCTCTCAATTATTGAGGGTGAGAGTTGTCATTTATAAGCATACGCAGGAAATGATCAACTTTGTGAACTTTCCTCAAATGTCTGATATCCGAGGGATAGAAAGATGCTGAGCTGGCGGGAAAGAAACGCGCACATGAGACTCTTCCCTCGGATAAATTAATATGAATATGTTTTTGTGCAGCATGTTTGATGTTCAGAATTCGTCTTCAAACTGCAATGCTGCAGAAAAGTTTTGCAACGAGGGCGTCAGTTTCTTTGCTGCCTCCAGAGTAGGAGTTAATTTTTGGCACCAACAGTCCCTGATAAGAGAATCGAAGTAAAACACTCAGTCACTGAGAGAAGTCCCCAACGTCCCTGAGGTGTGGGGCTGCAGACAGTACAACGCGGAAGGGAGGGTTAAAAATGAGCCATTGTTTCTCCCCCACCCGCTCCGTCACAAAGTCAGGGAGTGCGACGTCATCAACCCTGGGCCATTCAGCCCATCGAGACATGGCGACTCTCTGTCGCTTGTATTTCTCTGAAGTATCGGTGATATATCTCCCTAATAGTGGTGTCTGCACCGTAATGCTCATAGAATCCCTACAGTGTGGAAACAGACCCTTCGTCCCAACAAGTCCACACCGCACCTCAAAGCATCCGACCCGACTCCATTCCTCCCATAACCCACACATCGCCGAACATTATGTGCAATTTAGCCCGGCCAATCCACTTAACCTGCACATCTTTGGACTGTTGGAGGAAACCAGAGCACCCGCAGGAAGCGGGGAGAATATGCAAACTCCACATAGACAGTCGCCCGAGCGCAGAATTGAAGCCGGGTCTGTGGCGCTGTGAGGCAACACTGCTAACCACTGAACCACTGTGCCTTCCGATGCTGTCTCCGACATGCTGATCCTCTTATCATTCACATTTGAACCGGCGTGCGGAATTACTGCCAGGCATGGAAAAAACTGCACCTGATGTGTTTCAACTTCCCCAGTTTATTCCCATCTCAGATAAGAGGTTTTACAATTCAGTTCAGAGCAGACGACAGAGAACAGCAGAAGACCTTCACATGCATGTCAAATCCCGTGTGTAAGCTTGGCCAGTGTATCAATATATTTACTTCAGACGCATGAAGCTATGGGAAGCGGAAAACTGATCAAAACACAGAGCCCCACATGTCTGTAGCAAATGGCAGAGAATGGTTGCGAATTTTCGATCTCCGAAGTATGGGCCCAGCATGCTCCCGCTGCGCCACTCTGTTGCTCTAGCGTGTGACTTTTTGAACAAGTATTCAGCGTTTTATCTGGAGTGTGGCATGTACCTTAAAGAATGATGTCAAAAGATCTTCACTGTTGTTATGTAATATTCTGTTGCTTCAACGTGTCGCGCTTGTGTAAATATTACCCTTGTCGAAGTTCCCACATTCTGTTGGTTGAACTGTGATTCCACTCAGAATCACAAAATTTGTCAAAACGCAGACGGAGGCCATGTAGCTCGCCTTAGCTGTGGGTGCGCCGGGTCTCTGCAATAAATACATGAGTGTCTGTTTTAATATCATTCTCTTGCCTTCTCCCTGTAACTCTGCACATTGCGACTTTTAACAGAACCATCAAATTCCGTTTTGTGTGGCATGAATCTGCCTCTTTGTCGCAGTCACACAGGGATTTACAGATCCACTTAGTCGTTGAATAAAAACGTTCTTTGTCATGTAATTCTTACTTCTTTTCCTCATGACTTTAAATCTCTACCTAATCGGTCTCAATCTTTACCGGTGTGTTCAGCATTTTCACCCCATGATTTCCTCTGTTCATACCCCTCACAACTTGGAAAGCTTTAATCAGACCAGTTTTCCGTTCTCCAAGGAGAATTATCTCAGCTTTCCAATCTATCTTTCTTGCTGATATTCTTCACACACGTCACCATTCACGCGAACCTGTTCAGCACTGTCTCCAATCACTTTCCGTCTCAGCTTCCTGAACTTTCACACATACGTAATTCAGCAATAATGCAGCGGAGAATTTGTTCTGATGAATGGCCTTGGCCCAAAATGTCGACTCTCCTCCTACGCTGCTTGACCTGCTGCGTTCCTCCAGCTCCACACTGTAGCGATTCTGTCTCCAGTACTTGCGATCTCCGGAATCATTCAGATTGCGTAGCAAACATCTGGAAATACTCTTTTTCTCTTTGAACAAATGTCAGACCAGCCTCATTTTCCAGAAAACTGGTCAGGTAGTTTAGTGAAAGTGAAGTTTTGAAATCTGGGCTCCTCCGGGATTTGAACCCGGGACCTTTCATATGTCCGCTTTCAGAGTGAAGTACATTCCACTTTATTCGGGCAATTCGAAGCAGCAAAGAATTTCAAGAATATTTTCTTCTCAATCTGTCTCCCTGCTCCCAAGACGGTGCTGTTTGCCCCTTCTCCTGGCACCGGGTTCTCTCCATTGATGGATTATTATACCATTTGTTTCTACTTGGATCACAGAAAGTTTTGAAAGATTCGTGAAGCTGGAGATTGGGTTTCTGTTTTGTTTTCTTTCCATGTTTCCACCTACCAACTGAATTTTTTTTCCCAAAATCTCGTCGCAATCTCCAGGCTTCATCATGCCTGGGGCTGAGGGAATTCAGATTTATGGAGATATTCAAAAGGCCGGGATTGTTCTGTTTAGAGCAAAGAAGGTTAAATGGAGATTTCATGGTGCGAGACAGTGAGACACTGTTTCCACAGGTAAGGATCAGTGAAGAGGTAAATGGGATTTTAGAACATTAAAGATAAGGAGAGTTGCACTTACAGAGGACTTTTCACCACCAGTGATGGTGTTTTGTGACAACGGGGAGGAGTTGGTTAAAACTTGCTTCCTTCTTCCCCATGCACGGTATATTCACTGCAAACACTCTCAGGGATCTCAGACTGAACTCGATCTCATTGATGTCAGATCTCGTCATTTTGATGTGTTTTTGATCTGCTTCCCGGAAGTCAGTGCATCTGAAATAAATATCTCCTATTTTGACATGGGCCAAGTTGACACAAGTGAGGTGACACGCGTCTGAAGGTCTGAATGGCCTTCTCCTGTTCTGTTTCGGTCTGTGATGGTTTTATTTGTTAAAACTGTTCTCTGAGATCGCAGGAATAAAGTGTTGAATTTGAAAAATATCAGTTGTAGTGTTTTACATGCGAGGGACAACCTGCAGTAATTCCCCACGCTGTTTCAGAAAGTAGCGTCCTGAAAAGTTGTGAATGACAAGAGAATCGGAGACAGCATCACGACACAGATACAGTTCACCATTATTAGGACGGATATTACCGGTTATGAATAACCACGGAGAGATACAAGTGACAGAGAATCTCCGTGGACTCGATGGGCTGAACGGCTTCTTTCTCCCTGGGAATGACGCCCTGCGTTTATGACGTCACTCCCCCGTCTCTGTGACGTGGAGATGCCGGTGAAAAGTGTCACTTCACCTGATGGAGGAGCAGCGCTGTGAAAGCGTGTGATTTCACATAAACCTGTTGGACTATAACCTGGTGTCATGTGACTTCTGATTTTGTTCACTGCCTCTGTGACAGAGCAGGCGAGTGAGAAACAATGGCTCATTTTTAACCCTCCCTTCCACGTTGAACTGTCTGCAGCTCCGCAGTTCAGGGACATTGGAGATGACTCTCAGTGAGTGAGTGTTTCACTCGGATTCTCTTAATCTGGGACTGTTGGTGTCAGATATTAACCCCTTCCCGGTTGTAACAAAGAAACCGACATCCGTGTTGCAAAAGACTTTGTGCAAGATTGCTGCGTGAAGTCGAATCCAGGAAACCAAACAGGCTGAACAGAAAGATCCCGCATAAAGTTTCTAAAGAGAACAGTCTCCAGTTTCGACTTCTCTCTTTTCTAGCAGCCCTGCATCCTTCTCTCAGTCTCTGATTAATGTCATTTGATGAATGTTCCCAATTTTCGTTTATAATTTTCTGACGTCTGATTCTGCCTCTTCTGCTTCTTCACCCTTCCAGTGTTCAAGAAGGAGCTGCAAAACGTATACCATCCCCAAGCACTGCCTGCCCGTGGATGAAAATGGCTTGATCCATCTGCCATTGAAGACAGCCCGGTGCTCGGGGAAAGGAGCAAATAGCAGCAGCCCGGGAGCGGGGGCAGAATGGGAAAAAACTGTTCGTTGTTGCTTTCACCGCCCGAACTGAGATTTTTTAAATGTAAGCAGCTTGTTCAAAGATGTCATTACACACCTCTGGAGCGCATGGAACTTGAAACCGGTTTCCAACATCCAAAGATCACTGTATGAGGGTCAACGAGATTACAACAGAAAGCTGATCCTCGATGGAACTGCTCGTCGGTGTAGAGGTGTGAGGGTCGTTGATGAGGCTGTGAGAGGTCCCGCATTCCAATTATCTGTAACTGTATCCTCTCTTCACTGTTTGATGTCTTTTCGCCAAAATCTTTGGGTGTGTGTGAAGGTGGTTCATTATGAAATCTGAGACAGTCTGAGATCCCAAAGGGTCTTTGCAGTGAAAATCTCACATTCGGAGAAGACGGAATCGAACTGTTACTCACCCTGGTCAGTGGAAAGAATTTCTCACGATCAGCTCAATCAAACTGCCCAACCCCATCCCTAACATGAAAAACAACGCAAAATTTTTTAGTTGGAAGGCGAAAATGGAAAGGAAACAACATAGAAAACCCAATCTCCAGCTTTGGGAATCTTTCGAAGCTCTTTATGAGCCACACTCGGGGGAGAGTGAAGGGTGAACGGTCTGAATGAGCAAAGCCAGTCAAGACATCTTCCCCATCTTTATGACGCTGGAGCATTGACACTTATGTTCTCGGTGTCATTACCCGATCTAATACGTTGAAATAATCAGGATTCTTTGAAAAGATCAGGAATTCAAACAGGATCTCTGTGGCAGTGCAATCAGATACTTGGGAACAGACAAAAAGTGCAAAGGCTGGAAGAGAGATGGCCCGGGGTTCAGGAGAGCTATTTCCCGGTGTCACGGATGTCTCTGCAGGGAGTGGGATCAGGCTGTTTCCATGTTTCCGCAATAAATGTCACAGACTCTATTTTCAAGAGGAAAATTAGCAAAGGGTAGTTGTTTTTCTTGTAAAATGACAATCAATCTGAAACTCACGGAATCATATCTTATAGACAATGTCCCAGATTCACCATCCCCATCCATGGATATGTCCTGTTCTACCTGCATGACAGACCCAGCATAGGTGGTGGCACAATGTGACATATTCGAGGAAATTAACTTGGAGTTCTCAACATGGCTTCATGATCCCGTTCAGTCTCAGCGCATCCAGTTTAACTTGGACCAGGAAACCGCCTGCTGATTCCCGCCTACTGTTCTCTCTTGGCTGATGAATCCGTAGTCCTCCATGTTGAACATCACTTGGATGAAATACTGAGGCTGGTAAGAATGAACTCTGCATTGGCGCTTTCAATGTCCATCACTCAGAGTGCATCGGCAGCAGCTGGTCAGGTCCCAAATCATAGTTAAGAGATAACAAGGTGTAGAGCTGGATGAACACAGCAGGCCAAGCGGCATCAGAGGAGCAGGAAAGCTGACGTTTTGGGCCTAGACCCTTCTTCAGAAAATCCTGAAGAGTTTCTGAAGAAGGG
>NC_063339.1:87171632-87193580 GCF_021869965.1 Rhincodon typus
GACGATGTTTCGCCTTCACATTGTGCATGCCACCCATTGCGTTACATGGCACTGTCGCCGTGCTAAATAGGACAGACTGCAAACAGATCTAGAACTCAGCTTAGGCATCCATGCGGGGGTGTGGACGATCAAAAGTAGCAGAATGGGACTTCAAAGAAGCCTCAGTTGTTGCTTGTCGCTGGTAGACGATAATTGGAGTGTGTGGATTTAGAATATCGATCGTCTTGTGCTTGTGGTTTTGTTTTAAACCGAGAGCTCCGTAGATTTCTCACAAATTATGAATAGGTGTACGTTCGGTTATTTTTTTTTTCATGTTGAGTTTGAAAGACTATTGTTGTAAGATTCCTGGGCCTGAATGTACTGGATATCCGCAGAATGTTCAATGATTGGAGAATATTTTCCAACAGCGAACTGGCGGGTCGGAAATGTGTGACCCAGAAACAGTGAAAATTTCAACTCACAAGATATATTGGTTAACAACTGCAGAAACAAAGTTTCTGGAAAAGCTCAGCAGCTCTGGCAGCATCTGTGAAGGAAAAAAAAGAACAGAGTTAAACTTTCGGGCCGGGTGACCCTTCCTCAGAACTGTTCTGAGGAAGGGTACCATACCCAAAACGTTAACTCTGTTTTATCCTTCACAGATGCTGCCAGACCTGATGAGCTTTTCCAGCAATTTTGTTTTTGTTCCTGTTTACAGCATAAGCAGGTGTTTCTGTTTTTTTGGGGGTTTACAAAAGAACGTGCTGACTAAATGCAATACAGAGACTGATGTGAAACAATCTGTAAGATCCAGGAAACCAGGTGTCAGCCACTTCAGACTTCATATTGCAACTACCAAAATGACAATTTTCTTCTATCACTTTTACTGTTCCAAAATAAAGAGTGGGGCATTCATTATGGAGACATAGGGACAGCCTTTGCTGTAATCGAGCTGTGATTTCATGTGAACCTCTTTGCTTTAGGCATTGGTCGAGTAATCAAGCAATGAGTTTATGATTCAAAGCTGGGAGGCGGGGCTGTTCTATTTAAATGGTTTTGACATCGTGTCTCAACATTTCGGACTTTAATCAACTGCCCACAGTAATCATTATCTAGCTTGATGGGTCCTGAAATTTAAGTGAGAAGAAAGGAGGATGCCTCGAATTTGTTTAATTTGGAGAGTTTGTATCACATTAAATGATTTCGGTTGGCCATCCAAATGTTTCCCGACACGGGGCAGTCTGACCCTCAGTGAGATTTCTTTAATAAATTCTCCCCGGGGCTTCCAGCTGCACCATTACGTCATATGGCATCAGCGGCGATGGCCTTCAACTCTTGTGACGCAATGATGATGCTGACTCCTTGAATATGAGTATAAAATAGTCGTGGGTCACGTGGTACTGAATCATTCAATTAAATGTAATTACATCTCCAGGTATTTTTATTTCTACATTACAATCTCAGACACTTCCGTGTCTGGCCTCAAATTAAGCTACTCTTAAAATTCTCGATTTGTATTAATGATATTCATGGTGGGTTTTCTTCGTGAAATTGGAGAAATATTTATTCTTGGCGGCTGAATTTACTGAAGAATATCCAAAGGAGGGTCCAGAGTCTCTTCAGTTGTTTCTTCTCTCTCAGATCATTTGACTCTCGTTGCATTTGAAAAAGTGTCCAGAATAAGTCCTGGATTCGCCCTGTGACATATCTTCCCGGTGTCCTGCAAATTCGGAGCATGATGAACGAGGGAAAAAAGTAGAGGAGGAGGAAAGAAAAGTTAGGACAATGAAGTAAAGAAGAGCGGAATGGAGGAAACAAAGGGACAGATAGACAGGCAGACAGAGAAAGAAGAGGAATGAAGAGAGACAGAGGCATTGTGGTGATTTAACAGAGAATGAGCACTACCCTTTGACCTCCTTTGCCAATTATAGTTTAAAATCATTATGTTGCGATCACTTCCCTTAATCCTGTACAGCAGCAGTGCACGTGTGAGCTTGTGATGTAAAGTTTGCGCATTTGTTTCCAGATCAGACAGTTGCGGCGTGTTTAAATCATGTCCTGCGCACGCTGCTCATATGCAAATAAGTTCCCTTAAACCCTATATTATGACGGAGGTTGTTGGTGATGATGCATGTTGACCAAAATCTTCTTTCCTGTTGTTTTAGATTGCTCTCAAAGATTCCCTCTCAGTTTTACATGGGAATAATGGTTCAAGTATGTGTTGTGCATTGTTTGGGTAAATTCTCAGCTCCCCCAGTGCGAGAAGTAAAACATAAACTTTTCATCATGGGGTTAAAACACAGCCGCCTCCCTCTGGGCAGCCGATTCGTTCAGTTGGTGATAGCGCGGTGTTAATATCATTATCCTGATATTTTACCACTTAATCTGTGAACACCCAAATTCATGATTCAATTTATCAGGAGATTCCAGCTCCTCTTCTGTCGTAACAGAGTGACAGTGACTTCATAAAGTAATTCTTCCAAAAAACAGTAATTCCTTTCCTCTCATTGGACGCAGTCACAGTGATCTTTATTCAACAGCATGTGCAGAAACCATAGTGTGACAGCCCCTCCCCATGTTCACAGTGAGCCTGAATTTTATACACTATGTCGAGTGCAGGGAGACAGAATCAGAAGAAGTTCTTGAAATTCTTTGCTGCTTTGGATACCAGGAGCAAGGTGAAATGTACTTCACACAGAGAAAGTTCCAGCTGGTTCAGAGTTGGGCTTGCAGGTATGGCAATGGCTCGTTGATCTAGGGGCAGGGTTCTCGTTTGGGGGATTGTACATTGCGGATGTGCGAGAGATCCCGGGTTCAATCCCCTAATAGCTGGTTTTCGGTTTTGCCAAAAAGACAATCAGCTTTCTGAAAAAGAGCCTGTGGTCAATGAGGTCGGACTTCCCGAAGGAAGGATGAGACAGAGGTGCCAACAGGGCCAAGCAAAACACAAAACATGCCTCATGATGTTTGGCCATGCCATCCGACGTTGAATGAAACCTCCATAAAAAGCCAGTGAAACACATTAGTTGCAGCGTGTTTGATGCGCAGGGCACCCTGCAATAATTCCGCACTCTGTTTCAGGCAGCGGAGTCTTTCATGTGATACGGGGAGTTGTGAACAACAAGAGGACCATGACAGTAATAAATCGAATCAAATCAACTCAAAGATCAGCCCATCGAAGAAAGTACCACAACACAGACACCATTATTAGGACGGATATCACCGTTCCTGAAAAAAAAGGACAGACAGATACAGGCGACAGGGAGTCGCCGTGGGCTCGATGAATTGAACGGCTTCCTTCTGCACGGGAATGACGCCATGAGTGAGAGCTTCACTCGGATTCTCTTAACTTGAAACTGTTACTGTCAGATATTAACTGCTGCCCAGCCACAGCAATCAAACTGATCCCGCGTTGCAAAAGTCTTTCTGCAGGATTGCTGTATGAAGACGAATCCTGAACACCAAATAGGCTGCACAAATAGAACTCATGTTGATTTACCTGCTGGAAGAGTCTCCAGTGTCCATTTTTCTCTTTCCCAGCAATTGGCCATCTTTCTTTGTCTCTGTCTTGGAAAACAGACATTTGGAGGAAGTTCGCAATCAAAGTTGCTAATTTCCAGCTCATGCGAATACAGCAAGTGTTTGAGAGATCAGAAAAGCGCATGCGTGCTTTTCTCCCCCAGCACTGCTTGCAAGTGGAAGAAAATGGTTTCATAATCTACCAGTGGAGAGTGCTCGGTCCCAGGGTAAGGGACTAACAATACTGTCTCGGGAGCAGAGACACAGTATGAGAAGATGTTCTTGAAACTGAATTCTGCTTCACACCTGGTTCCGCGCTCGAAATGCAAGGGTTTTACTGGCTCGTTGGTCGAGAAGTATGATTCTTGCTCGGGGATTTGTATTCAATTAGCATGTAAGTGGTCTCGGATTCAAATGCCAGGGAAGCTCTTAGTTTTGCTAGGTCGCTTGATCAGCTTTTCGAAAAAAAGAGCTGCACCTCATGAAGTCGGACTTCTTGAAACAGGATTGAGCTTCGGCAGCAGAGGTGTCATTGTAGCAAACATGGCGCGTGTTGAAAATGAAAACAAGGAGTTCAGGAAGTTAACCCACGTTGAATAAATCCTCCATCTGGATTATCACAAAGATTTGGGCGGGAAACTTCAGGAAGCAGAGACGCTATTTGACTGTAGACAACGCTGTGAAAGTGCACGTGAAAGGATGGCAGCGATGAAGATAGACTGGAACATTTAAGCTGGTCTGATTGAAGATTTCCAAGTCATGAAGGGTCTACACAGAATCAATGAAAGGAAAATGTGCCCATGCTTGGGAGGATCGAGAGTGATTAGGCAGAGGTTCATTTGAAAAAGCAAAAGTGACATCAGGTAAAATGTTTTCACACAGGGAGTGGTTAGAGTCTGTAATCACTGTAATCACTGATTGCGACAAAGAGTGATGTTCAATCGTGTTATTGAAAAACGAATTCGATGGTTACGTTAAAAGTAGCAACGTGCAGAGTTACAGGAAGTAGTCAAGAGAATGACCCATTTCCTCATTGTGGAGAACCAGCAGAGCTCAGGTGGGCTATATGGCCTCCATTTGCACTGTGATAAATTTGTGATTCTGAGTGAAATCAATGTTTGACCAGCAGAATGTGGGAAGTTAGACAAAAGTGATATTGACACAGCGGGACACGTTGCACGACAAAATATTACACAACATGTACATGTCACAGGGAGGATGGCGCTGTCTGAATCGGCGTGGGGAAATACTGCAGGGTATTCTGTGGATCAGACACAATGCACTTTACCATTTAGGTCACGCCACAGTGGGAGAGCCAGAGAAGGCCAATCGGTTCATTATACCCGTGACAGTTTAGTTGGGTATAAAAGCTATGTGAAATATATGATAGATTTGTGCGGTTTTGACGTGTTTACTGCAAGCAGGAAGCTCAGGTGATATAGGGTAACAGGTACGGCAGGAGCAGTAAATACATTCTTCAGAACATTGGAAAACTCTGATGTATTGAGTTCTGGTTGATGGGCAGCATGCTTTCACTGGACCACGCTGTTACAGAAGGTAGTATGTCAATGCCTCACAGCGTCTTGCTGTATCGAGGCAAATATTTAGCTGTTCATCAGGGTTACACAGCCGGAAATTCATTTTTTTTTCTAATATGAGGGAAGTCTTTATGTGATAGGGATTATATACAAACGCCTTTCACGTCAATAAGTACGCTCCATCTCAGTGTGTTGCGTGCTTCCTTAGCAATTTATCTGTCATTGTGCGTGTCGTGAGGTACTTTGCATCTTCTGCATGTCATTTACCTGACCCTCACCTTCTGGGTGTTGTGACGCAATGGGATAGTGAAATCAGGGTCAGGCTGAAAATATGCGTGCTCAGCTTCAAAACCGATGGAAAACTGACAAAGACACACTGGAAGGTTTTTTTTTGTGTATTCTGGATTATTTCCTTAAATCTCTGCCATTACATCTGCACTGAACAATTTCCAAACTTAATGTTCTACTTCATTTCGGCCATCCATCGCTTCAAGTGCCATTGCCTTTATTTAGGTATAAAGCGCTCGTCTTAGATTCACACTGTCCTCCCTCAAAGTAAACGTGAAACTCAGTCGCAATATGATCACTGCAACGTCGAGGTTCCTAAACTGTAATGTCATTGATCATTCCTGTGTCATTGTCCTCTTTTCTTGTAGAAAGTACAGCTATGAAAGAATAGCTATTGATGGTGTTCAGACAAATTAGAATGTCATTGTACACGATTCAGGAAATGTTACCATCCACAGTCAAACGACAAGTAAGGAACATAACTGTTCGGACAACCTTTATTGAGAACGAGAACAACAACCTTCTGAGATTGTCTACCAACTCGCTTTTTTTATGGTTTCAGATTTCCAGCATCTGTACTTCTTTGTTACATGTTACCTTGATTATCGTTTGGGATAAGGTAGATTATGTTACTTTTCCCTTTCCCGCTCCTGAAAACTATTCAGCAGTGCTGCGGTCATGAAAACCTTGCACAGGACAGAGTAAGTTACTTGATCGGGAATCGAACCCGGGCCGTAGTAGTGAGGGCCCCGAATCCCTACCACTAGTCCACCAGAGAAAGCGCCTTGGTGGTTGCCACCTTTTGTCAATGACACTGCTTTAGCCTTTTCATTCTATCGCTTATTTTGGCTGCAGATCATTTTGTCCCCGTCTTCGAGGTTTTAATTCGTCTGGAAAAAGACCATTTGGCCATCTTTTCAGTGCGTGTCTTCAGGCATCCATCTATTCTACTCCCAGTTTCCAGCGTTTCTCCCACCGCCTTTGGTGATCTTAAATTTAAGTCCAAATTTCAATGAGATTATCCTTGTAATCAACGAATGGGACTGAAGTTTGAGATGATAAAACTGTGTTAAAGCCCCTTGAAGTAATCGTCCTCATGCTAAGCCACAGAGGGAGATACACAGATATATCCCCCGAGAGTGACAGAGGCCTCATGGTTATATGCGCTCCGTATCCATCATGTCCACGCACTGTCGCCGTACACACGGTTCCCCGGCAAAAGGCAGCTTTATGTGGAACATAAGCAGTTTCTCTGACGATGGGAGCCGTTGCCATGAGCTGAGATATGAAATGGACAGTGATTTGAAATAGTCCGCCACTGATGTTGCTAATGGGCAACTTTCAATTTCCAAAACCCAGCGATCCAATCACTTCAGCTGCTTGGAATCTGACAAAAACTGCGCTGGGCACACATTCCGCTTCGGAAGCAACTGCCACTTTGAAAATGTAGGAAAGCTGTCAACTTCATTCCAGAGAGGGAAGATACAACATTTCAATCTTCCAATCCAAAGTCAGACGCCGTATCAATTTCACCGCTGGCTCCACACGTATTGCTGCATCTTTCGTTCTGCCGACTTGCAATGTTAACAGGAATATCAGCGGAAAGAGCATTCACAAGTTGAATAACCAGCAAAAATAATCGCCGTCACTGCTTTACTTCAATGTTCTCCACTTTTTGAAGCAATGAATTTCACTGGCAAACGAAACACATTTGTCCTCACATGCCCGCTTCACTGTCACCCGTTTCTCTGCCACATGTTTCTCTTCTGGAACTTGCCATTGTTTTATCCATAGTCATTGCGAAGTTCAGCCTCTCGTATGTTTATTTTTAAAATTATTTCCTCGCAACTTAAAAATGTCCCCAGCCTTGAAATCTCCCATCCTAGGGAAAAGACTAATACCATTAGTACTGTCCACACGTCTCATTATTTTATAAACTTCTATCAGGTCGCCTCTCTTAAACGCCAGCGAAAAAAGTCCAAGTCTATCCAACATTTCTTTATAACTCAAACTTTCCATACCAGGCAATATCCTGGCAAACCTCTTCGAACACTCGCCAGCTTGATAATATGCCCCCTACAACTGTGCGACCGAAACTGCGTACTGTATTCCAGAAGAGGCCTTACCAACGATCTGTACAACCTCAACATGACTTCCCAACTCCTAAATTCAAATGACTGAGCAATGAAGGCAAGCGCGCCAAAAGTCTGTTTAACCACCCTGTCTATATGCGATGTAAACTTCAAAGAATTATGTACCTGCACCCCTAGGTCCCTCAGGAGGCATGTTAACAGTGAGACAAAGTCTGTGGGCGTGTGGGGAATAGTTTAGAATTTGTTTGACTTCACGTGTAAAGAAATTTGTTGTACACGTGCAACTGAATAAGATTGGCAGTTCATTCTCCGTGGAGCATTTTAAATGGAGCTGAACATTTTTTTTAAATTAAAAGGTAAAGTTAGACCCTCTCGAGTCGGAAGGAAACCGTCGCTCAGAGACGTAATTCCCGCTTTAAACTGGTGCCTTAAAGATTTGAGCACATTCCGATAATGTCAGGTACATTGCACACTTTCTGAACTCCATCCAAGAAATCCACAAACAAGACTCTGTCTTTTTGCATATTTAACCCTTCCTTCTTCTCAGCAGCTTTTTTTTTAAGCTGATAAAAATTCTGACCAAAGTTGAACGAGATAAATCTAATTTATGTTAGATTATTTCAATGGACTGTGTGAGTTTGCAGTAAATTGAATAAATTGGAATGAGTGAAACAGCTTTTTGCCCGCAACTTAACTCAGCGCAGTCAGCCATGTGAGAAACGTCTTCGAGTTGAAAAAGATCACCTTCCTTTCTCTCTCCGCAGATGGTTATTCACATTTTGAATACTTGTAGGGCGTTTGTCGATCGTTGAGTCGGTTCTCAATTCACAGAAACTGGTATTTTCCCATAAACTCAAAATTGCCTCTCCTCATTACCCTCTTGAGCCACAAATAAATTAAAACTTCTCCACTTCAGGTTTGAACTCACAACCTCAGCATTGCACGCACTTCGATAGTGATATATAAGTACAGTGCGCTGACCACTTGCTCCACTGAAACAACAAGTTTGGCACAGTCTCCATATTTCTGGTTATACCTTAACGGTTGGCAAACTGCCTGTGACTGGGATTTTATGATCGTCTTCACCGGTGGTTCCGAAGTTGTTCAAGGAACTTGCTTAATTACACAGTGCTAAATTGCATTGATCATTGAAATGTACATTTTCAACATTTTCCTTCACTGTCTTCTGAGCTCTTGATGTTTTTACTGTGCAGAAATATCTCAGTTGTATTCTTGAACAGACTCAATAACCGACTTCCAAAGCCTCTAGGGCACCAAATTCCAAAGCTTCACCTCACTCTGATTTCTCTCACCTCAGTCTGCTGTTTGGGAAGAGTTCCTGTTGCGGGAATTTAACTTCACCGTGTATCTGATGCTGCTCCCGGTATGACCTCTGGCACTTCAATCATTTCGCTTTTTGCACTTGCTCACGTGTTGCCCTGATCGTTTCATCCGGCTCAGGAAAAGAACACAGACCAATGTCCAGAAAGATAAATTTTATTGGTACAAAACAGTTCATGAGGCTTTCTGCGCAGTTTAGTTTCTATGCGAGTTTTGCATCATTTAGCATTTTGAAACTGTGCACTTTGTATACAAGTGTGGTTCATTAATATCCGTCCAGAAGAGACGTTGGTGCCAATACTGACTCCTGGAACAGCACTGCGCACTCTCCTCTAGTCGGGAAAACAATTCCTCTCAGGAAATATTACATCCCCGCTGTCACAAGGCTTTTGTGGCATCGTGAAAATTCTTCACAGAATTTGATTCAGCGATACTTCACCAACTTCCTTTGAAAAGCTCACACAGACGACAGGACCCACACTACACCCATTGTCATCAAACTTTACCATTACTTTATTCAAGGACACATTCCAAGACTTTCATGACGACTGAATGCATCAGAATGGAACACAAAGGTAAATTGAATTTCACGGTAAAAGTTGTTAAATAAGAAGATACCAGAACTGGATTTAGAATATCAGATGATCATGTGCAGCACCGCAGCAAAAACTCCGTTCCGGTAAGTGAGAAATCTACCCCTGAATCACCAATATTCACACGGCCACGTGTTCCATGTATCTAGTTGGAAACCTGCGTGAAGAAGCATGCAGTCTGATAGAGCGCATGTGAGAATCCTCCACTGTCTGATCTAAAGTTGCAACAGGAGCTGCCCATTGCAGCTGTGAGAAGAATGGGGTAAAAATGAAGAACTTAATATTCAGTGGGGTCGATTCACCATTGTCTTCATCTGATAGCAACGTTTGAGAGGCATTCAGACAGACTCATGAGCAGGCAGGAAATGGAGGAATACATAACCACGGGCGGGCAATTGGGATCAGCTCAGAATGGCGGTCGGCAGAGATTTATGCAGTACTATCAAATGTTCCGTGCAATTGTTGAAAACTCTCTGCCTGAAACAACACCGAAAAATACCAACATAGGAACAGGAAGAGGACATTCAACCCATCCCGGTGACTCGCGAATCTAAAAAGTCAGGGCTAATTTAAAGCTTCAATGATTTTTCCCACCCCATCCTCACAACTCGCTTTGGGGATCTCAAAGATGTAGGTCTCTAAATATATTCAAGGTGACAAATCAAATGTATAACTGGGACGTTATTTTGGACTTCTCCGTCAAGTATGCAGGTTTGTCGTATGAGCAGTCGCTTCTGGTCTAATTGTTCTCTGAAAACTTGCATGAGAAAGTGACGAACTTCCTCTGATCAGCAGCAGGGATCCGAACGACAGGAACCGATGTTTAAGTAGTTTTCACAGAACATCACTGATTCATTTGGAAACAGAAGTAAAAGTCGATTTTGGTGGAACTTGAACCCACAACCTTTGAATCCCAATTCTTTAGGAGATTATTGCGCTGCCTTTCATAACACAAAGATGCACTCCCTTGGTTTCCGAGTTGGATTGTTTTGCATAGAAAGTTGGCCATGGCCCAGTGTGCTCACGACGTTCATCAAGCATCTGTCTCTCCACCGGTTTAATGAGGACTCTTTGAAATATTGATCAGAATCTTGTGTTGAGTGTTAGTTTGAAATACTCATCAATAATCCTACTGGATAAACCTGTGCTTGTGGTCTATCGTTCTTTATTGTTCCTGTTTCTTTTCATTCGATGCAAATTCATTGTAAGGCAAGTTGTAAGGAATGATGGGAGGGAAAATCTTGTTCCCTTTCATTATCCCAATTAAATCTACATTTCAACAAAGTTTAGGCGATAGATTCTAATTCTTTATTTGGACACAACTGTAATGTCGACTGTTCAAGAATCTCTAAACTGACAAGAATTGGATTCCAACTGCAATTTCCGTGGGTGGGGGCCGATGCAACGACGAACGGCAAAACCGAGAACAAAAACAGAAGTTGCTGGAAAAGCTCAGCAGGTCTGGCAATGCTGTTCCCAGGATTCAGTGTTGCAGCCAAAATCTAAAATTGCTGGAAACGCTCAGCAGATATGGCAACATATGTGAAGAGTAATCAAAGTTCAGGTTTCGGGTTCGGTGACACTTCCTCAGAACTGATCGTAGCAAGGTTATTGTCGGTTTTTATGCAGAAGGTAGGGTGGGTGGAAGGGTTAAAGAGTAAGCAATAGGTGGGGGTACAGCCCAAGAACAGTTGGGCAGACAAAGGAGTGGGTAATGATCTGACTAGGAGGGTGAAAAACTATTAATGGAGGCTGCTGGTGGCGAACAAAGGGATGTGTATAATAGTATTGGGACCAATTCTCTCCTGAACACATAATAATGAATCGCACTTGTTTACAGAGAAGGCAATTTCAAAATCCTAAATGAGGCTAAACTGACAAATGAACTCAACAACGCAGAAACTGGTCTTTTCCAACAAAGTCAGTTTCGCTGAACGTCGCTGTCTGTCATTTTCGAGTGCTTGATGTTTCAAGAATCGCATGTCTATGTTAATAAAACTTGGTTGAGGGGAGACTTGATCTCACAACCTCTGCAATTCACCCCCACTCTCTGTATGTCTTATTGCAACATTAATTGATCCCTTACAGTATTACTTTAGCATATGTTAAGAGGAAATATTGGGAACAACAATCACTGGGTGCTGCGGCCACAACGCAGAGTACTAACCAATGTACAGTCACAGTGCCGCATCATGTGAGCGGAAATAGGAAGTAAGTGTAGTGCTGGACGGCGTGTCAGGAGCACCACCAGATACTCAACAGGAATACTCGCCAAACAGCAGACAGTGATGAGGTAAAGCAGAGGGAGGAGAAGATTTGGAATTTGGAGCCCCAGAGATTATGAATGTTCAGGATTGACTCTGTAAGAGACTGAGATTGATTGATTTCTACAAATTAAAAACATCGAGAGCTCAGCGGACTGTGCAGAAAAATGACATTGAAGTAGAAGGTTGTCGATGATCTCATCGAATGGTGAGGCGGGCTCGAAGTGCTGAGTGGCCGCATCATACTCCTGTTCCTCACAGACTACAATTAAAAGTTTCTTTCTGATATTCACTTGGCGAATGTGATCCATTTTCAAGTGGAAATGATTTAACTTTTCTGGGGTACAATCGTGTTTTTTTTAATTAACAATTGAGTTTAACATCGGTTACTTCGCTTCAAGGAAGTAATCACTGCTGCAGGAGATTATATAATCCCAGTTCCCAGGCCCAGAACCAGAAAAACTCAGTGGCGCAACCGCGAAGATACAACTGGAAATGGAGATGGCAATGAGCGTGCGGAGCTATTCTGTGGCTCCAGTGACGCAATCAGTGAGCGTGCGGTCCTTCTGTGATGGTATAGAGGCGCGTGAAATGCCGAGGCTGTGAGCTCCAACCTCATCCGGAGCAAATTTTATTGACATGTACCAGCAGGACAAGGAAAAAGAACATTTTTGAGCAAAATAGTCTTTTTTGGAAAAGAACGGTTTCTGGGGTTGAGAAATATCCGGTCCTGGGGAACTTTTTCACTTGTCAAGGAAAATCCTGCGAATATTCAACACGAGAAGAAGCATCCATGGGGTGAGAAATGAAGGTCGTGTTTTAGCGCCACAACCTTTCTCATATGGCTGGCCCTGAACTTGGTTAAGTTCAGGGAAAAGATGTTTTGCTCGTTGTACTTTGTTCAACTTACTGCACACACACACACACACACACAGTTCATTGCAATAGTCGCAAATGGATTAGAGTTATCTCATTGGAATCTTTAATGCTGTATTCAACGTTGTTCCGCATTTATTTCAGCTTAAAGAAAACGCTGCTGATAAGAACAGAGGGTTAAACGGCAAAACCAACGTGCCTTGTTCCTGGGTTTCTTGGTTGGAGATTACTGAGTACTAAACGGATTCAACATCTTGGTAGTGATTACGGTCGCATTTTTAAGGCACTTGATTAAAGCTGGAAATTGATCTCGGAGCAACCGTTCATTATGGAATATCTTTCCTTTGTAATTTTAAATGAAGTTTGCTCAGTTGCATTCATAATTGATTACGTGGAAAATTATGCCAAATCTTCCAAAGCCCCGATCTTCTTTTTTATTCAATCTTATACAGCGGCACACATTCAGGAAATTTCGTTACATTTAAAGTCAATCAAGTTAGAGATTGTTTCCCATCACTTCTCCCGACCAGACCCCATCCCTGACCCCTCAACCGCCCATAGACTCTCTCACTCCCTGAGAAATTCACTCCTTGTGCGTCTGCAAATGAGTCTTTCAAAATATTTTGGAAACTGTTTTTTGGTGTGACAGGAATTTAGCCCCTATCTTTTACTTTTCGTCGATGGTTTTGAATGACTGACTTCTAGTCATTGGTTCACTTGAAAGAGGGAACTTTCCCCCTATTTCCTCTCTCCATAACTCACATCATCTGGAAAATGTCCATGATATATTCCTTTTGTCAGGGATAGCATTTCCAACTTTTCTAACATCCCTCGTGAATAAAATCCCGTCGCAGTAAACCCCGTCAGTGTCCTCTGGAATGTCTTTACACCCGAGTAAGCTCTGTCATGCCCTTTCTTTTCGAATCGTAGAATCCCTACAGTGCGGAAAGTACCATTCGGCTGATCGAGTCGGCACCGACCCTTGAAAGAACATCCCACCCAGACCAGGCGGCCACCCTATCTCTGCATTAACCATGGCTTAACCTACACATCCTTGACAACACAGAGCAAATTAGCAAGGCCAATTCACCTAACCTGCCCATCGAACAACAGTGTAACAACTGAGCCGCTGTATGATCCTAGTAAACCCTGTCTGTGTCATATCGAATATCTTTACAACCGTGAACCCCAGTAATACCCGGCTGTGTCCTTTCTGATATCTTTATATCCTGGTAACCCAGTTTAGTGAAAGCACGCTGGACCCACTAACCCAAATTCAGTGCAGCAAAATTCTCCTCTGTGCCGTAAAATCTCATTAGCGCTGCAGGAAAGGTATTTGCTGTTTCTGCACTCAAATCTGGATCGGTGTACCTTGTTTCTTCCTCAGATTTCTGCTTCCAGTCAACACTTCACTCCGGAACAATTCTATCAAATCGTTTTCATTTCAACACAGACACAAAATGCAGCTTGCAGAAGGCATGTGTTGGCACTTTCACTCTGTCTCCCCGGGGGCTGCAGTCCTGCCCTGGGCTGATTCAGACAGTACTGCCCTTCCTGTGACATATTCCATCGAGAATGGAAGGACAGATATTAATAACCCACACTTGTGAACGGAGCGGGCAATTTCAAATTCCTAAATGAGACACAACTCAGAGTCAGAGATCATAGAATCCCTACAATGCAGCTGGAGATCGCTCAGCTCACTGATTCTGCACCTAACACCCCTCGAGCTTCCCACTTCTCTACCCTATCCCCATAAACCCGCATTTACAATGGTGAACAGACTGTAGCCTGTACATGACGGGGCAATCTAACTAACCTGCACAACTTTGGACTGTTAAAGGAAACCCACACAGACACGGGGAGAACGCGCAAACTCCATACAGAGAGTTGCACAAAGCTCGAGTCGAAACTGGATCCCTGCCGCCACGAGGCAATACCGAACCACCCCGGAATACGGGGATAGTCTCCGGCGGGGAGTTTAACGCTGCTCTCCCACGTGAGACGCAGGGATACGAACCAGTCCACTACTGCCGACTTCCACACAGCAAAAGGCCCTTCAGTCTATTGCTGCTGCACTGAACAAAACGACCACTTAACTATCCTAATCCTATTTTCCATCACTTGGCTCTTAGCGTGGTATGCCTTGGTATCACAAATCACATCTGAATATTTGTTGAAGTTGGGAAGGTTTCTGCCTGTACGGCCCTTACAGACAGTGAGTTCCAGATTCTAAGCACCCACTGGCTGAAAAAAAAGACTTTCCGAGTATTTTTTCAAACCTGTCTGCCTCTTACCTTAAATCTATGGCTCCCTGGTGATCGATCCCTTCATCAAAGAGAAACAGCTCTTTTAGTCTCCCCTGGTTATATTCATCATTATTTTGTATATCTCAATCACATTCCCTCTCAATCACCCCTGCTCTAAGAAAACAACCCCAGTCTGTCCAATCTCTCTTCATAACTGACACTCTTCAGCCCAGGCAATATCCTTGTAAACCTCTTTTGCACCGTTCCCTATAGGAACACATCTCTCCAAGAGTAGGAATTGCAGAACTGCACACAATACTGGCGCTGTAGCGGAATGGACAAATGAAATAAATGACGCAAACAGCCACAGAAAATGTTCCTTTCCAATAAAGACTCTTTTGTTCAAATTTATCCTGTGTCTTTTTCCTGATCCTGATGCTCCAACAATCTCTGGTCCATGTCAGTAAAAGATATTCATCTCCCAACCGCGGCAACTAAATGGATCGACTGATCTGAAGGTCCACATGGTGAGATTGGGGCACGTTCACCCAGCAAAAATGACCGCAGCAGCACAGACTAAATGGTGTGAATATGGAAGTGTGTGACAGCTTGTGTAGTGCCTCAGCGAAGTGGGAGGAAGGACGTAAAGGAGAGTTAGTGATTGTGGGAGGGAGAAAAATCTGCGAGAAGAGATGAGTTTGTATTCTGATACATCAAACGCAGACATGGGAGAGGGCAGGTGTTTGAGGGAATAAAATCATCACCTGGGAGAACATTTTCATGCAAATCAATTAATTCCTTATGGAAGGACGATTCACAAGGAGCAAAATGGGAAGAATACCCGCTGCCGTGACTCAGATTTGAGCCGACGTTGCTGCGGCCACAACACAGAGTGCAAACCACTATCTGATCACGGCCACACAGGAAGATGCACTTGAAAAGCGTGATAAGTTCAATGGCTGACGATGTGTTAGGAACAGCACCAGATACACAACAGCAATACTTGGCGAATAGTGGACTGACATGTGAGAACTCAGAGTGGGCTGAATCGTTAACTTCGATGCCCACAGACTCCATCAACGAGTCTGTTGAAGACTGAGATGATATTGTTGAAATGTACTTTCAATAGCAATGTAGTTTAATATCGGATACTTCACCAGTTCCCTCACACAAGGAAGTAACCACTAGTGCAGATGACCATATAATCCCAGTTCCCAGGCCCGGAATCAGAGAAACTCAGTGGCCCAGCCGCGAAGATACAACCAGAAACGGGGTTGGCAATGAGCGGTTAGAGAACCTTCTTTCCTGTGTACTATGCCACCAGTTTTGGTGTTGTTCGTAAACTTACTAACCATGCCTTCCATGAGTTCCGTTGTTTTCTGATGCAGATCAATGATTTAGATTTAGTTGTAGTGGCCATGATTTAGATGTTTGCAGATGATGCAACAATTGGTCACATAGTTAACAACGAGGAAACAAGCTGTGAGCTGCACGGAGATATTAAACATTCGGGAAGAAAATGATGACAGGAATTCAATCCAGAGAAGTGGATGATAATGAAATTGGGAAGGGTAAACTATGGGAGTGCACAAAAACAGTAAGGATACTGAGTGATTTAGAGTAAAGAAGAGAGCTTGGAGTGGACATTCGCAGATCCATGAAGGTGGTTGGATAGGAAGATCAGGTGGTCGAGAGAGGGTTTTGGGACTGGCAGTTTAGAGACCACCTAGAGGACTGAACACAAGTTTGGTCACTGCACTAATCAACTGGCAAAAAAAAAAAATCACAAGTCAGAAGATGGAGGGCAGAAATAGGCCATTTGGTCCATCGATCTTTCTCCACCACTCAGTGAGATCATCACTTATACTGCTCCAAATCAGGTTGAAATGTTCCTTAGAGGGGAATTGACAGGTGGAGTTGTTCTGATGCATCTTCTACTCTTGCCCATTCAGGTGGTACAGTCTGTGGGCTGCGTGAGTTACTGTGGTGCATCTTGTAGATGGTGTATTCTGTTGCCACTGTGCCTCGGTGCTGAAGACAGTTGACATTGAAAGTACCGAATGGGGTGCCAGTTAAGTGGACTGCCTTTCCTGCATTGTGTCAAGTTTCTTGAGTGTTGTTCAAGCTGCACCCATCCAAGCAAATGGACATTATCCCATTATACTCCTGACTTGTGTCTTGCAGATGATGCACAGGTTTATGGGAGCCAAAAGTTGTTTAATCACCACAAAACATCTATTCACTTGGAGAAACAATATTTACATAGCAGGTCCAGTTCAGTTTCTCCTCAAAATTTGCCACCGGGATGTTAGAGTGGGGAATTCAGTGAAGATAAATGAAAATAAAGTCAATGGGATATGAAATAATCAGCAAGCATTCTCACTTCTGCATTATGCAGTCAGGGTGAAGAAGGGTAAGGAGTTAGCAGTGTGTAAAAGGACGATATAAAAGTAATGGAGAGGAACACTGTAGTATATGCCATACAGGAGTAAATAAACTTGAAAAGTAATACAGAGTAGGGTTGAGTGAAATACATCCATATAAAGGACATTATTATTGTAGCTCAGGTATTTAACGGTATATCCATAACAGTGAACAGTCAGCAGTCACTTTGGCTTCAGAGATCATCTGTATAATGTAAGATATCACAGAACTGTTACTCCAAAAGGGAAGGCACGTACTGAGAGCAAGTGCTGGGTTACAGATAAGCTCTGAGGATAACACAGAAGTGTAATTCGTGTTGAAATTAGAGAACAGCATCTTATTTATGACAATCATTTACTGCAAAAGAAGTTTAATTTGTACTTCTTCACAATGCAAGGGAGAGTGGGACGAGGAGCAAGGGATGGGGAGGGAGCGAGCTAGGGAGCGAGGGACACAGAGGGAGTGAGTGACGGGGTGGGAGAGAGGGGGGGGGAGGGACGGGGGGGGGGGGGGGGGCGAGGGGGGAGCGAGGAGAGAGCGAGGGAGGGGGAGGGAGAGAGGGACAGGGAAGGAGAAGGAGGGAAAAAGGGACAGAGACGGAGCGAGGGAGGGAGCGAGGGACGGGGAGGGATCGAGCGAGGGACAAGGAGGGAGGGAGTGAGTGAGCGAAGGAGGGACAGGGAGGGAGCAAGGAAGTGAGGAAGGGACGGTGAGGCAGGAGAGAGAGTGGGACGGGGAGGGAGTGAATGAGGGACGGGGAGGGAGCAAAGGAGTGAGCGACGCGGAGGGAGGGAGCGAGGGAGTTAGGGATAGCGAGTGAGCGAGGGATGGAGCGAGTGAGTGAGAGACTGAGCGAGGGAGCAAGGTACGGAGCGAGGGACGGAGTGAGGGACGGAGCGAGGGACGGTGAGTGAGGGAGGGAGTGAAGGACTGGCAGTGAGGGTGCAAGGGACAGGGAGCGAGGGAACGATTGACAACGAGGGAGCGAGGGATGGGGAGGGACTGAGGGAGCTAGTGAGCGAGGGATGGAGCGAGGGACGGGGTGGGAGTGAGGGACGGGGAGGGAGTGAGGGATGGGGAGGGGACGAGGTACGTGGAGGGAGCAAGGGAGCGAGCGGCGGCAAGGGAGAGAGGGACGGTGATGGAGCGAGGAAGCGAGTGAGGGAGGTTCGGAGCAAGGGAGTGAGGGATGGCGAGGGAGTGAGGGGTGATGAGGGAGACAGCGAGGGACCGGAAGGGAGGGAGAAAGGGATGGGGAGGGAGGGACAGGGAGGGAGCGATGGACGTAAGGGAGTGAGGGACGGGGAGGGCGTGAGGGACGGAGCGGGAGAGAGAAAGGGACAGGGAGGGAGCGAGAGATGGAAATTAAGGGAGCGATGGATGGAGAGTGAGGGAGAGAGGGATCTTTGGACGGGGAGGTAGGGAGCGAGGGGGAGGGAGCGAGGGACAGGGAGGGAGTGAGAGATGGGTAAGGAGCGAGGTAGGGGGAGGGAGCGAGAAACGGGGAGCCGGGACGGGGAGCGGAGCAGCGAGTGATGGGGACGGAGGGACGGGAAGCGAGGGATGGGGAGCGAGGGACGGGGAGGGAGGGAGCAAGGGACCAAGTGACGGGGAGAGAGGGAGTGAGGGATAGGAAAGGAGGGGACAAGGTACGGGCAGGAAGGGAGCGAGGGATGGGGAGGGAGCGCTGGAGCTAGGGAGCAAGGGATGGGGAGGGAGCGAAGGACGGAGTGAAGGTGTGAGGGACGGAGCGAATGAGACAGAGACAGGGAGGGAGGGAGGCAACAAGGGACGGGGAGGGAGGGAGC
Source organism: Rhincodon typus (assembly GCF_021869965.1). Taxonomy (NCBI): domain Eukaryota; kingdom Metazoa; phylum Chordata; class Chondrichthyes; order Orectolobiformes; family Rhincodontidae; genus Rhincodon; species Rhincodon typus. The sequence continues at coordinate 87,190,605 of NC_063339.1, forward strand.
AAGGGACAGGGAGGAAGTGAGCGAGGGACGGGGAGGGAGGGAGGGAGCGAGGGACGGGAAGGGAGGGAGAAAGGGATGGGGAGGGAGGGAGCGAGAGACATAGAGGGAGGGAGAAATGGACGGGGAGGGAGGGAGCGAGGAATGGAGATGGAGGGAGCGAGGGAAGGAGAGTGAGGGAGGGAGGGAACGATGGCCGGGGAGGGTGGGAACGAGGGACAGAGAGAGGGGGGAGAGAACAAGATACGGGAAGGAAGGGAGTAGGGATGGAGAGGGAGCAAGGGAGGAAGCGAGGGATGGGGAGGGAGGGAGCGAGGGATGGAGACGGAGCGCTGGAGCAAGGGAGCAGGGGATGGGGAGGGAGCGAAGGACGGAGTGAAGGAGTGAGGGACGAAGCGAATGAGAGAGAGACAGGGAGGGAGGAAACAAGGGCCGGAGAGGTAGGGAACGAGGAACAGAGAGACAGCGAGGAAGGGAACAAGGTACAGGGAGGGAGGGATCCAGGGATGGAGAGGGAGCGAGGGAGGGAGCGAGGGACGGGGAGGGAGCAAGGGACTGAGAGGGAGCAAGGGACGGGCGTGAGTGATGGACTGGGAGTGAGCAAGGGAGCGAGGGAGGGAGAGAGGGACGGGGAGGGAGTGAGGAAGTGAGGGACGGGGAAGGAGCGAGGGATGGGGAGCAAGAGAGGGACGGGGAGGGAGCGAGGGATGGGGAGGTAGCGAGGGATGGGGCGAGGGATAGGGAGGTAACGAGGGAGCGAGGGACAGGGCGGGAGCGAGAGACTGGGAGGGAGGGAGCAAGGGATGGGGAGGGAGGGAGCGATGGAGAGCGGGGGAGCGAGGGATGGGGAGGGAGCGAGGGACTGAGAGGGAAATAGGGAGTGAGGGAGCAGGGAGGGAGCGAAGGATGTGTGGGAGGGACGGGGAGGGAGCGAGGGATGCTTGGGAGGAACAGGGAGGGAGCAAGGGACAGAGCGAGGGAGCGAGGGACTGGGAGTGAGGGAGGGAGTGAGGGACTGGGCGGGAGAAAGGAAGTGAGGGATGGGGAAGGAACGAGGGTCAGGAGACGAGAGAGGGACGGGGAGCGAGGGACGCGGAGGGGGGCGCAATAGGGAGCAAGCGAGGGAGAGGGAACGAGGGAGCGACAGGGAGGGTACGGGGGTAGGGAGTGAGGGACGGGGAGGGAGAGAGGGATGGGGAGGGAGCGAGGGAATGGGAAGGAGTGAGGGACGGAGCAAGGGACAGGGAGGTAATGAGGGATGCAGATGGAGGGAACAAGGGACTGAGGGAGGGAGTGAGGGACAGAGAGGGAGCGAGAGAGCGAGCGAGGGATGGGGAGGCAGGGAGCAAGGGATGGAGAGGGAACGAGGGAGGGAGCGAGGGACTGAAAGGGAATGAGGGAGGGAGGGAGCAGGGAGGGTGTGAGGTAGAGGGAGCGAGCGATGGGAGCGAGCGAGGGAGTGGGAGCGAGCAAGGGATTGGGAGAGGGACAGGGAGGGTCAGGGAGAGAGCGAGCTACAGGATAGGGAGGGAGGGAGGGACGGGGAGGGAGTGCGGGACGGGGAGGGCACAAGGGACTGGGAGGGAGCGACGGGGAGTGAGCGAGGGGCGGGGAGGGAGGGATGGACGGGGAGGGGGTGTAGGGAACGAGGGACGGGGAGGGAGGGACGGGGAGAGAGGGAGCAAGGGACGGGGAGCGAGGGAGTGAGGGAGGGACGGGGAGTAGGGCGGGAGGGAGGGACGGAGCGAGGGATGGTGAAGGAGCGAGGGATGAGGAAGGAACGAGGGACAGGGATCATGACAGGGATCAGGAAGCGAGGGACATGGACTGGGAGGGACAGGGGGTGAGGGATGGCGAAGGAGCAAGGGACGGGGAGGGACGGGATGGGAGTGAAGGACGGGGAAGGAGCGACGGGGAGGGAGCGATGGAGTGAGCGACAGGGAGGCAGAGAGCGGGAGGGAGTGAGGGAGAGAGAGAGAACGACAGGGAGTGAGAGAGAGAGCGACAGGGGCAGGGGCTGTAGTACAGGGGAACGGGGCCCAGGGAGCCAGATACAGGGCTGGGAGCCAGGGGGATGGGGAAGAGGGAGCCAGGGGGTTACAGAGATAAGTGAGGGACTTGAAGGTAGAGAGGAGGACAAGGAATAGGGAGCAGAGAGAGAGAGAGAGAGAAAGTGGGTCCGAGATAAAGAGATAGAGACAAGGAAACAGAAGCAGAGTGAGAGCTGAGGGCGAGGGGGGAGAAGAGAGAGACAAAGCGTACAGAGGGGGATGGGGAGAGCGATAGAGAGGGGGAAGGGGCCGGAGAGAGGCAAAGCCTGTGATAGGGGATTAGGGAGAGGTGGGGTCAGAGGGAAAAATACAGGGTGGGAGATGGGGTTCACACATGCAAAGGGTGAGAGAACCGGGTGGGGACATTCGAGGAGGAGGGAGAGAGAGACAGGACGCAGGGAGAGAGGGAGGGAGTGGTTTGGAGAGGGTGAGTGGAAAGAGAGAAGGAAGGGAATGGAGAGTGGAATGGGGAGCAGGGGAGTACGGAGAAATATGGGTCAGAGAGGGAGAGAGCGAGCGAAGAGGGACAGGTTGGAGAGAAAGAAACAGAGATATACCAGAGGTGAACGCAAGGACAGAGTGACTTAATCCCAACTCCTGATCTCAGTCCTGAAATCCTTCCATACCCTTGGGGCCGAATCTGTCTCTCTCCAGCTTAGCTTCTTCAGCACAAAGACAAACAACAATACAGTTTGAGAAAGATAGTAGGAACTGCAGATGCTGGAGAATCCGAGACAACAAGGTGCAGAGCTCGATGAACACAGCAGTCCCAGCAGCATCATAGGAGCAAAAAGGCTGAAGTTTCGGTCCTAGACCCTTCATCAGAAATGGGGGAGGGGAAGGGGGTTCTGAAATAAATAGGGACAGAGCGGGAGGCGGATAGAAGATGGATAAAGGAGAAGATAGGTGGAGAAGAAACAGACAGGTC
>NC_063339.1:87194080-87194250 GCF_021869965.1 Rhincodon typus
TAATTCCTCTTTATTATTTATAACCTCCCACAGTTTCTCATTTTCATCAGTCACTCTGTCCCATAAAATTTCTGGAAGATTTTCTGCATCTTCCTCTGTGAAGACAGAACTAATGTATTCCGCTCAACAGCGGGTTGGTGGGGTTTAGGTGAAGAGAGATGGCCTCTGTC
>NC_063339.1:87194350-87433735 GCF_021869965.1 Rhincodon typus
GGAGTGCCCGACATCAGTTCCCTCACACCCCCTCCCCCTGCCATGCGGAGAGGAGCCTGGTACGAGCCGGAGAGAACCGGGACGACCCGTGTGGAGATTCCGAAATATCCACGTCCACCAACCAAGTAAGGAGCAATGTTCAGTGAAGGGCAATTCTCATTTTAAATCCACTGTCAGTTCCATTTCCACCTGGCACAGCTTAGAAACCGTGCCCCTGATGCCATCTCCCTTTTATATCGAGCCGGTACAAATGGAATCCCCACGATCTCGGTGAGCAGGAGGTTGGGCTCACAACACAGGAAGGGAGAACGGAGTATCCCTCCTACACCTCCTCCTTCAGACAGGTCAGATACTAAAACTAACCTGTGATAGTTACTGCTCTCCCCACTAGTACTGACATCTTCATTAATCAAGCATTGAGATTGTCAGAGTCACAGTCCCCATGGAACAACTGAAATACTGTCACACCCAAATGTGTGAGCAAGTGAAATACTGATATACTCCGACAGAGTGAAGCAAGTAATGACATGCTGTCAACAGAAATCCTGACACACACCAGACAGAGTGAATGAAACATCGACAAACTACGAAGCAAGAGAAATCCTGATAGGCTCCCCTTACCTGTGTAAGTATCGGTGTATTTGTGTGTGTGTATCTGTGTGTCTCTGTTTGGGGTAGGTGCTGTTTGAAGTGATGCAATGCCACCCTCTGCTGGCCTCCATCCGACATTGCACAGGCAGTGGCAGAGGGTGAAAACGATCAGAGATTCATTTCGAGAGGGAGAGGAGGGCAGCAGCTCACAACATCATCCAAACTGATTTATATTCATTTACACATCTAAATGTCTTTTAAACGTTATAACGCTACCCACTTCCACCACTTTTCCTGGAAGTTCATTCCATACATGAGCCACTCGCTGTGTAAAATAATTGCCCCTCAAGTCTTTTTAAAATGTTCACCCGTCGCACCTTAAAATATCCCCGTAGTCTTGATATCCTCCATGCTAGGGACAAGACACCTGGCATTCAACTTATCTGTACGCCTCACGATTTATAGAACTCTATAAGGTCTCCCTTCAACCTCCTACGTTCCAATGAAGAAAAGTCCCATCCTATCCAGCCTCATCTTATAACTCAAACCATCCATTCCCAGCAACATCCTGGTAGGTATCTGCTGAACCCTCTCCAGCTTAATAATATGCTTACTAAACCAGTGCGACGAGAACAGGACACAGTACTCCAGAAGCGGCCTCGCCAACGTCCTGTACAATTTGAACATGACGTCCCCACTCCTAAACTGAAACGTCTGAGCAATGAAGACAGAGTACTAAACGCCTTCTTAACCACCCTGTCTATATGTGACACAAACGTTAAAGAATTATACCTGACGGCCGAATCTCTGTTTTGCAACACTACCAAAGACCCTACTTTTAATTGCATAAGTCCTGCCCTTGTTTCTTTTACCAAAATGCAATATCTCGCATTTATGCAAATTAAACAGTACCTGCCACACGACAGCCCAGTGAGTGATAATCCCTCCACCCACATTACCCCTTCAGTTGTGAAATACCCTCCTCTCTCCAGAAGGCCGACAAACTCTGGCCTTGATTTTCCCAAAGACCCTGATCTTGCATTGCCTTTTGAGAGCTGGAAGAGGGGGGAGTAGGATTGCAGACGAGCCAGTGGTGAGAAGACGCTGAAATATAATTTATTGTCTTGGAACATTTAATGGTTTTAGGAAGAGGGCAGTCACATGTCAGAGGTGGGAAATAGTGATCCGCAATATGGTCTTTTGGGGCTGTAAATTATGCTCTTTCGATGTCACTGGTGTTCAGTAATAATATCTATTCGAGATCCTTAATAATGCAGAATGTGTCTGCAGGATTTCTTTCCCTAACATCGTCGTCGACAGATAATCGCCATTTAAGCTGGAAATCATAGGTAAACATTTAAAGATGTTAATAGTTTATCTCGATGACAGAGCACATGCACTCAATATCCCATAGTTGAGGCAAATACTTTGCATTTGTTTAACATTAAAACATGTTCTATGTGTAAATCAGTGAAGTTAACCAGAATTTAATAAATATAAATTCAGCTGAAAACTGGCATGTAAGGTGTGACCCAAAATCTGGGCATGATTTAGGTCTTGTGTGGTGGGTAGTGTCCATGCCTCTGAGCCAGAGCTCTGGATTCGATCCCAATCCGTGAACCTGTGGTAATGTCCCCAGCTCTTGACCAGAAGTTTTGGATTCAAGTCTTATCTGTTGCAGAGGTGTGTCATAGCATTTCAGAACAGGTTAATGAGCAAATATACTGGAGAATAATGTTTCAGATTCAGGAGCTATTGCAGTGTGGTGGCAGTGCCCCTACCTCTTGGGCCAAAGGTCTAGATTCAACTCCCAGAGAGGTATTTCATAAAATGTCTGAACAAGATGATTAAAATTATTTTAGAATTGTGACTTGATCGAGAAGGAAGAGGTATCAGCATTGAATTTCAGAAGTGAAGGCCGGGATGACAGAAAGCACAGTCAAACTTTCACCTTATAGAAGTTTATAAAATCATGAAGGGCATGGATCAGGTGAATAGTCAATGTCTTTTTCCCAGGGTAGAAGGGTCCTAAATTAGAAGGCATAGGTTTAAGATCAGAGGGGGAAAATTTAAAAACGTATGAAATTAACTGCTCGACGAAGTGGTGGAAGCTGGTAAAAACAACATTTAAAGGTAGCTGGATGGGTATATGAACTGGAAGGGTTTAGAGGAATATGGGCCAAATACTGACAAATGGGACTAGATGAATTTAGGATTTCCAGTCAGCATGGACATGTTGGACAGAAGGGTTTGTTTCCATGCTGTACTTCTTTACGATTCATTCATCCAATTGTTCAAGATCTCTTTGTAATCATACATAGTCTTCTTCCCTGTTCACTGTACAAGCAATCTTGGTATCATCCGTAAACTTGCTAATCATGCCTTCTATAATTTTCATCTAAATAATTTATTTAAATGACAGACAAAAGTAGATGCAGCACACATCCTTGTGGATTACTGCTGACAGGCTTCCAGTCTGAAAAACAACGTTCCAAGACCACTCTGTCTCCTGCCATTGAGCAGAAATAAATAGAAACACACACACACACGCAGGTATATAGAGACAGCGACGCAGTCATGTCTTTAAGACAGAGATAGATACTTTGTTTTATTAATAATGGGATCAAGGGTGACGGTGAGAAAGCAGGAGAATTGTTTTGAGAAACATGCCAGGCACGATCAAACAGCAGAGCAGACTCGATGCGCCAAATGGCTTAACTCTACTTCCATTTCTTATGCTCTATGGTCTAAAGGTATCAAAAGTATTTTCCCAAGAGAGCACTGGACGCTGAGATTGATGAATACTTTACTGAACAGAGACAATCGGAATGTGGGATAGGTTTGAGGGGCTGGGTGGTCTACATCTGTTCCTATATATTGTGCTCTTTAAAGAGGAAGGTAACTTATAGTGCGGTTAACACACTTTAAGGAGTCTCCCAATTAAGATTCAGATATGGTATTTCTTTCTCTTTAATATTGTACTGTCTGCAGTGTTCTCATCTCCAGGGAACAGTGAAGACTGGGTTATTGAGGATATTCATAGCTGAAATCGACTCAACTTTGATTGACAGGAGAGTCGATATTTATTGCGAATAAACAGGAAAGGGGTGTTCAGCTACAAACAGATCAGCCATGATCTTTCTGAATTGAACATCAGGCTCGAGGGTCCAAATGGCCAACTGCAGTTCGTATCCTATGTGTTGTTCTCTCACTCCACCCCTCGAAGATGTTACAGAGGTAAAGGAAAACTCATTCAGCCAGTCAGAATTGTTACAATGAGATAGGAGGACACCATTCTGCCCCTCTAAGGAGTTACACAGGAATACAATAAAATATTCAGTCAGAGAGTCATAGCGGCACACAGCACGGAAACAGACCCTTTTGTTTCAACTCGTCCATGCTGTCCAAATATCTGAAATAAATCTAGCCCCATTTACCAGCATTTGATCCATACCTCTCTAAACCCTTCCAAAACATATACTCTATCCCAATGCCTTTTAAATGTTGTAATTGTACCAGCCTCCACCACTTCCTGTGGCAGCTCATTGCATAAATGTATATCACGCTCTGCCTGAAAATGTTGTCCCTCAGGTCGCTTTTAAAACGTTCCCCTGTCAACTTAAACCAATGCCCTCTAGTTTTGGACTTGCCCAGTCCCGGGAAAAGACCTTGACTACTTACCGTATCTATGCCCCTCATGATTTTGTAAACCTCTATAAGGTCACTCCTCAAAGACAATTTAAAAAAAATATTGTGTACCAATTGCGGCAGTTTTTGCATACAGCAATCACAGCTAAAAAAGAAACGAATCATGAAGATTATCTGTATTGGTGGTGTTTTTAAAGGGACAAATGTTAACCAGACGGATAGGAAATCTCCCCTCCTCCTCAATATGTGTCCGGGGAAAATTGAGCACTTGATTGAGAGGGCAGACTAGATTTATTGCTGCATCTGAAAGATAGCACTTTTGACCGTGCAGCGTTCTACTCAAGTGTTAGTCTGTATTCTGTGCTCGTCTTTTAAGCTCTCAAGGATCAGGATAATTGACAGTACAACCTCTACCTGATGATCGGACAACAAATGACCCTAATGTGTATTTCTGAGCAAAGATACACCTCGACGACCACCTACACACCGTAGGAGGAGGCCATGTAACCTTTCCAGGCTGCTACACAGGAACAGGTGAACCGGGTTTCGGTAACAGGAAATAGAGAATAGAGATAATTATTTATTTTCAGGTTGGAAAGCTTAAACTAGTAGAATTCCTCAGGAATCACTGTGCGGTCATCAACAGTTTAGAGTCTTGATTACTATTTGGATGAAGGGCTGATAGGATTGGAGCTCAATGTGCAAGTACACCAAGTTAGTCAATAAGATGTCAAGTGAAGGCAGACCATCCGCAACGGGAGAAAGACAGGGGATGTTAATGAGCAAACTTTCAGCAGGGGATGTTAATGAGCAAACTTTCAGCAAAGCAAAGAAAGCAGTAGAATAGGGGCGACAGGAAGTGTGTGTTTTGGGAAAGGATAAAACAACAGTAATTTATATAACTGGAAAGAGAATGCAGAGCTTGGTGCTCCAGAGTGATTTCTGTGTCCTGGTACATAAATCACATAAAGCTAGTCTGAAGATGCCACCTGTTATTTGAAAAGTAAGTGGAATGGTGCTGTTTCTTGCAAAGGGTGTCGGATATGATCTTCGGAATGTTTCACTGCATCTGTACAGGGCATTGCTGAGACCACATCTGATGCACTATGTGTAGTTATGATGTCCTAAACTGAAAAAAACACACAACTGCCTTTGAAACTTTTCAATGATGTTTCTCTTTACTCGGTGCTGGGATGAAGGCAAATGTTATGTAGGATGAACAGTTTTATGCCTGAAAACGAGAAATGTTCTTATTGACCATATAGGACCTTGAGGAGAGGGGAGCTGGTGAATACTTGATGGATATTTCCTCTTGTATGGGAGAATAAAACTGGGGAATAATTTAAAGAATAAAACAGGTTCTGAGAAAGGTTTGCTGGACCTGAAACATTAATTCTGATTTCTCTTCATAGATGTTGTCGGCCTGCTTTTTTTTTTCCAGTAATTTCTGTATTTGTTTAAAATTACTACACATTCATTTTAACGCAGATATTGTGAAAACGTTAAACGTTTTATTATTAAATTACTCAATACATGTAAACATATCTTTCAATCATGTGGGGCCAGTTGTTGCTAAGAAAATGGCTCTGTGTACGACAGCAGCAATGATGCTCTTACATGGAGCAGGGAATATGATTGAAACATACAGTTCAGAAAATTTTCAAGGAGCTCTCACATGGTCAAGTTTGGGGTCCGATAACATTATTGTGCGTTCAACTCAGCAGGGAAAAATGTAACCTGCCTAAAATGCAACAGCCTATTGCTCCCTGACTCCTTCCTTGTTCCTCATCACAGGAATGTATGCGAGTTGAACACTAGTCAGTCATCTTTACCACTCGTGGAGGATTCCTGACGAGGATTAATTGGAATCTCTCACTGGCCAAAGCAAAGGGAATTCAGCCAAATTTAACTGTTCCAGGAAGTAATCCCATTGACAACAAACTTGTATGAGCAGAATAACTTCAGAAGTGGAATAACATTCGGGACAATATCGCATTGTTTTCCTTTTATCAGGAGTTCAACTATTATGTGGACGAAGTCCTTTCAAGGTAAGATTTCATGTGTGTGTGTGTGTGTGTGTGTGTGTGTGTGTGTGTGTCAGTATTTTTGAAAAGGGAAAATATCACTGTACATATTTGCATAGCCAAACTGTTTATCATTCATCTATCCAGCATAGTTTGAGTAATTTTGTTTTGGCCATAAACATGTTATTTCAGCAGATTGAAGAAAATTGCCTGACTGGTTCCTAACACTCACCCTGACCCAGTCTGAGACTTACATCATCGGCCGCATCACCAAACTGATTACATTTAAATTTGTTGTGACCAGTGGAGGAGTGAGACTAGAAAAGGAAACAGTGACCCGACAAGCCAGGAAACTGTAGACCAGTAGACCTGACATGAGTGGTGTTAAGTTGTTGGAGGCCATTCTGAGGGATAGGATTTACATGCATTTGGAAAGGCAAGCATTGATTAGGGATAGTCAGCATGGCTTTGTGCAGTGGAAATCACGTCTCACTAGCTTGATTGAGTATTTTGAAGAGGTGATAAAAAATATTGATGAAGGCCGTGTGGGAAATGTTGTCTGAACTTCAGCAAGGCATTTTATATGGTTCTGAATGGTGGACAGATTAGTTGTGGCAGGTGACTTGGGATCCAGGGGGAGCTGCCAAATAAATTTAAAATTGGTTTGAAGGTAGGGGATTGTTGTCCATACTGGAAGCCTGTGACCAGAGGTGTACTGCAAGAATCAGTGCTGAATTAACTGTTTTTGCTTATTTATATAAAGGATTTGGATGTGAATATCAGAGGCATGTTTATTAAGGTTAGAGATGACATCAAAAAAAGGATTTAGTGGACAGAGATGAAGATTATCTCAGAGTACAATGGGACATTGATCAGATGGGCCAATGGGCTAAGGATTGACAGATGGAGTTTAATTTCGATCAATGTGAAGTTTTGCTTTTGGTAAGGTAAAGCAGGGCAGGAAATATACAGTTAACGGTGGGGTCCTGGGGAGTGTTGCTGAACAAAGAGAACTTGGGGTGCAAGTGTATAGTTCCTCGAAAGTGGAGTAGCAGGTAGACAGCATAGTGAAGACCACATTTGGCACGCTTGCCTTAATCAGTCAGAGCATTGAGTGTAAGAATTGGAATGGCATGTTTTACCTGTATCGGACGTTGGTGAGGCCACTTTAAGAATACTGCGTGCATTTCGGTTGGTTCTGCTAAAGGAAAGAAGTTGTTAAACTTAAGAGGGTGCAGAAAAGATTTAGAAGAATGTTCCAGGATTGGAGGGTTTGAGCTGCAGGGAGAGATGAATAAGTTGAGGCTTTTTCACCTGGAGTGTCAGAGGCTGAGCTGTGACATTGTCAAGGTTTATGAAATCCTGAGGGACATGGATAGTCTGAAAAGCTAAGGTCTGTTTCCCAGGATAGGGGCGTTCAAAAGTAAATGGCACAGGTTGAAGGTGAGAAGGGGAAAGATTTAGAAGAGACCTTAAGGGAGGCAATCTTTTCACACATTGAGTGGTGCGTGTATGGAAAGTACTGTCAGATGAAGTGGTGAAGCGCATAAAATTACACATTTAAAAATTATCTGGATTTGTACACGAATAGGAAAGGTTTAGAGGGATATGGACCAAATGCTGGCAAATGGGAATAGGTCAGATTAGATATTTGGTTGGCGTAGACAAGTTGGACTAAAGGGTCTATTTCCGTGTTCTATGACTTTCTGATTCTATAAGATGGACGAGAAGAAATTCTAAAACTTTTTGGAGGAGAAATTTCTTCCCCAGAAGTCTAAGGTGCCTTCCTGTTTACATTTATTCAAAGCTGAATTAGTAAAATATTTGACAGACATTAACCAAAACACAATTTATTTAAGCCCCATAGTTAAGATACAATCAAAGAAAGAAGAATTTAGAATAAGCTAAGTCTATTGGAAAACTTAACAGCATAATAGTTACAGCAACTATTACGAATTAATTGTTCCAATACAGTAACACCCTGTAAACACACCATTTGGCCAAAAAGAAAACTCAGACACACATTCTTACATGCAGTTCTCCAATCTAGGAGGGAAAAATTTCCAGAGAAAATTCAGCTGCCAGGAGACATTCACTGAAGTTTCCAATTTTGTTCAGTCCCCAGTGGCTTCTGATGCCACTGAAAAACCAAAACCCAGAAATCCTAAAGGAAGGTTTTGTAGCTGCTGTCAGTTTTGGGAACAACATGACGTTCAGTGCAGGGTTACACATTAACGTGGGGAGAGTTCATTCTGAGCCTGCAGCTCTCGTTCAATGGACTTGTGGCTCCGCAGAGGCACATAAACTAATAGGAATGCCATATGCTGAGTAAAATATGGAATTTCTAACCCTATTAATGTTTTCTGTTTGTCTAAGCGATTGTGGCCAAAACTCAGGTTTTAATGCAATCATCTGATATTCTCTCACAGCACTACAGATTAAACACTCAGTTTCTTCATTCTCTCCTCATGGTACCATCATCTCAAGGATTGGACTGGTGATACTCATTTGTACTGTGTCTGAAGCAAGGAAATCATTTCACACAAAGGAGATCAAATCTGTGCACAATGCCCCTAAATACTCTCCCACCAAGACGTTACAATTGCAGGAAGATTGCTTTACTCATGTAACTGCATCATCTTACAATGAAGGCCAACATACCATTTACTGCCCTCATTACTGACACCCCTCTATGTACTATTTTTGCCTACTCATGATCAAGGACATGCAGGTCCTTTTGGACAACAACTCTTCCCAACATCGCACCATTTAATCAACACAAAATGAAATGCATGCTGTTGGCTGGCCACATCCAAATCATTTGTTTGTCTTTCAAATTGCTGTGATCCAAACACTGATACATGTGATACTGAAATGAACAACTTCCTTCAGTCCTGAAAAAAGACCCTCGTCTCTGTGTTGTCGCAATTAAACAACTCTCTATCCATGTAGTATATTCCCCCTTACCACTGGACTCCAACTATATTCACTCATTGGTGTACAGCCATTTCAAATGTATTCTCAAATTCAAATACACCACTCCCACTGGTTCTTATTTGCGGATGGCTCAACTATTCTGAACATCTTACTCAGTCACACATATACTGTGCAAAGGACCACAACACATGGGAATTGCCAAAACAAACAGGGAAGTGCATCTACTTCTGTCGATAATTTAGTTTCCTCTATTTTCACATCTCTTCTTCCATATTCTCTCTGTATTTCTCTCTCTCTTTCATACATATATTACATATGTCTAGCTAATAAATCTAACAAACGTTCTCCATGTCCCAACTCTCAAATCTCCCTCTTTCAGTTTAAATCTATTGCTCACCTTCAGATGTGACACGATTATAATTGAATAATGTAACGACAAAGGCATGAGCTAGGAACTGGCCAGAGTTAATGGAAAGGAAGCTTCGCAGGAAAGACGGTGAAGCAGCAATGGCAGGAATTTCAGGAAATATTTCGGACATATGAAATTTGTGAATGCCTCAATTAACACAAATTCCACAGGTTTATGAAAGATTACTTCCTTTTCCTGAATCTTAGTTGATTCTATCAAGTCATATCATGATTCTCCAATTGCCTAGTTTTCACAATCTACATAAAATATTCCAATATTTTCCTCATAACTGACACCAAGTTTTTCACTATTTAGTTTTTTTTTCGTTTTCCTTCCCATTCCAGTTTTTATTTTGCTACAACACTTACTTTCCAGGCTGCAGGAACCAGAATTTACAGAAACTAAAGAATTTTGAAGGGTAATCAATAATTATATCTTGTAGTTGCAACATTTAAAAAGACATTTGGATAAGTCCATGAACAAGAAACATTTGGAGGGATATGTGCCAAGGCAGGTGGGACGAGATTAATTTTTTGATTATATTTGACATAGATTGATCGGACTTAAGAGCAGTATGACTCTGTAAATCTTTCACTAGCTCTATTGCCTCCTCCATGAATACTCTGAGATGGAAGTACAGCAACGTACCAACCTCCAATTCAATTAGTTTTTTGAGTAATTCCTCTTTATTATTTATAACCTCCCACAGTTTCTCATTTTCATCAGTCACTCTGTCCCATAGAATTTCTGGAATATTTTCTCTATCTTCCGCTGTGAAGACAGAACTAATGTATTCCGCTCAACAGCGGGTTGGTGGGGTTTAGGTGAAGAGAGATGGCCTCTGTCACCGAGTGAATACATTGGAGCACTGCAGTTTGGAGATGATGGACATGACACCCACTCCTGCTCGGAGAGTTCTAGAATCTAACCCGTTCAATGAAACTGTCATTTCATGGCCACCGACGGGTTATGCTGAAACTGATAAGACAAAGCTGGAACCACCTCATTTTAGAATCAAACTGGCTTCACACTTTGCAACTGGCGTAGGTCCAGACAGAGACAAGAATAAGTATACAATCAAAATAATTGTAATGAAGAGTGGCCAGAAGAGAAGTGCAACTGAAAATGTCGAGATGATGATTTATTCAGAAACAGCACTGAGGCAGAAATGAAGACTGGGGATATTATTGTTGATAGAGGGAATATTGTGATATAAATCAGCTCAGGACGAAATGGGGCAATGGTGGTTATGAGTACTTCTGTTCCTTCTCAGATGTTTGTAAGTGAAGAACATGAAAGCCATGGAATAAGAACAGAGTTTGCAATTGAAAGTGAATGCAATAGTTGACATTTTTGCCAACTATAGATCACAGAAATAGAGATGCTGTTCACAATGGTTTACAGAATTAATACATGGACGGAAGTGGAGACACTTACCGGGAACACCAACAATAGCAAGGACGGGATAGTAACCTGCCTGAATAATCAGCAGTACATTGTATATCCGGATTGTTGCTGGAATCCGACCGAAACGAAGCCAGGAAAGACCACTGGATAAACCCCTGTCTATTGTTGGAACATTCCAATTTAATACTCTTGGATTCTGGTACATTGTTGTAACATTCCCGTCTGTGGCTCTGAGATTCTGATCCATTACTGGAATATTCAAGTCTAATGTTCTCAGATTCTGATCCATAATTGGAACATCCCAATCTGCTGTGCACAGATTCTGACCTCTCCCTCTCTCTGGAGCTGCTGATTCTAATCGTGTTGAAGATGACCCTGCTGCTGAAACTATGGAATAACTCCTTGAAAGAAGCTCGTTATTAATAGAAGAGGAAATCCTCGTGCAACACAGATCGGATCCATTGAGACTGACATTAATCCGAATCGCTGAACAAACAGTTCCAGTTAACCCCTTTCACGATAAAACTTTTAATGTAACAACAACTTGGTCTAGGTGGAATCTTGACATCATCTGCTATTGGTCTTATTGCCAATCTCCAATTACCCTGACAATGTTAGCAAATAAGCTTGTAGTGCAGATTGAAATTGGCAGATACAATGTATTACAGAGACATGGCTGTAAGGATCAGGTCTGTCAGCTTTCCTGCTCCTCTGATGCTGCTTGGCCTGCTGTGTTCATCCAATGCTACACCTTGTTATCTCATGGCAGCGGTTCCCATTGTCAGGAGAAACTGCTTTTATTCCACATAAACCTGCCTTTTGCCGGGGAACCGTGTGTACGGCGACAGAGCGTGGACATGAAGGAGATGGAGTGCATATAATCCTGAGGCCTCTGTCACTCTCGGGGGATATATCTGTGAATCTTCCTCTGTGGCTTAACATGAGGATGATTACTTCAAGGGGGCTTTAACATAGTTTTATCATCTCAAACTTCAGTCCCATTCGTTGATTACAGGGATAATCTCATTGAAATTTGCATTCAAAAATTAAAAAAACACCAAAGACGCTGGGCCACATGCTGGAAACTGGGACTAGAACAGATGGATGCCTGATGACACGCACTGAAGCGGTGGCCGAACGGTCTTTTTCCACACTATAAAATCTCGAAGATGGCGAGAAACTGATCTGCAGCCAAAATGAGCAATAAAATGAAAAAGGCTAAAGCAGTGTCATTGAGAAAAGATGGCAACAGGCTGAATGCCTTCCATGGTGGCCTAGTGTTTAGGATTTGGTGTCCTCACTGCTGCAGCCTGGGTTCGATTCCTGGTCAGAGAACTTACTCTGTTCTGCGCAAGATTTTCATGATCACAGCACTGCTGACTAATTTTTAAAAGCAGGAAAGGCGCTGTAAGATAATCTATTTTATCCCAAACGACAATCAAGCTAACATGTAACAAAGAACTAAGGATGCTGGAAAACTGAAACCAGAAAAAAACGAATCGATAAACAATCGCAGAAGGTCTGGCAATATCTGTGGAGAGAAATAAAGTTAACGCTTCAGATCCACTGAGGGTTCATCAGAACCAGTTTAGTTATGCACTTCCATATTATTATGGCGGGGAAATTATCGCTTTTATCTGTCGAATCAGCATATTTATCAAAATATCTCATTGGGTTCCAACCGTCAACATTACAACTTTAAAAGGACTTTATCGGTTCTAATGCTACTTCTGTTGTCCTGAGGCGGGGAAAGGTTCTGCTTAAGTGGTTGCCTTTTCCTTTCCTTTTCTTCTGTTAACAACCATGTCGAATGGAGAATTGGTTCCTTTCAGTGTCTACCTCAAAATATGTCTCTACTTGTCTCATATTATCTCTTGGTATCCACCTCATCCCCTTTCGCGTTCTCCCACTCTCCGTCTGTCAATATCCCTCATTTCCGATTTCCGCTCTTTGAAAAGTCAAAAATTCGGAGAGTGTTTGAGAGTGGAGGTGCTGAGAGGGTTCCCCTCCCCTCCCCACTCACCCCCGGCCGACAGTAAAGTCTAGGACTGGGCTAATATTATTCGGATAATGTGTGTGTCCCTTAGGCCTGAGGAAAGGAGACATTTCTTCCGTCAAAATATGACGATCTGTTAGACTTGGAAATAGAATTCCCAATCAACTAGTGAAGGAACGAAAGCAAATCCACCACAATCATCTGATTACATTTATGTCTCTCCTGTCGGTGTAAGGTAAATGAATGTTGAGAACAGAGAATGAGGATGATCAGCTCGTCGTGTCTGTGCCATTACCACTACATTCTGCAATAAGGCTGCAGTATATCTTGCCTCCTAATGTTATTCTCCCAAACTCCAGCAAGATGCACTGAATTCTGTCCATCAACATCGCTGATTGGGTGAACAATATGGCATGTGGGAGAAGTTTAAGCGAGGAATGGTAGGCATAAAGCACAGAGATTTGAATCCAGGATTCCCTGCTTATTTACAGGCGCTACACCCAACTAAGGCACGGCGCCACAGCCTGCTGCTTGTTTTCAGCCCATCGATATATGCATCTTACTAAACATGCAATCAGTAACGTTTTTTCTGCATCAATTTTGCTGAGTGAAAATTTCAATTAAACCCGCTTTTGCAAAAAGATACGGATAGTTCACAGCCGAACGTTCTCCTCTGAAAATGCACAGCAAGAGACAATCTCCTATAGCATTGGTTTAAAACTGATAATTCCACCTGATTGAGGGAAGGAATATGTCCTTTAACATATTGAAGGAAGAAATGTCTCCTTTCCTCAGGCCTAAGGGACAGACACAATGTCCGAATAATATTAGCCCAGTTCTACAGCCGGCCAGGGGAAAAGCCTCTCAGCACCTTCACTCTCAAACACTCTCCGAATTTCAAATAGCAGAAATGGGAAATGCCGGATATGGACAGATGGAGAGTGTGAGAAAGCGAAAGGTGCTGAAGTGGATACACAAAGACAAAGAGAGACAACTTGAGCCAAATATTGAGGTAGACATTGAAACGACCAATTCTTCATTCGACATGACTACTAAGGGACAGAAAAGGAAAGGAAAAGACAACAATTTAAGCAGAACCTGTCCCACCTCAGTGCAATGGAAGCAGCATCAGAGCCAATAATTTCCTTTCATAGTTGTCAAGTTAACGGTTGGAAACTGAGAAGATATTTTGATACACATGCTGATTTGACAGATAAAGTGATTATTTCCCCGCTTGACAAGGTAGAAGTGCATAACTAACCTAGTTCTGACGAACGATCAGTGGATTTGCAGCGTTACCTCTGTTTCTCTCCACAGATGCTGCCAGACCCGCTGAGGTTGCCTTATCAATTCGTGTTTTTGTTTCAGACTTTCAGCACCCGCAGTTCTTTGTTACACGTTGGCTTCAATATCGTTTGGGGTGAAATAGGTTACCTCACAATCTTTTCCCGCTTCTGAAAATTATTCAGCAGTGCTGTGGTCATGAAAAACTAGCAGATGACAATATGTATTCCCTGACTGGGAATTGAAACCACGCCACAGCGGTGAGAGCACTGAATCCTAACCATTAGACCATCAGGGAAGGCATTGAAAAAGTTGGCTTCTTTTATCAGTGACACTGTTTTTGCCTTTTCATTTTTTGCTCATTTTGACTGCAGATCAGTTTCTCCCTGTCTTTGAGATTTTATGGCGTGGAAGTAAGACCATTCGGCTCATCGTGTCATCAGGCATCCATCTAGTTGAGTTCCATTTTCCAGAATTTGGACTATCGTCTTGTGTGATGTTTTGAGGGTAAATATCAATGAGATTATCACTCTAATCAACGAATGGGACTGAGGCTTCTTGGTAGTACAACTGTGTTACAACCCACTTGAGGAACTCATCCTCATTCTTAGCCGCAGAGGGAGACACACAGACACATCCGAGGGTGACAGAGGCCTCAGGATTGCACCCGCTCCATATGCTTCACGTTCACTCTCCGACCCCACACATGTTTCCCAGACAAAAGGTTGCTTTATGTGGAACACAAGCAAGTTTCCCAGACAATGAGAAGTGGTGTTGTGAGCTCGGATTTGAAACGGACTGTGAGCTGAAAAGGTCCCACACGCTGCTCATGTGGAACTTTTAATTTCCAATTACTTCCACTCTGGGAATCTGACAACAAAAACGCCCATCACACATTCCTCTTTGGAAGCACGTGTCAAAAAACTGCCGGCTGCACTCCACCCAAGTAGGACTTAAACCTACAATCGTCTAATCTGAAGTCAGACGCGTTAGCCATTGTGCCACGGGCCCAATACGCAAGCACATGCACTACATCTTGTCAAGTTATGATGTTAACAGGGACCAAAGGAGAAATGTGATTCTCGAGGTGAGCATCAGCAAAGCTCATCGCCGTCACTGCTTCACTTCAATGAAGCCCCGCTTTGTGAAGCTGTGAATTTCATTGTCAAAGGGAGCACATTTGTCCTCAGGTGCCTCTTTCGCTGTCGCCTGTTTCTCTGCTGGAACTTGCCATCGTTTTATTCACAGTCACTGCGCTAGTTTATGACCCAATCCAGTGAAACGTACTTTCATGCTTTGAATCATGGTCTCTTCGAGACAAGAGTGTGAACAAATTCAGCGAGAAACCTCTGGTCGTTTCTAGCCAGAGCTCTGGAAATGGGTGAGTTGAATGATGCCTTTAATCGGGGAGCCCCTTCACCGCAGCTCAGCGCCTCAAAACATGCTCCTGTTAGCATCAGCCTGTTTTTACCTTGCTGCAGTACATCTACTGAACAACTTCAGATTATCACAGCTCCGCTTTCTTCACATTGAAGCTTAGGGCGATAATACGAACTGTTTCAAAGCTTTGATAGAGAAACGTTTCTGGTGAAGTTGGTTCTGATGTGAAGAATGGACCGAGAACGTGTACAAGTCAGGTCGCAAGGGTTACTGTCAGTACATCTCATGTTCCGGTGGTAAGGATTCAGAGCTTGCATCGCCCAGCCCTGGATGCAATTCTTTCAGGAAATAAAAATTTATTTCTCTTGTGTGAATTACCCAAATAAAAACGATTTCCTGGTCACGCACAGAATACACTCTGAATCGGCCAGAATCAGCCCAGTGAGAGTTTGCTTCTATCTAGAAGGACAATGACAGCAGATATATGAGAAAACTACCAACCACATTGCTCCCTCTAAGCATCTCACCATTCTCAGTTGGAAATATAGCACTGTTCCCTCAGTGTGGCTCGGTCTCAACCCTGGAATCCCCTCACAACTGGCATAATGGCTGTCCTTACGTGCCATGAATTGCAGGAAAGTGACTCATCACCTCCACCTATGGAGTAATTAGAGACGGAGAATGAAATTTCAGGTTAAGATTATGATTTGACAAAAATAACCTTTGCTAGTTTCAGATTTCCAGAATAAATTCTGGGACATTCATTGTGGAAACACGGAAACAGTCTGATCCCACCCACTGCTGAGACATCCACGTCACCAGGAACAGGCTCCCCTGCAGCCGGGGCCACCTCCCTTCGGGTCTTTCTGCTTTTTGTCTGTTCCCAAGTATCTGATTGTGCCAATTCCTAGATTTTTACATTGAAT
The DNA here is from genome assembly GCF_021869965.1 of Rhincodon typus. Classification (NCBI taxonomy): domain Eukaryota; kingdom Metazoa; phylum Chordata; class Chondrichthyes; order Orectolobiformes; family Rhincodontidae; genus Rhincodon; species Rhincodon typus. The sequence goes on from NC_063339.1 coordinate 87,210,953, forward strand.
TCTGGTTATTTCAATGTCTCAGATCAGGTAACGACATTGAGAACATCAGAGTCAATATCCCAGCGTCTGAAAGAAGGGAAAGTTGCTTTGACTGACTCTGCTCAATCAGAAATTTCATCCTTCACTCGCCCCTGAGTCTGGTTCACGAAGTGTTTTGAAAGATTTACGAAGCTGGAAACTGGGTTATCTGTTTTATTGGGTCCGGTGACCCTTCCTCAGAACCCTTCCCCAGGGCCACCGGACCTGAAACGTTAACTCTGTTTTCTCCTCCACACATGCTGCCAGGCCAGCTGAGCTTTGCCAGCAACTTTGTTTTTGTTCCTGATTTACAGCATCCGCAGTTCTTTTGGTTTTTATCTATTTTATTTCCTTTTTATTTTCCAGCTGCCAACTGACAAGTTTGGTGCTGTTTATAATATTGGAGATGGGTAGTGGTGGGTTTTGGCAGTTTGATTAAGTTGATAGCGAGAAATTCTTTCCACCGACCAGGGTCAGTAAACAGTGTACTTGCATTTGAGGACAGTTAAAGGAGACATGCTTGTATTTATATAGCGTTTATCATCACCAGTGAAGAAGCCAGTTTACCATGAGCAGACATCGTTTAAAACTTGATTCATTTTCCTCCGAATGTGATATAAATTCAGAAGTCGCACGACACCAGGTTACAGACGAACAGGTTTATCTGAAATCACAAGCTTTCAGAGTACGGCTCCTTCATCACGTGAATTGGATGCACGTGATATTTTCACAGCAAAGACTCTTTCAGATCATAGACCGAAATCAACTTCTTAATGAACCACATCCGTGTTCTCCCAAAGATAAAAAAAAAGTCAAAGGAAACAAAGCTTTATACAGGATTCAAACCTGCAACTTCTCGCACTCACGACATCCAACTGAAGTGGTAATCAGACCACGAGACCAATGACCCAGTCTCATGTCGTCCTCCTTAACAATAAATCGGATACTACTCAGGCAGTGACAGTGTCCCTACCACAGATGTAGGAGACCAGAGTTCAAGTTCCAGCTGCAGCAGCAGTGTGTACTAACATATTTGAACATGTTGATTAGACCATTATTCCCCGTTGCTTCAGGCAGTGAAAGCAGCAAAGAACACCTTTTTCTCGTTCTGTCTCTCTGTTCCTGGGGTGGTGCTATTTATTCCTTCCGCTGGGACAGGGTTCTCTCCATTGGCAAATGCATTAAATCATTTCCGTCCACGGGCAGGCAGTGCTGGGAGATGGTATATGCTCTACAGCTCCGTCTCAAGCACTGGAAGATGGAAGGAGCAGAAACGGTGGAATCAGGCTTGTTCAGCAAATTGTAAATGGCAATTTGAAATTTTCGTCGAATGACTTTTATCAGAGATAGACAGCAACTTGGAGAACTGCTGAGAAAGAGAGAAGGCGAAACTGGAGATTAGTCTCTTCAGCATCTTAAAATGGGATCTTTCTGTGTAGCCTTTTTTGTATTCAGAATTCATCTGCACACAGAAACACTGCAAATATCACCTTGGCAATGCGGGTATATATTCATTTACTGCATCCAAAGCAGGAGTTAATATCTGACAACAACAGTCCCAGACTCAGAGAATCTGAGTGAAACACTCACTCACTGAGAGTCATCGCCAGCAGCCCTGAGTTGCGGGGCTGCAGACAGTACAACGCAGAAGGGAGGGTTAAAAATGAGCCATTGTTTCTCCCACATCCGCTCCTTCACAGAGATCGGGAGAATGACGTCATCAACCCATGGTGTCATTCCATTGCAGAAAGACGCCGCTCAGCTCATCGAGTTCAAGGTCACTCTCTGTCGTATTTCTCTGTGGTTATTCACAATCGGTGATATCTGTCCTAATAATGGTGAACTGTGTCTGTGTCGTGATGCTGTCTCCAACATGATGATCCTCTTGTTATTCATGTCTGAAACAGCGTGTGCAATTACTGCAGGTCTTAGAAAAAAAAACTGGAAGTAATGTGTTTCAGACTCGCCAGTTTAGTCCCAACTTAGAGAAGACAGATGGTGAACAGGACAAAACTTTTGTGTCACCTCGCCCATCTATCAGTATGCAGAATTTATTTCAGACACATGAAGCAGAAAACTCATCATAACGGAAGGCGTGGAAGAAAATGTTATGTGCCTGTAGCGAATAGCAGAGGATGGTTTTGATTCATCAACTTTTGGGTTATGAGCCCAACACGCTCTCGTTGCACTACTGTGCTTGGTGGTGCTGTGTGCTTTTTAGGCTTTTCATTTGGCGTGTGGCATGTACCTTCAAGAATGAATTCAAAAAACTTAATTGTTGTTGTGTAATACTCTGTTGCGCAGATGTGTCTCGCCTATGTAAACATAACCTTTGTCTAATTTCCCACATTCTGTTAGTCCCACCTTCTGATTTCACTCAGAATCACAAAATTAGTCACAACGCACCTTCGCTGTGTCCCTCTCCACAATGAGTAAATGAGTGTCTCTTTTAGTGTAATTCTCTTGTCTTCTCCTTGTAAATCTACCCATTGTTATTTGTAACATAACCATCAAATTCCCTTTTGTGTCGATTGAACCTGCGTCTTTAGTACTGTTAGACAGACACTACCACTCTCTGTTCAAAACTTCAAACAAGCCAGCTTTCAGCTTTCTGTTCTCCAAGGAAAGTTTTCCCAACTTTCCAATCCATCTTCATTGCTGACATACCACATACACAGCACCATTCACCTGAATCTGTTCAACGCTGTCTCCAATCACTTCACATCCCCGCTTCCGGAAGTTTCACACACTGAACTAAGCAATAATGCAGCTAGAAGATTCATTCAGAGTCAAATTGCGTGGGCGAACAACCTGAAACATTTATTTTCGCTTGGAGTAAGCTTTTCTCTGGCCGTGTTCACTGCAATGGTTCCTCTGCCCAATTCAGACAACCCGACCGCATTTAACGAAGCCGGCTTGACGGAAAGCTCATTGGGTAGTGTGGCAAAAGTGAGTCAAGAAACCTGGGTTCGTCTGCTAGTTGAACCCCAGACCTCTCGCATGTCATCACTCTACAGTACCCTAAGCGAGAATCATACGCCTAGACCAACGAGCCACACGATGGAATAGTGGTACTTTCACTAGTCTGTTAATCCAAACATCTGGATACCGTTCTGCGGACCCAGGCTCGAAACTGTGGCAGATGGTGAAATTTGAATACAATAAATTAAGAATTAAGAATCTAATGATGAGCGTCAATTGATTATTGGGGAAAACCCCATTTGGTTCAATAATGCCAATTAGGGAAGGAAACTGTCGTCCTTACCTGGTCTGGCCTACCTGCGACTCCAGACCCACAAGCAATTTGGTTGACCATGTGTCTCAGCAATGAGGGATGGGCAATAAATGTTGTCCCAGCCAGCGAAGCCCTCATCCCTTGAATGATTTTCCTCTGAACGATTTTAAAAAGAAATATTCCCACAGAGACCCTGAGGCATGCTCAGGCTGAACTTGATCTCAACAAAATCAGACCTTCTCAGTGAAGAATGCAGCGAGATACAGAACGCCAGGGATCGCCCGTGATTCGATTGCAAGAACTGTTCCTATTTACTCCATCCACACGGAACAGGAATCATATCCCGAGACCAATGAACTAGCAACAGCTCAGTGGCGTTAACACTTCCGCAGCGCTGAGTTTTAATAACACCTTCTTCCCATTCTGAGCCCCTGCTCCCATGAGGCTATGTGAGCTCCATTCTCCCGGGACCACGCTCTCTCCATTGACGGCTGGAGTGAACGATCTTCCACTGGCAGGCCATACTGGAGGAGAACAGCATGAATGCGCTCTTCAGCTCCCTGTCAAACACGGGCTTGCGGGACAGGGGAGGGGTGTGGTGGGAGTGAGAGGTCTGGAAAGTGTGGAAGGCTGTACAAAAGGGAGATTGTGCATACACAGAAGCTAACATTCTGTTGGGAATCTTGTCCAAATTGCTGCATCTGAGACAGGGCGAAAAATGCAGAGGTGTTGGGAAAGAGAGAATCTCTCCCAATAATGGGCATCTGTGTCTGTGTCCTTCTCGATGTCACATGGAGGATGCAGCTGTCTGATTCAGTGTGGGGTGTTGGGGTGTTACTGAAGGGAGTCCTGTCTCTCAGACACACTGCACCTGATGTGTATAAACTTCAACTCATTGTTCCCAGTTCACAGACTATATTTTATTATTCAAATAATTCCAGACTGACAGAGAACAGGGTAAGGCAATTCAGGCCATCATCCTAACAGCTCCTGGAGAGAAGTGGGATGTGTGAGAGCGGACAGTCTCGACCAGTGCATAGTTTCAGCGTTTACAACCTTGGCCCTTGTGACAATAAAATCAAAAATAAAAACCGAACGAACTGCGGATGCTGTAAATCAGGAACAAAAACAAAGTTGCTGGAGAAGCTCAGCAGGCCTGGCAGCATCTGTGAAGGGAAAAACCGAGTTAACGTTTCGGGTCCGGTGACCCTTCCTCAGAATAATAAAATCAATTTGAGAGATTGATACAGATAACAGGAAACAGTTGAGACAGTTTAGCGTGTTTCTGAAAACCAGTAAATCCTTTCCTAATGCCTTCATATCTCAGTAATCCCAATCCGTGCCTTTTATGGTGTCTTTATATCCAAGTAAACGCTTTCCATGTTCGTTCTAATGTCTTATATCCCAGTAAACTCTGACTTGTGAAAGGATGCTGGGCCCCTCAACCCAAATTCAATGCATCAATTCTCTCCTCTGTGCTGCACAATCTCGTCAGTGCTGCAGGAAAGGTCTTTGCGGCTCCTGCAGTCCCATCCGAATCAGTTTTCCCTGCATCTCTCTCAGTGTCCTGCTTCCAGTGAACACTTCAATTCGGGACAAACCTAACAATGTATTTTCATTTTACACGGACACAAGTTGCAAACTTCAAGCCCGCCTCGCCGTTCACTGTTTTCGTGAATGACCTTTTGCTTTAACATCATTTTTCTGCACTATCCCCTGAGCTCTTGATGATTTTATTCTGTCGCAATCTATCAATCTCAGTCTTTTACAGACTCAATACGGAGCCTTCATGACCTCTGGAGCCACGAATTGAAAATATTCTCCCCATTCCGAGTTCTCTAATCTCAATCCGCTGTTTGGTAAGTAAGCCTGTTGTGTGTCTGGAGCTCTCTAGCGCTACTTATTTTCTGCTTTTTGAATACTTTTTTCTGTGGCGTTGCAATCGTATAGTTGTTAGGATGTTGCGTGTGATCACAGTAACCACTGTAGTAACTGTTGTTCCCATTTTTTTTCCTTTTAGCATGTGTTAAAGCAACACAGTATGGGATCAATTAATATTGCAAGAAGACATAGAGAGAGAGCGTGAAATGCAAGGTTGTGAGGTCAAACCTCACCCAGAACAGGTTTTGTACGGAATGTCACGGAATAACAGTGATGGTCTTTTGACATCATCCTCGATTGCACGTGTCACACGCCAGATGAAAAGCCCAATACTTGTCTGTAAGATCGGAAATCTATGCTAGTAGAGTGGTGCAGCGCGAGTATGCTGGGGTGTTTAAGTTAAAGATCATGACATCAAAACCAGCTGGTGCTCTTTATGGAGCTCCATATTGTGGTGCGCTTGCTTCGATCGTTGCTAGTGATCTTTCGACACAGAGTACTGGAGTGTGCTGCATTTTGATCCACTTTCCCGTATCTCCATGTGTCAGAAATAATTCTCTCATTTTGATACACATCAGCTGCAGTGTGTTCAATGCGCAGGACGCCCTGCTGTAAATGCCCACGCTGTTTCGGACAGCAGCGTCCTCCCGGTGAAATGAAAAGTCGTGAACGACAAGAGGATCAGTATGTCGGAGACAGCATCAGGACACAGGCACAGTTCAGCATTATTAGAGCAGACATCACCGATTGTAAATAGCCTCGGAGAGATACAAGGGACAGACAGTCCCCGTGGACTCGATGGGTTGAACATCTTCTTCCTGCACGGAAATGAGGTCATGAGTTTATGACGTCATTCACTCTGTCTCTGTGACGTTGAAGTTGAAAAGTGTCACTTCGCCTGATTGAGGAGCAGCGCTTCGAAAGTGTGCGACTTCACATAAACCTGTTGGACTATAAACTGGTGTCCTGTGAATTCTGACTTTGTTCACTATTTCTGTGACAGAGCGAGTGAGAAACAATGATTCATTTTGACCTCCTTCCCAACCAACCACCTCGCTTTCAGCGTTGAACTGTGCGCAGCCCCGCAGGTCAGGGCCAGAGGAGATGACTCTCAGTGAGTGAGTGTTTCACTCGGATTCTTTTAACCTGGGACTGTTGCTGTCAGATATTATCTCCTGCCCGGTCACAGCCAAGAAACCGACGTCCGCGTTGCGAGTCTTTCTGCAAGATTGCTGTGTGAATCCTGAGCACCCAGCAGGCTGCACAGAAAGATGCCATTTTAAGTTTATAAATGTAATTATCTCCAGTTTCGACTTCTCTCTTTTTCAGCAGTTTTGCATCCTTCCCCCTGTCTCTGATAATGTCATTTGATGAAAGTTCTCAATCGTCGTTTAAGTTCCTATACAAATCTGGTTCTGCCTCTTCTGTTCCTTTCCCTTTCCAGTGTTTAAATGGGAGCTGCACAGTATATAGCATCCCCCAGCACTGTCAGCCCATGGAGGGAAATGGTTTAATCTATCTGTTAATGAAAAGATCCCGGTCCTAAGGGGAGTGGAGCAAAGAACAGCTTCCCGGGAACATGGAGACAGAATGGGAAGAAGCTGTACATTGCTGCTTTCACTTACCGACGCAACTGTTTTATTTTAATGTAATCAGCTTGTTCAGAGATGTTACTACATACCTCTGGAGCAGATGGAACTTGAATCCGCGTCTCCGACATCCGATTTAGAGAAAATACCACTGTATGAGTGTCGCCTAGTTTGCTATTAAGAACCGCAGCTGTGGCTGGCTCGTTGGTCTAGCGTAATGATTGTCGCTTCGCGCCAATTTTGGGGCTGCGAGATGTCCCGGGTTCAAGTCGCAAACGAGCCTTTATTATCTCCAACCACTGGTTGACGTACTCTGAAGAAAAACTTCAAGAGCATGTAAAAGTGCCTCATTAAGAATCGATGTCAGTCTGAGATCCCAAAGGGTCTTTGGAGCGAATATACATCTTCAGAAAACAAAGAGTGAAGTTTTAAAGAGCGCTTGTCCATGGGCAAACTGGCTTTATCTCTGCTTTGGAAAAGCGCGATCTGAATACAAATATTTCTTCCCGAAATCCAAGTGTTCTATTTACTCACTTTCGTCAGTGGAAAGAATTTTTCACTATCAGCTCAAACAAACTACCCAAGCCCACCGCTGCCTATCTCCAACATTATAAACTGTGCCAAAGTTGTCTGTTGGTAGTTGGAAACTTGGAAAGGAAACAAAACAGAAAACCCTGTCTCCTGCTTCGTGAATCTTTCAAAACTCTTTGTGAAGCAGACTCAGGGGAGAGTGAAGGGTGAACGGCTTGATTGAGCGAAGCCAGTCAAGGCTCTTTTCCCTTCTTTAAGACGCTGGATCATTGACTCTGATGTTCTCGGTGTCATTGCCTGATCTGAGGCATTGAAATAATCAGCATTCTTTGAAATTATCAGGAATTCAAACGGCTTTTCTGCTGCAGCTCAATCGGATATTTGGGAACAGACAAGTGAAAAGGCTCAAAGGGAGATGGCCCGGGGTTCAGGAGAGGTGGTTCCTAGTGACACGGATGTCTCTGCAGGGGTTTGAGATCAGACAGTTTCTGTGTCTTCACAATGAATGTTACAGACTTTGTTTTGCGAGAGGAAAACTAGCGAAGAACAGTTGTCATAGTTGTAAAATTACAATCAATCTGAAATCACAGAATCATATCTTACAATATCCCAGCTTCACCATCAACATCCCTGGAAATGTCCTGTTTCACCTTCATGACAGACCCATCATAGGTGGCGGCGTATTGCGACTCAGTCGGGGGGAAGTTGACTTGGAGTTCTCAACATGGAGTCCCGATCCCATTAAGTCTCATGGCATTTGGTTTAACTTGGACAAGGAAACCCCCTGCTGATTACCGCTTACTGTTTTCAGTCGTCTGAGAATCAGTAATCCTCCATGTTGAACAGCACTTGGCCAGAACTCTGAGGCTGGTAAAAGCGCAGAATGAACTCTGTACTGGAGATTTCAATGTCCATCATCCAGTGTGGATCGACAGCAGCTGTCGGGTCTTAAAGAACATAACTGTTCGACTTGATATACAGGTGGTCAGAGAACCAAGAAGAAATAAAACATGCTTGACCTCATCCTCACCAGTCTGTCCTCTGCAAACGCATCTGTCGATGACAGTAACGCAGGAGGTGACCAGTATATAATTCTTGTGGTGATGAAGTCTCGCCTTCACTTTATGGATACTACCCATTGTGTTATTTGGCACTATCACATTCCTAAATGGGCCAGAATGCGAACCAATCTAGAACTCAGATGCAGGCATCCATGAGGAGGTGTGGACGATCAGAAGCAGCAGAATGGGACTTCAAAGAAGCCACAGTTGTTGCTTGTCGCTGCTTTATTAATATTAATCTTCCTGCTCATGGAAATGGATCCGTCCTATCCATTCTATTTCTCAATAATGTATGTACTTTAATTCAGTCTCCCAGCAATCTCCTCCATTCTGATCAAATACAGTGTGAGACATTAGGATCGTGGCACGAACAAAACAAGCCTAACGCTCGCCTTTCCTGTTGAAACTATTGCATGACAAATTGTAACCACTTGTCTGGCCGTGTGTTTAAGGTGATGGATTAGGAAATCCTCGCGTAGGTTCGAATTCTGTCGAATGCGTTTTCTCAAGTTGCTGATTTTAAACAATTTTATGCTGGACGAGTTTAAATATCCGTCTCACAAGCCCACCTGAGAGTCTGGTCATTTGTTGACATTCGGGAAACCCGAGTTCTGAACAAGAACCTTAACATACTCCCAACCTTAATTCTGTTTCTCTTTCCACAGATACTGCTGAACGTATTGAGTTTCTGCAGTATTCCCTGTATTTGTTCTATATAAATGTTGTTTTGCATTAAGTATGTCGAATCCCAGTCCTCTGGTAACTGACCCTGGTCAGTGGCTACAGTTTCTCCCGACCATCAACCCACCCATCCCCACCACTCCCTCCACCACTGTTATAAACAGCTCAAGCTAAACTCCTGTTCAACTTCTTTGCTCCAAAGAGAACATTCCCGAGGGATTCTCTCCTCCAAACGGGACTTCCTCATCCCTGGATATGGTGCAAGGCAGAGGACTGCGAAGAGTTTTGCAAAAATATTGTCAGTTGGCAGTCGGATAAAAACAGAAAACCCTGTCTCTAGCTTTGGGAATCTTTAGAAACTCCTGAGAACCGGAATCACAGGAGAATGAAGGGTGAACTTTCCGACTGAGCACAAACAGTCAAGTCATCTGCCCCTTCTTTAAGAGGCCGGGACATTGACTCTGATGTTCTCAGGACATGAGCTGTCCTGACACATTGAAAAGATTCTCTTCCTGCACATCAGAAATTCAAATCTCATTTTGGCTACGGGACAATTAGAAAACTTAGGAATAGACAAGGCACTGAAAGGTTCCAAGGGAGACGGTCCCGGTTGTAGGAGAGCTGATTCCCAGTGACATGGATATGTCTGTAAAGGGTATAGGATCAGACTGTTCCCATGTCTCCACAATGAATGTCCTAGGGTTTATTTTGGAAAAGTAAAAGTGATAGAGGACAAGCCACTAATAGTCTGCTTTAAGGGACCGTGCAAGTTCTGGGTATCTAGACTCTAAAGTTCAATCGACTTTTAGCGCGTTTAGCTATTGAGCAAGAGGGCGATGACTTGAGGTTACTCAGGAGGCAGCAATTGCTGTTCTCGCTCCACTCTTTGCTGGACTATTCTGGGATTTTAATACGGTCAAAAAAGTGTTGCCCAAGTGGGAATCTTATCCAGTGAGTAACCACAAAGATGCTCCTTTAATTGCAAACATAAAGAGCTGTGGATATCAGGAATCTGAAACAAAAACAGAAACCGTTGGAGAAACCGAATAGGTTTTGCAGTAGGTGTGGGAGAAAACAGAGCTCTGAAACGTTGACCCAGATTCTCTGCCCACAGATGCTGCCAGATCTTCTGAGGTTTCCTTGAAACCTATGTTTTTTTTTTTCTTTTTAAATGAATGTTTATCCCATCTATTGGGATGAAACAACCAGACCACCATGTACCGAATTTAACCCTTTTGAAATCTGAGAAGTGATTGGGTTCAAACAAACCGACGATCAATTCACTCTTCCTCAGCTCCAGAGAGAGAGAGAGAGAGAGCCGTGGAAAGGCACCGCAGAGCTTTACTTCCGTTAATGGTTAAGCTGATTGACTTGAAAGCCATTAGAATGTTCCTGCACAAATTCGATCCTGCCAACTGCAGTTGAGAGCTGAAGGGGTTTGCGCCCTGCCTTCTTGTTTGCGAGAGGAATCACAGGAGGTGTGGCTGGAGGGAAAAACAAGCATTTCACCCAGATCGCCAATGGTGGGAATGTGCAACTCACTGTCTGTTAGAGTAGAAGAAGCAGGAAGCCTCGTACGAGTCAAGATGCATTTAGACGTACACGTGCATTGCTACCTTGGCAAGGCTGTAAGCCAAGTGCTCGGAAACGAAACGAGAACAGTCAGGGGCTGTAGTTCAACTTGCGCAGATCTGAAGGGTCTTTTTCTGCGCTGGAGGCCTCTGTGACCAGCTGTGGTCAGCTCTGTTGTAATGTGACAGGACAACGTTTGCAAAATACACCCGGGACAGCAAGGGGGTGAACTGACTCTCCCCTGATCTAACTGTCAGAATGTTATCCATTGGGATTGTGGAGAACTGGCACTGTGCATATTCCTGCAATCAGTATCTGGGAGAATCAGTAAGATGCACTCCTGGTATCTCTTTGCCCAGCCATATGCAAAACCATCGCTTCCCAAACCCTTCCTTGAGCCTTACATTCCCTGGACATGCTGTCAAGGTAAAGATTAGCTTCACGATCTACCTGCGTTTATATCAAGCAGCTCATTGACCTCGGAGCTGGGCGGTCAATAGGAGCTGGAGGTAAGACAGGGACACAGGCAGAAAGAAATGTGACTCGAAAGTATCGAGTTTGCTATGTTTCAGTTGTTTCTAGTGAGGGATATCTGCTGATCACTGTCCTGTCAGATTCCCAGGAGCTGCAGTGATTGGTTCAGTGAGTTTTCAAGATTGCAAGTTGTACGTCAGCACCTTCTGCGGCTATTTCAGCTCACTGCCCATTTCATATCCCAGCTCACGGAAACAGCTCCCATTGTCTGGAGAAGTCGCTTGTGTTCAACATAAAGCTGCCTTTTGTCAGAGAAACTTGTGTTTGGGGACGGAGAGCAGACGTGAAGCACATGGAACGGGTATAATCCTGAGGTATCTGTCACTCTCGTGGATGTGTCTATATGTCTCCGTCTCTGGGTGAAAATGAGTATGACTTCCTCAAGGGAGTATTAGTACAGTTTTACCATCTCAGACTTCATTTCCATTCGTTGTGTCATTTGAGAATACAGGGATAAACTCGTTGACATTTGCCCTTGAAACATCAGAGCACACAAGGCTACAAGCCAATTGCTGAAAACTGAGACTAGAATAGATGGAGTTTTGATGATCTGCAGTGACACGATGGGACGAATGATCTTCTTCCACGTGTTGCAATCTCAAAGACGGGGGAACTGATCTGCAGCGAAAATGACCACGCCACATGTCAAAAGCAGTGTCATTGGGAAAACAAAAGACAGCATTTATCGCTTTGCCGGTGGTCTAGTGGCTAGGGTTCGGCTTTTTCAGCATCGGATCCCGGGTTTGATTCCCGGTCAGGGAATGCAAAAACCCTCTCTACTAATTTAACGTGGTGACAGCGCTTCTGACGGGCTTGCTTTGCAGAACCGAGAACGCAATCGATTTCGTCCTCAACTTTGTCCAGGTTAACAAAAAAGAAACACCTGTGAAACTATGACACAAAACAGGAATTGGTTGAGGAACTCAGCACGTCTGGCAGCCTCTCTGTAGAGTAACGCAATTAACATTTCAAGTCCAGTGACCATTCGTCAGTATTAGCTTAATTTTGCATTTGTATAGTATAATGCCAGGCGAAATTATCAGCTTTATATGTCGAATTACTCTCTCTCATTAGATTACAACCGTCAACTTTCCAATTTTAAAGGGACTTTATCGGCTCTAGTGCTGCTTGCTTTGCCCCACGGTGGTGAGTTGATCTGCTTAAATGTTGCCTTCTTCTTTTCCTTTCTGTCAGTTACATGCCATGTCGAATGGATTATTAGTTCTTTCACTGTCTACCTCCATGTGTGTCTCTCTTTGTCACTGTGTATCTACCTCACCTTCTTTCACATTTTCTGACTCTTTCTCTGCCCATATCCCTCATTTTCCATTTCTGCTGTTTGAAAAATCTGAAATTCGGAGACAATTTGAGAGTGGGTGTGCTGAGATCTTTTTCTTCCTAGCTGCTGCGTCGAGAACTGGGTTCACATTCCCCAGATAATGTGCCTCACTTAGGACTGAGGTAAGGAGACATTTCTTCTCTGAAAAGATTGGGAATCTTTAGAATTATAAATAGAATTCCTAATCCGCCAGAAAAGAAACAGTTCCACCACAATTATAAGATTCTGGCAATGTCTTTACTGTTGGTGTAAAGTGAATGAATGATGACAGTAGAGAATGAGAGTGATCAGCTCGTGATGTCTGCGCCATTACCACAACATTGCCCGCTTAGTTTGCTGTTTATTCTACCTCTCCTCGTTATTCTGACCAAACTGGGAATGAAGGAGTGAGAATAGAAGAAGACGAGAAGCAGAGTGGAACTTCTTGTGGAATAGCGGAAAGGAACTTCAGGATGAATCCAGCAAAAATGAGGCGACACTGAATCAGCCTTCTGGCGACAAATTGTTTTCTTTGCCAGTAACATTCATAGCCTCACAAAGGGGCCATTGAAATGAAGCAGTGACGGTGATTATCTTTGCTGGTTGTTTACCCTGTGAATGCCACCATTGTTGCTCATGTCTATGTTAACACCATAACTTTGCTGCATGTAAGCATTGCACATGAACTAAAGTCAATACAGGATGCAGCTGGAGGAACACAGCAGGTCAGGCAGCATGAGAGGAGCAGGAGAGTCAATGCTTCCGGTGGGGAAACTTCTTCAGGACAGGTCATCAGGGCATCTACAGTTCTTGCTATCTCCGAGTGACTTAAAACCAACTGTGAAGCCTCGTCCAAGGATGCCCTTTCTGCAGTTCTTGCTATTACACATAAACTGGAGACTGGTTCTGAAAATAGAGATTCAGCCGCACATCAAGCTGACTTCGTGCTTTAGGAGCTTTTGCAGAGCTTGGCGCCAGCAGTTTCTGTGGTGCAATTGGTCAGGGCATTTGGTTATTGAGAGGAAAGATTAGTGTTTCGAGATTATCCAAGAACAGGGGCTCTTCTGTTTTTACTAACCATTGACGTTACTTTTAATACAGAAGATTGTCAATCGGGATGTGCCTTCAGCAGATAGCTTCAAAATTTTGTTAGCTCCACTGTTATCTGATCAGACCTCAGCCATACAGCTTTGAATGCAGCAATTCTCAACAAAATGATCAAAAATTAAACCGGCTATGTCCCTACATTTAATGCATAGAAGTCTATGAAGAGATTGGAATCAAACAAATCCATCAATGATTCGCTCCTCCCCCAGCTCCACACGGAGTAAGACAGGGACGAGCAGTAAGATATGACCCTGCATTCTCCAATTCCCCACTGCCAGGAGAAAGCGGCCACTGCAGCTTCAATCAGCCGCTTCCTGCCCATCCCTGGAAGGCAAGATCCTCCAGTCGGGGCCCAACCTCCCAATGCACTGAGCACAGGCTCAGGAAAACACTGGGAGATTGTATCCCGCTCAATAAACCTCAGAGCAGTATTGACACAACCTCCAAGTGAGTGAAACTTTCTCTGAACTGCACTTTGGGAAACCTCAGCTGATACAACTAGTGGAAACCTGCTCCTTATGAACGGTTCTTCCTGTGTGAGAAAGGCGCGAAAATCCTTTTACATTTGAGAACGGCTGCAGGAAGTTCTTCTTGACCTTCGTATCTTCTTTTACCAAACTGTGAAAATCCAGTCCCCAGATGTGGAGCGGCAGAAGTTGCTGATGTACTGAACAAACAAAGTCCTGAAACTGTTGAGTGATACTCGGCGGACAGAGGCGCATTTCACGCAGTCTGTAACAGAAATGACTGGGTTTATTGAAGCAGATTGGCCATCTCACAGACTGACTGAGAGTCACATGGGCAGTTAAGTGATGAGGGCACCGACATTAAAATATGAATTTTCAATGTTAAATCCTGGAATAAGCGCTTAAAATGGATTATAATGTTCTGAAGGAGAAAATGCTGAGAAGTGGAAGATGTAAATGATGTCATTTGTGATTGAGAGGAATGAACTGGAAACTTGAAATTTTCTAGGTGGATCATCTTCAGCACCTTGAAATGAGGTTACAGGTGGATTTGGCTCAATGTGAAATGGAAAACTAAGCGGGAGCTGCATGAGACTGGCTATTTCAGTCGGTACAAGGTAAGACTCTTAACCTCAGGGTCGTGGGTTCGAGCCCCTCGCTGGGTATCTTTGCTTCTTACAAACTCGCGTTCTGTGGTGAAGCCCAGCCTTTCATTCTTTAGGCAGCGTCGCGGCCCAAAACATGGTTTCCCTCGAGCTGCTTTTGTTCAGATATCGGTTTCCAGTTTCTGAGTGAGAACTGTTTTCATTTTCCTTAAAGTCCCAGAGATCAGTTTGTAGGTGCAGCCGCTTGTACATTAAATGATATTTCAAAGGGGCAAGCCTGATTGCAATCCTCCACCAATAAAACTGTTCAGAGTCACAGAATGATAATTGCCACTTCCTGGGCGGCTCCATGTCAAATGGAGCTGAACCAGAATTAACTGATTCAGAGGATTCCGCGGAAAACATCAGTGAAGTCTCCCTGAACGCTATTCAATTCACATGGAAATTTATCTTCTTTTGTCACCGTGTGTGTTTACTCAATAAAATCTTTGTTCTCTGTAACAGAGGGAAAACACCGTGAGTTTTCAGTATGTGACAGAATTGATCTGGGTGAACCCAGAAATGTGGTGCAGCCATGTGTTCTTTATCGAAGCATACTTTCATAAAGGCACATTACATTTGTTGCTCACCCGAATCTCACAAGATGCGTTCAGCTTTGCGTTGCTATTTGTTTTGATTGAAGGGCTATCGGCATCTGGCGTGAAACTGATACTGTAGCCAGGCATTACCGAGCAACTAAGAAAATGGACGAGGAGGATGGGGTTCCTCCAAACATTTCCTGCTGCCTTCGCTTTCATTGTGTGCAGGAGCAGCATTGGAAGATGTCATAATTGAGCCAACTCGCTGTGGTCTGGTAGCGTGGCCGAGCGATCTAAGGCGCTGGAGTTAGGCTCTGAGGAGGTACTGTTTCGAATTCCACCATTGCCACCTGTTGTACCGAAGCTTGGAAGGGATGAGCTTGGTTATAACTTCTCTTTGTTTCGGCCAAAGCAATCTTTGATGTGCAACAGCACAAAACCTCCATCGGGTCAGCTTCCATGGTGCACTAGTTATCACATGTGGAATGCCCGCAGCATGATAGCGAGAACACGCAGGCTGTGCTGCTACTTCATGTTCCAGGCAAGTTGCTGCGTTGCTCACCCTATTGGCTGAAAGTGAACGGAGATCGCTATTTCGCTGCTTATGTGAATCCTGCATTGAATCTAGGCATGGTTATTTGGTGAAAAGGCTAGGGGGGAAGGGGGTGCGGTGATTGAGACGTGAAATTTCTCTAATTTCCTTCCTTGAGAAGGGAACTAATGAGCCATTTTCTTGATACACTGCAATCATTGGGGTACTCGCTGCTCCCAACTTGTTGGTCTGCAGAGAAACCTAATCTAATCTAGACTGCTATTGCTTGCTTTCATTTTTCGTGGGCCATTCTTTCCTACTCTTGCAAGTGGCGTTGGCCTGAACCTCCAGTGTACTTGGAGGAGCAGTGAGTCTTTCGTGACCCCGGCAACTCGAGGTGTTTTACAGGAAACACTCATAGTGCAGTGTGTTTGTGAATGTGTTCGCCTTGTCATTTTTGTGTATTAAGAGCTGTTTTGTTTTTGGATGCACTCGAAACACAAGGTATTTCCCTGCATCCACAATCCTTACTGAGAATGGTGATTGGGCTGGAAGCAAATGAGGCCTTCGCTTCTGGATGGTTTCGAACCACCTATTTTCCTGGTTAACAGTCGAATGCACTAACCTATTGCGCCACATAGGCCTACAACTGTGCCCCTACAAGTCATCAATTTAACTGGGGGTTAGCAACTGTCGTGTCGCAGAGATGTACAGTGCGGAAACAAAGCCTTCAGTCCACGTTGCCCATGCCGATCAGATACCCTAAATTAATCTAGCCCCATTTGCCAGTACTTGGCCCTTATCCCTCCAAGACCTTCCAATTCATACACGCATTCAGGTCCCTTTATCTCAACTAAACACCATTTGCCACTGCCCAACCCATTGATCAAGGTCCCTTTGTCCTCTGAGGTAACTTTCTTCACTGTCCACTACACTATCAATTTTGTTTTCATTTGCAAACTTACTAACCATACACCCTGTGTTCATATCCAAATCATTTATATATAAGATGTGAAGCAGTGGACCCAACACTGATCTTTATGGAATACCGCTGGTCACAAACCTCCAGTCTGAAAAACAACCCTCTACCACCACCCGTTGTAGTGACAGATAAAGTGGTAATGTGTGGATTTCACGGTGAAAGGAGAAGGGCTCCACGAAATAAAGTCAGGTTGTAATGTCTGGTGAAATGTGGAGAAGTGATGGTAGGAATACTAGAGAAACTCTCGGCTCCATGATTACAATTTGTCCATGCCAATGATACAGCTGGATCACAGGTGGGAGTGATACCTATTGTCATTGAAACACCAGTCAACAATCAGGCAACTGAGATATTACAGGAAGTACATCCTGGGATTTTTCCTGACTGTGAGTTAATAAATTCACAAAACCCTAGGTTGAAGCAAGAGGAATCAAAGAATATACATAAGGAATTTGAAGTACAATTACCCGAAACCACGTTTGAACAAATGGTTGAGAGAATAAAACACAAGAACAGGTTGACGACAAAGTGTATATTTTTAGTTCAGAGAAATTAAATGAATCACAACAGAATCATGAAAAAAACTGAAGCAGTTGTATGAAAAAGTACACACAGAAGAAGAACCTGAGTGCATCCCAGAACGCTACTGTCTTAAATATGACATATTGATGCGGAAATGGAGACCATCACATATTCAGGTGGATTAGAAACTGGCAGAAGTTCATCTAGTTGTATTATCGGTGGGTTATAGAATGGCGTAATTGTGGGTAGCACATGAATTACCAATAGGAGGTCATATATGGGAGTAAAGAAAATTAATCCAAAATACAAAAAAAAAAAAAAAATTGTCAGGCCTATACTGCATGAGGATGTAGTTGAACTTTTCTGGACATGTCATAATAATTAGAAAACCTCAGGCAGCGATAAAATCGCCATCTTTAATGTTCACTCCCACATTTGAGCAACATTGCATAGTAGCCATACCTAAAACAAAACATGGGAATCAGTACTTGTTGACCATAATGGACGTGTCCACTAAATTTCCAGAAGCTGTACCATTATGCAGTATCACATCTAAAAGGATTGTAGATGAGTTATTGATTTTTTTCATGAGATACGGACTACCCACACAGATATAATCAGATAAAGGGTCGAGTTTTATATCAACGTTATTCATGGAAGTTATGGATAGCTTAGGAATAAAACAATTCAAATCTACTACGCACTAATCAGAACTGCAGGGAGCATCAGAACAGGGGGATCAAACTTTAAAGACAATGCTGAGGGCTTTTGTCAAGGATTGGAATAAAGGACCTCGATTTATACTTATCAAAATTAGGGATGCACCAAATGAACCTACCAAATTCAGTCTGTTTTTATTCGTTGCGTTAACGTTTATGGAAAGATTAAAAAGAGCGGGTGAGCTAGCTGGACAATGTTTAAACATGGAACATCATGTGATGAAACAGGAAGCAGACAAGAAGGTACAATTTCAAAAGTGATAAAGTGTTAGTGTAACTTGCAGTTGTACGTGAACATTTAAAAGTAAGGTTTTGTGGACCTTATCAAATCGAAAGGAGATTGAGTGAGGCGAATTATTTGATAAGAACAACAGGTAGAAAGAAATCTAACAGACTATCTCATGTGAATATTCTCAGAGGGTATTCTGATAGGGAAGAAAAGCAAAAGGAGAATGCATTACTGGTTACAACAGAGAGTGAGGAACCAAGTTCAGAGGATTCTGAAACAGACATTCCCAAAATTAACTTGGACAACGAGGAAGTTCTCAGGAATTGGAAAAATAAATATTGAGTTACCTCCCAGGAGAAAAGCGAAATGACCTGAAAGAGTAATTACTTTCGCATGGGGAGATATGTGGAATAAACTTGGAAGTACTAATCTAATTACGCATGATGTAGATTAAGAAATGTTGCTCCAATTAAGCAAAGTTCTTATCAATGTAAAGTTGGCACAGTGTCAAAAAGGGATTGAACACATACTCAAAGACAAGATAGTCGAAGTGAGTTGCAGCGACTGAAGCTCACCCGCAGTAATGGTGCGAAAACCAGATGGTACCCAACAATTATGTGTAGACTATCGTAAAGACAATGCAGTTAGAAATTCTGATTCATATCTTAATCCACGTTTGGAAGACTGTGTTGAGAAAGTGGACAAGCAACTTACATTCCTCAATTGGACTTGCTCAGAGGGTACTGGCAGGCAGGTGCAATTATCCGAACAAGCAAAGTCTACTTCGGCTTTTGTTACACTGAATGGACTGTACCAATTTAAATTCAGGGCATTTGATACGAAAAATGCGCTAGCCACATTTCAAAGAATAACCAATAAAGTCATCATCTGCATTATTCAATTGTGTGATGGACATCGACGACCTGGTGATTTTTAGTCACACATGGAAGGAACATTTACAGCATGTATCGGAATTGTTCAATCGACTATGATCGGAGGTTTGGTGACGAACCTGGCTAAGAGTGAGATTAAAAAAGCCAAAGGCACATTCCTGGCTATGTTATTGGAGATGGGCAAATGGCCCCATGGGATGTTGAAAGAAAGGTTATTGTGGAGTTGCCCAATACTATCAACGAAGAGACCAGTACTATGATTTATAGAGATTGATTGGATATTATCAGAAGTTCGTGCTGAATTTTAGCAGTGTGTTACACAGATGACTTATTGAAGAAGGGCAGAAAATTTCAGAGGGCGGCGGCCTGTCAGAAGGCGTTTGACAGTATGAAAACTGTGTTAACACTGCCTCAGTGTTAGCCACAACTAATTTTGCAAAACCATTCAAAGTGGCTATCGATGCAAGTGATGTGGATGTCGTTGCTCTACTCGTACAAAAAAGATGACGTGAAGATAGAAATGCCTATGTGGTATTTTTTTTTCCAGAAAATTGAGTAATCATCATGGAAAGATTCCTCAACTGAACACGAAACCTTGAGCTTATTGTTGTCGCTGCAACAGTTCAACATTTACATTGACAGGAATGTATCTGAGACATGTGTATCTCTTGATCATAACCAATTAAAGTTTTTTGTGGAATTTAAGGACAAAAAATCCAGGCTGTTAACCTGGAGATTGTTATTGCAGCCATTCAATTTGAAAATTATACATGTAGCAGGACGAGAAAATGTAATTGTTGATGTATTGTCATGACTTAGATGAAGAAAGATGGAGACGTTCATTGGTGGGAATAAACGGACTGAATTAGACGGCAGTATTGAGTCTTTGCATGCTTGGAGACAATGTATTGCATATGTATTGCTGTGTACGAACCGAGGAAGACTGAGGATTTTTAAAATGAAGTCATCTTTGTACATGATTGTTCTTTTTTTTAAGGGGTGGGGGGTGTGACAATGCTTTGGCTTTAAGAGGTTATTTTGTTCTGCTTTACTTTGAGAGGTTGTAAGTCAGAGGCACAGAGGAGTCTACCAAGACCACCTGAATAAATAGTTTGGGAGGCTTTGGGATTGTTTTTAAACTGCATCAATGGGTGTGGTCAGCTCTCGTAGATCAGGATTTATTGTTTTTGGTTTTTCAGTAGCATCAGGAGCGACTGGGGCCTCAACAGACTTAGAAACTTCGGCAAATGTCTCCTGGCTTCTACTCTGTTTGAATTTTCTCTGGATGTTTTTTCTTCCTGTATGCATAAGAAAATCTGTGCCTGAATGTTTCTGTTTGCCAACGGCTATGTTTATAGAATGCTACTCTACTAGAAAAGTTAATAATATTTACTGTATCTAGTATTTGGCTAAGATTTCCAGTCGCGTTAATTTAATCTAAATTCTTCCTTCTTTTCTTTGCATTTTAACTGTAGCCACTAAATAAATTTACGTTTTTGCTTGATGTTGAGTAGTTTGACCGGCAGCATCACATTTGGAACACAGCAATTCACATTTGCCTTTAAAATAAGTAAAAGTTAGGGTCTAGTCTATCTTCTTAAAATATTGCGAGGGGCTCTTGGTTCCTCAGTGTGGTAACAAACTCTCTCAGTTCCCCTAGCAATGTACAGCAGTCCCACAGTTACTCTGTTCGACGAGCAACGGCTTGTTGCTTTCCCCCAAGACTGCTCCCCTAGCAATGGACTGGTACCTCACACACAGACCCCCTAACAATGGCCTGTGGCCCCCCAACCACTATGATCCCCTAGAAACGGCCTGTGGACCTGTTCCCACTCTGTTCCCCGAACAATTGCGTGTGAATTTATTCTGCACTTTTTTCGTCTACCAACTGCCAGTGGTTATGCACCCACTTTGAATACTTAACAACACCAGTTGCCCCACACTCATTCTTTTCCCTTAGTAATATCCTGTGGTCCACACCCACATTGTTCTGCTAGAAATGTGGTATTGCCTCACCCTCATTCATTCCCCTAGCAACAGCCAGTGATCCCACACACACTCTGTTCCCTTAGCAACGGTCTGCGTCTCCACCATCACTATGATTCCCTGGCAAGGGCCTGTGAGACCATCCACACTCTGTTCCTTCATAACAGACAGTGGTCCCGAACCAACCTGTTACCTTAGCAATGGCCTGTGTACCACACAACTCTGTTCCGCTGTAATCGACCAGTGGTCTCACTCCTTCATTTTTCTCTTAGCAATGGTCAGTGGTTCCTGAGCTTCCAGACTCTCTCCTAAATTTTCACTCGCAACAGTCTGTTCTTCTACCCCCACTGTGTTGCCCTAGCAACTGGTTACTGCGCCACCATCACTCTTTTCATTTAACAACAGGTTTAGCTGTCCTCACATTCTGTTCTCCCACAGCGGTCTGTGGCCCCACCAATTGTTGTGTTAGGCCTAGAAATGGTCTGTGGTCCTGCACCTACTATGTTTTCAGCTGTGGTCTCATCCCCACCCTGTTCCCCTAGCAACCGGCTGTGTTCACATCCCCCACACTGCTCCCCTAGCAGCATCTAGGAATCCTACACCCACTCCCTTCCTCCAGAAAAAGCTTGCTGCACTACTCCTACACTATTCCCCGAGCAATGGACTATAGTCCCATGCACACACTGTTCCTGTAGCAACAACCTCTGCTCAACTTCCTCACGTTTCCCTCAGTAATGGCCAGTGGTCCAACAAGGCCTCAGTTCCCCGAGCAATGTTCTGATGTTTGAACCCATTCTGTTGACCTAACAATGGCCTGAGCCCCCAACTTCCACCTTGTTTCTCTCGCAAGGCTTGTGAACTTACCCATTCTCTGTTCCGTATCAACAGACAATGGTCTTTCAACCACACTGTTCACCTAGCAATGGCCAGAGGCTACACCCACCCACCCCAGTTTCCCTCAGTAAAGGTCTGTGGACCCACATCATTATCCGCAAGCAAGACCTGTGATCCAATCCCCACACGGTTTTCTAGCATTGGCCAATGGTGCCACAACTACAATAATTGACTAGCAACGACCAGCTGCCTCATACCACATTGTTCCCATTGCACGAACGCGTGAATCCATCATTGCAGTGTTTCCAGAGCAATTAACAGTGGTCCCACAAACACTCTTCTCCCCTAGCAACACACTGCTACACAACTCTATTCCGCTGAGAGCAGACTTTGACCCCACTCACACTCTATTCGCGAGCAATGGCCTGTGGAAGAAAACCCCCGCTCTGCTCCCACAGCAACGGGCTTTGGCCCCACCCCACAGTGTTGCCCTAGCAGCAGAAGGTGAGCGAAGATAAGAGGAAAAGAGGCGTGGAGAATGTGACGGAAGTCGAAACGAGGGAGATTGGGAGGTATAGAGAGAGTGCAAGGGTGACAGAGCGTGAAAGAGAAAGAGCGAGAGACAGTAAAATCAAAGTGAGAAAATGGGCGGGAAATTGTAGGAAGAAAGAAACAGTGCAGCATTGTGAGGGTGGGAGGGAGACATAGAGAGAACGGGAGCAAGGGACAGAGATTAATTCCGCTGAGTCCAGATCCAGAGGTGAAAACAAGCACAGAGTAATTTAAAACCAACTCCTGAGGCCAGCCCCATTCCCCTGTCCTTCACTAAAGACCAGAACTTAGGGCCAAGTCTGTGTCTCTCCAGGTCAGCTTCTGCAGCACAAAGACAAAACAATTAGAAACCTCTGTTAATCGGCGCTTTAAAAAAAAACATACATTTTTCTTATTGACAAATTGAAGTTACAGATTCAGTCTTTGGCATGGTGCCTCTTCTCACTGGCCCCTGACTTTAGAGAAACAATGAAATGTGTCCCTGTAACCCCCTGCACTAACCAGCACCACCCTCAATCTGTTAACAAAGGGACAGGCTGCGTCATTGTTGAATATTTGTCTTGAAATGATTAAACTTCTGGATAGATTGATTAATGACTGAACTTGATTGATTGATGAATTTGGGTAAAGGGATATTTCAGTATATTCTTGAGCTGCTGTCTGAACTTAGTCTGGGTGACCACATAAATCGCAGTGTTTGTGCAGCAACTGAGCAGCTGCAGCATGAAACCTAATTCCCGCACAAAAGCACCTAGAGACACAGAGTTAAACCCCAAATACCGCATCCGGTTCCATATAGAATACACCATTATCGTTGACCATAACAGGATGAAATTGGCCGAGATCGTAAACAGTAAAATAATGGACTTTTTCCGATTTTGCATTTCTGTGTCACACTGAACATGCCCACTGGTGTGAGCCCGGAGTCTCCTGCGGGCTCTGCTGGTCACTAAAATGTGTCTGACGGTGAAAACATTGAGGAACAGAATCAGGAGAAATGGGAGAGTCGGGGTTAGAATGTAATGGGCGAACTCCATTGTGACCCAGACACGAGAGTAATGAATATCGATTGTTGCATCGCAAAACCAGGGAAAGTTCATCCGCCGATACAGAGCTGTGAGCATAAAATATCAGGAAATGTTCTTTAAACAGCTCAGCACAGTCACTGTTCCCAGAACCACAGCCGCCATTTTCTCACTGCAATATTTGCTTTTCAGCTTCTGGCAACAAATGGCCACAAATCGATCAAAGGTGAAAGTGACCGTGAACCAGACAGAACAGTCAGTGGCTACATAAAGCAGGACGGCGTGGATATTACACACAGGGATGGAATAGAGGAAATAAAAGTGTTCATGGTAAACAATCGGAATTTGTCTCAATATCAGGTCAAGGATAATGACCAGTAGATCCGCCATTGCCATAGCCACCAAATAATGAATGGCGCATGTAGACAATCCACAATCTTTACAAAGCAGGACAAAGATCGTCACTACGTTGACTGTGAGGAAGGTAAACAAACAAATTAAACAACAGCCTTGAGGCAAAGTTACTAGTTTGATTGAGGACAGAGTGAGAGTTTCAAATGTGTCACTGTACTCAGAGATTTGTCGATGTAATTGGAGCTGAAATGACAAATGGGAAGGTCTGAATTACTTCCAAAAATATAATGTAACACAAATGGATTCTAGAATATTCCGTTACACTCTACCAATCAAGAGCAGGAATTTGTGGAATGTGAACAAAACTTTTTTTGGACTTGTGGTAGAGCCCGCCAGGGAACAGGCAACTCTGGATTTGATAATGTGTAATGAGGCGGATTTGTTTCGGGAGTTGAAGGCAAAGGAGCCCCTAAGAGACAGTGACAACAATATAATCACTGTCACTCTGCAGTTTGAGAGGGAAAAGCTAGAATCAGATTTAATTGTACTGTTAACGAAAAGTAGCGACAAAGACATGACAGAGGAGCTGGCCAGAGATGAATGGAAGGAGAGATGAGCAGGGAAGGAAATGAAGTAGCGATTTTTGGAATTTCTGGTTGTAATTCGGGAGGCAGAGCAGAAATTCATCCCAAGAAATAAAACAGGCACTCGGGGTAGAGAGAGGGAAGGTGGGAAATAGCTAATGTAGAACCTCTGTTTAAAGTGAGAGGTAGACAGAAGTAGGCCTTCATCTTATTTGCTTATTAAGCGCCTTGTCCCTCGTGTTAGAGATAATTCAAGAACTTCCTTCCCATTGCCATCTTGCATATATCTGTAAAATGCTTACACTGTCATCTCTTGTGAGGATCGATACAAAATACTGGTTTAAATTATCTGCCAGTTCACCATTTCCCATAATTAGTTCCCCAGTCGCATCCTCCAAGTGTTCCACATAAGATTTCATGACGTTCTTTCTTCCAAGAGTCACACACACCTCGAATAATGTTTTATATATATACGAAAAAGCTCCTGCTGCTTGTTTTCATATTTCTTACCAATTTACTTCCATAATATTTTTCTTCCTTCTTTCCCTTTATATTGTCTGCTTCTGGTTCCGAAAATAAGCGTCCTAAAATCTACACTAGTTGTAATCAATTTGCATTCTTTATTTTGTGATTGAATATTCTCCTTGATAGCCTTTGTGAAACATGCGTTGTTCATTTTCTAACCGAACCCTTCTTTTTGACCAGAATCAATCATTCCTGAGCATTACGAAATGCCTCCTTAAGTGTCTGCCCTCTGAACATTCACTGACCTTCCCTTGGGTGTATTTTCACATCCCGATTTCGACAAAATGTCAGACAAACATCCGCACTTGAAATGCTTGGTTCTTTTCAATCCGTCAATGAGAACTTCCGAGTGTAGCTGAGAGTGACTCTCTTCTCCTAGTTTCTCTCTGTCAGTTCTGTTCCAATTATGCCATATTCAAATAGAAAGCTTCCAACATGTACTCCTTTTCCTCCATTGAGAGATTAACACCTCTTAACTCTTTTGGTCAGGCCTTTTACCTATGACTGTCCCATCTTGTACGCTTCTGCCCTAACCCCTTTTGCTTTCTTTCCAGAAGAATAATAGAAATCCCTTTGTCCTTGCATTTCAATACACAAGTTTCCAGTTTCAAAGAATCATCCTCCGCCACTTCCAGTAAGACAGAATGACTAAACACATCTTCCCCTCCATACCCCGTCCACTGTCAGCAATTGACAGGCACTGTTCCCTCTGTGAAACTCTCCACTATCCTAAACACTTCCCCAACCCCGCCATGGCACCTACCCATACAATTGCAGAAGTTGCTACACTTGACCATTCACCTCTTCCGCTCTCAAAGTCCAAGGCACCAAATACACCTTCCAAGGGAAACAGCATTTCACTTTTACTCTTCCAATCCAGTCTATTCTCATTGCTGCTCAAAATGCAGTCTCCTTTCCATTGTACAGACCAAAGACAGAATGTTTTGAGGAACACTACCACTCTGTCTGTAAGAATAACTCTGACCTTCTAATTGCTTCCTATTTCAATAAACTGTCTTGTTCTCATGACATCATTTCGGTCCTGGACTGCTGCAATGTTCCAAAGAAGCACAAGCCAAGCTCGAATAACACATCATGATTTGGTACTTTATAGTTTGTAGGGTTTAATATTCAATTCAATGATTTCACAGCCTGAACTTATTGTAATTGTTCTTCATTTTTCATATATTCTCCCTTCCGGTCTCTCTATGACCTTGTGTTTTTTTGTGTTTTGATTATCTTGCACTCAATAGTGAGAATCTATTTTCACCACTCACACGTTAATTTACACACATGTTACATCTGTTTCTCTTTCACTGCAGTGGAAAGCCTGTTGTCTTTTGCATTGAGCCACCACATCATCTATTTCCCGTTTCCCCTCCAACACCTCTGTTCAGGTATTAAAAATGTGACAAATTGGAGGCATGACACCATGGGAGACGCTCAGAAGAATTGCAATATTAAAATGGAAGTGTTACCACATCAGAAACCAGAGTAGTTCACTCAGTGCAGGGATGATTGGTGAATGGGTCTTGGTGTGAACTGTGGGAAAGGGAGCAGAATAGCATTGCAGGTACTGTAACTCAACCCTGTGCTTTCATGTGGTGCTGTAGAATACAACAGCAGCAGACGTAGAATTGTAGTTAACCAAAACCTATAATATTTTGGACAGGATAATTTCTCAGTCTACCATTAACATCAAACCGATTTTTTTGTATGAGTGACAAATGAAAGTGAACAGGCCAGGGTGAGAACCATGGGCACTTAAAACTGACGACAACCAGTTAAAACTACCGCACTTGGCTGTTTATATTCCAAACAGCAGAACTGACAGCTGATACACAGGGCGAAATGATCCCAAGACCAACGGATCAGATCTCAGAACTGCAGTCTTGCAACATCCAGTCATAAATTGTGATGGACGCTAAAGGAAAACCTCACTGAAGGAGAAGGCTCCACAAATATGCCTATCCTACATAATGGAACAGCCCTTCATAACAGTGCAAAAGACAAGAATGTAGTATCTGCTACATGCACAGCCGGAAGTGTTGAGTGAATGATTCACCTCACCCTCTTCATGATGCCCACAGAATCACAGATGCCAATCTTCAACGAATTCGATTCGCTGCAAGTGACATTAAGAAACAGCTGAACAAAGTAGATATGACAAAGGCAATGGGCCCTGGCATCTTTCTGCATTAGGACTGAAGACTTGCACTGCACAACAAGCCATATCCCTGACGAAGCTGCTTCATTCCCCTCCAACTCTGACATTGACCTAGCAATGTGAAAAATTACTCAACTATGTCCAGTCCCCTGAGTGGAGAATAACTGCTATCTGACCAATTGCCACGCCCCTAGTCTCATCACGATAGTCAAATTGGCGAAAGTTCTTTTTAACGGAGCTGTCAAGCAGCACAGAAATAACCTGCTCATTGTGGAATCCGATAGGTTCCCGTGTGGAGATGGTGCTGTTGCGGAAACGTCACTGGATTACTAATCATGACAGTACGAAAGCTCTCGCTGCTGGTGGAAGTTAAAAAGAATTAATGAAATATTTGCATTTTTTTTCAGTAATAGTGACCTTAAAGCCAATATCAATTGTAAGCACCAATTTGGTTCACCAGTGTACATTCAGGAAGCAGATCGACCGTGCTTTCCTAGCCTGGCCTAAAAGTGACTCCGGACACATAGGAAAGTGATGAACTCTTCAATGGACTCTGAAACGGCCAAGCAAAACATTCAATTGTATCAAACTGCTTTCTGGTCTTAAAGGATGTAACCAGAGAGGACACCCAGCACCAGCCTCGGTATCAGAAAAGGAATGGGAAACGCAGCCCTGTCGACCCTTTAGAGATCTCCTTTCTAACATCTGAAAGCTTGCGACAACATTTACAGAGCTTTCCCACAGACTACACGGAAACATTTGGAAAGGAGTAGGCCAGTCAACCCTATTGAGCCGCCGCCTTTTCTAGTTCATGATCGAACATCTCTTCAATGCACTTTCACACACAATATACATATCCCTAAATCTGATTAACCATTGGAAAAAAAAAATAAAATAAGAATTGCAGTAGTCCCTTCTGTTCATCGATTTTGCTTCAAAATTCAATGTAATGATTATTGATCCGCTATTTTCATATCATACTCCTCCTCCCTCTCCGTCCCTTTAGTGTCTAGAAGTCCTTATTTATATTCAGTGTCTTGATTTCCATAGCCTAATGTGGCAGAAACTTCCCCAAGTTTACCAATCTCTGAGTGCAGACACTAATTCTCATCTCTACACAGAGTGGCCTCCCTGTAGCTAATTCTGGGGACCCTCGTTTGAGACGTCCCAACAATTATCCCTACTTCCAATCTGTCTCACCGTGACAAAGTTTTATATGTTTCACTGATATCTCCATTCACATTCCTAAAGGTTTTGGAATACAGGCCCAGTCGACTTGAACTCTACTCACACAACAAGCCTTTCATCTCAGAAATCATTCTGGCTAGCCATC
The DNA here is from genome assembly GCF_021869965.1 of Rhincodon typus. NCBI lineage: Eukaryota > Metazoa > Chordata > Chondrichthyes > Orectolobiformes > Rhincodontidae > Rhincodon > Rhincodon typus. Next base: position 87,239,367 of record NC_063339.1, read on the forward strand.
GCTGCACTCCCTCAAAGTCAGGTTTGTCCTTGAACGAAAACAAAGTTGCTGGAAAAGCTCAGCAGGTCTGGCAGCATCTGTGAAGGAGAAAACAGAGTTAACGTTTTGGGTCCGGTGATCCTTCCTCAAAACAGGTTTGCCCTTGGTTAGGTTGCAGACCAAAACTGCGTTCAATGCTGCACAATGTTCGAGATTAACTCTCATCAAGGCTTCTCATAGCTGTGGCAAGACAATCTTACTCCTACACTCAAATCTCCTTGAAAAGAAGGTCAGCATGCCATTTATCTTTCCAACTGCTTTCTCTTCCTGCAATATTGCTTTCATTGTCTGGTGTACAAGGAGATCACAATCCTTTTCAAAGTTTTCCCTGCCCACTTTGCGTGTCGATTTTCACAGACTGGCGCACCAATGGCATTCCTAGTATTAACTTCTGGCTTCAGAAGTCGCTGGCCTGCAAGGACTTCGGAGGTCTGCGCAGAAGGAAACAACAAAATGATGAGTATAAGTTCCTTTAAAGATCAACATTTTTGAATCAACTCTTTTTCAAATGGTAGACTGCCGTTCTATTTTTCCACCAAACTGCATGACGTCACAACTATCGATGTTGCCCTTCGTCTGCCACATTTTAGCCCATTCACTCCATTTGTCTTTATCACCTGGAGCTTTTTCACATCCTCTTCACACCTCACAATCCAACAAAGTGCCGTCAGCTGACTTGGAAATATTGCATTTCATTCCCTTAACCAAATTTTTGACATGTATTGTCAGTAGCTGGGGCCCAAGCACCGGCCTTTGCGAGCCTTCCATTACCAAAAAAAAACATTTTATTCCGGTCCTTCTGGTCCAAGATGGCGGCGCAATACGGCTCCTGTGCCGGAGCTCATCCGCTCTGAATGCTTTTCTTTTTCCTATTTTTTTCCAGTCTCTTTTCTGTTTTTACCTTGCCTACCTTGTCCAGAGCTTGGACGGCATGAACTGCAACAAAAGACCAGTGTGTGGACCTTGAACGGGACCAGGGCGGAGGAGATTGAGTCCCCACTTAGTTTTCTGAAGCAAGTACACAACCTGGAATCGGCAACTGCTACGTCGGCAGAGGCCATGTTGGTTGATAGGCCGAGCGGCGAAAGATGGCACCTGAGGATCAGTGATCTTATTGTTCGTTAGTCAAACACTGGCGACGGCGAAGCAACAGTGGAAGGGTATCATGGCCACATCGAGGAGAATGTTTCAGTGGTGAGAGATGCGACTGTGACATTCGTGGGTCTGGTGCAGGAGGCCACGAGGCAGTGACAGAAGAGCACCAGATCAATGGCAAAGATTGCGCCTGAGCATCGACGACTTCAGTTTTGGTTGGGTCCAGAATGGATGGTGGTGAAGCGGTGGCAGAGGAATAATGGCACAGGCGTCATTAATGGTGATGAGCTGGCTCAGGACTGATGGATTCTTTTCAAGGTACACGGTGCTTTTTTTCATACTCTTAAAATATTTAAACCTGCAGATATTCACCAAAGATCCTCATGCAGTACCTCCCAAAACCACGACCACATTTATCTGGAAGCACCACTAACTCCAAATTCCCTTCCAAGCCACGTACCATCCTGACTTGGAAATATATCGCCGTTCCTTCACTGTCGCTGGGTCAAAATCCTGGAATTCCCTCTCTAATGGCATTGTGAGTCAACCTACAGCTGATGGACTGCAACGCTCCAAGAAGGCCGCTCACCACCACCTTCACAAGGGCAATTAGGGATGGGCAAGAAATGCTGGCCAGCCAGGGATGCCCACATCCCACAAATGAAAAGAAAATGCAGAATGCTCCCTTGTTCTTGGCCCTTTGGCTAAAATGCTGCTTTCTATCAACCCTGTCGACGCCCCACGTAATCTCATACTTCTGAATTACGTCCTCCTCAGCCTTCTCTGCTCCGAAGCAAGCAATCCAAGCTTATCCAACCTCTCCTTCGTTCTCCTTTATTTATTCATGGAATGAGGGTGTCGCTGGTTAGGCCGGCATTTCTTACTCATTCCTAATTACACAGAGGGCAGTTATGAGTCAATCACATTGCTGCGGGTCTGGAGTCACATGTAGGCCAAACCAGGTAAAGATGGCTGTTTCTTCTCCAAAAGACATCAGGGAGCCAGAAGGGTTTTCCCAGCAATGGATTCATGGTCCTCAGTAAACTTTTAATTCAGGATATTTATTGAATTCAAATTCCGCCAGCTGCCTTGGCAAGATTCGAACACAGATCACTAGGTTATACCTTGGGTCTGCTGGAGTAACAGTCCAGCCATAATACCATTGGACCAGTGCAGAGGTGAATCTCCTCTGCACCCCCTCCAGAGCAATCGCATCCGTCCTGTAATTGGCACACAGAACTACACACAGTATTCCAACTTGCCGAACCAAAGTCCTGTATATTTCTTATGCCTTGACGAATAAAGGTTATGTTTATGCTTATGATCGCCTATGCTTTATTAACTAGCCTACTAACCTGTCCATTCTCATTCACGTACCTGTGAAGAAGCACCTTCTGATCTCCCTAGTGTGCGGCAATTCATTGAGTACTCCCCTGCCTGGTTACTTCTTCCAAAGTACATCATCTCAGGGTTAAATTTGTTCTGTTATTGATCTGCCTATCTGACCATCTCATCAATCTCGTCCTGTAACATAAGACCTTCATCCTCACTGCCAACCAACCTGTCCAGTCTCATTCACGTACCTGTGAAGAAGCACCTTCTGATCTCCCTATTGTGTGGCAATTCATTGAGTACTCCTCTGCCTGGTTACTTCTTCCAAAGTACATCATTTCAGGGTTAAACTCGTTCTGTTATTGATCTGCTTATCTGACCATCTCAGCAATCTCGCCCTATAACATAAGATCTTCATCCTCAGTGCCAACCACCCGGCCAACCATTGTGTCAAAAACAACTTACTTATTGCACTCACCAAATCCCACCCTCTCCCCCCCCCCCCAACATTCACATCTACATCATTTATGAATACCACAAATAATAAAGGACAAAACACTGATTCCTGTAGTATACCACAGCACACGGGTCTCCAGTCACACAAATAACCTTCTAACATTACCCACTGTGTTCTTGCCGCTAAGTTAATTTTGGACGCAACTTGCCACGTTATACTTGATACCTTGAGATTGTACTTTCTTTGTCAGTTTCCCATGTGAAACATTGTTAAAGGCCTTACTGAAAACTTATCTCAACTACCTCCTTAAAATCTTCACTCAAATTCGTTTGATATGACTCTCCTCTGATAAAGTCTTGCTGACTATCCCTGATCAAATTATGCCTCTCAAAATTGAGATCGATTTTCTTCTTCCTTATTTTCTCCAATAGTTTGTCTAACACTGATCTGATACTAGGATAACAAAGTGTAGAGCTGGATGAACACAGCAGGCCAAGCAGCATCAGAGGAGCAGGAAAGCTGACGTTTCGGGTCTGGACCCTTCTTCAGAAACTGGTCTACAGTTCCCTGGTCTATCTCCTACACCCGTCCCGTAAAGGGGAACCACATTAACTATTTTCCAGTCCTCTGGCATCACTCCTGTGGTGAGATTCGACTTAAAAATTTAGGTCAGGCTCTTCCTTCCCTTGTCTCCAACAGCAACCTGTGATATAGCTCATCTGGACCTCTGGAATTTTACCACCCAAAACGATCAATCACTGCTCGCATCTTATATCAATCTGCTCTAGAGCTACACAGTCCATCTTCTCAAATTCTGTACTTGCATCTTCCTTCTTCCAAGTAAAACAGATCCAAAGCATTCATGTAAAAGTCTATCAATGTTCTCCAGCTTCATGCACAGATTGCCCCCTCGATTTCTATTGGTTCCTATTTGATACCTGGTAATTGTGGTCCACTTGATGTATTTGTGGAATATCTTGGGATTCTCCCCAATCTTGCCTGCCAGCACTTTTCCGTGCCCCTGTGTTAACCAGTCCTCTCTGTGTGAATTTTCGAAGTTTCATTGCAATAACCTCTCAATCTTTGAAACTCTAGAGATCACAGGCCGAGTTTCGTCATTAGACAATCTTTGAAGGATTAATCTGGAGAATGCCCATTGCACTAATATATTCAGGTATATAACCAGTATATTTGTATATTCTTTCTTAGATTGTGGCACCAAAGCTATACACAATACTCCACGTACAGTCTCATCATCACTGTCTGCAACAGCTCAGGTTGTCTTTACTTCTATGTTCTGATTTCCTTCAAATGAAGATAAACTTGACTTTTACCATCACAGTGTGAGTTCTTAAAAAAATCCCCCTAAATATCCAACTATAACACATCCACTGGTTCGTCATTGGCTACGTCTGCAGGGAACACCTTCAAAAATCTTCAGAAAGCTTGTCAGTTATGATGGTCCTTTCAGAAATATGTTACGATTCTCTTCAATTTTGCTATTCATTTCTAAACATCCAACACTGCATCTGCTATAATAGACTCCAACAGATTCCCTACTGTGGATGAAAAGTTAACGGCCCTGTGGTTTTCCATTCTTCCTCTTTTTTAAATGATCGGATTTCTTTAATACACTTCCAGTTATTCAGAAGGGCTTCCTTCCTTTGCAGAATGCATAGGAAAATAGTATAATGATCACCAAAGCAATCAACATGTCTATTGCTGCTTCATTAGAAATTCTGGTATGATGTATATCTGGTCCGTCAGACTTATCAATGCTCAATTCAGCTATGTATTCATATACTACCTCGTGACTGATATGATTTCTTTTTGTCTTAGTTACACAAGTTCCATGGTAACTTGGCATTTCTGGGAGATTTTCTGGATCTTTCTCCATGAAGATAGACACAATGTAGCTGTGTAGTTTCCCTGTCATTTCCCTTTGCTGTTTGCCCCTTGGGGAATGAATGTATATTGTACACCTTACAGTGTTTCTATAAACAGCAGACATTACCTTTCTTCCATCAAATCTTTTTCATGTACTTTAACAATTCACTGAAGCAACTTGCCCTCACATCTTCAAGGCTTGCATGACTCAGGTATATAACAGTATTTTTTTTCAAAAGGTTTTGCATTCAGAAATCAAATAAAGTTCAATATATTATGATCCAAAAGCACCTTTTCAGCAAGGTTTTCAATTTGCTCTTTTGATCATGCAACTTAAAAAATAACCTGATCTCTAGCTTGGTGCAAAAACATTTTGTTAAAGCAAACCGTCTCATACAACTCTTGAAATCTATTTTTCCCAGCATTAGCATTCACTTGGGTTAACACAGTTTAGATGCAACTTGAATTCGTCCCTAAATTACTGCGGTACCAACTAACCTGAACAATTATTTTCCTGTTTTATAATATGCCCAACATTTGTACTACATTTTTGGATCTGATGTACAGTTCCCCTCGATGTTTGCTTTTCCTTACTGTCTTTTAAGCTGCACCTTACCAGTTTCATTGGAATCTGTGCAACGTGGGCTCTGTTGAGATTAATGGTAGATACAGGCAAGATGTTTGGTGGGGTCTGTCTCGACGTTGAGATCATCTCGCCACATCTTATTCGTTCTTCTCAAGCGTCATTGTGGCATTTTCACCAGATATCCTGTTATGCTGATTGGATGGAGAAGGAGAATTATCCTTGAACAATGCTGTACGTTGCTCTAGATAGCAGAGACTGCTCAAATCTGGGTGAAAACTTTACAGCAGGCTGGTAAAGTGTTGCACAGGATCTGAGTGAAATCACGTCTGGAGTAGTGTGTACAAACTTAGTCTCCTCACTGATTTTACTGCATTGAAAGCAGTTCTGAGATCGTTCCCTCAGCTGATTCCTGCAATTAAGATGTTAACTTATGAGGAAAGGATGAGCAAAGTGATCTCATACCCTTTGGAGTTCACAAGAATGAAAGACGATGCTATTTTACATAGAAGACCAGAAGGAGTCAGTAGCAGAAGCCAATTATACAGCAAATGGTGGGATCTATTTCTCTTGTGGAGGCTGTTACACAGGAACAGGAGAGATATATTCAATCTTCGACCATGTTACACCCGAACAGGACGACACTCTTCAGCCCCTGGAGCCTGATATACAGGAGGAACAGGAGGAAACCAATTAGCCCCTCGGGCTAATAGCACCAGTCCCAGAATAGACTATGCAGCACCAGCGTCCTGTGACACAGCAACAGGATGAGTCCATCCAGTCACCTCAAGTCTGTATCACTAGAAAAAGAAGAGGGCACAAAGTGACTAGAGCTTTTTACACTTGAGTAAAAGGACGCCATTCAACACATCGAGCCTGTTGCACGGGCGCTGGTGAAGGATACAAAGTATTTGAGGCTTTTCTGGGAAAAGACGAGTTAATTCAGCCACGTGTCTGTTGTATCGGAACAGGAAAAGGCCAATCACTCCTTCGATCCCATTTCAGAGACGCAGGAGGAGACCGTTCAGTATTTCATGTTTGTTATAAAGAAACACGAGGAGGCCCTTCGGCCCTTCAAATGGTCACATAGAAGCAGGAAGATTCCACAATCCCACAAGTCTCTCAAACTGCAACGAGAGGAGGATAAGCAGACATTGAGCGTCTTGCTCAAGAACTGGAGCAGAACGTTCAGGCCATCGAGACTATAATGTAAGAACACCAGGAGGACACAAAGACCATCGAGTTTGTAAACCAGGAAGAGAACGAGTCTATCCAATCACCCACAGAGCAATCAGACTAGATCTTCATAGCAATGTGCCCATTTCACAGGAATTGGAAAGGAATGTAGAGTTTATAGAAAGGGAAGAACTTAGATCAATCATCCTCACTCGGCAATAAAATATAGTGAGAAAATTAAGACAAATACTTAGAACCTACTATTAAGCAATTAATAACAAGATATTTGCAATGTCAAGCCAATACCCATCAAAGTCTGTATGGCTTAATGAAGAATAAATCGTGTCTGAATGATTTTTTTCGAGCTCATTAAAGATTTGACATGCAAGGTGGATAATGGGGACCCTGGAGATGTAATATATCTGTACTTCCAGAAGGCATTTAATAAGGAGCTGCACAAAAGATTAATCCACATGATGAGAATGCATGCGTTTAAGAATAATTTATTTGCTTGGATACAGGATTAGCTAACCAATAAAATGCAGAGAATTGGAATAAATAAGTCATTTTCTGTTTGGCAAATACAACTTGTAAGTAACTATAGAGTCCAGTCCTCAAGCCCACCTATATGCAATCTATATTACTACTGGTTTGAGGGTTAGGAAAATGCTACAGCCAAACCTTCATATGATACTGAAATAGTTGTAGAAGTACGTTGTATTGAAGATTTAAGAAATTTACAAACGAGAATGGATAGGTAAGGTAAAAGGAGCAACATGTTGCAGATGAAATTAAATGTAGATAAACATGAGGTTATGCATTTTGGTCAGAGGAGTGAAAAGGCAACTTGCCATATAAACGGAGAGAAACTCCACTGTAAATAAGTTCAGAGGGATCTGGATATCCTTGCACATATTGCAGAAAGCTATTATAAAGGTACAGCAGGTAATGAGAAAAGCAAGTGCAATTTCAGCGTTTATTTCTAAAGAATAGAGCATAAAAGTAGGGAAATATTGCTGCAAATATGCATGGCATGAACGAGACTGTAACTGAGGTACTGTGTATAGTTTTGGTGTCCTGTCTTGAGGAGGGATGTAGTTGCATTGGAGGCAGTTCAGGAGAGCTTCACTAGATTGTTACCAGAGTTGAAGGGTTTACCTTATGAAGAGAGATTGAACAGTTCAGTCCTATACAGCACTCTGGAGTTTGGAAAATGAGACGAGGTTACAGTTAGGTCCGTAAAATGTGAAATGTCATTGACAATATTGATGTAGAGTGAATATTTCCTCATGTGAGCTAATCTAGAACAAGACATCATAGTTTTAGGATAAGACAGAGCAGATTTAAAACAGGGCTAAGGAGAACTTACTTCTCTCAAACGGTTGTGACTCTGCGTAATTCACTAGCCCAGAGTGCAGTGGATGCAGGGAATATTGAATGAATGGAGGGTTATGGAGAGCGGGCAGGTAAGTGGAACTGAGGCCGAGATGAGATCAGCCATGATTGTATTAAATGACAGAGAGGGTCGAGGGGCAATATAGCCGAGTATGCGCCTCATTCGTATGGCCTTTCGAAACTTTGAGCACATTGAATATGCTATGCAACAATGGGAAAGGGCTGGTTATCAAACAGGAAGCAGACATTCGGATAAACCAGTCTTGATGAGTGTGACAGATCACAACTGATGGAGTCATGCAGTGACCGGCACTGGGTCCACAACCATTTACAAAGTGCATCAATGATTTGGAGGAGTGGAACAAATATATTATAACTATGTTTGGTGATGATACTAAGATAAGCAGGGAATTAAATTATCAATAGAAGGTGGAGTCTACAAATGGATATAAACAGGTTAAATCAATGGGTCTAGGCCCGAAACGTCAGCTTTCCTCCTCCTCTGATGCTGCTTGGCCTGCTGTGTTCATCCAGCTCTACACCTTATTGCCTCAGATTCTCCACCGTCGGCAGTTCCTACTATCTCTCCACGTCAATGGATAATAGTTTGACAGGTAGAATATAACGTGGGTAGATATGAACCTGTCAACGAAAAGCAGTATGCCTCTGAAATGGAGAGAAATTACAGCACTTAGTGGCACCGTGTGTACTGGAGGGTACACTGTGAGTGATTCAGGCAGCAGAAGTGTTGCTCCATCTCTTAGATGGTCCCCAATGTTCCCAGAGACTCCATTGCTCTCAGTACACACACGATATTTTGTTGTGCTTTTTTGGCAGTAGTGTGTTGTGAGAGGTGGTATGTTTTGAATTATGCATCAAGGGGGTGGCCTTTATCTGAGAGACCTCATGGGGCACATGGGAAATGAAACGACAGCTCGACAGACACCATTTACAATGCCATCACTCAACATACTCTGGAGCCAAAAACCAAAGCCAGGGAAAGATACAGAGGCATAGAAAGATTCACAATAAAGATAGAAACCACCAATGAACTAAGTGAGAACACGTTGTGGAAACATAGGAGAAAGATAGGGGAGTGGGACTAACTGCTGAAGTTAAACCTGAGAGGTTCCAAATCGCAACAAGGAGAACTTTGAATAAAGGCATTACCAGATCAACTGAGATGGTTCGTTACATCAAATTCTGAATCCGCCTCACAGAACCAGCCCAGAAACCATAAACTGGGAAAAGATGACAGCCCAGCATAGAGACCAGTGCAGAAAATGCTACTGTATTGCTCAGTAAACTGGACCACCTGCACAGCATGGGGAGCATTGTAAAGAATTGCCAGTATGTTGCTGCTATACTTGTACTAGATAACTGTTTGGCGTAAGGAAGTTTGCAGCCCATACTGTGCGTGACAGAAAAGAAGGGTCCCACGAATTTATTCTCTATGTTACCATTGCACCAGTCCAAGACAAGGGAATTTGTCTGTGTGTGGTGGGTGTGATGGTGGGGAAGGGCGTTTGCGGGGGAGGGAGGGGCTAGGTGGTAAATGCAAAAATCATTGTTCGAAAGAGAACACAGATGGAGGAAATTGGTTTATATATGAACAACTGGCAGTAGCTTGAGTAATCGTCAGGGAGAGACTGAGGAAAGTTTCATGGACAGATGTGATTACGTTCTTGAGTATCTTAAAATAAAGACATTGCCAGATGCGATAACAGTATAGGACAGTGTGCGCAGGAATAACAGATGGATAGGATTTTACTGTGAGTTTGAATGAGAACCATGGAGTACCGACTAAGATTTGCTTATGCAGGTTGAAGTTGGGAGTGACAGCAGCAATTGATTGGCACCATTAAGTCTGGATTTCATAATTCAAATAGAAGATGAGAGGAGCCAGTGAAGTATATTTTGGAGGTGTTAGTAGTTAAAATTAGGAACGATCAGGGTATGGTATCAGGAAGCTGCTCACGGCCAAAGAGATCACCACGGTTGTGATTGGTCTGTTTCAGCCTCAGATATTGGCCATGGATGGACTGGAGCCAGAGGAAGGAAATGGAATTTTTAGAGAGAAAAAGAAAGTAACCTCAATGCTCTAAATATTTAAATAACAAGGACAGCTGTACAATGAATCGTGGTTCACAGCTGCAAATGAGTAGGTCGACATGGAGACCTATGAAGGACATGAACAGAAGCAAAGGTAGAGAGAGCGAATGAACAAGTTCACTGATGTAGTTAACAGTGGTTTATAGAGTGAATATCTGGATTCAGAGTCTCAGCAGGAACAACAAGGAGTGTAGATTAAATGAAAAAAAAAAGAACAGTAATGCAGTCATACATGATTACAGAAACAATAGTTGTATCGTGACTTACCAGAGACACCAACGATAGCCAGGATAGGATAATAAAAACATTGAATAATGTAAAGCACATACATGATCCGCTCTGATAAGGTATACCAATAATAAAATGTAGAAAGAAGCCAAACATAATGGGACAAACCCCTGTCCATTGTTGTAACATCCCAGTCTTTTGTTCTCAGACTCTGATCCATTGTTGTAACATTCCAGTCTAATATTCTGAGGTTCTGATCTCTCTACCCCCTCTCTCTAGAGCTGCTGATGCCTGTTAGTGCTGCAGGTTATGTTCCCGCTCTTGCTGTGGGATAAGACAGTGAACGGAGCCCATTTATCATTAAACCTGGAAACCCTCCACAGGGATTATTAGAATCTATGGAGGCTTACATTAATCAGAGTCACTGAACAAACAGATTCATTTAACCCGTTTCTTACATCACTTTTCATGTCACAATTTGAGGGAATATTTTCTGGGTCTGGATGGAATGGATGAGGTTGGTGAGGGATGGACCATAAATCTTCCAATCTTTTAAATCTTTCTTTTTTGAATGTGGGAGTAATGAAAGAACACTGCAGGGTTCTATATGTTTATAAAAGAAGACAGGGATAAAATACAGCAACAGCAGAGAATGACTTTTGGGGAAATTTCTAGAGACCATCAAACAAGATAACAATACTTATTGCTCATTTACTTTGTGTAATACTACTCCTATTTGTCAGTGCCTGTTATCAAGTCCTTTCATAACATTGAAACAACATTCACAGCATTGGGACTGCTGCACAGGAAAAGTGTGAAGCACTTCTGCCCCAATGTGCCTGTTACAAAAGGTTAGGTGGCGGCCTTTCAGTCCACTCTAACCTATTACCACTTCAAGAGGTGGAAAGCTGGAATGTTAGCATATTTTGCAAAGGGAATCATTCAAAAGTATGAAGTGTTACTGCTGCAGTACGAGGTCTTACTGGGAGGACACCTGGAGCACATTCTGTTGTTTCCTTTTCTGTAACTGAGAAAGGAGGGACATCCATCAGACACTGTTTAACGGCTTTGCATAATCCACGGGGTGTTGTGCCAATTAAAGTCTCGAGTCTGTTGCAGAGGAACAGGAGGAGGCCATTCAGCATCTCCAGCCTGTTACATAGGAACAGGAAGAGGCCATTCTGCATCTCAAATCTGTTACACAGCACAGACGGATGTCATTCAGCCTCTCAAATCTGTTGCAGGGGAACAGTAGGAGGCCATTTAGCCTCTCGAGCCTGTTACAGTGGAAAAGGGGGAGGCAATACAGCTTCTCGAGTCTGTGAAACAGGAACAGGTAGAGGCCACTCTGCTTCTCAAATCTGCCACACAGGAACAGGAAGATACCATTCAGCCTCTTGAGTCTGTTACAGGGGAACAGGGGGACTCCATTCAGCATGTCAAACAAGAACAGGAGGAGGTCATTGAATCTCTTGAGCCTGTTACACAGGAACAGGAAGAGACCATTCAGCTTCTGAATTCTGTCAAACAAAAGCGCAGCCAGTCAGTTTGCTTGCTGAATTACAGCAATAAAAAAGAACTCAAATACATCATTCAGATTTTGAGGGTGTTTTTCAGAAACAGGAGAAAACAATAGAAGCTCTAAAAAATGTGGAGAGCTCATTCAGAGTCTCAATTCCATTCCACAGGAACAGCAGGAGACCATAAAGTTATTAGATTTTGTTACTCAGGAGCAGGAGGAGAACATCTATTTTCACAAACCTGGTGCACAGGAACAGGAAAATCTGGAGGCCAGAAAACTCTCAAGATTCTGTTACCCAGGAGCAAGTGGAGGCACCTCACTCCCCACCAGTATGATACTCTGGGAGAGAGGAGAATTGGCTTGCTACAAACAGAAACACATGAATAAATTGCATGAGCGGGCCATCTAATCCTGCTCCAACATTCAATAAGACCATGGCTGATTTGATTGTGACTCATCATTCCATTTTACAGAGATTCCCCTCTCTGCAGCGTCTGCTCCATTTATAGCTCATGATGCAGGCACAGATGATATAACTACAGTCATCATGACTCACCCAGAGTGGGTCGCCAAAGCCTCTGGTCTTCTTGAATGTCTATAGCAGCTTTAAACACAACCTCCAGGAAAAACATCCCCAGCATTTCCACTAACCTTCCAATACTAGAATTATATCAAATGCCACACAGATGAACGTTAGAAGCCTGGTCTGAATCAGTAACAGTCGAGGGGATTCCTCATGTTACTGATTAGAAGAGAGTGACTAACACAGGCGTTCGGTGGACAGGCACAGAGCAAGTTACAAAGATGTGTCTCAAAACGGCTGAAACCCCCTCTCCAACACAGAGCACCACGCAGGACACTGGGAAGTGTGAGATACGCTTTTTTTATTGTTGTTGTTTCTGAGCTTCGTAACAGTGGAACACGATGCTCCAGGGTAAGCAACACCAAAACCAAGGAAAGATACAGAGACTTTTTTCTGAAGAGGGGTCGAGGCCCGAAACGTCAGCTTTCCTGCTCCTCTGATGCTGCTTGGCCTGCTGTGTTCATCCAGCTCTACACCTTGTTATCTCAAATTCTCCAGCATCTGCAGTTCCTACTATCTCCAAAGATACAGAACAGTTATTCACGTTAAAATTGAACAATTACTGAATCGACAACAAGTTGCAGTAATACCAGGGTCGACAGACGAATGGGACGAGCCACAGCAGTCAGAAGTTTGAGCATACCAATCACAAAAATGAAAACATAAAATTAAGGCATTGCCTAATCAGTTGAAGTGGTTACTTATATATCCCATTCACAATCCACCTCACAGAACCAGCCCAGACATGATAAACGCAGATGAGGTATCTATTCAGCACTGAGCACTGTGCAGATCAGGCTAATGTCAATACAAATTAAAACCTGTCCACAGTGGAACACTGCGCAGGCATACAAGTGCACTTATCTGTAACCCTGGACTAGAAATGTTCTAACATGGAGAGCTGTGCAGACCACGACAGTGCATTTATCTATAGACCCAGAATTGATATCTGTTGAGCACGGGTCCCTCAGACTTTGAATGGAGATAGTGTAGATTCAGCTTTATTCGGTATCTAATCCCCGTTATTCTTGTCCTGGGAGTAGTTGATGGGGACATTGTGGAGGGAGGCTTAGTCTTTATCTAAACTCTGTTGTCCCTGTCCAGGCAGTGTTTGAGACAGACAATGTGGGGTGATGAGTCTTATTCAATATCTAACCCAAATGGCCTGTATATTTGACAAGGGCCAGTGTAGTTGGATATTCAATTTGTATCTAAGCTTGTCTGTCCATACCCTGGGAATATTTGATGGGGACGGGAGGGATGGAACTTCAATTTGCATCTAACCTCATGGTGAGCCTGTCCTGAGATTGTTTGATGAGGATAGTGTACAGGGAGATATTAATCTTAAACCGTGTGCTATACTTCTATTTCAGTGGGAACAGAGTGTGGGAGTAGTGGGGGTAGGTGATTCAATGAATCCCATGTTGAACATTGGCTAGAAATTTGATAAGGACTTTACTCTGTATCAAACCCCGTTCTGTACCTGACCCGGGAGTGTTTGATGGACGACAGTGTAGATGGAGATTTAATCTGCATTCAAACCTCTATTGTACCTGTCCTGGGAATATTTGATTGGGACTATAGAGAGGGAGATTTAATTTGTATCTAACGCTGTGCTGCTTCTGTCCTGAGAGTGTTTGATGGGGAAAAGTGTCGACAGAGTTTTACTGTCAGTTTAGAAGTGCAAAAGCAGTTTTACTTTCAGGTTACATGAGTAGAGGGTGTTTTACTTTCAGTTTAAAAGAGTAGAGGTTAAACATGGCCTGAATCTGTATCTAACCCCGTGTTTTACCTGTCCTGAAGTGCTTGATGAGGACAGTACAGAATAAGCTTTACTTTGCATTCAATGCTGTACTGTAGGTCGCCAGAGACTGATTGATAAGGATAGTATAAGGTGTGATTTAATCAATATCTACCATATTTGACAAGGTCAAGTGCAGGAGGATTTGTACTTCATGTCTCAACCCGTGCTGTGTCTGTCCTGGGAGTGTTTGTTGGGGACAGTGTTGCAGTGATTTAATCAATATCGAAGCCCATTCTGAACATGGCCTGTGTATTTGACAAGGGCTAATGTGGAATAATCTATGTGCTGTTTATAACCTTGTATGGTACGTGCCCTGGGGTGTTTGATGGGAAGAGTCCAGAGGACCTTTCAGCATCCGTGGAGTATAAACGGAGTTAACATGTCAGTACCAGTAACGCTTCTTCAGAAGATGCTGCCAGACCTGCTGAGATTTTGTTTCAGATTTTCAACACCTGCAGTTGTTTTTAACAGAGTGATCTTTATTTCGTATTTAACCCTGTGCTGTACCTGTCCTGGGAGTATATCATTGTGACAATGCAGAGTAACATTTTCTCTGTACATAACACTGGTGTGTGTATCATGGGAGTGTTTGTTGGAGGAGATTGCAGAATCCTCTTTATTCTGTATCTAGCCCATTCTGTACTTGTTATGCAAATGTTTGATGGAGATAGTGCAGAGGGAAATTTACTCTGTATCTAAACCTCTACTATAACTGTCCAGGTAGTGTTTGATGGTGTTTAGGGGTGCTGTTTGATTAATAACTAACCTCATGCTGGACATGGCCTGGAAATTTGAAAAGGTGTGGTGAGAGCTTTACTCTGTACCTAACCCCCACTCTACCTGTCCTTCCACGTTTCTCGGACACAGTGCAGAGTGACCTTTACTCTGTATCTAACAATGTGGTGTGCAAATCATGAGAGTGTTTGGTGGAGAAAATTGCACATTCAGCTTTATTATGTATCTAACCCCGTGGTGTAACTTTCCTGAGATTGTTTGATGGAGACATTGTAGAGAGAGATTTACTTTCAGTTTAAAAAAGTAGGAGGAGCTTTACTTTGTATCTAAACTTAACATGTCCCTGTCCTGGATGTTTTCTTGATGGAAGCAGTATGGAGGAAGCCTTACTTTAAGTTTACTGTGAGTTTAAAATAGTAGAGAGAGCACCATTCTGTGTCTAACACCTTGCTGTCTCCATGATGGGAGTGTTTAATGGACTCAATGTTGAAGGAGATTTACTTTCATTATAAAAGAGAGATTTAGTTGCTATCTACACTGTGTTATACCTGTCCTGACAATGTTTGATGGAGACAGTGTGTGACGTGATTTAATTAATATCTAACTCCACATTGAACATGGCCTGGGAGTTTGAAAGGGGCCAGTGCAGAGACAGTTTTAAACCATATCTTAAATCGTGCCGTACTTGTTTTGTTGTGTTTGATGGGCAGAATGAAATGGGAGGTTTATTTCCCATTTAATTTTGCTTTAAAAGAAAAGGAGATTTACTCTGTATATGACTCAGTACTATCCCTGTCTGGGAATGCTTGGTAGAAGACTGTATATATATTGAGCTTTAATTTGTATCCAACACAATTCTGCACCTGTCCTGAGACTGCTTGATTGTGACAGTGTAGGGAGAGGTTTAGTTTGTAGCTAACCTTATGTTGTACCTGTCCTGAGTGTGTTGGATGGAATATTGCTGAGTGAGATTTATTCTGTACGTAAAACCATGCTATAAATAAATAAAAACCAAAAGAACTGCGGATGCTGTAAATCATGAACAAAAACAAAGTTGCTGGAAAAGCTCAGCAAGTATGGCAACATCTGTGAAGGAGCAAACAGAGTTGACGTTTCGGGTCCGGTGACCCTTCCTCAGTTCTGGGCTAAACGTTAACTCGGTTTTCTGCTTCACCAATGTTGCCAGACTTGCTGAGCTTTTCCAGAAACTTTGTTTTCGTCTTATGCTATAACTGTCATTCGTTGGTTGATAAAGACAGTACAGAGTGAGTTTTAATCTGTACCTGATGATGTGATTAACTTGTCCTGGGAGCTCCTGATGTAGGACATTTTAGCTGGTGCTTTAACTTGTATCTTATCCAGTGTTGTACTTGTCCTGGGGATGTTTAATAGCGACGACATAGGGGCTGATTTAATCAATATCTAACTCCATGCTGAATGTGGCTTGGAGATTTGGGAAGTGCTAGTGCCGCGGGATCTTTACTTTGTATCTAACCCCATACTGCATCTGCTCATCAGTGTTTGATGGGGCAGTGTGGTAAGTGATTTCATGAATATCTAACAACATACTAAAGATGGTCTGGAAATTCGCGAAGGGCTAATGTAGGCATAGCTTTATTCTGCATGAAAAGCCATACTGTTTCTGTCCTGGAGTGATGATGGGAAAGTGCAGTGTGAGAGTTTATTCTGCATGTAACCTTTTGCTCTCTCTTCCAAATTTTTCTAAATGACTGCAGCTTCATCCACCAACGTTCAGTGACAGCAATGTGTGCCGTCTACAAGGTGCTCCGCAGAAATTCACCAAGGCTCCGTACATAGCATCTTTCAAACTCATGGAAATCTAGAAGGACAAGGGTAACAGATTCATGGCAACACCACCACGTTCAAGGTCTGTTCCAGACCACCCACCATCCTGAGTTGGAAATATGTCGCCGCTCATTCAGTGTCACTGTTTCACAATTCTCCCTCATCACATTGCAAGTCTTCCTACAGCATACGGACAACAACAGTTCAAGAAGGCAATTCACCAACACCTTCACAAGGGAAACGAGGGAATAGGCAATGAATATGGGCCTTAACAGAGAAGCCTATATCCTATGAATGAATCAGAATCAAAAATTGTCCAAACATGACCAATGCTGGACACTGTCTTTTGGCTTTTGTGAGCAGAGGCTGGTTGGGTTCAATTAATACCTTGCTTGCTGTGAACAGCTGAAGAGATATGCTGTTTGAAATATTCTATCAATCTTTCAGAGGCATGGCCTACATACTTACCATCACACGGACACTGACATTCATCTACCACACTACTCACTTCTGAATAAGGCAGAATATTTTAAAATGTACTCATATCAGGACCATAGAACATTTAGACAAAGTTATAATATTGCCATTTAAATGTGTGAATATTAACAAACAATATTCGTACAAGGGAAAGTTAATTGTATGTTTTCAAAGTCCTTGCACTTAATAATAGTTTTATTTTTGATGCAGTAATCAGATTCACATTTTCGATATCTCTGATTGTGATTTGTGCACTGTTTTCAATATATTCTGGTTGTAATAAAACAAATTGGTGGGTTCATACTTATTGAAGAATCAAAAAGTTGATATTATCAAAGGATTTAGGACCTTCAATGATGAGACTTTGCTGTTAATGGTTAGAGTGATGCTGAAAACATTTACAAAGAAATTTCTACCTCGAGTCACAACAAGAATGTCGGGCTGGCATTATGCTGACCATCAATTTCGCTGCACAATTCTGTTTGGACTCTTATGTTGTGGAGCTGACGTACACTGGCAATGGTTTATGAGGGATTCAGTGTAAGAAACCATGTACTGCAGAGTCTCGTCCAAGGTGCAGAGTTACGAAGTTTTGATGGCACAACAAAAGGCATCAGCAGAGGTAAACTTTCGAGACATGATTCTTGGCAGGTCGTTTATACAAATGTGAAACTGCATTTGGACCAGCACTGAGATCTGTGCTAGTCCATTGGCCAGTCTGCCCCATGCATTTCATTGCTGTTCAGGGATGTCGCTAACTGGTCTTTTGTGAAGCATTGTGTGAATAATTGCCTACATCCAGTTTGGAATCTCTCTGGAAGGAGTTCAGAGATGTCTAGTGTTTTGTAGGTAGTGGTGAGGCCCTGTAGAACTGTGTCTGAATAGAGGCTTTTTTTTTTTAAAACGTGTCTTTTCAGCAGATTTGCTCACTGCAAGGTGGTGTGTTCACTGATTTGAACATGAATCAGCTGTTTACTATAGTCACTAAATTGTGAAATATGTAGGTGTGTGCTCTGATAATTTAATTAGTGCTCACTTCAATTATTTTCATTTGAAAAACATGGCGTTTGATTTACATTCAAGTTTATAAAAAAAACAAAAAGATGTTAACTCTCTATTCTGCAAATAATAAAACTGAACTACGATATATTTCTCAATGACTAATCAGGCAATAGTCAGACATTGTCTGTAGCGTAGCATTCCGTCAGCATGACTGTGTCCCAGGCAGTCAGCATCACCATCCCTGGTAGGTCCTGTCCCACTGACAGGACAGGGCCAGGTAGAGATAGGAGCGCCTTGGCATATAGGCAACATAGTGCTCAGCATTCTTGCTGGATCCTATGATGTCTCATGGCATCAGGTTAAATATAGAAACTGCTGCTGATTATCATGTACCATATTGCCCATATCTGAGAACAGCATGGAGGGTGGAAAACCCAGAGAATGCTCTCTAAGTAGATGGCTTCAATATTCATCACCAACAGAGGCTCCGCTCCTGACTGGGCCACCGGAGGCAGGAGGGAGCGTGACCGCCAGGGGGCGGGGGATGGGGCCCAGAGGCCGGAGGGACTCGGCTGCCAGGGACTGGAGGGGACGAGGCTGTAGCAGATTATGACGGAATCAATAAAATGGAAGCATGTACTTAATCGCATCATCATCAATCTGTAGATACACCTTTCCTTTAATATATTGGTAAGTGTGTCCGCTACACAGTCCTTGTGGGGAGAAACTGCCATGTGGGCATTTTATAGATCCTCCACCGTGTGGTGTAACAATTCGCCTGTACTAAATGGGGCAAACTTTCAAACCAATCCAGCAACTGATGACGAGGTGTCCATAGCGTGCTGTGGGCCATCAGCAGCAGAATCATACTTTACAAAACTCACACAATTTACAATCTCATGGCCAGGTATATCTCTCACTCTTGAGTATCCATTAAACCAGGGATCCACCTAGTTCAATGAAGAGTGCAGAATGATATGCTGTGAACAGCACGAATCAGGCCTAGATATGAGGTGACAATCCGAAGAAGCTCTTACAGTCCTCAGCTACAAATAGGACGATTTGCATGCCAAACAACATAAACAGCAAGAGATGGACTGAGCGAAGTGATCTCATAACCAGCAGATCATCACTCTGCAGTCCTGCCATATTTAATCGTAAAAGGTAGTAGACAATGAAACAGACCCATTGGAGGAGGAGGCTGCTCTCTAACAACTGAATCCTCAGTTGTGGGACACAGCTGATTTCCCAATTCCCCAAATCCTGTCCTCCATCTACAGATCAAGAGTGTGATGGAATTCGCTCCACTTGTCTTGATGTGCACAGCTCCAACAGCACTAAAGAAGTTGGACACCATCCACGACAAAGCAGCACTCTGAATAGGTATCAGATCACAAATACCCGTTCCCTCCACCACCACTGCACAGTAACAACAGTGAGCAGCATCTGCAAGATGCACTGTATATTTGACCAATTCTCTAAAGAAAGCACATTCCAAACGCTGAATAGCCAACAACCAGAAGCACAAGGGCATTTGATGCATGGGAATATTATCACCTTGACTCAGGGGGCAAACTTAAGCAGCAGCAGATAGATAGGGCTAAGCGGATAAAACAGTCTTGCAATGTCCAGTTGTGAATGGTGGAGGACATTTAAACTTTGGAGCCAGAGGATCCACAAATATCCCCATCCCGGATGATGGGAGAAGGCAATCCATTTGTGCAAAAGACAAGATTGAAGCATATGCAATAATCCTCAGCCTGAAGTGTTGAGAGGTTTGTACTGAGCTAGTGAGCAGGCAGCACAGACTCCATGCAGAGTTGGAGAGAGGGGCAGAGAAGAGATTAAAGAGAAACAAGAGAAGTTGTGGGAGAAGGAGAACGTGACCCTTGATGCAGGTTGGTGCAGTAGCAGAGATACACTAAGTGCGAGGCCAAAAGTGCAGATGATGGCACTTATTCTGGTGGAGTGGAGAAGGTAACTGACCTCCTTCCCAAACTGACGGACGTTCATGCAGAAGACTGGAATCTCAGTGACACAGGGGTCAATCTTGGACCAAACTGGCAGGGTCTGGAGTCATAGCCTCCCCTGCCAGTCTTGGAGGAAAATAATGTCCAACTTCTGAACCATGTTATCCACCAGAGTTTTATCCACAAAGTTTGGTCGCAATTCTACCCCCTCTGCCATGTCCAGGGCAGTTTTGCATTGGCAATCTAAGTGTGGGGGTGTAATGCCTTTTTTAAAAATGGCTCAAGGAGGCAGCTCCACTCTGGGATGTCCAGGCAATGGAAAGTTGTCATGGGTACGACGAAAGGGAAAAATCATCGCAATAGTATCTGATGAGAGGAGGACTGTAGGGGCAGGGAAGGTCGTTAAGAAGGTAGATTTGAGATACCATTTTTGATACCATGAGAAAATTCATTTAGGCTTGCAGTGAGAAACCTTCCATAAAACCTGTCGAAAATGAGATTTGAACAAATCATATTAAAATTCAGGCCGCTGTTTTGCCTGCACCAAATTAGGAAGGTATTCAAGACGTTGCAAACTGAGGGAGAGAAAAATTATAAAGGAGATTCACATCCTTGTAGGTGGCTAACACAATTTCCCAGGTTATTAAAAAGAAAAAAGCGGTGGAAAATCCCCTGCCTTATTTGTTCTGATCATCATTTTCTAATCCTTCTTGGATATAGGTATAGAGGCAGAGGAGTGGAGAACTGGAAGATTCTGGGACCCAACTTTTATGTTGGCTATCAGTTTTCTCATAATTACTCTTTGTTCTACCATCTCCCTCTGAAACTTCAGCATTCCTCCTGGTCTTCAATTCTATTCTGTATCTGACATCTATTCTATTGTTTTCATCTTAATGTGTCGCTCTATTGTCATCCAGGGAGCTTTGGATTTGTTTGTCATGCCTTTCCTCTTTTGAGGGAGCATTCCTCGACAGGAACCAAAACATCTCCTCTTTAAAGGGAGCCCATTGTTCAGTTTTTTTTTTCATTTTTCTTACCAATTTGGTGTTCCACTCAAACCTTCCCAGCTTCATCCTTGCCCCATTGAAATCCACTTTAGCTCATTGAATTTTCTCACTCACAGTTATTGTATGTCATTCGCTACCATCATCCTGAACATTGCAGTAAAATGATCACTGTGCCCTAAAATGTTCCCCTACTGACACTTGCTCCACCTCTTTTCAAACAGTGCATGTTTCGTTGGGCTCGGCACAAATTCCTTTACTAAGCTTTCCTCCATGCATTCCAGGAACACTTGTCCCTCACTGCTCTGATACGACGAGTATCCCGTCTATATGTGGATATTTAAGTTTCTCAATGTAGCTACTCTATAATGCTGCCATCTTTCTGTAATTTCCTTGCATATATGTTGTCTATATCCTTTCCACTAGTTCATGGCTTACAGACTATACCTCACAATGTTATTGTACACTTTTTGTTCAATAGCTCCAGCCAAATTCAATCTGTCCTTGGAGAAATCCTCTTTCTCGTGGACTCATTAACTAACACTACCTTAAACATATACTTCTACCCCTCACCTTTTCCTATTGTTTCTGAATACTTTGTACCCAGTCTTGCCATTGCTTGAGCCAGACGTCTGTTATAACTAAATCATCAGATTTCCAGCACCAATCTGCATCTGTAACTTCCAAATTTGATTTATTGTAATCCTAGTATTGGCATGCATGCAGTGGAACGACAATTTAGACTTTCTTTCTTACCCCACCTTCCACTGTTAAACTTGCTATTGTAAACTAGTATCAGCTGCATCTCCACTTATTTTGTGAATGCTGGTAGTCTTCTCTATTATTCTCTTTTGGTTCCCATATCTCCGCCAAGGCATTTTAAATCCCTCCCAACAGCACTAGCCAAATGTTCATAAAGAACTTAATCCCAGCTCTATCATTTGCTAGCGCATCCACTTGCCTGGATGAGTGCAGCCCCAACAACACTCAAGAAGCTTGACACAATCCAAGACAAAGCGGAAAGGAAGAGGCATAAAGAAAGGGACCATTGTCAGGGATTGATGAGATTATAAAAGTAGAGAGAAGTGTAGAACCTCGAAGAGCTGACACAGATAAGGAGGATGATAAATGCCTAAACGATTTTACTGCATCATTAAACACATCCCAGCCGTTGCTAATCACAGAGGTTTAAGGAGGGTTTTGTAGGTTAGAAATATCAGAGAGGAGACTTGAGTTCTGTGCAAAAATGTGAGGTGATGCATTTTGGAATGTCTAATGCAGGAGGGAAGTGTGCAGCAAATGGCAGAACTCTTAGAAGCATCAACGTACAGAGGGATCTCGGCGTACAGGTCCACAGTTTCCTGAAAGTGCAACACAAGTGAATAAAGTAGTCAAGAAGGCGTATGATCTTCTTCATCGATTACAACATAAAGTGTAAACATTGGCAAACATGTTGCAGCTGTATTGAACTTCATTCGGTCACATTTGGGTTATTGTGGACAGTACTGATAGCCACACTACTAGAAGGATGTGGAGAGCTTTGGACAGGTTATAGAAATGGTTTACCAGGATGTTGCCGAGTTTTGAGTGTATTAGCTGTGAGGAGAGATTGGACACAATCACAAGTGGCAAGTGACATTCGTGCCATACAATGCCAGGCTATGACCATCACCAATAAAAGACAATCTAACCACAGATACTTGACATTCAATGGTGTTACCAACATTGAATCCTATCAACATCTTAGGTGTTATCATTGACCAGAAACTCAACTGGATTCACCACATTAGCTGAATAGCTACAAGAGCAGCCCAGAAGCTCGGCGTACTGCAGCGAATAACTCACCTCCTAACTGCTCAAGCCGCTATCTACAAGGCACACGCACACTCCCCACTTGCCTGGATGAGTGCAGCCCCAAAAACACTCAAGAAGCTTGACACCATCCAGGATAAAGCAATCCGCATGATTGGCAGTACGTTCAGAAGCATTCACTCCCTCCACCAACGACGCCCAGTAGCAGCAGTGTGTACAATCTACAAGATACACTGCAGAAATTCACCAAAGCTCCTCAGACAGCACCTTCCAAACCCACGACTACTTCCATCTAGAAGAGCAAGGGCATCAGACATATGGGGACACCACCATCTCCAAGTTCCCCTCCAAGTCACTCACCCTCCTGACTTGGGAATATATTGCTGTTCGTTCATTATCGCTGGGTCAGCATCCTGGAATTCCCTCCCTAATAGCATTGTGGGTCAACCCACTGCAGATGGACTGCAACAGTTCAAGAAAGCAGCTCACCACCACCTTCTCAAGTGCAACTAGGAATGGGCAAGAAATGCTGGCCAGACAGCAACGCCCACATCCCACAAATGAATGGAAAAAAAAGACCTGTGATCCCACTATCTCACTGATTCCCCGAGCAATGGCCTGCGGACCCACCCCCGTCTGTTCTGCGAGCAAAGGCCTGGTGTACCATAACCACTCCGTTCCCCTAGGATTGGCTTATATACACAGACCCACTCTGTTCGCGAGCAAAAGCTTGTTGCCTGACTCCAACATTGTTTCCCTGGAAATGGCCTGTGGCCCATCCCCACTCTATACCCCTAGTAAAGGCTATTTATCATCCCCACCACCTGTACCCCCACGCTCTTCTCCTAGGAATGGCCAGTGGCCCCACACCCACACTTTTTCCCTGAAACAGCCTGTTGTCTCACAACCACTCTTTTCCTAGCAACGCCCTGCAGTCCTATTCTCATACTGTTCACCAAGCAACAGCTTGTGGCTCCAGGTCTACTCTCTTTCCATTGCAACGGCCGTGGGCACAACCCCACTCTGTGCCTCTAGAAATTGTCTGTTTATGCACTCCTCTGATTCCCTAGCATCAGCCTGCAGCCCCAATCCCACACTGTTCCCGTAGCAACAGGCAATGGTTGTAACTTCACTCTGTTTCGTAGCCAAAGTCTTTGGGGGTTCACCCACTCTGTTCCCCTAGCGATGGTCTTCGGTCCCACCCACACTCTGAACACCTAGCAACAGCCTGAAGCTACACAAGCACTCTGTTCCCCAGCAACGCCCTGTGGTCCCATTCCCACTCTGTTCCCCTCGATCAAGGAGGTGGCCCCACCACCACTCTGTTCCCCCAGCAATGGTTAGTTATCTTCCCCAATGTGCTCCCTAGCAACGGCCTGTGGACACACCACTACTCTGAACACCTAGCAATAGCCTGTGATCCCCACAGCTACATTGCTCCCCTAGCAATCCCCTGTTGTCCTACTTTCGCACTGTTCCCCTAGCAATGGCCTACGAACACATTCCCACTCTGTTCCCTGACAACGCTGTGTGCTCCCAATGCCGCTCAGTATTCTGAGCAATGGTCAATGGTCCCACTCCCACATTTTTCCTCGAGCAACAGCCAGTGTCTCACATACATAATTTTCCACAGAAACAGCCTATGGACATCTTCTGCACTGTTCCCGATCAACGGACTGCTGCCCAACACTACCCTGTATCTCTAGCAGCGCTCAATGGTCTATCATACACACTTTTCTCCGAGGAACGGTCTTTGAACCTAGTGGCAGACTATTACTCGAGTAATGGCCTATTGGCATCTGCATGGACTGCAGTAGTTTAAGAAGATGTCTCACCAACAGCTTCTGAAGTGGAACTCCGGATGGGCGATAAAGCTGGCCTACATTGCTTCACGCCCTCTGTTGACCCCTTTCCAGTTGTCAAAGGCCCCTATCTGATCTGTCAAAGCATCGTATTTAGCCCACGAAGTTTACCATCTCGATCACTTAATGTCCCTCTCCTGGTCACCGAATCCAGCTGGCCAGTGTCTGCTGTCTGGTCAGACAAAGGTTCCTCTCCTGTCTGTCAAAGTACAATAAAATTCAGGCTGAAGGCCTCTATCCGCCTGGACTGAGTAGTGGAATTTCCCATTATCCATGATGTGTAAACAGGCTCTGATTTTCTGGGGAGTGTAGGGAACAAATCTTGGAGATAGTGAGCGAGTCGATTGGCATACAAGGCTCCGACCTTCCGACACAGGAGCACTGACCCCCTGAAGCAATACCATCGAGATGGGAGACCGGTTTTCCCAAACCACAGGGCTGTGAGGAATGTATTAGTGTGACTGAAGGGCAGACAGAGTGAGGGAGGAAGAAGAAAATGAAATTGAGACAAATCAAGAATCCTTAACCGAGGTTTCCCCAGCTCCATTGTCGACAGGGCCCTCAACCAGATCCGACCCATGTCCCACACTTCCGCCCTCACCACTTCTCTTCCCTCCTGCAACAGCGATAGAGTTCCCCTTATCCTTACCTACCATCACACCAGCATCCACATCCAGAAGATCATCAGACGCCATTTCCGCCACCTCCAGCGAGATACCACCACCAGATACACATTCCCCTCCCCTCCCTTGTCCGCCTTCCACAGGGAACATTCCAGCCGGGACACCCTGGTCCACAATTCCTTCAGCCCCAACACCTCCCCACAGCCCGACGGCACCTTCCCCTGTAACCGGCGAAGGTGCAACACCTGCGCATTTGCCTCCTCCCTCCCCAGTATCCAAGAACACAAACATTCCTTCCAGGTGAAGCAATACTTCACCTGCACTTCCCAGAATCTGGTTTACTGCATTCGCTGCTCACAATGTTGTCTCCTCTACACTGGGGAAACGAAGTGTAGACTTGGCGCCCACTTTGCAGAACATCTACGTTCTACTAGCAAAAAAGACCCTGAACTACCCGTTGCCTGCCACTTCAATGCACCACCCTGCTCCCTGGCCAACATCTCTGTCTCTGGCTTGCTACAGTGTTCCAGCGAGTCTCAACGCAAGCTGGAAGAACAACACCTCATTTTCCACTTGGGGACCCGACAGCCCTACGGACTCAATATTGAGTTCAATAATTTTAGGGCCTAACTCTCCCATGTCCCAGCCCCCACCCGACACACCAGGCCTTGTTACCACATAGCCGGCCATTACACATCCCCTGTTGTTAGTCATTAACAGTCCCCAATAACAACTACTCACCCTCCCAGCCTGATCGTTAGCAACTCCTTTGTCTGTCCAACTGTCTTTCTCTCTCTTCGGGCACGATCTTATCGTTTACTCCCTACCCCACCCACCTCCCTATTTTCTGCATATAAACTGACGTTTTTCCAGCCACCATTAGTTCTGAGGAAGGGTCACTGGACGCGAAACGTTAACTCTGTTTTCTCCTTCACAGATGCTGCCAGACCTGCTGAGCTTTTCCAGCAAGTTTGTTTTGTTCCTGATTTACAGCATCCGCAGTTCTTTTGGTTTTCATGTGGATTTACTGCCTGGACAACAGAACAGTGAGTCTGAAATCAGAAACCTGGAAATTGCCTCATATTGAAATTCGAGAAACAAGTCATAAAATAGAGTGAATAGAAGTATTGTGCAAACATTTGTCTTCAGGGCTCACTGAAGATTGCATCGGGTCTCCGCGCTCTCTCTGCACTCTCTGTGACAAACAGAATCGAAGCAAGAATGATTTTTTTGCTAAGATTACAGCAGAGAAATGAGAGGAATCCTCCTTAACGTTTTCCACGACAGTGAAGATTTTTCTTCCGTGTAACCTGTCTTAGTTTGATCAATGAAATTTTTATTTTTAGGAGAGCAGGGGCAAGATTGTGAGTATTCCCAGCATTTTCTACGTGCAAAGGCAGGACTCTGTAAACAGAACAAAAGTGAAAGTCTGTGACAGACTGTGAGGCAGATTTAATTCAATGACACGTGGAAGAAAGAACAACACAGAAGAAATGTTGATGAACCAATTTTCACCATTAGGTTGTACCTTCTTTAATGTTCTCGTTGTTAGGAAGGAGCTTTATCCACTGTGACCTTGGTTTAAAATCCACACAGAGAATGAGTCCGTGTGGCTGTTGTGAGAGTAGTCACAATGGACAGGGCTTCTTATCAAAGATAAACCAGGTCGCTGAGTGTTTGTGGTGTGATACTGGCAGTCAGTCTTACCTTGAATGACTTTTCAGTCCAGTTCGACGAATCCAAAATGTCGTCAGTGGAAACCAAATGCAAAGGAGGGCGGGAGTGTGATTTGTCTGTGATGAACTACAAGGCGTCAGAGCGAAACTGACTGAAGAAATGTCAAGGCTGAATGTGGGTGTGAATATGACCAAATTTCTTGTTCGTTGATTCATTCTCACCCAATTCTCACTCGGTATGAACCATTCCCAACATCACTTTCAAAAAAGCATGATGTTTTCCTGGATTTTACTGATGTTATAATTCGCTTCAAACCAGTATGGATTCAAATCTGCTGAGCGCGCAAGAGCTTGAAGAGATCATGTGTCATCCTCTCCTGTGCAACGAAGTAGCTGTGTATGTGACAAGGCGGCTGAACAGTTATGGCGATGCGCTGTTAATCTGTTGTATTCTCCGTGAATGGGTTTGCACCGCCGTCTTGTTGCTATTTCCACCAAATCTCGCTGTTGATATCACATACCATGATACCTTGCATGGTCACTGATTTGTCAAATGCTTAAGGTACACCAATTGTCTTCAGCAATCACTGCTTCTGCACATAACTATCGAACAGGATATATGTGGCACCAGAGTGCCATTGGCTGCCTCCGAATCACAGTGCCTTAGCATTTAATAAATTGATTAGTTTAGTTTCTGATCTGTCTGAGGGGGTAAGTAGAGCTTTTCTATCATTTTATCCAATTCCCTCACAATTTTGAACCTATCAATTAATTAAGACCATGTCCTACAGTCTTTCTCTGTTATGCTAGGGGAATACAATTGTCAATATCTATGCTGTCAAGGCCTTTGGGAATATTGAATGTTTATAAAAATGTATGATTATAAACTCCCATCAGCCTCATTTGTTCCAAGGAGAACAATCCCAGCCGAATCAAACATTCTGCAAGTTTAATCTTATTCGCCCTGGCAACATGCTCGTAAATCTCCGCTGCAACCTGCAGGGTTCTTGAAAATTTTTAGAGACAGATTGTGTTAAGCGAAGGTTTTCAAGTTTATCAGGAATTGACCGGGACAGGGATTTAGGGTTAGAATCCGATTGACTATGAATATATAGAATGCTAGGGGACTGAGTTTCTCTGATTCCAGGGCTGGGAACTGGGATTATATGACAGTCTGCAGCAGCGGTTACTTCCCTGTATGAGGGACCTGGTGAAGTAACCGATGTACAACTCGATTGTCGATTGAGAAATACATCCAAGATCGAATTATATTATTTCCACCTGAATATGAATTACATTTGCCAAGTGAATATAAGAAAAATATGTTTCCGTTTTGAAACGTATGAGATATGATGCAGCCACTCAGCCCATTGAGTCCGCTCGCCGATCAATAAAATCATGACGACCTCCTTCTTCAACACCATTTTTCTCCACTATCCCGTGAGTTCTTGGTGTTTTTAATCTATAGAAATCTATAAATCTCAGTTTTGTACAGTCTGAATGCTGGACATTCACAACCTCCATAGCCCTGAATTCTGTGGATTTTCTCCAGTCATCTCAGTCTGCTGTTTGGCAATTATTTCTGTTGTGTTTCTGATGCTGCTCCTGGCATGCCCTCCAACACTGCTCTTATTTTGCATTTCATGGTGATTCGTTGCTGGGCTCCGAGGTCGTTTATCGGACAGTTGTAGCCACAGCAATATTGGCTCAAACCCGAAGCACGGCAGTGTTTAATGTCTCCTCTTTTTCTCTCTCCTAATGTATGCAATTGTTACACTATTGAATAAGATGATCAATTAATATTGCAAGAAGGCATACAGAGGCGTGTGAAATGCCGAGGTTGTGGTGTACAATGGTTAGAGATTACCTTGATTCAGGAGACAAAGGTGTAGAATCTGTTTGGGTAGACATGAGGAATAATGAGAGAAAGAAGTCACCAGTGGGTGCAGTTTACAAGACCATTATCAGTAATCACAAAATGAAATAAAACGTACAAGAAAAAGTATTGTGTGAGAGAGATAAAGGGATGGCAATAATCATGGGTGGCCTTAATTTCTCCCTCTCCCACTCCTGGCTCCATTACAAATAAAGATTACAGAACCACAAACAATACATCAAATACGTCCCATAGAACAACACTCGACATATTATGCACTTTGAATAATTTACAGCTACTTAGTTTCAGTCTTTTCCTGGGAAACCATCTCTTTCATTTTGAGCATTAGGAAAGGAGGCCAATTTTTTGCCAGAAAAATAAATATATGACTAACCTTTGTTGGCTTCATGCACAAGAACACCCAGATTACTCTGCACCATACTTTTCTGAAGTTTATCTCGATTTTAATAGCAGTCTGCCTTTTGACTCTTCGTACCAAAGTGCATGACTATGCTCTCCCACTTGCATGTGCAAAATTTTTGCCCACTCACTCAACCTATCTGTATCCCTTTGCAGATTCCCACGTCCTCATCGTAAAATGCCTTGCCACCTATTTTGTATCATCTGCAAAATTGGACACATCACGCTCTGCCACTTCCTCCAAGTCATTAATATTAAGATAAATAATTGAAGAGCTATGACTGACCATTCTGGCATTCCACAAATTGCATCTTTCCAACTTGAAAAATACCCATTAATCCCAATGCTGTGTTTTCTGTTAATTAAACAATGGGCAGTTCATGCTCATTTATACCCAACACCGTGAACTCCTACCTTGTGCAGTGGCCTTTTATATTGTTACTTATTGACTGCCTCCTAAATATTCTAATGCACTTCATCTACCAGTTCCCTTTATCAACTGTGCTTGTAATAATAGCAAAGAACTCTGGCAAAATTGTCAGATGTTGACTCTGTTGGGCTGCAATAACCTTTTCTAAACGACCTCTATTTCTTCCTTTACAATTGCCTCTTGATTTTTTTCAAATGACATTTAAGACATTGGAACAGATAGAAGTTATTTGGCCCATCAGGTCAATTACAGGTTTGAATCTTGCCGACTACGTTTCCTCAACGTGCCGATTTTAAATAAAAAAGCTTCTTGCTATCGCTGAAACTTGAAAGCAGCTGTCGCACGAGCCCACATAAGGATATGATCAATTCTTTGATATTCAGGAAACAGGAATTATGAACAAGAATCTTAACATACTCAAGACCTTGGTTCTGTTTCTCTTTCCACACATGCACCGAAACGTGTTGAGTTTTTGCAGTATTCTCTGTGTTTATTCGACATAAATGCTGTTTTGCATTAAATACGTTGAATCCCAATCCTCTGGTAACTCACCCTGGTTGTAGCTGCAGGTTCCCCCACCCATCCCCACCGCTCCCTCCCCCATTGTTATAAACAGTCCCAGGAAATCTCCAGTTAAACTTCTTTGCTCCAAAGAAAACATTCCCTCAGGAATCTCTCCTCAAAACTGGATTTCCTCATTCCTAGACGTGGTGCAAGGCGGAGGATTGCGAAGAGATTTTGGGAAAATATTGTCAGTTGGCGGGAAGAAAAATGTTAATGAAGCAAAACATAAAACTCTTTCTCAATCTTTGTAAATCTTTAGAAACGCTTGAGAACGGTATTACAGGAGAATGAAGGGTGAACTTTCATCTGAGCACAAACTGTAAAGACACCCATCCCTTCTTTAAGAGGCCGGGACATTGCCTCTGATTCTCGTGACATGAACTGTCCTGATACATTGAAAGGATTCTTGTTCTTGCACATCAGGAGTTCAAATCTCATCTCGGCTTCAGGACAATGAGAAAACTCGGGAATAGACAAACCACTGAAAGGTTCCAAGGGAGCCGGCCTCAGTTGTAGGAGAGCTGATTCCCAGTTACATGGATGTGTCTGCAGAGGGTAGGATCAGACTGTTCCCATGTCTCCACAACGAATGTCCCAGGTTTTATTTTGGAAAAGGAGAAGTGACAGAGGACAATTGATCTTTTAAGAGGGACAGTCTGAAACTTGAATTTAATAATAGCCTGCTTTAAGGGACCGTGCCAGGTCTGGGTAGCTCGACTTTGAGGCTCAATCGACCAATGCTTTTGGCTATTGAGCGAAGGGTCGATTATTTGAGGCTACCCAGGAAGCAACGATTGCTGTTCTCACTGCACCAGTTCTCTTTGATAGACTATTCTGGGTGTTTAATACGGTCAAAAATGTGTTGCCCAAATTGAAATCTTATCCACTGAGTAACCACAAAGGTGTTTCAATGCTGCTTCAATTGCTAATGTAAAGAGCTGTAGATGTTGGAAATCCTGAACAAAAACAGAAAAAGGCTGGAGAAACCGACCAGATTTGGCAGTAGCTGTGGGAGAAAGCAGAGTTCTGAAACGCTGACCCTGATTCTCTGCCCACAGATGCTGCCAGATCTGCTGAGCTTTCCCTGAACTTATGTTTTTGTTTTAAAGGAATGTTTATCACATCTACAGGGATGAAACAACCAGACCACCATTTACCAAATTTAACCCTTTTGAAAGCTGAGAAGTGATTGGATTCAAAAGCAAATCGCGTGACGATTCACTCTTCCTCAGAACCAGAGGGAGAGAGACCTGGAAAGGCCAGGATGGGCTGTGCTTCTACGTTCGTGGCCGAGTGGTTAAGTTGGTGGACTTAAAATCCATTGCTATGTTTATGTGCAAGCTCGAATCCTTCAGGCTATGGTTGAAAAATTCAGGGAATATCTTCCCTGTCTTCTGCTTTGCGAGAGGAATCACAGAAGGTCGGGAAGAATACGTTTTACCCAGAAAGCAAATGGCGACCATATGCAACTCACCGCCTGTCAGAGAGCAAGAAGCAGCAGCACTCTTACGAGTAAAGATGCATTTTGATGAACACTTGCATTGCTACTTCGGCGAGGCTTTAAGCAAAGTGCTGGGAAATGAGACTGCAACAGCCAGGGGCTTGAGTTTAACCGGCGCAGACCTGATGGGCAGAAAAGTCTTTTTTTTTCTGTGCTGGAGAACTCTATGACCAGCTGTGGTCAGTTCAGTTTGTGAAGTGACAACATTTGTGAAATGCACCCGAACCAGGAAGGGGTCGAACCCATTCTCCTCTGATCTGTCTGTCAGACACGTCATCTATTGAGACAGTGTGGATTGGGGATAACTGGCACTGTGCATATTCTTGGAATCAGTATCTGGAGAATCAGGAAAATTCGTTCCTGGTGCCTCTTTACCCAGCCGTGTGCAAACACATCGCTTCTTAATCCCTTCGTTGTGCCTTTCATTTCGTGGCGCTGCTTCAGTGAAAGATTTGCTTCACGAGTTGGCCGAGTTTGTATCAAGTAGCTCATTGACCTCGGAGCTGGATGGTCAGAGGGAGCTGGAGGTGAGATAGGGACAAAGGCAGAAAGAGATGCGACATGAAAGTGTGTCAGTTGATTTTAGTGAAGGGGTGTCCGCCGGGCGCTGTCCTGTCAGCTTCCCAGGAGTTGTAGTGATTGGTTCGGTGAGTTTTCGAAATTGAAAGCTGCACGTGTGCAGCCTGTGGGACTATTTCAGCTCACTGTCCATTTCAAATCCCAGCTCACGGAAACAGTTCTTATTGTCTGGCGGAGTCGCTTATGATCCACCTGAAGCTGCTTTTTATCTCAGAAACTTGTGTGCAGGGACGGAGAGCGGAAGTGAAGCATATTGAGCGGGGATAATCCTGAGGTCTCTGTCGCTCTCGGCAATGTGTCTGTGTGTCTCCCTCTCTGGGTGAAAATGGGGCTGCGATCCTCAAAGGGATATAAGCACAGTTTTACCATCTCAAACTTCAGTCCCATTTGCTGTGTTATTTGAGATTACAGGGGTAAATTCATTGACATTTGCCTTCGTAACTTCAGAGCACACAAGGCTGTGGGCCAAATGCTGGAAACTAGGACCAGAATGGATGGAGGTTTGATGACCTGTGCTGAAACGATGGGCTGAATGATCTTCTTCCGCGCTGTAAAAAAATCGGAGACGGAGAAACCGATCTGCAGCGAAAGTGATCACAAATGAAAACGCAAAAGCAGTGTCATTACAAAAAAACGCAGGCCCCATTGCCGTATTCCCTAGTGGTCTAGTGGTTAATGTATGGTGTTTTCATCGACGCAGCCCAGATTCTATTCCTGGTCAAGGAAGTGAAGTTCTGTTATACTAATTTATTGTGGTGACAGCGCTTCTG
Source organism: Rhincodon typus (assembly GCF_021869965.1). Taxonomy (NCBI): domain Eukaryota; kingdom Metazoa; phylum Chordata; class Chondrichthyes; order Orectolobiformes; family Rhincodontidae; genus Rhincodon; species Rhincodon typus. Next base: position 87,272,687 of record NC_063339.1, read on the forward strand.
ACTGATTTTTCAGGAGTTGACAGTTAATCTGTTTTGTCCCATAAATTATTCAATTAACATAAAACAAAGAACGGAGACAATCTGACACAAAAACAGTAATTGACAGAAGAACTCAGCAGGCCTGGTAGCATCTGTAGAGAGAAACAGAGTTTATGTTTCAGATCCACTGACCGTTCGTCACTACCAGGTTAATTATGCATTTCTATAGTATAATGCCGGCAGAAATTATTAGCTTTATCTGTCGAATCAGCATATTTATCAAAATTGCTCTCCCTCATTAGCTTACAAACGTCAACTTTCCAACTTTGAAGGGACTTCATCAGCTCTAATGCTGCTTCCGTTGCCCTTTGGTGGTGAAATCCTCTGCTTTTTCCTTTCCTTTTCTGTCAGTTAGCAGCCATGTCGAATGGAGAATTGGTCCTTTCAGTGTCTACCACAATATGTGTCTCTATTTGTCTCTGTGTATCCACCTCGCCCCATTTCACATTATCCGATACTCCATCTGTATATATCCCTTATTTCCCATTTATGCTCGTGTAAAGTCTGAAATTCGGAGACGCTTTGAGAGTGGCGTGGCTAGTACTGGGCTCACATTCCCCGGATAATGTGTCTGTCAATTATGACTGAGGTAAGAAGACATTTCTTCTCTCAAAAGATTATGAATTTTCAGAATTCAAAATAGAATTCCGAATCCACCAGAGGAAAAAAAAAATAATGCTACCACAATTATAGGATCATAGCGATGTCTATACTGTTGGTGTAAAAATGAATGAATAATGACAGTAGAGAACGAGGGTGATTAGCTCGTGGTGTCTGTGCCATTACCACAACATTCCCCGGTAAGGCTGCAGTTTATCCTGCCTCACCTCGTTATTCCTACCAAACTGGGAATTAAGGGATGAGAATACAAGAAAAGGAGAAGCAGAAGTGCTTGAGGAATTCCATGATGAATCTAGCAGAAAAAGAGCAGACACTGAAGCAGCCTCCTGACCACAAATGTGTTTTCTTTGCCTGTAAAACTCACTGCCTCACTAAGCGGGGACCATTGAAGTGAAGCGGTGACGGTGATTATCTTTTCTGGTTGCTCACACTGTGAATGTTACCATTGTTGCTCATGTCCATGCTAACACCACAACTCTACCAAACGTAAGCATCACACATAAACCGGAGATAGGTTTTGAAAACTGAGAGACCTCTAGCTGCAAAATGAGGCTGACTCCCTGCGTCAGGAGCTTTTGCAGAGCCTCATGCTAATAGCTTCTGTTTTGAAATTTGTCAGTGCATTCGGTTGTTGATGGAAAGCTTGGTGTTTCAAGAATGCCCAAGAGCGCAGCCTCTTTTGTTTTAGTACCCTTTGACGTTTCCGGTGACACAGAAGATTGTCAATCGGCATTGTGCCTTCAGGAGATAGCTTCGAAACTTTTTCAGCTCCACTGTTATCCAGTCAGACCCCAGACATACAGGTTTTAATGCAACATTGTGTTCTAACAGTTGAACCGGCTTATGCACCTGCATTTAATTCATAGAAGTTTATGAAGAGATTTTAATCAAACAAACCCATCAATAATTCTCTCTTCTCCAGCTCCACACTGAGTGAGACAGGGACCAGTAGTAGGATTTGACATCACACTCTCCAATCCTCCGCTGTCAGCAGAAAGTGGCCACTGCAGCTTCAATCAGCCGCTTGCTGCCCATCCCTGGGAAGCAAGATCCTCCAACTGGAACCAGTCTTTTCCATGCACCGAACACAGGCTCAATAAAACGCAGGGAGATTACATCCCGCTCAGTAAACCTCAGAGCAGCATTGACACAATCTCCGAGTGAGTTGAGCTTTCTCTGAGCCTCAGTTGGGAAATCTCAACCAGTACAACTGGTGGAATCCTGTTCCTTCTGAACGGCTCTTCCCTTGGGAAAAAGGGCTAAAATCCTTTTACATTTCACAACGGCTACAGAAAATTCCTCTTGCCCTTCGAATCTTTTTTTAACCGAACTGTGAAAATCCACTCCCCAGATGTGGAGCGGCAGAAGTTGCTGATGTACTGAGCAAACAAAGTGCTGAAAGCTTTGAGTGAGACTCGGTAGACAAATACATGTCTCACACAGTCTGTAACAGAAATGTAACAGATTCACCGTCTCTCAGAGTGACTGGCAATCACATGGGCAGCTAAGTGATGAGGGCGCCGACATTAAAATATGAATTTTGAATGTTAAACCCCGGAACAAGTGCTGAAAATGGATTATAATGGTCTGAAGGAGTAACAGCTGAAAAGTGGAAGATGTAAATGATGTTATTTGTGATTGAGAGGAATGACCTGGAAACTTGAGATTTTCGAGGTGGATCATCTTTGGCACGTTGAAATTCGCTTGCAGGGATTTGGCTCAGCGTGAAATGGGAAAATGAGAAACACTAGTAGGTGTGTGGCTAGCTCAGTTAGTAGAGCATGAGACCCTTAATCTCAAACCCCACGCTGTACACTTTAGTTTCTCATAAGTTGACCTTGTGAAGTGAAGCCTAGCTCTTTGTTCCTCCAGCACAATCACTGAAACCAACAGCTTCAACTGTGCCTGAAGCATGGCGTCTTTTCTGCTGCTTTGATACAGTCACTGGATACCTGTTTTAGAGTGAAAACTGTTTCCATTTCACTGGAAGTCCCAGAGATCAGTTTGTGGGTGCAGCCGCTTGCATAATAAATGACAAGACTTTCAAAGGGCCAAACCCAACTCTAATCCTGCGCTAAGACTGTTCAGAGACACAGAATGAGAATGATCACTTCCTGGGCGGCTCCATGTCAAATGGAGCTGAAACAGAATTAACTAATTCTGAGGATTCCACGGAAAACTTCAGTGAAGTCTCCCTGAACGTTACCCAATTCACAAGGAAAATTATCTTCTTTTGTAACAGGTTTATTCAACAAAATATTCATTCTCGGCAACAGCAGGGGACAATTGAGTTTTCGGTGTGTGACAGAAGTGATCTGGGTGAAGCCGGAAATGTGTGCGGTCGTATGTTCTTTATCGAAGCATAAACGAATATACTTTCTCACAGGCATATTACATTTGTTGCTCAACCGAATCTCACAAGATGCGTTCAGCTTTGCGTTGATATTTATTTTGATTGAAGGGCTATCAGCATCTGTTGCAAACTGATATTGTAGCCGGGTATTGCTAAGCAGCGAAAAAATTGGACGAGGAGGATTGGGTTCCTCAAAGACTCTCCTGGCGCCTTCGCTTCAGTTGTGTGCAGTAGCAACTTTGGAAAATGTCATATTTAACCAGCCAGTCTGTCAAGTCGTGGTGTGGCTGAGCGGTTTAAGGTACTTGACTAAGATTCCAGTCGCTGATGACAGGTGGGTTCGCGTCTTACTACTGCCACCTGCTATACCGGAGCTACGTAGAAGGGGCTGCATTTAGCTTGTCTTTCTTTTGCCCAATGCAATCTTTGATGTGGGGGATCACAAAGAATTCATCGGGTCAGCGTCCACGGCGTGTTTCCATGATGTCGTGGTCAACACGTGCTGAATTCCCCCAGCATGACAGCGGGAACAAGCAGGCTGGGCTGCTGCTTCACGCTCCAGGCAAATTCCGTTACTCACCCTTTCGCTGCAAACGTATGCAGATCGTTATTTCGCTGCTGGTGTGAAACAAAATCATGCATTGAACCTACTCACAGTTATTTGCTTTTTGTTTGGAGAAAAGGAGGGTAATTGAGATGTGAAATTTCTTTCACTTCCTTCGAGAAGGGAGCTGATGATGGTTACATTGTCCAATTTCACACTTCAAACTGTTGTGGTGCAGGCACACCCACATTGCTGACCAGAAGGGACACCTAATCTAATCGAGACTGTGATTGCTCGTATTTACTTTTCGTGGGTCATTCTTACGCTATTCTTTTATTTCCTGACTTGAGCAGTTTCCGGTAAGTGGCGTTGCACTAAACCTCCAGCACATTTGGAGGAGCAGTTTGGAATTGCCCCGATGCCAGTTGTGTCAGTAGTTCGTAACCTAGAGAACTGGAGGTGTTTCACAGAAAGCATTCGAGCTTCGGTGTGTGTGGAAATGCGTTCGCCTTGTCATTTTTGCTTCTGTTGTGCGTTAAGATCTGTCTGTTTGGGGATTCGCTCGAGACCTGAGGTGCAAACACAGTTGTGAGGAATCTTCCTGAATCCAAAATCCTCACTGAGAACCTGGGAAGGTGTCACAGAGAATGGTCATTTTTGGCAAAAATGAACGAGCACTTCGTCTGTGGGAGGCTCTCATTCCTCTTCACCCAACCGATTCATACACGCATTCAGGTGCCTTTGAAATGTTGTAATGTTTACGACCCTCCACCACTTCCTGTGGCAGTTCACTCCATACACGCACCACATTTGGCGTGAAGAAATGCCCCTCAGAACTCTTTTAATTTATTCGCCTGTCATCTTAAATATATGCCCTCTCGTTTTGCGCTCGGGCACATTCTGGTAAAATGACATTGACTATTCACCCTATCCATATCCCTCATGATTTTACAAACTACTATAAGGTCGTTCCTCAGCTTCTGATGCTCCAGGAAAATTTACCCCAGTCGGTTCAGCCTCGCCCAACAGTCCAAACCTTGATTCTCTGGCAACATCCTCGTGAACATTTTCTGGGCAATTTTACGTAGTATCTTTACTTTTAACAATGTCAATAACGCTGGACAGCATCGATCTATTTAAAATAGAGAAATCAAGCGTTGGACGGCTGAAAATTTCAATGCTGTTCGAAGGCCAGCGGGTAGACAGCTTCAGCACCGCATTTCTGTAGTCTAATGGTCACCATATTCACCAAACACGCGAAAGGTCCCCGGTTCGAAACCATGCAGAAACAGTGGTGCTCCATTTATTGCACCAACAGGTTTCTGCATTTCCATGCACAGAGAATACCTTGCCTTGCTCTTGTCATCAGCGAGGCTATCATTCTGTTAAGCTACCCAAATCTGCTGCTGTCATAACACTTTTGTTGTGGAAAGGAGGGTAATTCCAATGCATTACGGCGGAAAGCTTTGTTAAATTTCTTTCCTTCCTGCTCCTGAATATGGGCCGATTTTTAGAGCACAGATGCTCAACCTTTTTATGAGTGCATTTGGCGTGCCCCTATTTTTTTTCTGCAGTGCAGTCGTGTCGCTTTTGCTTTAGGTGCGAAAGCGTCCCGGTTCAAAGTCAAGGAGAAACCTGATGTGCTGGTGTCGCAGTGCACCACTCATTCATGATTTACCCTCTCTGTCAAATGCATCTCAAATTCGTCTCTGAGAGGCCTAATTCCGTTGCTGTCTGCCCTGTCTCAAAGTGCGTGAATCAGAACCAGAAGTCCTCAATCATGTTTTGGAGTAGAGAAACATGGTCTCATTTCTAAGCACCGGACACAATATTAGCGGCTTATTGAGTCAACAACAGGAATGAATGGATTTACAGGCTCGCGCTCTTGTACAGAAACTGAAATTAAAGTGTGCTCTTGAATCGAAGCCACGTTGGATTTGAAACTGAAGAAATGACAAGACAGGCTCCTAAATAAGATTGTGCCTTGAAGGGGCAAAGGAGCAAGAAAATCTAAACATGGAGGGATAGGAAAACGCGGCCAATGCAGCTCCGGTGAAACAACTTCTACCTTATTCAGTCAGCAGCAAGAGACGTGAAGGTAACTCAGGCGCGAGAGCTTTTCACTTCTTGAACAATAAGCAATCACGTGCTGTTAGCACCTCTTTGACATCTCTGATCGCCTTTTACGTTCTGTCAATATGTTTACAAAGTGCCTTTTGTGCATCTCTGAGCAAGCACCATGGAATTTAGTAAAATTTTAGTGAGTCGCTTTTCTTCGTTTCCCACACAGGTTTCCAAATCAGCTGGCTGCCGTCTGATATTTGCTCATGTCCAGGCCTGGAAAGCTCTGCAGGAAAATGGACGATTTAGGAGAAAGACAAGAAAAGTAGCAACTTGTACCTGCACCGAGTTTCGAACAGCCTCGCAACGTGACCTGTCGTTATCGGATTCTAATACCAACCCGGATATATCAGACAGAGGACTTTCTTTGAGCCACTTTGTCTGCTCAATTGGCGTGGTAACTGTAAATATGCTGCACGGCATCATCGAGTACCCGTCCTGCTCAGGTTGGTGCATTTTCCCTGCAGTCCAGTGCTTTTCATGTTCCGTGTAATCGCGAAAGTCGTTCTGTTTCAAGCAATGAGCGAAATCATTGACCGAAGCGAAAATCTAAATTCCAGAAATCTGTGTTCTTTGTCGAAGTTTCGCCGAACATACTTTCTCACAGGCACATTGCATTTTTTGCTCAACCGACTCACAAGATGCGTTCAGCTTTCCACTGGTATTTGTTTTGATTGAAGAGCTATCGGCATCTGGTGCAAAATTAATATTGTAGCCGGGCATTGCCAAACAGCTAAGAAAATGGACGAGGAGGACAGCGTTCCTCCAAGCATTTCCCTGTGTCTTTGCTTTAGTTGCGTGCAGTAGTAACATTTGAAAATATCGCATTTCAGCTGTTTGCTAGTGTGGCCGAGCGGTGTAAGGCAGTGGATTAAAACTCCAGTTTCTGAGAGGGCGTGGGTTCGAGTCCCCCCGCTGCCAACTCTCATACTGGAGCTACACAAGATGGGCGGTGTTTAGCTTGTCTTTGTTTCGCCTAATGCAATCGTTGACATGGGCGAGCCCAACAAATTTATCAGGTCAGTTTCCATGGTGCAGTGGTTAACACATGAGGAGTTGCCCCAGCATGCCAGTGGGAACAAGCAGGCTGCGCTGCTGCTTCATGTTCCAGGCAAGTTGCGTTGCTTGCCCTTCTGCTGCAAGTGAAACAAAATCCTGCCTTGAACCTACTCGCAGTTTTTTGGTGAAAAGGAGGGTAATTGAGATGTGAAATTTTTTTCACTTCCTTCAAGAAGGGAGCTGATGAGCCACTTTCTTGATACGCTGAAATCGTTGCGGTGCAGGCACACCCGCATTGCTGACCAGAAGGGACACCTAATCTAATCGAGACTGTGATTGCTTGCATTCACTTTTCGTGGGACGTTCTTACTCTGTTCTTTTATTTCCTGATTTGGGCAGTTTCTAGTAAGTGTCGTTGCACTAAACCTCCAGCACATTTGGAGGAGCAGTTTAGAATTGCCCCGATGCCAGTTGTGCGAGTAGTTCGTAACCTAGAGAACTGGAGGTGTTTCACAGAAAGCATTCGAGCTTCGGTGTGTGTGGAAGTGCGTTCGCCTTGTCATTTTTGCTTCTGTTGTGCGTTAAGATCTGTCTGTTTGGGGATTCGCTCGAGACCTGAGGTGCAAACACGGTTTGTGAGGAATCTTCCTGAATCCAAAATCCTCACTGAGAACCTGGGAAGGTGTCACAGAGAATGGTCATTTTTGGCAAAAGTGAACGAACACTTCGCCTGTGGGAGGCTTTCATTCCTCTTCACTCAACCGATTCATACACGCATTCAAGTGCCTTTGAAATGTTGTAATTTTAACGAGCCTCCACCACTTCCTGTGGCAGTTCACTCCATACATGCACCACATTTGGCGTGAAGAAATGCCCCTCAGAACTCTTTTAATTTATTCGCCTCTCATCTTAAATATATGCCCTCTCGTTTTGCGCTTGGGCTCATTCTGGTAAAATGACATTGACTATTCACCCTATCCATATCCCTCAAGATTTTACAAACTTTGAGAAGGTCATTCCTCAGCTTCTGATGCTCCAGGAGAAATTGCCCCAGTCGGTTCAGCCTCGCCCAACAGTCCAAATCCTGCAACTCTGGCAACATCCTCGTGAACATTTTCTGGGCAATTCTACGTGGTATCTTTTACTTTTAACAATGTCAATAACGCTGGACAATATCGATCTAATTAAAACAGAGAAATCAAACGTTGAATGGCTGCAAATTTCAATGGTGTTCGAAGGACAGCGGGTAGGTGCCTTTGGCAATGCGTTTCTGAAGTGTAGTGGTTATCACGTTTGCCTAACACGCGAAAAGTCCCCAATTCGAAACCGGGCAGAAATAGTGGCACTCCATTTATTGCACCAACAGGTTTCTGCATTTCTGTGCACAGAGCTATCTTACCTTGCTCTTGTCGTCAGTGAGCCTTTCATTCTGTTAAGCCACCCAAATCTGCTGCAGTCATAACACTTTTGTTGCGGAAAGGAGGGTAATTCCAATGCATTACGGCGGAAAGCTTTGTTAAATTTCTTTCCTTCCTGCTCCTGAATATGGGCCGATTTTTAGAGCACAGGTGCTCAACCTTTATATGAGTGCATTTGGCGTGCCCCTTTTTTTTTCTGCAGTGCAGTCGTGTCGCTTTTGCTTTAGGTGCGAAAGCGTCCCGGTTCAAAGTCAAGGAGAAGCCTGATGTGCTGGTGTCGCAGTGCACCACTCATTCATAATTTACCCTCTCTGTCAAATGCATCTCAAAGTAGTTTCTGAGAGGCCTAATTCCGTTGCTGTCTGCCCTGTCTCAAAGTGCGTGAATCAGAACCAGAAGTCCTCAATCATGTTTTGGAGTAGAGAAACATGGTCTCATTTCTAAGCACCGGACACAATATTAGCGGCTTATTGAGTCAACAACAGGAATGAATGGATTTACAGGCTCGCGCTCTTGTACAGAAACTGAAATTAAAGTGTGCTCTTGAATCGAAGCCACGTTGGATTTGAAACTGAAGAAATGACAAGACAGACTCCTAAGTAAGATTGTGTCCATTTTGTTTTTCTTTTCGTCGCAAAGGAGCAAGAAAATCTAAACAAGGAGGGATAGGAAAGCACGGCCAATGCAGCTCCGGTGAAACAACTTCTACCTTATTCAGTCAGCAGCAAGAGATGTGAAGGTAACTCAGGCGTGAGAGCTTTTCACTTCTTGAACAAAAAGCAATCACGTGCTGTTAGCACCTCTTTGACATCTCTGATCGCCTTATACGTTCTGTCAATATGTTTACAAAATGCCTTTTGTGCATCTCTGAGAAAGTGCCATGGAATTTAGTAAAATTTTAGTGAGTCGCTTTTCTTCGTTTCCCACGCAGGATTCCAAATCAGCTGGCTGCCGTCTGATATTTGCTCATGTCCAGGCCTGGAAAGCTTTGCAGGAAAATGGACAAGAAAAGTAGCAACTTGTACCTGCACCGAGGTTCGAACAGCCTCGCAATGTGATCTGTCGTTCTCGGATTCTAAAGGCAACCGGATTTATCAGATGAATGCTTTCTTTGAGCCACTTGAGTGAACTATACGGTAAATGGAAAAGCCCTGGGGAAAATTGATGCAAAGAGAGATCTGGGTGTTCAGTTCCATTGTACCCTGAAGGTGACCACGCAGGTGGATAGAGTGGTCAAGAAGGCCTAAGGCTTGCTTTCATTCATCGGACGGGGTATTGAGTACAACAGTTGGCAGGTCATGTTACAGTTGTACAGGACTTTTGTTGGAACACATTTGGAATACTGCGTACAGTTCCGGTTGCCACATTACCAAAAGGATATGGATGCTTTGGAGAGGGTGCAGAGGTGGTTCACCAGGATGTTGCCTGGTATGGAGGGCAGTAGCTATGAAGAGAGGTTGAGTAGATGAGGATTATTTACATTAGAATGACGGAGGTTGAGGGGGGCCCTGATTGAGATCTCCAAAATCATGAGAGGTATAGACAGGGTGGATAGCAAAAAGCTTTTTCCGAGATCTGGGGACTCGGGGTCACGATTTCAAGGTGAGAGGGGAAAAGTTTAAGGGAGATATGCGTGGAAGGTTCTTTACGAAAGTGGTGGGTGCCTGGAACGCGTTGCCAGCGGAGGTGGTAGAGGCGGGCACGATAGCGTCACTTAAGATGTATCTAGACAGATACATGAATGGGCAGGGAGCAGAGGGATACAGATCCTTGGAAAGTCGGCGACAGGTTTAGATAGAGGATCTGGATCGGCGCAGGCTTGGAGGGCCGAATGGCCTGTTCCTGTTCTGTAATTTTCTCTGTTCTTGTTCTTTGTTCTTTGTTCACTTTGTCTGCTAAACCGGCGTTGTAACTGTAAGTATGCTGCACGGCATCATCTAGTACACGGCCTACTCAGCACGGTGCATTTTCCCTGCAGCCCAGTGCTTTCCATGTTCCGTGTAAATGCGAAAGTCGTTCTGTTTCGAGCAATGAGCGAAATCATTGACCAAAGCGAAAATCTGATGCAGTCATGTGTTCTTCGTCGAAGTGTAACCGAACATACTTTCTAACAGGCACCTTACATTTTTTGCTCAACCGAATCTCACAAGATGCGTTCAGCTTTCCGTTGGTATTTGTTTTGTTTGAGGGGCTAGCGGCATCTGGTGCGAAATTAATATTGTAGCCAGGCATTGCCAAGCAGCTAAGAAAACGGACGCAGAAGATAGCGCTCCTTCAAGTATTACCCCACGCACTTCGTCCCTGGGTGGTTTATAGAACCACCATCTTTCTGGTTATCAGCCGAACGCGTGAGCCTCTTGCGCCACAGAGACAGGTGCATGCGAGCCGGCAAGTCATCAATTAAGCTGGCGGTCAGCAACTGTAGCGTCGCAGAGACACACAGCGCGGAAACAAAGTCTTCAGTCCACGTCGTCCATGCTGACCAGATATCCGAAATTAATCTTGCACCATTTGCCAGCACTGGGCCCTCATGCCTCTAAGCCCTTCTGATTCATACACGCATTCAGGTGCCTTTGAAATGTTGTAATTTTTACGAGCCTCCACCACTTCCTCTGGCAGTTCATTCCAGACACGCACCAGCTACGGCATGAAAAATGCTCCTCACTCCCTTTTAATTTATTCCCCTCTCACCTTACATATGTGCCCTCTCGTTTTGCACACTGGGGGAAGAAACTGAAGCACTCTGACGCAGACACGGTGAGAATGTGCAAATTCCACACAGACATCAGCTGAAGCTGAAATCAAAGCTTGGGTCCCTTTCGCTGATAGGCCCCAAAAATGCTTGGACCCTCCTCGGCGAGGAATTGAACCCCAGTCTCGCACGTGACTGGCAAGGATACGAAACACGATACTACCGAGAACCTTGAACAAATGACTCCTTAAGTGTGTACCAATCAAGTACAATTGTTTAAGTATCTTAATTCTATTTCTATCGCTGAGTCGACAGCCGTCAATGCCTTAGCATCACAAATTCATATCTGAATGCTTCTTAAAGTCATCAAGATATCTGCCTCTAGGACACATACAGGCAGTGGGTTCCAGATTCCAAACACCCGCTGGCTCAAAACGTTTTTCTGCATGTTTACTCAAACCTTCCGATCTCTTACATTAAATCTATGGTCCCTGGTGATCGATCCGTCCACCAATGGGAAGCATTTATTTGAGTCTACCCTATCAATATCACTCATTATTTTGTACATCTCCTCCACTCTGGGGAAAACAACCACAAGTCTTTTCAATCTCTCTTCAGAACTGAAACTCTTCAGCCCAGACAAATTCTGGTAAATCTCTTCTGCACCGTTTATCGTGACATCAAATCCCCGCAATAATGTGAATCACAGACTGCACACAATAGTCTAGCTATAGCCAAATGAACGAACGAAATAAATGATGCAGAAAGCCACAGAAACTGGTCTTTTCAGATGAAGTCGATTTTGCTCAATATTGCCCGGTGTCGTTTTCCTTAGTCTGATGCTCCAATAATCACTGGCCCATGTCAGTAAAAGCTGCCACATGAGTTTTGATTTCACCGCCGCAGTATCTAAATGGATCTTCTGGTTTAAAGTTCCCGATTGTGAGCCAGGGAACGTTCACACAGCAACACTGACGGCAACAGGACAGAGTGAACGCTGTCAATGTGAAAATGGATGTTAGATTGTGCATGCCTCAGTGAAGTGGAAGGAGGGATGGAAAAGAGAGTTAGTGATTGTGGGAGGGAGAGAAATCTCCACATGGTACGTTTGAATTCTGATACATCAAACGCAGATATGTGAGAGAGCAGGGGGTTGAGAGATGATTGTCGCCACCTCAAAGAATATGTTCACGTAAAAATGTTTGATACTTGCCTCATTTCTACAGCTCGTGTCACAAGGAATAAAAAACATTGCAGCAAACACCCACTGCCATGGCTCGAATTTGAACCAAGGTTGCTTCGGCTACAACGAAGAGTACTAACCATTATACGATCACAGCGCCACAAGCAGTAACCTGCGTGTAAAGAGCAATAACTACAGTGACAGAGGATATGTTCGGAACAGCACCAGATCCACAATCAGAATTCTTTCCAAGCAGTGCACTGTAATGTGGGGATTCACAGAGGGCTGGAATCTGTAATTACGATGCTACCAGAAGCTGTGGAGATTCCATCAATGAGTATGTTGAAGACTGAGATTGATAGATTTCTACAAAATATCAAAAGCTCAGCGGATAGCGCAGGCACTTGTTGAAATGTATCTTTCAATAGCAATCTAGTTTAACAACGAATACTTCGCCAGTTCCCTCACACAAGGAAATAACCATTGCTGCATACGACCATATAATCCCAGTCCCCAGGCCCAGAACCAAAGAAAATCAGTGGCCCAGCCACGGAGATATAACCGGAAATGGGAATGGCAATGAGTGTGCGGACGTACGCTGTGATAATAGCTGACGGGATAGTCTGTGCATTATGAGCCAAGACAATGTGACAAAACCGAGATAGAGCCGCGGGGATCATGCGCAGAAGGATGAGAGAATGCAACACTGAATCAGACAGTGACCAGGGTGATGCAGATAGAAGTGACGCAATCGGTGAGCGCGCGGTCCTTCTCTGATGGCATGGAGGCGCGTGAAATGCCGAGGCTGTGAGCTCCAACCTCACCCGGAGCAGCTTTTATTGACATGGAGCAGGGATTATTGGGGCATCAAGCTGTATGAAAAGATACTCAGCAATTTTAATCTAAGGCAAAATAGTTTTTGGCAGCACAGATGTTTGTGGATTGAGGGAGGATCTGTCCGTGAAAATGTCACAAAATTGCTGCAAATATTCGACACGTCAAGAGAGAAATCTGTGGTGGGAGAAATGGAGGTAACATTTTCGCTCTCTGACTTTTGTCATACGGCTGACCCTGCACTGGTTTGAATTGCGGGAAAGGCTTTTTTTTTAGCTCATTTCATATATTCAATTTCATGCAAACGTGCACAGGTCATTGAAGTAATCTAAACTTACGAAAAATAATGGTAGCATACGATGTTGTGATTAGGCTCGAGTGTACCTCCCGTTATGGAGGGAAAGCAAGAAAGCGGAGTTGAGATTTATCAGATCTGCAGTGATCTCACTAAATGGCTGAGCAGACTCGACAGGGTGAATTGCAGCTTCCTGACGACAAATGGCAGTGAAACTCACTGCATCACAAAGGGGAGACAATTGAATTGAAGTAGCGACGATGATTATCTTTGCTGGTTGTTTATCTTGTGAATGTTACTCTTACTGCTTATGTCCCTGCTAACAACACAACACAAAGGTGAATAGCCTGACTGAGCAGTGACGGCTGAGGCACCTTTCCTGTCTTTAAGCGGCTGGAATATGGACTCTGATGTTCTCTGGGACATTAACTGACATGGAAAGGATTGCGGACAGAGCTGCGCTGCCTTTGCTGTTGCCACCATCAGGAACAATAAAACCTGATTCCTTGACTGGGAATCAAACCCGGGCTGCGGTGCTGAAAACGTTGAATCCTGACCACTAGACCACCAAGTACGATGGCAGGGCTATGTGCATCGTTTCTTCGTGACACAGCTTCTGATATTTTCTTTCTACGACAGTTGTTTCTCCTCCAAAATGATTGAATCATCGTGTTTTTACAATACAGAAAGAGGCCCAACATCCCAGTTTCCAGCCTTTGCCCATAGCCTTGTGTGCTACGAGGCGATGGACCGGCCGTTTGAGATGTTTACGTTCCCTTGGGGAACTGGACCACATTTTCTCCCTCAAAGGGTAACTCATAGACACATTTCTCAGAAGGTGATAGAGGCCTCAGCAGAGACCAACGCCCAGAAAGTAGGATTTCATCCATTTGGGTTATATTGTCCCATTTCACACTTCAAAACCAGAATCTGATTACAGCAAAGAAAAAAAAGCATTCGGCCTCTCCCCTCTCCGTACTGGTCCCCCATTGTTTCTTTGTCAACCTGCAGTTTATAATACCTCACCTCACCTATCTGCTGGCCTGTGGAGGAAATGACATTGTCATAATTTCAGACGATATTGAAAGTTCTCCTTTGGATGTTGGATGCAGCAGCTGTACAAACATTCTCATATGCTCTAGTTAGAAGTAAACTCATGACCGCTGCTTGACAAGCCCATTGCTTTCAATACTGCACTACAGAGTGAAGACTGTGCCCTGTAAGGTAAGGTTTCATGCATTAGAAACTGCAATGTAATAGATGACGGGATAGTCTGTGCATTATCAACCAAGACAATGTGACTTAACCGAGATAGAGCCGAGGGTTCATGTGCAGAAGGATGAAAGATGCAATGCTGAATCAGACAGTGGCCAGGGCGATACAGATAGAAGTCTTCCCTCTTAGTCTACTGATTAGAATTCAGTGCCTTCACTGCCATGGCGTGTTCATGGTTAAAATTTACAATAATATATATGAAATATTTACTGATCTTTAGAAGCAGAACTATGTTGTGGACCAGTCAGTATCGCTTCACTCCATATTACAGTTCTACATCAGCAATGTCAGCTGCAATTGCCTGACGTGCAATTTGTTTAAGACAAGAACAGGGGAGGTCAGGAAAAGTGAAGGGCAATGGTGGTTTGTGAGAGTTGACTGTAGGCCTAATGGAGCCAGGCTCAATATGGGCACTGAAGACTGGTTTTTCCTGTTAACCCTGGTATACAGATCACTCCGGAACAACCAACCACAATGACTGCCCTTTTGTTTGCTGCCCTTTGCACATCTGACCTCGGTTCAGTGCCCCGATGGCATCCACACATTTTTAAGTTGGCAAATTTTACTCCTGTCAGTTTTGCAGCCTTATATTAACATCATGCATTTTAGGAGTAGAAAGAGACAACTCAGCCCATCAAGTCTGCTCCGCTATTAAATGAGGGGATAATCCTGATCTGATATTCCTGAACTGCACTTTCTTGGATTTCTCCATAACCTTTGATACCCATGATGCTAAAAATCTTTCGCTCTCACCCTTAAATATACTTAATAGCCCAGGTTCGACAACCCTCTGCTGTAAAGGAATCCATCGATTCACAACCATCTGAGAGAATAAATTTTACCTCGTTTCTGCCTTAAATGTGCGACTTCCATTCTCATATTAGCCACTCCATTCCTTGACGGCGCCAGAAGGGAACTAACCTTTCTGCATCCAATCCGTTACATCTCCAAAAACACCTGTATGTTTCAACAAGGAGCATTTTTGTAGGACTGTTTCTGAGCAGATGAAAGCAATGGATTTCAGTGTTTCTTCCCATTTAATTCATCTCTGATGTGAAACTCTCACTGATTCTGATAGAGATGCTCTCTTTGCTTGTTTTAATGCCAGAAATTCATGTTCATGTTAACAGTTTGTACAGGAACAATAAATCCTCACTCCCTGACTGGAAATCAATCCAGGAAACAGCAGTCAGAGTGTTGAATCACAACTATTAGAGCACTAACGAAGGTGCATGCAATGCTTGCAACTTCTCTTGCTGGCAATGCTTTTGAATTTTATCATTTGCAAAATGACAGGGATTATTCTAAGATATTATATCAATGTCAGTCATTAAACATCTCACTTGTAAATCCAGTTTCTGGCATTTGGTTTTGTGTGTTCTGACGTTTTAAGTGCTCATCTAAATAGGTATTCAATATCTTGAGGGCTTCAATGGAACAAAAACCGCCTTCTACTAATGACAGGAAACATTACTGTTTGCTGGAACACGAAATCTACAATTTCCTCCTTGAAGACAGTTCCGAAAACCAAACTCTTCCTCAGAGCCATTTGCCAGTTTTCCTCATGATGCCAGTAGTTTGAGATTATATCCGTCTGGTTACGCTAATGACGTTCGTTTTCAAACTCTCTGTTCACCCGAGGAGTGTTGTCCCTCAGGTTAAACCATCATCACTTTTCTCTCTCTAATAATGGCCCAGAACAAGTATGGCAACGTTAGCTTTTAATGCGTGGCTCAGTGTCAGATTTTGTGATATTGTAAACATGGCACTCACAGGGATATTTTATTCTTTATTGTATGCATTATATAGGTCAGTGGTGCTTGTAAGAGATAAACAGAAAGATTGCTTGTACACGTAGTAACTTACAAAATTAAAAGTCTACAATGGCGGCTGCGTTAACCCAGAATTCCGTGCGCTGGTTAACATCCCCAATCAATGGGTTCCTTATCGCTGCGCATGCACAGACACACGGCGGCTCAAACATGGCATAGCGCATGCGCAGTCGGAGCGATCCTGAGGAGCAGTTGTCCTTTTCCTCGGATCCACAAAAGGTAACAATGAGGCGGGGCGGAGCTGGCGATGGGCCGGCCGGTCGACGGGCAGTGTTTCCTAACTACTTTGTGGATGCGCTAGAGTTCGTATAAAGATAACATTGTCCTCGTTTCACGAAACTGGACAAATCGCTGCACCCTCTTGGGGCCCGGTTATCGTCCGCCATCTTTGTATGGGGCAAAGGGCATCTGGGCGCATGTGCGATCACCCAGGGCCAAGGGAGAGAATGTTGTGCTTCGGTCCTGCTCCCCTGATGCTACCTGGCCTGCTGTGTTCCTCCAGCTCCACACTGTGTTATCTCTGACTCCAGCATCGGCAGTTCTTACTATCTCTGACAGAATGTTGTGAATGTGTCTCCTGGACTAATAGGGATGGAATTTATAAACTACTTTTACAGGGTGTGAGGAGGGGAGTATTTACAAAAAGCAAACTGAAAATCACAGAAATGTTTGTTTCATCTGAAATTCTTTCCTGGACTGACTGAGATGGCTTTCGTAAAGTCATTTTACAGCATGCTGGAAGAGGATTTGCTGATTGGAAACTCAAACCAAATGATATACCAAGATCTGATCGCGCCACTTTATCCTTTATTCATTCAGCACTGGATATTATTGGCCTTTCAATGAAAGTATTGAGTGAAATAGAAGTTACATAAATTTCATTCCTTACATCTCCCAGTAACACTTACCCAATATCTTATATCTGTGTCTCTAATACCTTTATTATCGGCGAATGGTAACAGCTGCTTTTCATCTGCCTTATCTAAACCTATCATAAACCTAGAAACCTTTATCAAATCTCACGTCAGTCTCCTTCGCTCTATGCAGAGCAACTTCAGTTTCTCCAACCTGACCTTACAACTTATATTCCTCATTCCTTGAACCATTTTGATCAACCCCAGTCCTGACAAAGGGTTTCGGCCTGAAACGTTGACTATCCTGCTCATTGGATGCTGTCTGACTGACTATGCTTTTCCAGCTCCACATTTATTCATTCTGATCAATCTTCTTTTAAATCTCCCCAAACACGTTCACATCTTTTATGTTGATCACTTGTTTGTGGAGACCCAATGCACTGTGTTCATGTGTGTGATCTTATCACACAATCAATTGCTCAGTCACATTGCCGTGATTGCTGGGTGAGAGTTTCCGCTGATCCCAGTCCTTCTGATTTCGTTTGATCCGCAGACTTTGGCATTTGATTTTAAATTTGAAAACACTGAAATTGTTTCGGTATTTTTAACCAGTAACCTGCATAATTCAGCTTCTGGTGCTGTTCTTAGTTATCTGTGAAAGCTTGACATGGCCCTGGGGCTGGTGTGACCCCTTTAATGTGGATCTGAATCAATATCCATCCACTACTCTGGTTCATCTCTGCTCTCCCTGATCAACTCTCTGTCATTGTCTAACCTCCTCTATCTCCAATAATCGGTGCAACTGTCTTAGGTGTTTTATTGTTACTTTCATTGACTCTCTAAATGAGGTTTTTACAGCTGAACATCCCCTGACCATTTGCTGCTGGCAATTATCCTCCCTTCGTAGCTCCCACCATGCTGTTAGGTAAGGAGTTATTCACCAAGATGATGAAGGGACTGTCGTATTTGTCAAATTGATGACAGTTAATTTATATCAATATAGTGCCTTTCACATAGTGGAAACTTCCAACCTGTTCCTCAGGAGTGGTTATAAAGCAATTTTTGATTACAATCACATAACAAGATATCAGAGTTGACAACATTTTTTATGGTCAAATATGTAGTTTTCAAGGAGTACTTGAAAGTGGAAAAGTGACGTTGAGAGAGTGAAAAGTTTAGTGAGGAAATGTCACACTTTATGGCCTTAGCAGGTGAAGGTTGAGGGCACCAAATGTGGAACAGTTAAAATTGAGAATGTTCATGAGGTTGGAATTAGAGGTAATGCAAATATCTTGGAGGGCATTTGTTAAAATTCATTCTTGGGATGTGGGCTTCGCTGGCTCCGTTAGCATTTATTGGCCATCTGTAATTGCCTTTGAGAGGGCTGGAGGACATTGCAGAGAAAGAGAAAAAGGACACAATCAAGCGATTGAATAGAAGAATGAAAAGCTTAAAGTTTAGCTGCGCAAGCACAAGGTGGTGGGTGAAGCAGACTTGGTGCAAATACTCACACAGGCAGCAGAGTTTTGGATGACCTCAGGATTACATCTCTGGGTGAATAACCTGTAAATCCTTCCCTGACAGCGTTGTGGGAGCTTGTGTGGGAAGATAAAGCTGCTAAGGTAGCAACACATGCTTGGGAGAATGGGCAGTGGTAAAACTCTTATTCGGATATGGTGAATGGAAGGTAGAATAAAACAGCAAATAGAGCTCAAGTACATCCATTAATAGAGACAGAGGAAGTTAGACAAGTGCAGGGAGGGGAATGTGAGACGACGGTGGGGAATGTGTTCGGATAGTTAAGACTAGAGGGAACAAAGGAATGGATGAGACATTCAGCAGCAAATGAGCAGAGACTAAGAAGAGCCAGGTGATGTTACTGGAGTGGAAGTGGGCAGTCTTTGTGACAGTGGGCATATGTGGTTGAAAAGTCATTTTGGTGTGTGAAGTATTTCACCATGGTTATGACACGTTTGGTTCAGACTCAGACAGTTGCCAGGGAGATGGATGGAGTCAGTCGTGAGGCAGTGGAGTTTGTGTTTGGGACTGAAGACAAAGACTTCAGTTTTGCCATTATTTAATTGGAGGAAATTTCTGCTCCACCAGGGCCGGATGTCAGACAAGTCAGGATGGTGCGTGACACGGAGGGAATTTGATGGTGATGGTGCTCACATTCCATGCTGCTTCTCGGTCGTGGAGGCTGAGTATTTGGAAGATTCTGATAAGGTTATAATTCAAGTTGTGTATGTTGAAAATCCCCCTCCTTCAGTCCCTTCCTTCACATAGAAGCCAGAGTCTTGTGAGAGATTCTCTCTCACTCTATTGTTGTTTGTTTAACATCAATATTACAGGATATTAGAAGGGGAAGATTTACAAACCAACCATTACAACATGATCTGATGGAGTTGCCTGTTTTATCACAAATGGAACATGAACTGATTTTGAACATGGGAGGAAACAGCCCTGGAGAGAAACCATACATATTTTGTGTGTGTGGACAAGGCTTCAGCCAATTATCAGGCTTCACAAACCACAAATGCAGTCACACTGGGGAGAAACAGTGAAAATGTGGCGATTGTGAGGAGGAATTCATTTCCCCACCAGAGCTGGAAACTCATCGACGCTGTCACACCAGTAACAGGCCATTCACCTGCTCAGTGTGTGGGAAGAGACTCACTCAGACATTTAACCTGCTCCGACACCAGCTCGTTCACATTGAGGAGAGATCATTTCAATGCCTGGACTGCGGAAGGTGCTGTAAAAGTTCCGGGACTGTTATGCCATCAATGTGTTCATACTGCAGACAGACCTTTTAAATGCCCAGATTGTGGAAAATGCTTTAAAACTTCTAGGGAGATGTCATCCCATCAATTACCTCACGTCAATGAGAGACCTTTTAAATGCCCAGACTGTTAAAAATACTGTGAAAAAAAACTCAGAGTTCACCCATCTCAACAACGATTGGAGTTTGCAGTTCATCACATTCAGGACTGATGGTAAAGTTTTAATATTTTGGATAAAACTCACATTAATCAGCTTTATGTCAAAAACAGTGTGGCAGGTCATTGTAAGGATGTGATCACGGAGTACTTGGTAGAGTCGGCACGGCTTCATCAAGGGGAAGTCATACCTGATAAATCTTAGAATTCTTTGAGGAGGTACTGAGCAAATTTGGTGAAGGAGAGCTAGTGGAAGTGATCTGTTTGGACTTTCACATGACAGTTGACAACGTGCCACATGAGAAGCTGCTAAATAAGATAAGAGCCCGTGATTTCGGGGCTAAGGTACTGACAAAGCTTGCGGATTGAGTGACTGACAGGGCTCTTTTTCAGATGGCAGCCAGTGACTAGTGGCAATCAGCAGGGGTCAGTGTTGGAACCACAATTATTCACATTATTCATTAACAATCTGGACAAAGGAATTGAGGGCATTGTTGCTGGGTTTGCAGAGGACACAATGATAGGTGGAGAGACGGGTCATATTCAGGAAGCAGGATGATTGCAGAATGACTTGGACAGGCTCGGGGAGTCGACAAAGAAGTGGTAGGTGGAATACAATGAGGGAAAATGTGAGGTTATACATTTTGGTCAGAAAGCTAGAGGCGTAGGCTATATTCAAAATGGGGAAAGGCTTCAGAAATCTGAATCACAAAGGGACTTGAGAGTTCTAGTTCAGGATTCTCTTCGGGTTAAAGTGTAGGTTCAGTTGGTGGTTTGGAAGGCAAATGCAATGTAGGCATTCATTTCCAGAGAGCTGGAAAACAGGAGCAGAGATGTACTGTTGAGTCTAAACGAGGCTCTGGTCATACTGCATTTGGAATTTTTGAGTAGTTTTAGGCCCAGTATCTAAGAAAAGATGTGCTGGTATTGGAGGGTGTCCTTATGAAACATTGCTGCTGCGCAGAGGGACCTGGATGTCCTTATGCACGAACAAAACAAATTGGTTTGCAGATGCAGCAGTTAATTAAGAAGGCAAATGTAACACTGACCTTCATTGGTTAAAGAATGGAGTTTAAAAATAGGGAGGTTATGCTGCAGCTGCATACGGCGCTGATGAACCACACCTGGAGTACTGTGTACAGTTTTGGTTTTCTGACTTGAGAAAGGATATACTGGCACTGGAGGGCGTACAGAGGAGGTTCACTAGGTTGATTCCAGAATTGAGATGGCTGATGAGGAGAGATTGAGTAGACTGAGATTTATACCCATTGAAATTTAGAAAAATGAGAGGGGAGTTTATAAAATTATGAAGGGAACAGATAAGATAGAAACAGGGATATTGGGTGGGTGGAACTAGAACTAGGGGCCATTGCCTCAAATAAAGGGGAGCAGATTTAGGACTGAGTTGAGAAGGAACTTCTTCTCCCAAAGGATTGTGTATTTGTGTAATTCTCTGCCCAATGAGGCTACCTCACTAAATGATTTTAAGGCAAAGAATTTTTAACAGTAAAGGAAATGAAGGTTGTAGTGAGTGGGTAGTTAAGTGGAGCTGAATCCATGAAAAGATAAATCATGATCTTATTGAATGGCAGAGCAGGCTTGACGGACCAGATGGCCTACTCCTGCTCCTATTTCTTATGTTCCTCTCAAAATTCCCTGAACTTGGTTGTCCCTCAAGGATCTATCCTTGGCTCCGCTCATACATCTTTTAATATAATAGACTCTAAGATTTATCCAATAACAGATGTTAAGCTAACTGATCTACAGTTAAGTTTTTTTCCCACATGAAGGTACTAAACTGACAGTTTTCTAATCCTCTGAGACTCGTCCAAACTCTAAAGATTATTGTAAGATGACAACCAGTGTATCCATGATTTCTGCAGCTAGTTCCTTTCATATCCTAGGATGCAGCCTAACAGATCTAGGGGCGAAATTGTTCTTTAGCTCCATCAGTTTTCCCAACACTTCATCTCCAATGGTAAACATTGCACTTATTTCCTTTCCTTGTTTCCTTTGCCTTTTGGCTATGAAACAATTTTGAAATACTATAAATGACTTCTACTGTAAAGACTGGTGTAAAGTATTTATTCAACTCTTCTGCCATTTCCAGGTTCCCCATTATTATTTTCCCAGTTCATTCTCTCAAGGACCTGTGCTCACTAGATTGAGACAAATAGCCATTTCTTTTTAATCAGTAGAGAAATTAAGGGTTATAGGAAATGGCAGCACAGTGGAATTGAAGGTGATCATATCTGCCATGATCTCATTAAATGGTGGAGCATATTCAATGGGCCAAGTGGCCTACTCCTGCTTCAACACCTTTGGATGGCAATGTTTTTAATACATGGTGGAAGCCCCTACAATTGGAAGAAAGCTGTTTCATCTAATACGGAATAGATGTTCTCCAAATAGATATTATCAGGGATGAGAAATCATTTGAACTCACTCAATTCCCTTTATTGTGGAATGTTTTGTGTCATTTGCATATCAAACTCGAAGCAACGTGACAATTTTCCATACAAGTGCGTGTTGCTCCATCAAACAGTGAATGTGACCCAAAGCACGGCTTTTCCTGAATTTGGCACGGACAGAAATATGTCTGGGGGATTAAAACATTGCCTTCTGGGAGAGATGGCGTAGAAACAATTCATTCCAGGACTTTGGACGGGAGTTGCAGGTTCAAAATGAGACAGTAACTTGCAGGGATGGTAGGGTTGCAACATGAATATGGCAGGTTTATAGGAAAAGGGACAGCACCTGCTGGAGAACCATTAACAAATGCAGCAAATAGAGATATTCAGAGGTCAGACATTTCATGGGAATAGCGCCATTGGAGCAGGAAATGACAATGTTGGACAAGGTGAGGTCTAACATGGCATGATAGGAAATGGCGGGAGAGTGAAGACAAGTGCATGTCCAGGGTTTAGACATAGAAAAACTTTTTGAGGCAGTTTGTTCCAGTGAGCAAATGGGAGAGCAGGAAACAGGACAGGGAGCTGATCACATTGTCTCAATTTTAGTGACAAAGAAGCTCCATATATTCCTTGTACTTATTGTTGGAAGTGAGAATGGAGGAAGCAGGAGAGAGGGACAGCCCTTCAAAAATAACAAAGTTGTGTTTGATACGAAAAAGACTCACCACACTGTGTAATTGATACATATCTGATTTATTTGACACCCAGAGCACTAGCACTTTTAACTTGGTTGCATTTTATTAACATCAACAGAAACAGAGCCTGATATACATGGATTAATTCTGGACGCAATTAACAGGAAAATCCCAACACCAGAACTACTTGTGACATCGCTGGTGTCTCACCAGATGGGATGAATGAGCAAATTTCTTCTCACAATTGGAGCAGGCATATGGTCTCTCCCCAGTGTGAACTCGCTGGTGTGACCGAAGATGGGACGATTGAGTGAACTTCTTCTGACACATGAAGCAGATGAATGGCTTCTCTCCAGTGTGTGTGCATTGATGTAGAGTAAGTTCAGCTGAATGCTTGAATACAGTCTCATAGTGAGAACACTTGAATGGTCTCTCATCTGTGTGTGCACGTCATTGGCGTATCAGTTCCCTGGAACTTTTATACCACTTCCCACAGCCTGCACATTTAAAATGTCTCTCAATACTACGAACCTGCTTGTGTCTCAGCAGGTTGGACACATTAGTAAAGCCCTTCTCACAAACAGAGCAAGTGAACGGCCTCTCCCTAGTGTGAACTCGCTGGTGTTGCAGCAAGCATGTTGACAATGGGAGGCCCTTCTCACACACGGAGCACAGGAACAGCCTCTCCCCAGTGTGACGGTGCTGATGAATTTCCAGCTCACAGAGGAAATCAAATGCCTTTCCACAGTCCCCACATTTGCACAGCTTCTCCCTAAGATGACTGCGCTTGTGTTTAGACAGGGTAGATGATTGGCTGAAGCCTCGACCACACACAGAACAGGTGTACATTATGTCCCCACTCAGGTGTTTTCTTTTTCCATGGTTAAAGTCCAATGATATTCTAGTTACAATGAATTGAGTAATTTGTCAAATCTTGATGAGATGTTTGATTCAATTTTCCTCACTGCGAATCCTCACCCTTGAATACACCGTGAAATTGATTTAAACAGAACAAAATGAGTGAGTGAGAACCCATAAAAACGTAAAGGTAGTATGTGAAATCGACCTGAATGAAACTGGTGATCTGTGGGGAATAATCATTCCTGCACCTAACCTGCCAAGCCATGTATAGTTTTGTTATACATTGGATACAAAACTGACTGTCCAATAGAAGACAGAGGGTGGTAGTAGATGGAAAGTCTTCAGCCTGGATCTCGGTGACCAGTGGTGTGCCGCAGGGATTTGTTCTGGGACCTCTGCTCTTTGTGATCTTTATAAATGACTTGGATGAGGAAGTGGAAGGGTGGGTTAGTACGTTTGTCAATGACACGAAGGTTGGTGGAGTTGTGGACAGCATGGAGGGCTGTTGTCCGTTGCAACGGGACGTTGAGAGGATGCAGAGCATAGCAAAGAAGTGGCAAGTGGAATTCAATCCAGAAAAGTTTGAAGTGATTAATTTTGGAAGGTTGAATTTGCGTGCAGAATACATGGTTAGTGGCAGGATTCTTGGCAGTGTGGAGGAACAAAGGGATCTTGGAGTCCACGTCCACAGATCCCTCAAAGTTGTGACCCAAATTGATAGGGTTGTAAAGAAGGCGTATGGTGTGTTGGCTTTCATTGTCAGGGGAATTGAGTTTAAGAACCGTGAGGTTATGCTGCAGCTCTATAAAACTCTGTTTAGATCACACTTGGAACATTGTGTTCAGTTCTGGTCACCTCATTCCAGGAAAGATGTGGAAGCTTTAGACAGGGTGCGCAGGAGATTTAACAGGAGGTTGCCTGGACTGAAGGACAGGTCTTATGAGGAAAGGTTGAGGGAGCTAGGGATTTTTTCATTAGAGCGAAGAAAGATGAGGGATGTTTAATAGAGGTTTACAAGATGATGAGAGGCATAGATAGAGTGGATAGTCAGAGACTTTTTTCCCAGGGCGAAAATGACTATTACGAGGGGACTAATTTTAAGGTGATTGGAGGACGGTATAGGGGAGATGTCAGAGGTAGGTTCTTCACAGAGAGTGGTGGGCGTGTAGAATGCGCTGTCGGCAATAGTAGTGGACTCAGATAATTTAGAGACTTTTAAACGACTCTTGGATAGGCACATGGAGGATAGTAAAATGTAGGGTATGAGGGTAGATTGACTTTAGTAGGATAATAAGTTGGCACAACATCTTGGGCCGAAGGGCCTGTACTGTTCTGTGTTCTATGTTCTCCCACCAACCTCACAAGTCTGTCCATGTCTAGTATCCAGCAGCAATTACTCATCCAAATCCCATATTAAACATTCCAGTTGGTTAAACTGAATTATAACCAGAAAACTTGCTGACGAAAAAATGAAAGCCTTGTTATAAACCAATCCAACAGCACTTCTTCGCCCTGGAATGTAAATGTAAATTGATACTTCTCCAGAATAAAAGGGATTAACCAAAATCTGTCGGATATGTTAATTGGATAGATATAGAAACTATTTCCTCTAGTCGGGGATTTGAGAACAAAAGGACTTTATTTGGAGATGACGTGAAATCTTCATACAAAAATTCTTCATACAAAGGATGGCAAAAATTGGGAATGAAAGCAGAACATGTTGGAAAAAATCTCAGTTATGGCAATATACGTGCAGAAAGAAATAGAGTTAATGTTTCAGGTCTGTGAATTTTCATCAGGACTGGGAAACGTAAGAAATGTAATGGTTTTGAGTAAGGCGTTTGGGTTAGACTGATGCAAAAAGATGGTCCGTGACAAGGGAGAAGACAGGAAAGATTAAATGACAGAAATGTTCTTCTCGAGGCCACAGACAATGGAGCTGGGGCTGGAAAAGGAACAAAGTAACAAAAGATGTGCCTGGAGCAAGTGTGTAGCTCACAAACAAACTGAAACAAGAGAAATGAAAACAAAATAGGGGGCAGAATTCACAGTCTGAAAATGTTGGTGTCAATGGTGAGTCCAGAAAGCTTTAAACTGCTGAACTGAAAGATGAGGTGCTTTCTTGAAGCTTATATTTAGCATCACTGGAAGAGTGCAGTGAGCCAAGTAAGGAAATATCATTGTGAGTGCAAAATGGAGAATTAGAAATGTAAAATCCCCAGCCACAGCAGGTTGTGGATATTGAGAGCCAATTGAACATTTTAAAATTGAGATGTTAGATTTTTGTTAAGAGCTTAACAAATGTAAAGGTGTATGAAATAAGGGTCACTCCTGATTGAATTGAATGTTTGACGAGGCTTAAGGGACTTAATGGCCTCCTTCTGTTCCAAATGCTCCTCTGACACATTCAGAAAGTCCTCGGGGTATTGGAAAGGTACTCACAAAGAATTCAAAGGGTTCGCAATATCTTTTTTTTTCCTTTATTCATTCACAGGATGTGGGTGTAGCTTTTAGGCAGCATTTATTGCCCATCCTAGTTGCCTAGAGGGCAGTTGAGAGTTAACCACATTGCTGTGGTCTGGAGTCAAATGTCGTCCAGGCCAGGTAAGGATGGCGGTTTGCTTCCCTGAAGGACATGAGTGAAACAGATCGGTTTTCCCCAACAATTGGCAACGGTTTCATGGTCATCACTGGATTCTTAATTCCAGATTTTTTTTATTGAATTGAAATTCCACGATCTACTGTGGCAGGATTCAAACCCAGAATGTTGTCTTGTTCTCTGGATTAACAGTCCAGCGATAATACCATTAGGCCATTGCCTCCCCATTAGAAAACAGTTAACATAGAAGCAAAACACTGTGGATGCTGGAGATCTTAAGTATAACCAGTAAGTGTTGGAGAAACTCAATAGGTCAGGCAGTCTTTGTGGCAAGAGAAATGGAATTTACATTTCAAGTCCAGCATGACTCTTCTTCAGAACTTTGGACCAGTTAACACAGAGCTGCTCTGGTGGCTCAGGACCATCCGTGAAGGAGCTGCCAATCTGTCCTCTCCTGTGTCCTTTTCCCAGCGTCTTGATTACAATGATGAAATGGTTACGTTGCAACAGAGGCCATTCAGCCCAATGTGTCCATGCCAATGTTCGTCTTAGCCCCTGCTTTTCCCTATAGCCTTGGACAATTTTTCTTTTTTGAAACGTCTGCAAAGCGATCATCTTCTTCCTAAATTGGACACAGTGCTCCTTTAGACGGTGACCTGTGTTTGATATAGGTTCATCATAACTTCCTCGATTCCTTGTTATTCTTCAGGAGTTGGGCATCACTCCTTCTTCTGCCTGATAGTGACATGACCATCTTTGAAAGAGCTGTCAGTTAATCCCACTCTCCTCACCTGTCCCCTGACTGTTCTTTTAAAATAGAGATCTGATTCACTGCTGTAAGTTATTGTTGAATTTACTTCCACTCCTCTTCAGGCAGGGCATTACAGGTCACAACAACTGCCTGAGTAAAATATCTCTCTCCTACATTTCTGAAAATTATTTGATACGCTGTGCTGAATTGTTGAATATCTGCTAAATGTATGTCCTGAGTGGATTTCAGAGAACATGCTCCTGAAATCTTCGAGAAACCGAGGACACAACATACTGTGTTTGAAACAAAGCTGATTTATTTGTTGTATTAAAATAATGACTTCCAGTCACATCACAGTGTCATTAACCTCAGAAAGAAAAATACCCAACTCTCTGAATTAATTTGTTTCAGTCCTGAATGTGATTACAACAGCAACAACAGCAGAATCCAATTCCCGCCATCACTTATGAACTCATTGGTCTATCAGCGGGTGAGATGTCTGAGTGAATCCCTTTTCACACACAGAGCAGCTGAATAGCTCTCCACTGTGTAAACTCACTGGTTTCTTAGCACACAGCAAGTAATTGGCTTATTCCTCATTGTGAATGTGTTTGTGGCTCAACAAATTACCGTGTTTTTAACACCCTTCTCACAGCCAGAACATTGAAAATGTCTTTGATCAATGTGAACAAGTTGCTGTGAAGTGAAACAACTCATACAAGTGATTCCATGTCCATACACAGAGGTGCTGGATGTTCCCTCAGTGCAAACTCATTGGTATCTCAGCAGAGTTCATGACAGGGTGAAAATTTTACCATATGTGAACATGCTGATGTTAAATAATGGGCTGAGCACCACATGCACTCTTCCTGTCCATGTGTCCCAGACTCGAAGCATTAAATGATGCAGCAGACTATGGATTATGTGCAGCCATTAAACGGTATCTGATGGATATCTGTCCCTTCTCAGTTGTGGAAACACAAAAATCACAATGTACTCCAGGTATCATCTCAGTGAGACCTCGCATTGTTGTAGTTACAATTCTATGTGTTTTGAATGATTTCCTTTGCAAAATGTGCCATCATTTCAGCTTTCCACCTCCAAAAGTGTGGTAACAGGCTAGACTGGATTGAATGACCTCCTCTTTTCTCTATCGACCAGGCACATGGGGACAGAAGCGCTTCTTCTTGTTCCTGAGCAGCAGTCTCAACACTCTGAATGATGTATCAAAGTTATGAAAGGATTTGATAACAGGGTAAGTTAAATACAGGAGCAGCATTACACAAAGTCAATGGGCAATAAATATTCTTACCCTGGTTTATGGTGTCTAGAAATTTCACCACTAGTCATTTTATGCAGCTGGTGTGTTATTTTATCCCTGTCTCCTTTTGTAAATAGGGTGCAACATATACAACTCTTCAGTGTTGTGACAGTGCTCCTATATACAAGGAAGAAAAATTAAAAAGATTGAAAGATTTATGGTCTATCTATCAGCAACTCTGATACATTCCATCCAGACTGAATAAATGTTCCATTTTATTGTAATATGAGAAGTGATATAAGGAAGGGGTTAACTGAACTTGTTTGTTCGGTGACTGTGATTAATGTTAGTCTCCGTGGTTTCTAATTATCCCAGTGGAGGGTTTACTCTTTTAGTGATAAATTGGCCTTGTTCAATGTGTTATCCCATAGTATGAATGGGAGCATCACCAACAGCACTAACAAGGATCAGCAGCTCCACAGGGGTAGGACAGAATCAGAATTTCAGATCAATAGAGTGGAATGTTCCAACATTTGATCAGGATCTGAGAACAATAGGCTGGAATGATCCAGCAATGGATCAGAATCTGAGAATAATAGGCTGGAATGATCCAGCAATGGATCAGAATCTGAGAACAATAGGCTGGAATGATCCAGCAATGGATCAGACTCTGAGAATAATAGGCTGGAATGATCCAGCAATGGATCAGAATCTGAGAACATCACACTGGAATGTTTCAACAATGGACAGGAGTTTATCTGATGACGTTTGGTTTCTTTCTACATATTATAATCAGTTATCATTATCAGGGCGGATCAAATATGCAGTTTCCATTATTCAATATTTTTATTATCCTATCTTGGCTATCGTTGGTGTCCCTGGTAAGTATCACTGTCCAGTTATTATTTCTATAAACCGTGTATGACTGTATTACTGTTCTTTTCATTTACTCTAATTCTTTACCTGTTATTGTTCCTGATGAGACTATTTTCCCGATAGTCGTGGTTTGTAGACTGACTAACTGCATCCAGTGAACTTGTTCATGCACTCTCTCCCTCTCTGCTTCTGACAGTTTCCCTTGTAGGTCTATGTGTTGACCTTGTCAGTTTCAGCTGTGAACCACAATTCATTGTATCATTGCCCTTGTTATTTCATATTGGGAGCATGAAGGTCACTGTCTTCTGTTCTGGTTACAAACTCCATTTCCTTCCTCTGACTCATCCCATCCCTGACCAGTATCTAAGGCTGAAGCAAGCGAGTCACAATTGTGGTGATTCCTTTGGTTCGAACCTTGAGCTATAAAATACTGTCTTAATCTTGTCAATAACCTGCTGCTGACACTCCCAGGTTCAAACCTCCATAAGCAAATCTGAATGGATACTCAACAGCTCGTATTCGAACTCACGCCAAAATTTCCTCCATGCATCATCCCTGTGTGCACTCATCTATGTTATTGGGCCTGGTAATGCCTTATTTTAATATTCTAAAGCACATCACCACATCTGTTCATGAACCATCTCTCAATTTCTCTCTGCCAATTTGCCAAACCTCTGCCAGTTGTTCATATTTAAAGTAATTGTATTCCTATGTGTTTTCTATCAAACAATGATTTTCACATCTATCCTCCCAACACACACGCACACACACACACACTCCAGTGCACTGGAGGTATAGAGACATAAATGTGTTGGAGCCCCAGTTACTGTCACTCCGCATTGGCTGCACATTTCCCCATGCTAGGCAGTTAGCTAGTGCAAGTATAGTATCAATATACTGGCAAAGGCTTGCAATGATCCCCATATTGGGCAGATAGATACACGAGCATGGTCTACACATTTCTCCATACGAGGCTGTCAACCTGTCCCAGTTTATGGTGTCTGGGCTGGTTCTGTGAGGAAGATTCCCTTGTCTTTTTCCTCATGTTTCCACAGCTTGTTCTCAGTTAAATTATTATCTGTTTCCATCTTGAATATGAATCTTTCTGTGAGTCTGTATCTTTCCCTGGCCTTCGTTTCTCGTTCAATGCAGTCATTGTGAAGCTCAGAAACAACGAAATGTTGCATGTCAGGCTGCCATTCAGTTTCCTGTGTGTCTCATGTGGTGCTCCATGTTTGATGGGGTTTCGGCAGCTTTGACTCACGTCTTTGAAATTTGGTCTGTGCCTGTCAACTGAACGCCTGTGTTTGTCCCTCTTAGCTGATTGTGCAATCAGTAACACAAGGAAACCCCTCGAGCATTCTTGTAAGGGTCCAATAACATGTAGGTGAGGGGCTTCTGACTAGCTCCTATAATTGAAAAGTTATTGGAGGTTCTAGGATTGGTTTGCTGGAGGTTGTGCTGTGAGCTGCCTCAGACGTTCAGGGAGACCTGAGGATTTGGTGACAACTCTGGACGGAGCTTGGAGAGTGTAGCATCTGGGTCTGCAACATGAACACCAAATGGAGCAGAAGCTGCAGAAAGGGGAAACTCTGAAACAACGGAGTCAGTGTTTGTGGGGAAATGGATCTGCCATATCCATCCAGGTTTTACCAAGAACAGCTTCCCAAGCTACCCTTAATCCAGGAGCTGAGTGTGAGACTATCCTGAATGAACAAGGAGCTGGTCACAGAGCGGTGTCATCTCCTTCAACGCGACACGCAACTTCACACTAGGATGAGGACAGTGCTGCCAGTGGCTGTTAAGGTCACCGTTTCATTCAGCTCCTATGATCAGGATCTTTCCAGGCAGGAGTGGGTGACATATCCATTATCTCCCAGTATGGTTGACATCAATGTCACCATTCGGTGACGGAGCACACAAGGTGGAGGAGGTGAATATAATGTTTTCTCCCTCAGCAGGGAGCTGCTGGGTGTATCCTTGTTTTCCCAGTATAACAATACTCCCAATGGTGTCCAAGGCTCTGTGGGGTCCACATGTAAATGGGGAGAGATAGAGGAACTGAAGGAACTCTCACTCCATTAACGTTGCAGTGTGACCATGCACAGTACATCATGTTGGTGAATATCCAATGTCCTGGCAGCAGCCACAGCCTCTTCATTCAGAAGCAGGCAGCAGTTTCCATTGTCTTCGGGTCTCCATGTAGAAAGAAAAGATGGTATCTCGGATAAAGGCCACCCCCTTGATACTCATCTCAAAACACCCTCCCAGTGACCACTCCCCACCATCAAACAGCCACATCAAAATATCCCGTGTGAACTGAGACCAACGGAGCCACCAGGAACGTCAGGAAGAAGACCATCAGGGAGATGGAACAACATTTCCGATGTCTGAATAGGTCATAGTGAACCCTCCAGTACACACTGTACCACTAAGTCCTTAACCTCTCTTCGTTTATTTAAAGTACAGCCTTTAATTCTTCCTGAACATTCCATAACTGATATTATTTGTGAACGGTTGGACGTCCGTTAATTGAACAAAACATAAGATCCCCAGGGAAGAGATCCCGTTCCAAGGAGAAGACGACACTGTTTCGATGTCCCATCAGGCAGTTGAAGAGGTAAATACATTTTCCGTGTGTTTACATTTCTTCACTACAGAGAATCAACCACAACTTCGACTAAAAGACAGAAATTTCCAAATTCCATTTGTCTTCAAGGAACTGGGAGAGAATCCTTCAGGGCGACAATGTTTTCACCCTTTGTATTAGGAACTGTAATGAAGTGACTTGTGTGCGTTCTCAAGTGATCGAAGTGTGGGAATAGTCTCGAAGTCAGCTGTTCCTATGGATTTGTGTCTGAGAGTTTGGGAGGGAGTATTTCTTGTGTTTTACATCACATTTTTGTAATTCAGAACTTACCTTTTGTCATTTCAGCTCCAATTAGATTAATAAATCTCTGAATACAGTGAAACATTTGAAAATCTCATCTGGTGCTCAATCAAACTGGTAACTTTGCCTCCAGGCTGATGTATAATTTGTTTGTTTACCTTCCTCACAGTTAACGTAGTGACTATCTTCGTCCTGCTTTATAAAGATTGTGGATTGTCTCCATGTGTCAGACGTTACCTGGCAGCCATGGCAGTAGCGGATCTACTGGTCATTATCCTTGACCTGATATTGAGACACATTCCCATTGTTTTTAAGGAACAGTTTTATTTCCTGCGGTACATTTGCGTGTGCAATTTGCATGCCTTCCTGCTTTATGCAGCCACTGACTGTTCTGTCTGGTTCACCATTGCTTTCACATTTGATCGATTTGTGGCCATCTGTTGCCAGAAGCTGAAAAGTAAATATTGCAGCGAGAACACAGCGGCTGCAGTTCTAGGAACAGTGACTGTGCTAAGTTGTTTAAAGAACATTTTCTGGTATTTTATGTTCTCAAGTCGGTATGCACTGTCGAACGTTCCCTGGTTTTGTGATGCGTCACTCAGTGTTTATGAATCTCAGTTCTGGATTACAATCGAGTTCCTCCATTACATTCTCAACCCGACTCTCCCATTTCTCCTGATTCTGTTGCTCAACGTTTTTACCGTCAGGCACATTTTAGTGACCAGCAGAGCCCGCAGGAGACTTCGGGCTCACACCAACGGGAAGATTCACGGAGACACGGAAATGCAGAGCCGAAACAAGTCCATCATTTTATTGTTTGTGATCTCCATGAATTTCATCCTGCTATGGTCAATGTTAATGGTGTATTCTATATGGATCCGGATGTATAATTTTGGGTATAAGTCTTTCATTCTAGATCTCTTTATGATGGAATTGGGCTTCACGCTGCAGCTCCTCAGTTGCTGCACAAACACCGCAATTTATGTCATGACCCAGACTAAGTTCAGAGAACAACTGAAGAATGTGCTGAAATTTCCCTTTACTCAAATTAATTGATCAATAGAACTCACTAATTAATCAATCAATTCAGTACTTTCTCATTACAATTCTAATTTGCAGCAACTAATTAGCCTATTGTTATCACTTCAGACTGAGTATAGTGCTGACTTGTCCAACCTTACCACACAGGTTACAGGGCATGTTTCATTTTTTTTTTATCAAAACCCCTTGTCCAGTATGAAAAGGCACCATACCACTTACTGTATCTATAACTGCAATTTGTTAACAATAAAAATGTTTATTAAATGGTGCCAAGCAGCATTTTTGTAGTTTCGTTTTTCATTTTATTTAAGATCCTGGGCTGAAGAGAGACAAAGCGAGGCCCTTCTCCTCAGGTAAGAGTGGGGACAAGCGCCGAGGTCAGAAGTCGGGTTAAGGTAACTCTGTACTTCCTTTTGTCTCTGACTCCTGCTTCGGACTCCACACCCTGCAGTAAATCAGAGCTCATTTATCATTCATAGACAATGTGCCTGTATGCAATTTTATTTGTGTGTGGGTGTTAGTTTATTTGTTGTTGATGTTAGTGTGTTAATCTGTGTATCCAGGATTGTGTGTTTCTCTGTGTCTGCATCTCTGAGCAATGCAGTCTCTATTGCTGTGGTGGTGAATCCATTCAAATGGGAATCAAAGTCTCTCGTTCTCTATCGCCCTGGCTTTTACTCTTGTAATGAACTGCAAACGGAATCCTGGCATTTATTGCAAATGGATTGGATTACAAAAGTAACGCAGTGTTGTTACAATTATATAAGAATTTGGTGAGAGCATACCTGGAGTATTGTGTCCAGTTTTGGTCTCCTTACTTGGGGAAGAATGTGGTGGCACTGCGGGCAGCTCGGAGAAAGTTCACCACGTTGATTCCAGGCATGAAAGAGCTGTTGTTCAAGGAGTGGTTGAATATTTCAATACGCTCGAGTTCAGAAGAATGAGTGGGGATCTGATTGGAGTATAGAAAATGCTAAATGGATGGACGTTGAACAGATGCTGCCCTTTGTGGGACAGTATCGCACAAAAACTGATAGATATAGAGTGAGAGGAGGCAGGTTCAAAACTAAGATGCAGAGAAACTACTTCTCTCAGAGGTTTGTGAATCCGCGGAACTCACTGCTCCAGAATGAAGTGGAAGTAGAATCAAGCAACAGATAAGAAGTGGCCCACTGGATGCTGGCATGGAGTGGATTTGCTATCAGGATAAGGTCAGCTATGATTATGTTAAATAGTGGAGCGAGCTTGAACGGCTTAATTGCCTGTTCCCTCTCTTAATTCCTATGTTCCACTGTTCCTACCCTGCTGGAATCTCACCCTCTGCTGGATTCCCCACAGTACTGCACAAGGAGCAGTTCTTTTTTGAGAAGGCATCAAATTCTGTGACTGTCTTGCTTCGCAAAGTTGAATGATTTTGGAAACAATGAACAGTTTCGTCCAATCCCCTGCAATGTTGTCCCTGAGATATTTGCAGAAGGAAACGAACATGCCCAATGCTACCATGCCCCCAGCCACTGCGTCTATTGTGGGACTTTTGAAACCTTTATCACGTAACTTTTAAGAGTATGTCACAAATTATTGAAAGTTACAGAAAGTGCAATAACATTCACATGATCTCCTTACATAGTACACTGAGAGGTGGCTGTGGAAATACTCTTTAGCATGTACAGTCTGTGTCAGGAATACTGCCCAAACACAAATCATTTCCACATTGCAGGGGGAGCACAGACATTTCTCCACATGAGCATATTACATTCCGAGGGGCCTCAGTGCATTTGCAATCCTCTGCACATCATTTTTTTGTGTCTGTATGTGTATGGGTATGTGTGTTTGTGTGTGTCCGTGAGCTGCTGTCCTCACCCTCTCCCTCAGTGACTGAATCCTTGTTGGCAATCACGCTCCACCACCGCAGGTTCAGGGGCATGGGGAAGTCAGCAGAGGGAGTTAGTGTATTACTTAAGACAGTAACTACTTAATTACTTAAGAGACTGTCAGAACTACACACACATAGACACACACACTCTCCCTGATTTGTTTGCACTGTTTTCCATGATATGGGTCAGGACTCAGTGCTGTGGCACTGTCGAGGATTCAATACATACAGTCAGCTCTGACCAAGATCAGCCAGTGGTTCACCTTGGCGCTGAAGACAAATATCTTGAGGGGGAGACATTCCACTTGTTGTCTTGATGAGGTTGAGTGGGTCCAGATGGTTAAAAAGGCCGATTGCCAATTAGTCCCTGCCATCCAACTCTACACCATTGGGTGAAATTCTGGTACCATCTTGTACTGAAACTTCCTGGAATAGTAGGAAGAAGCTTTCCCTGACATCAGCTGCCTCAGAGGTGTTTGAGTTTACTGGTGCTGGAATCCGACTGGTTTCTCCAAGCACCCCAGATAGTGCTAGTGGTCATATACCAGAGACACACATTGTGTCCTCTGATGACAACAACGCAACCCGGGGATATTTGTCTTCAGTTGGTGCCAGCATATTTGGGGTCACCTTCACAGTACACTCGAACCCACTCAGGTTCGACTATGTTGAGAGGCATTTCCTTTTTGGTGAGAGCAGTTACAGGTCTCCATTAGCATTTTCTAGATCAGTGATTGCCTCCTCACTGCTGTGGTCCCACCTTCAGCCAATCAGTCCCAATTTCGAAGAAGCATATTGGTTCCAAGGGCTGTCAAACCCAGGAAGGGTAAGTGGGCCTAAGTGCACGTTTTCCCCGAGTGGAAGGATACATGTTACAAGGGGTTATCTCCATCCGCCCTCGTGTTCATAAACTCGAATCTGAAACAGGCACTCTCATCTCTGTTCTTGGAGTCTCATTATTCCCAAGCTTACCTGCATCACAAGGAAGCTTTCCGGAGACGCCCTGCCTTTGGAAACCTTGTTGGGAGTCTGAATCAGTGATGAACTCCTGTTGTTTCAGTGTTTCAAGTACTTAACATAGAGTCTGAAAAATTGGGTGCAGATTTCCCTTCCAATGGAGGTTTGACTCTGTACTCGATGTCTTAGAGACGACATGCATCGGCCACTGTGGGGTTCCTCTTCCCAAATTACAAATCAATTGAGTAATTGGCCATGTTGGCAGTATCCATTGTTTCTGCGCTAACCCTGCTTCACAGCTTAAAGTCAAATGGGTCAGGACTCAGTGCTATGGCACTGGCGAGGATTCAATACATACAGTCAGCTCTGATCAAGATCTAGGAGCCCTGTGAGTGCGCTCAACATAGTTACAGGTTTTATCATAAAGTGGATCTTATCCTGTCCTTTCGCTTGGCCACACAGCTTGGGGTTTCTTCAAGTTCTTAG
This sequence comes from Rhincodon typus, assembly GCF_021869965.1. Lineage (NCBI taxonomy): Eukaryota > Metazoa > Chordata > Chondrichthyes > Orectolobiformes > Rhincodontidae > Rhincodon > Rhincodon typus. Next base: position 87,309,390 of record NC_063339.1, read on the forward strand.
AGTCATAGAAATTTACAGCAAGGAAGCAGGCCCTTCAGCCCAACATGTCCATGCCGCCCATTTTTCATAATTAATCTGGTCCTATTTGACTGTTTGGTTGATATCCCTCCACACCTATCTCATCCATGTACCTTCCTAAATGTTTCATAAATGTCAAAATTGTACTCGCATGCACCACTACCTCTGTTAGCCAGTTCCAGACATTCACCACCCTCTGTGTGAAGAAAATGCCCCTCTGGATCGCTCCGCTCTCACATTAAACCTATGCCCTCTAGTTTTAGACTCCCCTACCATGGGGAAAGGCTGTTAGATATTGACTTTATCTTTGCCTCTCATGATTTTATAGAACTCTATAAGATCCCCACTCAGTCTCCTACACACCAGGGAAAAGAAAGCCCAGCCTACGCAAGCTCTTCTTTTCACTCAGACTTCCAGTCCACGTAGCATCCTAATTTTTTTTTCAAAACTCTTTCTAGTTGCGTTATATCCTTTCTATAGTAGGGTGACCAGAACTGCATGCAGTACTCGAAATGTGGCCTTACCAATGTCTTGTACAGCTGCAACAACACATCCCAATTTCTACACTCAATGCTCTGACCGATGAAATTAAGCATGCCTAAATACTTCTTCACCTGTCTACCTGTGACTCCACTTTCAAAGAGCTATGAATCTGTCCTGCTTGAGCTCTTCATTCTATAATAATCCCAATAGCCCTATCATTGACTATTTATGTCCTGTCTTTGTTTGACCACCAAATCATAACACCTTGCATTTATTGTAATTAAACTCAATCTACCATTCCTCACAGGACTGGTATGGTTGATCAAGATCTCGCTGTATTACCAGATAACCTTCTTCACTGTCCACTATACCACTAATCCTGATGCTGTCCTCAAACTTACTAACCATATTTTCTAAATTTGAATCCAAATATTGATATAAATGATGAATAACAGTGGACCCAGCACTGACTCTGGTGGTGCACTGCTGGTTAGCTGCTCCCAGTCTGAAAAGCACCCACCCTCTATCTTCTACTGGCAAGCCAAGTTTGTATCTGATCTCTCCCTGGATTCCATGATATTTAAACTTATGCAACAAAGGCCTTGCCAAAGGCCTTGATAAAGTCCATGTACATAATGTCTACCATACATTCGTCATCTATTTTCTTGGTCACCCTTCAAAAAATTTAGTTAAATTCATGAGACACGATTTCCCACGCACAAAGATGTGCTGACTATTCCAAATGAGTCCTTGCCTGTCCAGTTGACTTTAGATCTTGTCTCTCGGAGTCCCTCTCTAATAAATTACCCCCACTACTGACATTAAGCTCACTGGTCTTTTGATTCCCAGGCATTTCCTTGAAACTTTTCTTCAATAATGTCACACCATTGGCCAACCCCCAATCTCAGGCTCTTCATCCATGGCTGTCGATGATACAAATATCTCCGTGAGGGACCCCACAATTTTTCATACCTGGCCCCGAAAATGTTTTGTAGTACCTTTCATCGGGTCCTGGGAATTTATCTACATTAATGCGTTTTGATACTTTCAGCACCTCCTCTTCTGTAACATGGACTCTCTTCAAGACGTCGCTATTTATTTCCCCCAAGTTCCATAGCATCCATATCTTTCTCATTGGTAAATACTAACAAGAAATATTCATTTAGGAACGCACAATCTCTTGTGGATTTACACATAAACGACGTTGTTGATCTTTAACACGTCATAATTCTGTCCCTAGTTTTCTCTTTTACCCTTCATATACTTATAGAATCTCTTTGGATTCACCATTATCTTATCTGCCAAAGCTATTTCATGCCCCCTTTTAGCCTTCCTGATTTCTTTCTTGAATGTACTGCAACACCCTCTATACTCCTCGGGGAATTCATTTGTTCCTGGTTACCTATATATGTTATCTTCTTCCTTCTTTTCCTTGATCAGGGCCTCAATAACTGTAGTCACACAGGGTCCCTATTCCTGCCAGCCTTACCCATCAATTAGCAGGAACTCTGCAGCATTGAGCAAAAATCCCTATCGTATAAAATATTGGACATGAGCCTGGATTTTTCAAAGCTTTTAAAAGTAAAGGGGACAGGTGGGCTGAGTTCTGGAAAAAAATACACAAACACAGAGATGGGTGCTTGGAACCACTGAACAGCCTGGAATTCCAATTTACACCTCCACTCCAAAAGAACAATCAATCAAACCCAACACTCTGGACTGAAACCAAATTTTACACCTCGGACTACTCAGCACAGCCTACACAGATACCGAACATTCATCTTCAATCAAAATCCATTCACACGTACCCTTAACGATTGGGAAGCCAACTGACTTCAGAACGAAACAGCAGAACTCAATGGCCAATACAGATTTGAGGGGAGATAATGGGGCATACAATCTGCATAACTGCTAGACCTGATCTTACTTGAGGGGAGAGAGAGCCTTTTCAACAACAAGCTTCTGTAAAAACAGTGTCCAACTGACCTGGCAGGGGAGTCACCTTGGTGAAGTCATGAGTCATCAGAGCTATTGAGATTATCGCTGGATCGAGGTTGTGATTGGACGTCGGAGAATTGTTGGTTGAGCTGACCTGCTCTTGGTGGATCTTTATGCTGGCTTCAGCCGAACGCCAATTTGGGGAGAAAGCCAACTTAGAGCTATGGCCTCAGCAACGACCTGCGCCCCAGGCTGGGGAGGCTAGAAGACAGACAGGGTGAGTGTGCAGAAGGTGAAGGAAGGATCGCCAGTTGATCGGATATTCTTCATGAAGGGAGTCCTCTTGGATTGCTGTGCGTTGCAAGCAGCAGATGTTATCTACCTGCAGGATTTTCCCAGTGGTGGCTACTTTGATGTGATCTTCAGGAGTATGAAGCAAGGTTAGCATCTCCTGAAGAAAGGAAGTGAGCGACCCCTCTCCATCCTGTCTGCAGCATCACTGTTCATTCTCCCTCCACAGAGGAGCTGGGTTGTGACAATCCATTTGTACAAACCCCACATCTTGGTAACAGATGTCCTGACTTTCCTAGGAAGATACGTGCAGCTAGAAGGAGGCAGAACTGATGTAGTCAACCCTGAAGGTTGACGCCAGTGGGAACATCCTACACCCACCCTCCTGCTTTGCAATTGGAGGGAGCCAATGCTACCTGATGTATGCGGGGCAGCCTAGAGTGTGCTAAACATGCAGGAGGGCGGGACGCATGGCAGTGGACTACAAAGTGACCCTGTGCAGGAACTGCAAACAGGAAGGCCACTTGACTAAGGACTGCAAGGAGTCCAAGGGCTGTTACCTGTGTGTGGGAGCAGGCCACCTATACAAGGCCTGTCCAAATGGGGTGTCACCATTGACGCGGAGATGGCCGAAAGTGGCAATGTGAGCGGTGGACTCCCCAAAGGTCAGTAAGCTGGTACCTCCTAGCAAGAAAACTGATTACTGATATTTTGAAAAGGTGACTAAATATTTTTATGAGGGTTGTGCAGTTGATGTGGTTTACATGGAGTTCAATAAGGCCTTTAACAAGGTCCCACATGGAAGGATGGTGCAAAAAGTAGAAGCCCGTGGGATCCAAGACAAAGTGGCAAATTAGATCCAAAACTGGCTTACAAATAGGTAGCAAAGAGCGAAGGTCGAAGGTTATTTTTGTAATTATTTTTACCTGTGACTATTGGTGTACCATGGGGATTGCTGCTGGGACACTTGTTATTTGCATGTACATTATTGACTTGGATGTGAATGTAGAAGGTACAGTTCGTGATTTTGCAGATGGCACAAAAATTGGTGTTGATAGTTACGAGGATGATCTCAGGCTACAGTCTGATATTGGTCAGGTGGTAAATTGGACAGATCAGTGGCAAATGGAATTAAATCCCAATACGTGCAAATTGATATATTTGGGACCTCTAAACAGAGAAGGATATACATGATATATGGTCAATCCCTACGGAGTACTGAGGAATAAAGGAACCTTAGTATAGAAGTCCATAGATCTCTGAAGGTGTCAGCACACATAGACAGGGTGGTGAATAACTCAGACGGAATACTTGCTATCATTAACTGGGGTGTAGAATACAGGGGCATGGAAGTGTTATTGCAATTTTATAAACTATTGGTTTGGCCACTGATGGAAGACTGTGTGAAATTTTGCTTGCCATACTATTGAAAGGATGTGATTGCACTGGAAAGGGTGCAGAGGAGATTCAACAGGATGTTGTCTGGGGTGAAAAGTCTCAATTATGTGGAGAGGCTGGATATGCTGGGTTTGTTTCCCCTTGAATGGAGGAGGCTTGGGGTGGTCTGATTGAGGTTTAGAAAATTGATAGGCACAGACAGAATACATTCTGCAATTCCCTTCCCATTGGAATACATGTCTAAAACCAATGGGCATGGTGGAAAGGAGCAAGTGGTTTTGAGGAGATTGGAGGGAAAAAAAAACTGCACCCAGAGGGTGTTAGATATATGCACCATGCTGCCTTAGAGACTGTTGGAAACAGGTACTCTTGCAACATTTAAGTAGCATCTAGATGAGTACTTAAAATGCACAGGAGGCTATGGGCCAAATTCAAGAAAATGGGATTCGTGTAGTCTGGTGTTTGTTGGTCAGCATAGACATGGTGGATTGAAGGGCCTGTCTCTATGTTGTATGGATCTATGAAACCAAACTGATTCACTAAATGTCCATCAGGGAAGGTTCCTGCCATCAGGTCAGACCTTTTCAAGACCTTTGTTTCCATGGCAGGATGAAGTGAAAGGTGGAAGAGACAGGGAGGAAAAGGTTTTTAAATACTTATAACTCAACCAGAACTTTGACAGAATCTCCCCAACCTTACTCTCCCACAGTCTCAACCTCCACCATCTAAAAGGACCATGTGATGAAGTGTATGTGTACACCATCACCTCCCAGCCAGTCACTGTCCTGACTTCTCTGACATCCAGTACTGGGTGAGCCGAAACTTCCTCCAACTAAATCCTGAGAAGACTGAAGCCATTGTCTTCACTTACTGTTACAAACTGCATTCCCTCACCACTGACTCGATCCCACTCCCTAGTAACTGTCTGAGGCTGAACCAGACTGTTCACAACCATGGTGAAATGTTTCACCCGAGATATTTCACCTATAACCGCATATCTCCATCATCATTAATACCACCTCCCATTTCTAGATCAGTAACATCACCCGGCTTCACCCTACTCTCAGCACATCTACCGCTAAAACTCTCATCCATTCCGGTGTTACCTGTAGGCTTAACTATGCTACACATTCCCGGTCAGACTCCCACATTCAACCTCCCTGTAATATTGAAGTCATCCAAAGCTCTGCTGCCTGAATGTTTCTTCATATCCAGTCCTGTTCACCCTGCCTTCACCCTGTGCTTACTGATGTAAACATTTCCTGGGGTACAAAGCACTAAGATACTGACATTCCTATCCTTATTCAGAAATTGCTGCACAGCATTTTGCACTCTTGGTAATCTCCACCAGCTACTCAAACACAGTATATTCTAATTTACAACTACCCAAGTATTCTTGATATTAACTGTCCTATCTCTGTCACGATGCCTTCACTTTCCAAGGCCACAACCTCTTGAATTTACTCCTTCAACCTCTCTGATTTCCAATGTCACTTTCTTTCTTCAAGATGCTCCTTAAAACCTGTCTCTTTGGAGCAGTTTTTGGTCACCTGTCCTAATATCTCTACATGTGGCCTGGTGTCAAACATTGTTTTATGACTATCCCGTGTAACATCTCAGATCACTATTACATTTAAAATATGAAAAAAAAAATACAAATTGTCATTAATTTGGACAAACACCAGTGGTCTTTCTGTATCATTTGGGAGCTCCTTACCTAACAGCATTGCAGGAGCACCATCACCACATGGACTGCAGCGGTTCAGGAAGATCAGATATCACCATCTCCACAGGTAACTGGGGATTAGTAATATTTATTGCTATCTGTGGAGAAGACACAGAGCTAATGTTTCGTGAGATGCTGAATGAATTACAGAGAATAAACATGGTGCAGAATTTGCTGGTTAATATAAGTTCAGAAGCAGAAAAGAAGGGGACTGAGTGCGGGAAGGACAATACTTGACTGACAAAGATACTCTGGATAGGTAAAACGTCTAAATCCACAGCATATGGTCATGAGATAAGAACATAAGAACATAAGAACTAGGAGCAGGAGTAGGCCGTCTGGCCCTTCGAGCCTGCTCCGCCATTCAATAAGATCATGGCTGATCCTTTCGTGGACTCAGATCCACTTACCCGCGTTCTCACTATATCCCTTAATTCCTTTATTGTTCAAAAAAAAAAATCTTCCTTTTTTTTAAAAGCGTTTACTGAAGTAGCGTCAACTACTTCACTGGGCAAGGAATTCCATAGATTAACAACCCTTTGGGTGAAGAAATTCCTTCTCAGTTCAGTCCTAAATCTGCTCCCTCTAATCTTGAGGCTATGACCTGAACTAGAACTGGAGAAGGCGCAGAAAAGGTTTTCAAGGATGTTGCCAGGATTGGAGGGTTTGAGCTATATGGAGAAGCTGAATAGGCTGGTGCATTTTGCCCTGAAGCATCGACGCCTGAGGGGTGACCTTACAGAGGTTGACAAAAAGAATGAGGGGTATGGAGAGGGTGAATAGCCAAGGTCTTTCTCCGAAGGTTGGGGAGTCCAAAACTAAAGGGTTATGGTTTAAGGTGAGAGGGTAAAGATTTAAAAAGGACCTGAGCGACAACTTTCTCACAAAGAGGCTGGTGCATGTACGGAACAAGCTGTCAGAGCAACTAGTGGAGGTGGGTACAATTACAACATTTAAAAGGCATCTGGATGGATACATAAATAGGAAGGATTTAGATGAATATGGGCCGAATGCTGGCAAATGGGACGAGATCAGATTAGGTTACTAGTCAGCGCGGATTAGTTGGTCCGAAGGGTCTGATTCTACTCTATATGACGACCAAATATGATAGAAACCTCATCTGGATACTAAGATACTATGAAAACTAAGATGGACAAAGAAAAGGCAGAAGTGAAACAGAGCAATGCATTGAAATGGATTCGGATCCACACTAAAAGAGACATACCAGCCACAGAACATCACACAGCAAACAGGCACAGCAAGAAAAGTTCAAGATTGTTGATGAATAGTCAAAAGAACTCAATGGGTCACTGTTTTCAATTTGAAATTCTCTTCCTGGAGCCTACAGCTGGAAAGGTATCAGAAACACTGAAGTCAGAGAAAATTTCACAGTTGAGGAAATCCCTGGGGAGTGGGTGATGCCACTATGATGACATCACCCACAGGAACACACAGCATCTGGGTCTGTGCAAACCAGAGATCACCCACACATTGGGAAGGATGGTAGGGCTCTAAGAGGGGGCAGATTGGTTCATTCACCAGAATGGTTCAGGACTGAGGGATTTTTGACGTGAGGGAGTAACTGAAGCTGAGGGGAGATTTAACAGCGGTAAGGGTTTATGATGGTTTAAGTAAGATAGATATAAACAAGAAGCTCACACCAAATGATAGAAAATGGATCACAGGATACAACTTTAAGATTTTGGGCAAGATTGACAGGGAGGATGTGATGCAGAAATTATACACAGTACACAGTAATAACTGGAAGGCAACACTTACATTGAAAGGTCAATAATAGCTAGTATCTGATGAACTCACTGATTTTGTCAGATTCTTACGTGATGTTTCGTTGGAGTTTCCTGTCTGTGAATATTTTTCAAATATTCTGGCAAAGAAGTTTAGAAAAGACAGTATCAAGCAAGGTTAAAATGCAGATAAATTATTCGCTTTGTTTTATGTTTCTGTGTGTATGTGCAACCTTCCAAGATGTTTCTGAAATATACAGCTTGTTCAGGATGTCAAACAGGTCAGGATGGTACATCTTGGAGGGTAACTTGGAGGTAATGTTATAACATAGATGCACTACTCTGATCCTTTAAACTGAGGAAAAGTGAGGATATGGGAGATCCTGTCACACTGTTGGAAAAATTGCAGACATATAAAATCCCTCTCCTTTTCCTCCTGCCTTTTCAACTTCCCTATATATCTCTCTCTTTCTTGCAACTGCCTCTGTCTTTTCTCTCTCACTTTGCTCCATCCGGGTCCTCCAGTCTTGTCCAGACCCACACTAAGCAGTAATTTGCTTCCTTGACTGTCATTAGTTTTAGCCCCAGTTGACCTTCTCTGTCAAACTTACAGCTTTCGTGGTCACTTTTCCCAAGTGCTAGCCCCTTAAATATCCAGATTGACTCAGTGCAACTTTACAACCTGCCTTTTGTTTTTTGAGGCTTTCTTTATTTAAACATTTAAAAGACATTTAGATAAGGAAAGATACTATAAAAATGACTTAGTGAAACCCAAAAGGGTTTTCAGAAAAGCTTTACAAGGACAGTGTCAGGATTGAAGGGAAATGCTGAACAGGGATTATTTTCTCTGGAGCAGCAGAAGCTGAAGGGTGGCCTCATAAAAGTTTATAATGTCATGGTGGCATAGATAGGGTGAATAACCAAGGCTTTTTCTCCAGGGTAGGGGAGTCCAAAACTAAAGGATTTTGGTTTAAGGTGAGATCGGAAAGGGAACTAAGGGACAACATTTTCATGCAGAGGGTGGTGCGTGTGTAGAATGACTTGCCAGAGGAAGTGGTGGAGTCACGTACAATTACAACATTTAAAAGGCATCTGGATGGGTATATGAATAGAAAGGGTTTAAAGGGATATAGGCCAAATACTGGCAAATGGGACTAGATTAATTTCGGATATCTGATTGTCATGAATGAATTGGACCAAAGGGTCTGTTTACATTTCTATGACTCTAAATATGTGAATGAGAAATATGTGGAGGCAGATCAGCCAATTGGAGGCAGGTGGGTTTAGTTTAGTTTAAGATTATGGTTGGCATGGACTGGTTGAACCAAAGCTCTGTTTCCGTGCTGCCTGACTCTGACTCTCGTTTTTTTTTTTTTCTGTTTTTCAATCAATTTCATACAGTATGAAAAGAGGAGAAATTGCATTCAGGAAACTGAAACCAATATCATATCATGATCTGATGAAGTCACCCAGTTTATCACAACCGGAATACCAACAGGTTTTAAACATGAAAGGAGAAAACACCATTCACTGTGGGGAGAACAGATACACATGTTCTGTGTGCAGAAAAGGCTTCAGCCAATCAACTGGCCTCAAGAAAGACTAATGCAGTCGCACTCGGTGTGGGGTGGGGAGGGTGGGGTGGAGTGGTTTGGATATGCGAGTAATGTTAAGTCACTGCTCTGTGCTGAAAATTCACCAACGTGTTCACACTGGAGAGAGGACATTTACCTGCTCCCTGTGTGGAAAGGGATTCACTTAGTAATATACACAGATCACACACCAGCGAGTTCACACTCAGCAAAGACATTTTAAATGTTCACACTCCTCAGGAAGTTCATTCGATATGCGAACCGCCCACTGTTAAATTAAAAGTTTAATGATGATCATGAAACCATTGATCGTCAGGAAAATCTATCTGGTTCATTTGTGTCCTTTACTGGAAAGAAATTGTCATCCTCACCTCGGCTGGCCTACATGTGACTTCAACCCAACAGCAATGCAGTTGACTCTTGACAGCCCTCTTAACAATCACAGATGGGGAATATATTCTGGCTTAGCCAGCGATGTCCACATTCTGTGAATTAATAAAAGAAAACTATTGGTTGTATGGTCCCTGCAAGCGTACTTCCATTCTCCTTTTCCTGCCTTTTAATCAATCATTTTGTCTCCCTTTACTGAATTCTAAGCTGTTCCCAATCTTTGGGTCTGTTGATTTATCTGGCAAATTGAATACTAACCATTGTTTCCCCTTCCCCCCCACCCCGCCGCAATGGTTTGACCATGTTTCCCATTTTGTTCTCATGCCAGACTGGGATGAATAATTTTTGTACATAGATCATGGCAAACGTTCAAAGAGTGCATGGACTATTTCCCAAAACCCATTTAAATACTGATCCATGATTTATCACAGCCATCTCACACCTCATGTCGTTGTAAATTTTCTTTATTTAATTACAGGACTCTAGTCTCAGAAAGAATAACATCACTCTCCATCTTAATGGAAGAATTCTATCTTATTGTGGTTACTCTTTCCTAAGGGCCCCATTCTCAACTTTATTATCAATTATTCCTTTCTCATTACCCAATACCTAGTTGCTTCCTTGCTGTATTGATTCATAAAACTGTTCCATATACATGCTAAGAATGCCTCCTGTATCATATTCCTACTATTTTGATTTGCTCAATTTATATGCAGATCAAAATCACCCATATTTACGGCCCTAACTTTATTACTTGCATCTCTAAATTCGATTGTAATACCTTTCTCAATATTGCTCCCGCATGTTTTAATCTACGTACAATTATTAACCATTACTGTTTCTAAGCTCAACTCATATTCTACAAAAACGAAAAGAACTGTGAATGTTGTAAATCAGAAACAAGAACATAAATTGCTAGACAAGCTCAGCATGTCCACTGGCAGCACTTGGAGAGAAATAAGAGTTAATGTTTCTGTTCTGAGGAAGGGTCTCTCGACCTGAAACTTTAACTCTGATTTCCCTCCACAGATGCTGCCAGACCTGTTGTGCTTATATAGCAATTTCTGTTTTTGTTCCATATATTCTACTTCACCACAGCCTATATCCTTGCTTACGATGATATTACTTGTCTGTCTCAATCAGCAGTTCTTACCCACCTCCTTTTCTTTTTTGCCTGCCCAGCCTATCCTCCTTAGACAACTCATTGATTCCAGATTCTCAAAAAACTTTCTCTGAAACATCTTCAATAAATTTACAGAAGATGGCCAAAACCTGCAGACTTTATTCAAGATGTGGTCTTACCAATTCTCTTTACAAATGAAGCAGATATCCTTACATCTATGTTCAATTCTTGTCATAATAAAGGATACAGCCTATTATTTTTCTTGATTACAAAGAGATTTTGATCAATTGTGCCAATGAGCTGAAGAGTGGCAGATGGAGTGCATATCTTCAGGCTAATATATTCCCAAACTGAGCTATTCAGCAAAAGCAGTTACAGGGGGATAAAGCTCTCTCCTCTCCCCCAACCCCCCGCGCCCAAGAATGAGTGGAATGACACAGTCCTCTCTCCTTACGGGTGGAAACAAAGAAAATCAATAACATCACAGAGAAAATTAGAAAAACATTTAATTGAAATGAACTTTGGGGAGAGCATGGGAATTTGTGAGATTGCATTTCTGTACAGAAAGCTGGCATTGATAAAAAAGGCTAAATTACTTCTGTGTCACAATGAATTTGTGTCACTGATTTCTGCAACCGCTGCTCGTAATAAAACCTTTCAGTCCAGGAACCATTGGAGTAAACCTGAAGTGCCCCTCGAGGAAGGTCCAACCTGTCCTTCCTAAATTGTGGTACCGAGGAAGATCCTCCGGGCCCGCACTACACACGATTTTGAATTACTCAGAACTTTTCCGGTGACACTGATCTCAGAAATCTTTTCCCACAGACAAACATTTTACCTTGCACAGTGAAAGACCGATAACACTGAGATGCTGCTGAATAGACTGACTCTGTCAGACCTTGCTGTGATATCTGGTTGGAACTGACGATCTGGAAATCCTTCTCATTGAATGCGCTTTAAAAAGAATGGAGAGAAAGCAATACTCCCTTAAGTCCGGAGATAGTAGGAACTGCCGATGCTGGAGAATCTGAGATAACAAGGTGCAGAGCTGGATGAACACAGCAGGCCAAGCAGTTTTCCTGCTCCTCTGATGCTGCTTGACCTGCTGTGTTCATCCAGTTCTACACCGAGTACTCCCTGAAGTTTAGAGCACGACGTTCAATCTCCAGCACGTCTACGGCGCATACTCTGGTAACGTCATCTGACCCGCCTTCCTGTTTACTGATTGGTTGGAGCACTAACTCCGCCCGTCACTCACACCGAAGGAGGTTCGAATTCCAGCCTGGTCCCTGTGTCTCGCTGATTGGTTGGAAGTATAATCACGTACCTCCCTTAGTTCAATCGAGGTTGTCGCGCCCGCCTCGCCACTCGTTCTCTGATTGGTTGAGGACAAGCGGTACCGGGCAACACTGCTGTCCCGCCCCTTGCTTGCTATTGGTCGTTAGACGTCATCAAACCGGTGTGAGGCTACTGGAGCATGCGCATAGCTAATTGTGATTGTGAGCATGCGTACTGGGACCCACGGAAAGAATGAAATGTTCCTCCGTAAGAACCACGAGCGGTGAGTGAAAGTTAAAGAGGAGGGTAGCGTTGGCGATATATGATTGTCCAGTTTAAGTCTCAAGTCCTAAACAGGTCTTTTCCGGTGCCGCGATTTAGGCTGCAGAGAGCCTCAGGCTTCTTCCCTAAAACAGGCTGCGGGCCAACGTTTGTATCAGAGATAGTAGGAACTGCAGATGCTGGAGAATCTGAGATAACAAGCTGTAGAGCTGGATGAACGCAGCAGGCCAAGTAGCATCATAGGAGCAGGAAGGCTGATGTTTCGGGCCTAGACCCTTCATCAGAAATTGAGGCCCGAAACGTCAGCCTTCCTGCTCCTACGATGCTGCTTGTCCTGCTGTGTTCATCCAGCTCTACACCTTGTTATCTGCGGGCCAACGTTTCTTCGTTTAGTGGGAAGTGCAGTTAGCGTGGTGACGTAACAGTGACAGGACGGGGTCCTGCGTCGCACCTCCCTCGCTTCCCGTTCTCCCCGATCACCTCCCCTACTCTTCTATTCTCCGTCCCCAGTCTATACCTCAATGTCTGTCTGGGGCTCTGCAATTTTGTTTTATTACTCTGGGTGAGAGGTTTTACTGCGGTAAAAGTGTAATATGAAGGTCAGATGAAGCTGGATGTGATTTTTAAAAAAGCAGCAATCCCGCCAGAATCCAATTCCTGTAACTCCCTGCAAATTTAGATTGCCTCCTTCCTGCGCATGGAGCAGGGGAATGGTTTGACCCCGGTGTGACTGCACCATTGGGTGTTCAGCTCAGATGGGGAACTGTATCCCTGTTATTGTCCTCATATTTCCACAGTATCTCCATAGTGTAGCTTTCTCTGTCTCTGCTGGCTTGGTGATCAGGTAAATTCTAATCCACTGGACAGAATATCCATATAGTTTCTGTCAACTGTGAAGCTGTTTACACAGCCAGTTAACTAGAACATTCGCTCAGTCTGTGTAACCGGTTACAACTTTGTGCAATGTAATAGAAGCAGGAATAGGCCAGTCAGCCCCTTGATCCTGTTCTGCCATTCAAAAGGATTGCAGCTGATCTGACATTCCTTATGTCCGCTTTCCAGCATTTTTCCTGTAACCCTTAATTCCCCTACTGATCAAGAATCTATCTATCTCAGCCTTAAAAATACACAACGACTTTGCCCTGTCAGGTCTTTGTGGAAAGAAGTTCCAAAGACTCTCAACCCCCTGAGAGGAAAATTCTCCTCATTTCAGCTTTAAATTGACTATGCGTTCTGGTCCTAGACTCTCAAATGAGAGGGAAAATCCTCTCAGCATTTACTCCGTCAAACCACTTCAGAATCTGATTACAGCAATGAGAGGTGATCTCATTAAAGCAAAACTCCAATCCATAGTGTCCCACTCACTCAATCTGTGTCACTGGTTCAAGGTCTTTTCACTGTGTGCTGTGTTAGAACCCTTGATGAGTTTTTTAAAATCATTTTTGGTTTGAATCTGAGAGCTGAATGGCGACCTCTGGACTTTGAACAGCATTTGTGTTAAAAAAAGAATGTAAAAGCTGTTGTTTGTTTCTGAGGCTAGGCCTGGAAGTTAATTGCAGTTTGCTTCTTGATCAAAAACTCTGTAGACTCTTTTGGCCGTTAATGAGGTCAGTATCTGGGAACTGGCGGCAGCAAGGGAGAGATACATGATCAAACAGAAGGAAGGGCCAGAGTTTTTAGAACTGGGGATTTCTGAGAAAAGGTGTTTGGCTGTTAATGCTACAGCATGAAGGTTTGACAATACTACGTACCTGTGAAACAATGCATCATGGAAGCTGCTTAAGTAATCTGGTCAGTTTTGTTTTGATTTATTTTAATTTATCCCATGACTGTTTGTATATCTGTCTTTGTTTCCAGCCCCATTCACACCAAAGGTTATTGGGTTAAATCATTGCTGTGTTCATTGAGGATAGAAAACGAGAGACAGAGCAGCCACTCCAGAAGTTTCCAAAATCTCTGTGCACCTCCTTGACCTTCTTGAATTGTTGCAGTCTGAGTGGTGAAGTTGCTCCAAGATTGTTGTTTAGTAAGGAATTACAGGATTTTCATCCAGTAGTGATACAGTAGTGCTTACATCTGTGTCAGTTTTTATCATGTTTTGATATCCCACCTTCAACAGAATAGAAACACAGACAATAGGAACAGTGTTTTTGTTTCCTGTTTGCCAGCCAGTTTTGTATTCCTGTGAATACCCAATCCTATGTGCTTTAACTTTACATGCTAATCTCTTCTGTGGGACCTTTTGAACGCCTTCTTAAATCCCAAGTAAACCACAAACACTGACTCCTTATCAACTCTGTGTTGCATTCTTGAAACATTCCAGCAAATTTGTCCAGCATGATATCCCTTTCGTAAATCCATACTGACTGACTCTGTCCAATCCTGTCACTGTTTTCCTCTGTTCGGCGAACCAGTCTATAATTGCATGTTTTATCTCCACCTCCTTTTTTAGGTAGTCGGGTGACATTAGCTACCCTTCAATCCATAGGAACTGTTCCAGAATCTATGGAATCTTGAAAGATGACCATCAATTTCGACTCTTTAGATTCAAGCCCATAGTTTCAGAATACATCCACTATCTCTGAGGCCATTTTGTTGAGTACTCTGTGCTGTCGATTACCAGGTGCTGGGATTTGTTAATTTTTAATCTATCGATTTCCCCAAAACTATCACCCTCCTAATACTGATTTCCTTCAGTCTCTGATGTGTTCCTAGCATTTTAGTGGTATTATTTGTGTCATCCTTGGTGATGACAGAACCAAAATATGTAGTTAATTGGTCTGTCAACTCCTAATTTCACAGTATATCTTCCCCTGTTTCTGATTGTAAGGGATTTGTTTTCATTAATCTTTTTTTCTCTTCATTATATCTTTAGGAACGTTTACAATTAGTTTGTGTGTACCCCACAAGCTTACCCCCTTAGATTTTATCTTTCCCCTCTTAATCAGTCCCTTATCTTCTTTTGCTGAAATCTGAACTGCTCCCAGTCTTCAGGACTGCTGCTCTTTTTAGCCAATTTGTATGCTTCTTCCTTGGATCCAGTATTATCCTTACTGTCCCTTGTTAGACATGGCAGGGTCACCTTTCATGTTTTATTTTGTGTCTGACAAGAACGAACAACAGTTGCATTTCCTCCAAGTGCTCTTTAAATGTTTGTTGTTCCTTTTACATTATGCTGCCCAATTTATTGTAGCCTGCTCATGCCTCGTGCCATCGTAATTTTCTCCATTTAGATTCGGCCCCGAGTCTCAGAATCAACTCTGTCACACTCCATCTTAATGAGGAGTTCTATTGCTGAGTTCCTCATTCTCCCACAAGGGACCTCACATGGCTAGATTGCCAATTATTCCCTTTGCATTACACAATTGACATTTTGGAATTAAAGTTGCCACCGTCTCACAAGACCACAGGACTGCACTGTCTTTTGGCGGAGGGAGAGGACGGCTGATGGGCTTTTACCTGAGGGTCACATGCCTCAGTCAATGGGCAAGGTTAAGAAAGTGGGACCCCCATGGTGACCTCAGGTGGTACAGGAATTTAGCACGTGCTGTTGGTGTCACTCTGAATCTCAAAACAGCCATCCAACCAACTGAGCTAACCCAAACCCAACCATTACACAATACACGGTTGAGATGGTCTGTCTCCATTTGGGACCTCAATGTATTGATTCAGAAAACCATCTCATATACATTCTAGGAATTTCTTCTCTATGGTATTGTTACTGATTTGGTTTGCTCAATCTATCTGCAATTTTAAGTCACCCACGATAACCATAAGACCACAAGATAGAGGAGCAGAATTAGCCATTCAGCCCATTGTGCCTGCTGCACCATTTGATCATGGCTGATATGTTTCTCAATCCCATTATCCTGCCTTCTGCCTTCTCCTGTGACACTTGATCCCCTCATAAATGAAGAACTTATCTATCTCTGTCAAAATCCACTCCACAGCCCTCTGTAACAATGAGCTGCACAGAATCCCCACCCTCTGGCTGAAGAAACCCCTCCTCATCTCAGTTCCAAAGGGTCGTTCCTTCACTGCGAGACGGTGCCCTCGGGTTCTAGTCTCTCTTACTAATTGTAACATCCTCTCCTCATCCATCTGTCCAGGTCTCTCCGTATTCTGTAAGTTTCAATCATAGAGTCATACAGCATGGAAACAGAGCCCTCGGTCTAAGCAGTCCATGCCGACCTTGTTCTGAAACTAAACTAGTCCCACCTGCCTGCACTTGGTCCATATCTCTCTAAACATTTCTTATTCGTGTACTTACTTAATGTCTTTTAAATGTTGTAATTGTCCATGCATCCACACAGGAACCACTCTCTGTGCAAAAAAACAGTTGCCCCTCAGGTCTTTGTTTCCTCTCCTCTCTCCTTTAAAAATATTCGCTCCAGTCTTGAAATCCTCCACCCTGGGGAAAAGGTACCTGCATTCACCTTATCTCTACCCCTTAAGGGCAGGGCCTTGGGTAGTGTTGTACCCAGGTACCTTTGTACCTAAGATGGTGCCGTAAGTGGCGACTTGTGAACTTTTCACTATACTCATGAGTACGTGTGACCATAAATCTAATTCAATTTGATTAAAAATATGTCCATTAGTCTTGAAATCCCTACCCTAGGGAAAAGACACCTGCCATTCTATATACCTC
This sequence comes from Rhincodon typus, assembly GCF_021869965.1. Classification (NCBI taxonomy): domain Eukaryota; kingdom Metazoa; phylum Chordata; class Chondrichthyes; order Orectolobiformes; family Rhincodontidae; genus Rhincodon; species Rhincodon typus. The sequence goes on from NC_063339.1 coordinate 87,326,302, forward strand.
AGGATTTTATAAACCTCTATAAGGTCAACCTCAACCTCTTACGCTCGTGTGAAAGAAGTCCCAGCCCATCCAGCCTCTCCTTATAACTCAATCCCTCTCTTCCCAGCAACATCCTAGTAAATCTTTTCTGAACCCTCTCCAGCTTACTCATATCCTTCCTATAACAGGGCGACCAGAACTGGACACAGTACTCCAGAAGAGGCGTTACCAACGTCCTGTACAACCTCAACATGATGTCCCAACTCCGAAACTCAAAGGTCTGAGCAATGAGGTAAGCTTACTGAATGCTTTCTTAACCCCGCTGTCTACATGTCACACAAACTTCAAAGAATTAGGTAACTAAAACCCGAAGTGTCTCTGTTCTGTAGCACTACCCAAGGCCCTACTTTAATTGTGTAAGTCCTGCCCGACAGTGTGGAAACAGGCCATTCAGCCCAACAAGTCCACACCAACTCTCTGAACAGCATCTAACCCAGACTCTCACCCCTCCTCTATTCCTGTAACACTGCATTTCCCATCGTTAATCCACCTAACTTATACATCCGGGGACACTATGGGCAATTGAGCATGGTCAATCCACCTAACCTGCACATCTTTGGACTGTTGCAGGAAACTAGGGCACTCGGAGGAAACCTACACATACACAGGGAGATGTGCAGACTACACACAGTCGCCTGAAGCTGCAATTGAACCCATGTCCCTGGTGCGCTGAGGCAGCAGTACTAACCATTGAGTCACCATGCCACCCAAAAACACAATACCTTTCATTCATCCAAATTAAACTCCATCTGGCACTCCTCAGCCCATAAACCCAATTGATCAAAATCTTTTTGTAATCTTAGATAACCTTCTTCACTGTCCACTATACCACCAATTTTGGTGTCATTGCAAACTTACTAACCTTGCCTTCTGTATTCACATCAAAATCATTTGTACAAATGACAAACACAAGTGGATCCAGCACCAATCCCTGTGGAACACTGCTGATCACAGGTCTCCAGTCCCAATAACAACTCTCCACCACCACACCCTGTCTCCTGTTGTTAAGTGAAATAAGTATCCAGTCAGCAAGCTCACCCTGCATCCCATGTGAGGTAACTTTATTCATTAGTCTTCTATGCGGAACCTTGTCAAGGGCTTTACTAAAGTCAAGTAAACAATGCCTACTGCTCTGTCCTCATCAATCCTCTTGGTTACTTCATCAAAAAACTCAATCAAATTTGTGAGGTACGATTTCCCTTGCACAAAACCACGGTGACTATCCCTAATCATTCCGTGCCTTTCCAAATCCTATCTTTCCAAATCACCTCCAAGAACTTACTCACCACCAAAGTCTGACTCTCGGGTCTCTAGTTCCCAAGCTTCTCCCTCCATCCCTTCTAAAACAAAGGCATAACATTATTCACTCTCCAGTCATCTGCCACCTCACCCATATTTATAGATAATACAAATATTTCTGTAAGGAGCCCTGCAATTGCTTCCCTTACTTCCACAATGCCCTGGGATACACTGGGTCAGGTCCTGGAGACTTATCCACGTATATATTTTCTAAGACCTTCAGCACTTCCTCTCCTGCTATGTGAACTGTTTTAAAAACATCAATATTTATTTCCCTCAGTTCTCTACCCGCATTTAATCTAACTTGTCCATGCTAACCAGGTTTCACAAACAGAACTAATCCCACTCGCTTGTGTTTGGTCCATATTGCTCCAACCTTTCCTATTCATGTACCCGCCCAAATGTGTTCTAAATGTTGTAAATGTACCTGCATCTGCCACTTTCTCTTGCTGTTCATTCCACATACAAACCACCCTCTGTTTGAAAACGTTGCCCTTTGGTTCCATTTAAATCTTTCTCCTCTCACACTAAAAATATGCCCTCTAGTTTTGGACTCCCCTATCCAAGGGAAAAGACCTTTTCTGTTCAGCTTAAGTGTACACCTCGTGATATGATAAACCTCTATAAAGTCACCCTTCAACCTCCTACCTCCCAGTGGAAAAATGTCCCACCCTATCCAGTCTTTCCTTATAACTCATACCCCCCAGTCCTGGTGACATACAGACTGTAAGTGTAGCATGAAGCCACACAGAGCAGAAAGTCTATCCAACTGTGAGAAACATCACCTAGTCTCCATTTCTTTGGCCCTTGGTCAAATAGTTTGGCAAAAGGAACTGTCCAGCTTCATACATGGAGAGTGAACATTTGAACTAGCTTTCTCCACAGTCAAAACTGACATGAAATATTCATTTAATATCTCTCCCGCCTGCTGAGCATTAACACAAAGCCTTCCTTCTTGATCTTTAAGGTGCCCAGCTCTCTCTCTAATTGCTCTCTTGCTCGATATGTACATGTCGAATCCCCTTGGATTATCCTTAGCCTTGGCAGATAAGTTTATCCCATATTCCCTCTCTGCCTTCCTGATCTTCCCCTTCAGAAAGCCCCTACCCTCTTTATACTGTTCCAAGAAATTAATTTGTACCCAGTTGTCTATATCTATTTAATGATTCTTTTTCCTTCTTGCCGAAAGCTTCAATATCTTTATTCATCCATTGTTCTCCAAACGTAGCAACCTTACCTTTCACTTTGACAGGAACATCATGGAACATAATGGCTGCGAACTCTTGTTATCACACTTTTGAAAGCCTCCCACTTAACAGACGTCAGTTTATCTGTGAAGACACTACTTAAATCAACTTTTGAAGTTCTTGTCTCGTATCATTAAAATTTGCCTCACTCCAATTAAAACTAACTTTTACGGAAGGCTTATCCTTTTCCATAATTGTTTTAAAACTGATAAAATTATGATCACTAGACCCAAACTGTTCCCCTACTATCACTTCAGTCACTTGTTCTGTCCTATACCTGAGAGAAGGTCATGCTTTGCTCCTTCTCTAGTCGGGATATTTACATAGTCGTACAGCACAGAAAGAGACCCTTTTGTCCAACCAGTCCATGTTGAACATAATTCCAAGCTAAACTAGTCTCACCTGCCTGCCCCTGGCCCATATCCCTCAAAATGATTCCTATTCATGTACTTATCCAAATGCCTTTTAAATGTTGTAATTTTTCCCACATCCACTGCTTCCTCAGGAAGTTTATTCTAAACACACATCACTCTCTGCATAAAAAAATTGCCCCTCGTTTCTTTTTTAAATCTTCCTCCTCTCATGTGAAAAATATGTCCCCCCCCAGTCTTGAAATCCCTCACTTCAGGGAAATGGCACCTGCTATTCAAATTATCTGCACCCATCATGATTTTATAAACATCTACAAAGTCACTTCTCCAATTCGTAGACTCCAGTGAAAAGAGTCGCAGCCTATCCAGAGATAGTAGGAACTGCCGATGCTGCAGAATCTGAGATAACAAGGTGTAGAGCTGGACGAACACAGCAGGCCAAGCAGCATCAGAGGAGCAGGAAAGCTGACGTTTCGGGTCTGGACCCTTCTTCAGAAATGAATTTGCTGTGTTCATCCAGCTCTACACCTTGTTATCTTAGCCTATCCAGCCTTTCTTTATAACTCAAAACTTCCATTCCTGGCAACATCCTGGTCAATCTTTTCTGAACCCTCTCCAGCGTAATTATATCCTTTGGATAATAGGAGACAAGAAGTGGACACATTACTCCAGAAGAGGTCTCACCGACATTCTGGATAGTCTCAACCTAACATTCCAACTCCTATACTCAGAGGTCTGAGCAATGAAGGCCAGAAGGCTTAACATCACCTGCACCACCCTGTCCACGTGACAGAAACTTGCGATAGGGTTAGGATTAGGGTTAGGGTTAGGGATTATAGAATTATGTTTCTGAACCCTAGGTGTCTCTGTTGTACAACACTACCCAAGGCCTTACTTTTAATTGTGTAAGTCCTGGTCTCATTTGTTTTACCAAAATGCAATACCTCACCTTTATCCAAAGTAAACACCATCTGCCATTCCTCAACCCATTAACCCTGTTAGGGAACTGGAGCTGGAGCTGGATGAACTTCGGATCATTCGGGAGGCTGAGGGGGTAATTGAGAGGAGTTACGGGGAGGTAGTCACACCTCAGGTACAGGAAAAAAGTAGATGGGTTACAGTCAGGGGACGGAAAGGGAACAGGCAGACAGTGCAGGGATCCCCTGTGGCCATTCCCCTCAAAAACAAGTATACCGTTTTGGATACTGTTGGGGGGGACGACTTACCAGGGGTAAGCCATGGGGTACAGGTCTCTGGCACAGAGTCTGTCCCTGTTGCTCAGAAGGGAAGGGGGGAGAGGAGGAGAGCATTAGTCATTGGGGACTCCATAGTTAGGGGGACAGATAGGAGATTCTGTGGGAACGAGAGAGACTCGCGGTTGGTGTGTTGCCTCCCAGGTGCCAGGGTCCGTGATGTCTTGGATCGTGTTTTCGGGATCCTTAAGGGGGAGGGGGAGCAGCCCCAAGTCGTGGTCCACATAGGCACCAACGACATAGGTAGGAAAAGGGATGGGGACGTAAGGCAGAAATTCAAGGAGCTAGGGTGGAAGCTTAGAGCTAGAACAAACAGAGTTGTTATCTCTGGTTTGTTACCCGTGCCACGTGCTAGCGAGGTGAGGAATAGGGAGAGAGAGCAGTTGAACATGTGGCTACAGGGATGGTGCAGGAGGGAGGGATTCAGATACCTTGATAATTGGAGCTCATTCTGGGGTAGGTGGGACCTCTACAAACGGGATGGTCTACACCTGAACCAGAGGGGTACCAATATCCTGGGGGGGAAATTTGCTAATGCTCTTCGGGAGGGTTTAAACTAATTCAACAGGGGGGTGGGAACCTGAATTGTAGCTCCAGTGTACAGGAGGTTGAGAGTAGTGAGGTCATAAATAAGGTTTCAAGGTTGCAGGAGTGTACCGGCAGGCAGGAAGGTGGTTTGAAGTGTGTCGACTTCAATGCCAGGAGCATCCGGAATAAGGTGGGTGAACTTGCAGCATGGGTTGGTGCATGGGTTGGTACCTGGGACTTCGATGTTGTGGCCATTTCGGAGACATGGATAGAGCAGGGACAGGAATGGTTGTTGCAGGTTTCGGGGTTTAGATGTTTCAGTAAGATCAGGGAAGGTGGTAAAAGAGGGGGAGGTGTGGCATTGTTAGTCAAGGACAGTATTACGGTGGCAGAAAGGACGTTTGATGACAACTCGTCTACTGAGGTAGTATGGGCTGAGGTTAGAACCAGGAAAGGAGAGGTCACCCTGTTGGGAGTTTTCTATAGGCCTCCGAAAAGTTCCAGAGATGTAGAGGAAAAGATTGCAAAGATGATTCTGGATAGGAGCGAAAGTAACAGGGTAGTTGTTATGGGGGACTTTAACTTTCCAAATATTGACTGGAAACGCTATAGTTCGAGTACTTCAGATGGGTCAGTTTTTGTCCAATGTGTGCAGGAGGGTTTCCTGACACAGTATGTAGATAGGCCAACAAGAGGCGAGGCCACATTGGATTTGGTACTGGGTAATGAACCAGGCCAGGTGTTAGATTTGGAGGTTGGAGAGCACTTTGGTAAGAGTGACCACAATTCGGTTACGTTTACTTTAGCGATGGAAAGGGATCGGTATATAAAGCAGGGCAAGAGTTATAGCTGGGGGAAAGGCAACTATGAGGTGATGAGGCAAGATTTAGGATGCATAGGATGGAGAAGGAAACTGCAGGGGCTGGGCACAATTGAAATGTGGAGCTTGTTCAAGGAACAGCTACTGCGTGTCCTTGAGAAGTATGTACCTGTCAGGCAGGGAGGAAGTGGTCGAGCGAGGGAACCGTGGTTTACTAAAGAAGTTGAATCTCTTGTCAAGAGGAAGAAGGAGGCTTATGTAGAGATGAGGCGTGAAGGCTCAGTGAGGGCGCTTGAGAGTTACAAGTTAGCCAGGAAGGACCTAAAGAGAGAGCTAAGAAGAGCCAGGAGGGGACATTAGAAGTCTTTAGCAGGTAGGATCAAGGAAAACCCTAAAGCTTTCTATAGGTATGTCAGGAATAAAAGAATGACTAGAGTAAGATTGGGGCCAGTCAAGGACAGTAGTGGGAAGTTGTGCGTGGAGTCCGAAGCGATAGGAGAGGTGCTAAATGAATATTTTTCGTCAGTATTCACGCAGGAAAAAGACAATGTAGTCGAGGAGAATACTGAGATACAGTCTATTAGACTAGACAGGATTGAGGTTCATAAGGAGGAGGTGTTAGCAATTCTGGAAGGTGTGAAAATAGATAAGTCCCCTGGGCTGGATGGGATTTATCCTCGGATTCTCTGGGAAGCTAGAGAGGAGATTGCAGAGCCTTTGGCTTGATCTTTATGTCGTCATTGTCTTCAGGAATAGTGCCAGAAGACTGGAGACTAGCAAATGTTGTCCCCTTGTTCAAGAAGGGGAGTAGAGACAACCCTGGTAATTTTTGACCAGTGAGCCTTACTTCGGTTGTGGGTAAAGTATTAGAAAGGATTATAAGAGATAGGATTTATAATCATCTAGAAAGGAATAATTTGATTAGGGATAGTTAACACGGTTTTGTGAAGGGTAGGTCGTGCCTCACAAACCTTATTGAGTTCTTTGAGAAGGTGACCAAACAGGTGGATGAGGGTAAAGCGGTTGATGTGGTGTATTTGGATTTCAGTAAAGCGTTTGATAAGGTTCCTCATGGTAGGCTATTGCAGAAAATACGGAGGCATGGGATTGAGGGTGATTTAACGGTTTGGATCAGAAATTGGCTAGCTGTAAGAAGACAGAGGGTGGTGGTTGATGGGAAATGTTCATCCTGGAGTTCAGTTACTAGTGGTGTACCTCAAGGATCTGTTTTGGGGCCACTGCTGTTTGTCATTTTTATAAATGACGTGGATGAGGGCGTAGAAGGATGGGTTAGTAAATTTGCGGATGACACCAAAGTCGGTGGAGTTGTGGATAGTGCAGAAGGATGTTGTAGGTTACAGAGGGACATAGATAAGCTGCAGAGCTGGGCTGAGAGGTGGCAAATGGAGTTTAATGCGGAAAAGTGTGAGGTGATTCACTTTGGAAGGAGTAACAGGAATACAGAGTACTGGGCTAATGGTAAGATTCTTGGTAGTGTGGATGAGCAGAAAGATCTCGGTGTCCATGTGCATAGATCACTGAAAGTTTCCACCCAGGTGGATAGCGTTGTTAAGAAGGCGTACAGTATGTTAGGTTTTATTGGTAGAGGGATTGAGTTTCGGAGCCATGAGGTCATGTTGCAGCTGTACAAAACTCTGGTGCGGCCACACTTGGAGTATTGCGTACAGTTCTGGTCACCGCATTATAGGAAGGATGTGGAAGCATTGGAAAGGGTGCAGAGGAGATTTACCAGGATGTTGCCTGGTATGGAGGGAAGGTCTTATGAGGAAAGGCTGAGGGTTTTGAGGCTGTTTTCGTTAGAGAGAAGAAGGTTAAGAGGTGACTTGATAGAGACATACAAGATCATCAGAGGATTAGATAGGGTGGACAGTGGGAGCCTTTTTCCTCGGATGGTGATGGCTAGCACGAGGGGACATAGCTTTAAATTGAGGGGTGATAGATATAGGACAGATGTCAGAGGTAGGTTCTTTACTCAGAGAGTAGTAAGGGCGTGGAATGCCCTGGCTGCAAAAATAGTAGACTCGCCCACTTTAAGGGCATTTAAATGGTCATTGGATAAACATATGGATGATAATGGAATAGTTTAGGTTAGATGGGCTTCAGATTGGTTTCACTGGTCGGCGCAACATCGAGGGCCGAAGGGCCTGTACTGCGCTGTAATGTTCTATGTTCTATGTTCTATGTCATAGATGATACAAATATTTCTGCAAGGGGCCCCACATTTTCTCTTTAATCTCCCACAACATGATGGGATGCACTGGAATGGGAGTCATAGAGTAATACAGCATGGAAACAGGCCCTTCGGCCCAAACTGGGCCATGCTGACCATGATACCCGCTCAGCTAGTTCCAATTGCCCGCATTTGGTCCATGTCCCTCTAAGCCCTTCCCATCCATGTATGTATCCAAATGCTTTTTAAATGTTGCTATTGTACCTGGCTCAATCACTTTCTCTGGCAGCCCATGCCAAACATGCACCACTCTCTGCGAGAAGAAGTTAGCCCTCAGGTCCTTCTTAAATCTTTCCCCTCTCACCTTAAACCTAAGCCCTCCAGTTTTCAATTCCCCATCCCTGAGAAAAAGACTATATGCATTCATCCTATCTATGCCCCTCATGATTTTATACACCTCAATAAGGTCACCCCTCGTTCTCCTACATTCCAAGGAATGAAGTCCTGTCCTTTCCAACCTCTCCCAAAAAATCAGGCCTCCTAGCCCTGGCAACATTGTCGTAAATCTTCTTTGCACACCTTCCAGTTTAACTATATCTTCCCTATAACAGGATGACGAATACTGTACACAATACTCCAAATGCAGCCTCACCAACGACTTATGCAACTGTAATATAACGTCCCAACTCCTATACTCAATGCCTCGACTGATGAAGGCCAGCATGATAAATGCCCTTTTCACCACCTACCTACCTGTGACGCTGCTTTTAACCAACTATGTACTTGTACTCCTAGGTCCCTCTGTTCCACAACACTCCTCAGGACCTTAACATTTACTGTATAAGTCCTACCTTGATTTGACTTTCCAAAGTGCAACACCTCACACTTATCTGTATTGAATTGCATTTGCCAATCCTCAGCCCACTTCCCCATCCGATCTAGATGCCTCTGTAATTCTGGATCATCTGCAAAATTAACAATCATGCCTTGAACATTCACATCCACAATATTTATGTAAATAACAAAGTATCCCAACACCGACCCCGTCGCACACCACTTGTAACAGGCCTCTAATCCAAGAAACGACCTTCAGTCAATACTCTCTGCTTCCTACGTTAAGCCAATTTTGAATCCAGTTAGTTAACTCTCCCTGGATTCCATGCGACCTAACTTTTCATGACTCGCCTGCCATGCAGGACTTTGTCAAAGGCCTTACTAAAGTCCGTATAGACAACATCCAGTGCCCGACCTTCATCCATTCTCTTGGTTACATCTTTGAAAAACTCTTAAAAGATTTGTCAGATATGACTTCCCATGCACAAATCCATGCTGACTATCCCTAATCAGACCTTAACTATCCAAATGTTGGTTGATCCTGTCCCTCAGTATCCTCTCCAATAATCTGCCGATAAGCCTAATGTCAGGCTTACTGGCCTGTAGTTCCCTGGCTGGTCTTTGCTGCCTTAAACAATGGAACAACATTAACCACCCTCCAGTCTTCCAGAACTTCACCAGTGGCTAAAGATGAAGCAAGAATCTTTGCAAAGGCCTCTGCAATTTATTCCCCAGCCTCCCACACTGTCTGAGGATAGTAAACACTGAGGAGAAATATTCATTTAAAAATCTCCATTCATTTTTTATATTTTTGAAGATGCCCGTGTGAACTGTTCTCAACTCTCAATATTTCTTTCCATGAGTTGTCTAGCCTCCATTTCTTTCTCCACAGTAAAAACTGATGCAAAATATTCCTTTAAGATCTCTCTCATCTCCTGAGGTTCAAAACAAAGATGACCTCCTTCATCTCTATGGGGCCCTGTTTGCTCGCTAGTTGCTCTCTTGCTCTTAATACACTTGTAGAATCTCTTTGGATTACCCTTAACCTTATCTATCAAGGCAATTTGATATCCTCTCTTTGCCTTCATGATCTCCCGCTTAAGAATGCCCCTACACTTTTCACAGTGTTCAAGAGATTCATTTGAACCCAATTGTTTATATCTTAAAATATAATTATTTCTAATTCTTGCCTAAAACTTGAATATCTTTTTCATCCATTGTTCTCTCATCCGACCAGCCTTACCTTTCACTTTAACAGAAACAAACTGACTGAACTCTTGTTATCAGATATCTGAAAGCCTCCGACTTATCAGACATCTCTTTACCTGCATTCTATTCCAATCAACTTCTGAAATTTCTTGTCCCATACCATTAAAATTTGCCTTAATCCAATTCAAAACTTTTAACTTTTATGGAAGGCATATCCTTTTCCATAACTCTTTTAAAACTTATAGAATTATTATCACTAAGACCCAAAGTATTCCTGTACAGTCACTTCAGTCACTCGCTCTGCCTTATTACCCAAGAGAAGCTCAAGTTTTTTTTTGTCTTTCTTTCGTAGGAACATTGACTTATTGATAAAGAAAATGTTCTTGAACACACTTAATAAATTATTCACCATCCAAACCTTTAACAAAATGGCAGTCCCAGTTAATGTTTGGAAAATTAAAATCTACAACTATTATAACCTTATTTTTACATATATCTTAGATCTCTCTACATATTTGTTCCTCAATTTTTCTCTGACTATTAGGAAGCCTATAGTACAATCCCATCATATGATCATTCCTTTCTTATTTCACATTTCAAAATACATTTTCACTGGATGATTTTTCAGAAATATCTCTTCTAGTTACAGCAGCAATGGTTTCCTTAATTAAAACAAAAACACTCCCTCACCTCTTTGGCCTCTCTTTCTATCCTTCCCATAGCTTCTGAAATACAGAACATTATTATGTGCAAAATATCTTGCAGGTGGTGTACAATGTGGGAAAATGTGAAATCATTCATTTTGGCAGGAAGAACAAATAGGAACAGAATATTCCTTAAATGGTGAATGACAGCAGAATTCTGAGGTGCAGAAGGGATTTCGGGTTTATAAAGTATGAGTTTCAAAGTTAGTATGCAGATATAGCATGTAATTGTAGGGGCATACAGCATGGAAATTACTCATCGGTACAACTATTCCATGCTGACCATGTTCCCAAATTAAACCAGCCCCATCTTCCTGCATTTGGTCCATATCGCTCCAAACCTTTCAAATTCATGTACTTATCTAAATGTTTTAGCAACATTCTAACTGTACCGACATCCGTCACTTCCTCTGGCAGTTCATTCCACACACTGACCACTCTCTCTGTAAAACAAGAAGTTGCCCTTCATGTCCTTTTTTAAATTTTTCTCCTCTCATCTTAAAAATATGCCCGCTGGTTTTGAACTCCCCCACCTGAGGGAAAAGACCTTTGCTATTACTTATCTGTGCCTCTCATAATTTTATAAACCTTTTATAAGGTCATTCCTCAACCTCCTACCTTCCAGTGAAAGAAGTCCCAGCCTATCCAGCTTATTTTTATAACTCAAACCTTCCATTCCTGGCAGTATCCTGGTTATTTTTTTCTGAACCTGCTCCAGTTTAATCATATCCTTCCTATAACAGGATGACCAGAATGGCACACAGTTTTCCAGAAGAGGACTCACCAACATAACGTCCCAACTCCTGCAGTCAAAGGCCTGAGCAATGACGACAAGTGTGCTGAATGTCTTCTTAACCACCGTGCCTGACTGTGATGCAAATTTCAAAGAATGATGTACCTGAAACCCTAGTTTTTTTTCTGTTCTGCAACACTACCCAAAGCCCGACCATTAATTGTTAAGTGCCACCCTCGTAAATTATTGCATTTTGGTAAAACAAACATTTATCCAAATAAAATGCAATCTGCCATTCCTCAGCCTATTGGCCCAATTAATCAAGATCTCTCTGTAATCCAGAAAGAAACTAGGCCATATCCCTTATCATGACAGCAAATAATTATGAATGAAAGGAGGTTCTGCTTCATTTATACGTGGAAGGGGTGAGACCAAATCACGAATACAATATGCAGGTTTTGGTCTTCTGTACATTTATTCAAAGTAGTTCAGAGGAGGTTCACTAAATTGAAACTTGGAATAAGTGGGTTGTGTAAAGAGGATAGGTTGGAGAGGCAAAAAGGAAAAGGATTAGTCGAGAACTGCTGATTAAAACAGGAAAATAATATGTTGTGAGCCAGGATACGAGGTTTGGTGAAGTTGAATCTGTATGGGTTGAGCTCAGAAACACTAATGGACAGAAAATGATATTAGTGTTGTATATAGACCCCAAGCTGCAGTAATATTAGAGAAGGCATTAGAATGGAATTTAGAGATACAAGGCATAAAGTTATGGGTGACTTCAACCTACATATAAATTGCGCAAATCACATCATAACGATAGGAGAGAGGAGGAATTCTTAGCGTGTATTTGGTACAATTTTATGAATCAGTATATTGAAGAAGCAGATGGGTAATGAGAAGGGAATAGTTGACAATCAAGTTGAGCTTGGGCCCTTAAGGAAGAGTGACCACAATAGGATAGAATTCTTCATTAAGATGGAGAGTGATATTGTTATTTCTGAGGCTAGGGTTCTGTAAATAAATGAAACAAGTTATAATGGTATGAGGCATGAGCTAACTGTGATAAATGGTGGATCAGTATTTAAATGGGTGATGGGAGATGAGTAATGACAAAAATCGAAACAGGGCATGGACAAGCTATGGATCCTATTCATCCCAGTCTGGCAGAAGAATAAAATGGGAAACCTGTCAAACCATGGCAGAGAAAGGGCAATGGACAGGTATTAAATTTAAGGGAAGAGCATTCAAATTAGGTAAGTAAAACAACAGACCTGAGGATTGGGAACAGTTTAGATTTCAGCAAAGGGATTTAGTAAGAGAAAGAAAATAGAATATGAGAATATGCTTGCAGGGACCATACAACTTAATAGCATTTTGTTTTCATCCCTTCATTCACAGGATGTGGATATCGCTGGCTAGACCAGAATTTATTGCCCATCTGTGATTGTCCAGAGGGCTGTCAAGAGTCAGCTGCATTGCTGTGGGGCCTGAGTCTCACATAGGCCAGACTTTCTTTCTCTAAAGGATATTAGGGTGCCAGATGGGTTTTTCCTGACGATCAACAACAGTTTCCTGATCATCATTAAACTCTTAATTTAAACTTGATAGCAAAAGATTAGTCAAGAAGAATATAGGGTCTCCTTACAATCAGAAGCAGGGAATTTATAATGGGGTACAAAGTGATGTCAGACCAATTAAATACATCTGAGATTTTCAAAAAGGAGGACACAAATAATGTCCGAGGATTAAGGGGATCACAGAGTCTAATGGGAAGGAGGAATTGAAAGAAATTAGTATGAGTAGGAAAATTATATTGAGAAAACTAATGGGATAATAGGCAGATAAGTCCCCAGAGATTGATAACCTTAGGAAGTGGCCCTAGAAATAGCAGATGCACTAATGGTTATCCTCCCAAATTCTATAGACTCTGAGTTCCTATGGATTGGAGGGAAGCTAATGTAACCCCAGTACTTAAGAACGGAGTCAGAGAGAAAACAGGGAAATTGCATAGCGCTGATGGTGGGGAAAAAAAATGTGAGGGTCCACTATTAAAGGTGGGATAACAGAGTACTTCGAAGATTGTGACAAGATCAGACAGAGCCAGCAGAGCCTTTTTCTGTGCTGTAAACTCTGTTGGGCATGAATTTCCTCCAAGCGATTCGCCATCCTGACTTGGAAATGTATCGCTATTCATTCAGTGTAGCTGCTTCACAAAGGCAAATCACTACCATCTTCTCAATGTCAACTAGGTTCAGCAAAGCCCACAGGAATTAAAGAAAAGCATTATCAAGGCCAAGTGGGAATGTGAAATTGAAGCCTAAATAGATCAGCTTTCACCTTTTTTAGGCTCGAAGGGCAGAATTGATGACACTGGTTCCTATTTCGAATATTCTCTACTCCTTCTATCAAAATGCATCATCTCAGCAGGAATGGTGTTTTCCCTGGAATTTAGAAGGATGAGAGCTGATTTGATTAAAATTTTCCAGATGTTAATTGAAGCTGGTCAGGGGAATAGCGAGGAACCATTCTACTAGGTGGGTGAACTGGGAGCTCAAACACCCGCCTCACCCCCAGTTACAAGACAAGACTCGCATTTCTTTGTCCTCCGGTTTATTCGACCATACGAATGAGGAACAAGAGTAGGCCACTCGGTCCTTCAAGCCTGCTCTGCGGCTCAATAAGATCACAGATGATCTGATTTCAACCTCAGCTCTATGTGCCTGCATATCCCGGACCATCTTTCATCGTCTTGGTCATCAAGGATCTGTCTGCCTCTGCCTTTTAAAAAAAAAAAAATGATTCTGCATCTACTGCCTTTTGACGAAGGGAATTACAAAGATTCACAACCCTCTGAGAGAAAAGAAATGTTCCTCACCATTTCAAATGGACTCACCCTGACCTTTAAACAATGACCCTCAGTTCTAGATTCTTCCACAAGAGGGACCATGTTTTCAACATCCACCTGGTCAGGTCCCCTCACGATCTTTTAAGTTTCAATTTAGTCTCTTTCTTTTCTAAACTCCAGAGGATACAGGCCCAGCCTGTCTAGATCTTCCTCTCAGGCAATCCACTCATTCCTGGTGTTAGTCCTTTGAACCTTCTCTGAAATACTTCCAACGTATTAACACCTGTCTATAAGTACAGTGACCAGAGCTGAACACAGTACTCCAAATTCAAGTCTCACCAGTACAAAGGGGGACTGCATGTATCTGAAGGTGGTCTGTGAATTCCCACTTGTTTACAGTAATGCTTTTTCAGAAAGTTTAGGTCACTTACATTTATGCAATTACAGGATGACACAGGTTATGGTCAGACAGTTGTACAGTTTGTATTATTACACAGACAGCATTGTTGGGGCAACACTGAAACCTCCCACTCTGCTGGCCCTACACAAATAATGACTGGCTCTGCAGCAAGTTCCCACAGCCTGATTTGTCCTTTCAAGGACATTAATGATCCAGACGGGTTTTTATGACAATCCAGCAGCTTTCATTCCACTTTTGACTGTTCTAAATTTATTTTCCAGGGAATCGGAAAGGGAGAATTTACAGACAGGCAGCTCAAGTCAAACATTGGATCAAGAGCTGCCAGTAACACTCAGTTCTCAGGAGCTTTGAACACAGGTAAAAACATCGTTCACAGTGAAGAGAAACCATACGCGTGGTCTGTGTGGACAAGCCTTCAGTCAATTATCTGGCCTGTCAATATGTAAATGCAGTCAAAACAGGGTGACAACAATGACATCAAGCAGCGCTTGCTTTGTAATATCATGGTCATGGATCTCAGTTTGAGTTAAGCAAGGGCCACTCAGCTCCTGGTCTCTTTACATTCTTGATGCAAACATGGACCAAACAGTTGAATTCCAAATGTGAGTTACTATCCACAATCTTAAGGCTCCATTTGACAGAGCATTGTATCAAGGAATCATAGCAAAGCGAAAGTCAATGTGAATCAGAGAATATTATTTTCCCTTGATAGCCTGTTTTTAAAAAGATTGTGTCTTCAGACCTGACTAGAGGCAAATCTATTCAAACTTGTAACCACATACATGCGGAAGAGTTCTCTAAGTCTAGCTCAGAGACACTCTACCATTTACAGCTCAAAACAGCGCATTAAGACATTTTTACGTCAGAATTGTTGCATGTAACATTGGTATAAAATAAACTATATGTCAATCATTTACAACAAAAACAAGACTGTGTTCAGTTTATTACAAATTTCTGAATCCTGTAATTTCAACAGGATTTCCACTTCCACATTATCTTCAGAGCTTCTCTGTCGCCACCATCAGTTCACAGCATGCAAGCCTTTCCTTGTGAGTAATATTTACATGACTATCTTAAGCTATACAGATGGTCTCTGAACCCCAAGTAACTGCTGAAGGTTCACTGTTATGAATATGCAGTTAAACTACCTGAGCCACAATAACTGTCCTTTACATGGTTGTATTTGATTCTTAGCCCTATGCTCTACTACTTGTTCAAGCTTATTCCCTACTTGTTCTGTGTTTTAATGCTCCAGTGCTTTCCTATTATAACCCCCTTGTACACTTTCCTATACTCCTTACCCTACTTCACCCTGGTTGGATAATACTGAATACAGAGGGAGATGCTTGTGATTTTCGGAGGCCAACCATCTCAGCTGCAAGAGTTCATCAGGATCGGGTTCTAGTCCCAACCACCTTCAGCTGTTAATGACCTTCCCTGCATTTTAAGATCAGAAGGGGATATGTTTGCTGATGATTGCACAATGCTTGGGACCATTTGTGACTCCTCAGATACCGAAGCAGTAAATATCTAAATGCAGTATCCCAGGACAACATTGAAGTTAGCCTGCTACGTGACAAAGAACATTGGCACCAACAAATAATGACCACATCTGAGAAATGAAAATGTAACAATCACCCGTTGACATTCAATTGTTTTATCTTCACTGAACTCACCATTATCGTCATCCAGGCTGCTAATATTAATGAGAAACTGAACTGGACCTGCGATCTAAATACTGTGCCTACAAAAGTAAGTCAGAGGGAAGATATTCTATGGTGATTAATTCAACTCCTGACTCTCTAAAGCCTGTGCATCCTCAGGAGTGTGACAGAACACTCTCCAATTGCTTGGATGGATACAGTTCCAACAACAGTCAAGAAACACGATACCATCCAGGACAATGCAGCCCACCTAAACTAGTGCCCCACTCTGTATTCAGCATTTACTCCCCTCACCACTGAGATACAGTGGCAGCAGAGTGCGCCATCTATAAGATGCTCCTTTGACAGCACATTCCAAGCCTGCAAGCTGTAACACCTGGAAGGACAAGAGCAGAAGATGCATCGAAACACACCATCTGCAAGTTCCCCTCCAAGGTGCAAATCATCCTGACTTGGAGCAGTATTACTGAATGGTGCAGCAGACTTCATGAGCCAAAGAAGCCTATGTCTGCCTTCCATCTTCTATCATGATGTTTCAAAAAGTTCATTAATGCAGTGACTAGACTTGTGTTCAGTCCTCTAGCTGTTCTCTAAACTGGTGTTTGCTCAACCTCGAGTATCATCTCCCAGATCTTATATTCCAGCGTGTGGGCAAGAACAGAAAGTATCCCAAAACCCTCTCAACCATCTGATCTCCCTGTCCAAACACCTTGAGGGATCTGTGAATGTCCAGTTCAATGTCTTTTTGTTCCTTGACACCACGCAGTATCCTCACTTTCATTGTTCACTCTCCCTGAATTCAGCAGCATCGCTTCTCTGGATTGAATTCCAGTAACCTTTTTTCCTTCCACCCGATTGATATCTCCCTGCAGTCCACTGCTTTGTTACTCATGGTCAACTACATGATTAATTGTTACGTGTCATCTGCAAACTTATAAATTATGGCTCCTACAACTCGGTTTTAATCATTGATCTCCATCCGAAAACAGTGGAACTCCATTGGATGAAAACAAAAGAATTGCATTTGCTCTAAATCAGAAACAAATAAAAGAACAGAAATTGCCGGAAAAGCTCAGCAGAACTGGCAGCATCTGTGGAGAGAAATCAGAGGTAACATTTCACGTTGAGTGACCATCAGAAATCCACTGGAAACAATTGTCCAGACATAGACCATTCCTGGTTGGGATTAACAGTAATAACAGCAGAATCTAACCCCTGCTGTTGTATGTGAATTTGCTGGTGTCTCCAGGGGTTGTTTTTCTGAGTGATCCCTTCTCACACATGGGATTGGTGAATGGCATCTCCCCAGTGTGACTGAGTAAATGAGTTTCCACCTCAGTGGGTAACTGAATCCTTCCTTCAGTCTCCACATTTCCCTGGTTTCTCTGTGGTGTGGGTGTCCTTGTGTCTGTCCAGGTTGGGTGAGCAGGTGTATTCAAATCCATGCAGGCAGAAGGCCCATTCTTTCCTGCTGTGAATGTATTCTCATTCTTTCTTGTTCCCCCATGGGATGTGGGTATCACTGGTCAGGACAGCATTTGTTGTTCATCCCTAATTCTCCTTAAGCTGATGTCAGAGTACAGTTAAGGGTTAACCATGTTATTGTGGGCCTGGAGTCACTTGTATGCCAGACCAGGTAAGGAGTTCCCTCCTTAAAGGGACATGAATGAACGGGATTTCAGGAAATTAAAGTTATGGTTCTGTTCCTGAAATCAGGTTTATATTCCAGATTTTATTCAACGAATTTAAACTCCGGCAGCTGACATGTCAATTCCTGGGGATTACGAGGAGATATATCACCACGACACTGCTATCTGCCCGCTGCATTGCTTCATCGTAGAGAATGACTGTCACTGTTCAGATCATCCCAGAGTGAAAAAAAAACAGGAGAAAGCCATTCGGACCATCACACTGGTGTTAGTTCCATTTGAGAAAGGCATTGAGTAAAAGGGAAAAGTATCGTTGGTGCATGTTTGCAACATTTACAGTGTGTGTCCATGTTGGACTAAATGCGGTTTGCTGCAGATTGAAGTGTTTACTGGGAGCAAGAAGCTCATGCAGAGACATTGTGAGCAAAACTAGCTTAGCTGCTACTATTGAGGTAACAAACATCAGTTTGTTGGTGTAAATAGCAGAAGATGCTTTCAATCTATGACCTTTGGGTTATGGGCCCAGCATGCTCCTGCAGTGCCACTATGCTGGTATCTATCATCAACTCACAAGTGAAATATATTGGAACTTCCTTCTTGCCTTTGAATAGGAGCACACTTGTTGGCAGGCCTTCCTGCTTATACAATTCCAATGTGTCACGCAATCAGAATGTGACAGACAGAAACGCGCACATACACACAGACACAAACAACAACGTACGATGAACATGCACACAATGTCAGACAAAGGGGCTGAGCAATCCAGCAACTCATTCAGATGGACAGACTCGTGATTTGTCTGAACTCTCGGTAAAGGCTAATCCAACAGTTACATTCCTCATTTTAAAAAAAATCTGAAGAAGTGTCTCTGAACATGAACTCTGCTTTCCCTCCACAGATGCTGTCAGACCTACTGAGTTTCTCCAGCAATCTCTGTTTTTGTTACACTCCCAATTTTTGTTTGTCTGTAGATGGTAACATTCCCCGGATTGTTTTCTTTGACATTTAAATTCATCTGAAGGCTATCATTCCCCAATTTCTGTTTATCGTCCGGTTCTCGCCCTTCTGCCTTCCAAAATCACATCCCACAGCTTGTAGATTTTTTCACTTCCTTTTCCTATGGCGTCAAGCACATGAAAATTCGCCTGGTTCTGATTAAAAGATTGTGCATAAGAAATAGGGATCCTGTTTTAAAAGACACACAGGCAAACATACAAACACTGAATTTAACAGGCAGGGGGAATCTGTCGTGGGACAGAGGAGCAATCTCTAATTTGGTTGACAATTGAGACGTTACCCTGGGACAGATCATGTTCCAACAAAAGAAGCTAGTCTTTTTTAACAAATTCCGTGTGGACCAATGTTGCTCTGTGATATTTCCCACAGCCTGATGCCCCAATAATCCCTGCTCCATGTCAATAAAAGCTGCTGCAGGTGAGGTTGGAGCTCACAGCCTCGACATTTCACGCGCTTCGATACCGTCATAGAAAGACCGCGCTGTTACCAATTGCGTCACTTATTCCTTGTGACACGTGCTAGAGAAATGCGGCAAAATAGCAAACATTTTTTAACGTGAAAATATTCTCCGAGGTGATGATTTTTCTCCTTCAAAGCCTCGCTGTCTCATGTATATGTGTTTGATGTATCAGAATTCAAACCCAGCTCTTGGAGGTTTCTCTCTGTTCTACAATCACCAACCCTCCTTTACATTCCTCGTTTCACTTCACTGAGGCACTGGGCAATCTAACATTTATTTTTACATTGACAGAACGTAAACGGTGATCAGAGATGTTAAAGAGGTGTTAATAGCACGTGATTGCTCTTTCCGCTCGATGTTAAAGTACTGAGGCACCTTCACGTCCCTTGTTGCTGACTGAATAAGATAGAATTTGCTTCACGAGAGCCACATGTGCCTCACTTATTCCTCCCTTTTTAGATTTTCTTCCTCTTCTGCCATATCAAAAAAAAATGGATACAAAATCATTTGGTGGCCTAACTGTCAATTCCCTCAGTTTCAATTGCAGCACGGCTTAGATTTCAGAGCACACGTTAATTCGTGACTCTGTGAGAACGTGAGTCAAGAGGTTTTTATGAGTCCGTAAATCTGTTTATTCTCGTTGATGACTGAATGAGACGCTATTTGTGTTCAGAGCTAAGAAATGCCAACATGTTTCTCTACTCCAAAACACGATTCAGGCCTTCTGGTTTTGATTCAGGCACATTGAGACATGGCAGACTATCAGAATTAGGCCTTTCAGAGACTAATTTGAGATGCATTTGAAAGAGAGGGGAAATCACAAATCTGTGATGCACTGTGACACCAGCAAATCAGGCTTCTACTTGGCATTGAACCAGGACGCCTTCTCACCTAAAGCAAATGTGAAGCTATTACTCGGCAGAAATTATCAGAGCACGCCAATTGCACTGTTGAAACTGATGACCATCTGTGCAGTACAAATCAGTGCATATTCAGGGCCAGGGAGGATAGAAATTTAACAAAACTGGGCAGTGCAGTTAATTGGAATTGTATTCCTTTTCGCCACAACAGTAGAGATGGCCGAATAAATTCAAAACAAGGGTGACTGACGAGAAGAGCACGCAGCGCGCCCCGTCTGCAACAATGCAGAGGCCTGAGGTTGATAAAAAAGAAGCAATCCCTATTGTTTCTGCCCGCTTTCGAATCAGAAACTTTTCCCCCATGCGAAGCACTACACTAGATGTGATAACCACTACACTACAGAAACATCACGCAGCCAAGACGTGCCCGCTGACCTTCGTATAGCATTGAAATTTGCAGCCATTCACATTTTACTTTTCATTTTGAAATAGATTGATGTAGTCCAGCCTTGTTGGCATAATTGAGAAATAAAGAAAATCACATAAAATTGCTCAGAAAATATTCACAAGTTTGTTGCCAGAGTTGCGCGGTTTGGACTGTAGGGCAAAGCTGAATAGGCTGGGCCAAATTTCCCTGCAGCCTCGGAGGCTGAGGAATTGACTTAGAGAAATTTAGAAAGTCATGAGGGATATGGACAAGGTGAATTGTCGAGGGCATATATTTAAGGTGAGAGGGGTAAAATTAAACAGGAGCTGAGGGGCATTTTTCACGCAGAAGGTGGTGCGTGTATGGAATGAACTGCCAGAGGAAGTTGTGGAGGCTGGTGAAACTACAACATTTCAAAGGCATCTGGATGCGTGCATGAATCGGAAGGGTGTACAGGAATAAGGGCCAAATGTTGGCAAATGGGGCGAGATGAATTTAGGATAACTGGTCGGCATGGACAAGATGCACCTAAGTGTCTGTTTCCGCGCTGTCCATCTGAACGATGCTACAGTTGATGGTCCCCCTGTTTAATTGTTTGTTCGCAAAAACTGCTGGTGCCTGTCTCTATGGTGCAATCGGTTCGCCCATTAAGCCCTTAACCGAAAGGTTGGTGGTTTGAGTCCACCCGGAAGTGATGATCTCCTTCGCTTTTAACCCCAAAGACCATTCTCCTTGACACGTTCCCAGATTCTCAGTGAGAATTTTGGCTGCAAGAAAATAACCGTGTTAGGTCCTCAGGTTTCGAGCGAATCCCCAAACAGACATATCTTGTCGCGCAACAGAAGCAAAAATGACAAGGCGAACACAGTTCCAGACGCACCAAACATGAATGCTGTCTGTAAGACACCTCAACTTGTCTGTGTCACAAACTGCTCACACAAGTGGCAGCGGGGCAATTCCAAACTGCGCTTCCAAATATACTGGGCGGTTAGTCCAATGCCAATTTCCGGAAAGTGCTCAAATAAGGGGAAGAAAAGAACAGAATAAGAATGACCAACGAAAAGTGACGGTTAGCAATCACAGTCTCAAAGAGGCTGTGTTTCCCTTTTGATCAACAATGCGGCTGTGCCAGCACCGCAACGATTGCAACGGATTGAGAAGGTGGCTCATCAGTTCCCTTCTCCAAAGGAGAGAAATTTAACAAAATTTTGCATCGCAATTACCCTCCTTTTTGCCGCAACAGAAAATGACTGCGATTAAACTTAATGCAGCATTTGATTTCACAGCAGCAGTGGTATAAAGATCTCCATTCGCTTTCAGTGAAAAGGGTGAACAACGCAACTTGCCTGGAACATGAAGCAGCAGTGCAGCCTGCTTGTTATCATGCTGGAGACATTCCATGCCACTGCACCATGTAAACACGGTCTTGTCGCTGACCCGATGGAGGCTCTGTGCTGTCCAACATCATAGATCAGTTTGCGAGCAGCGAAGACATTTCGTTGCATTCAAATTAAACGCAGTTTATCCCGACCATGCTTCGGCATAACCCACGCCTCCACAGAGACTGGAACCTCAATCCAGCGCCTAAGACCACGATGAGCCGCTAGCTCAGATATGACATTTTCCGATGCTGCTACTGCAACACAACAACAGCGAAGGCACAGGTAAAGGCTTTGAGGATCCTTATCCCGCTCGCACATTTTCTTAGCTGCGGGGAGTGCTCGGCTACAATATCAATTTCCCACCAGTTACCGATAGCCCAGCAATCAAAACAAACATCAATGCAAAGCTGAATCTACCTCGTGCGACTTGGTCGAGTAACAAATGTAATGCATCTTTGAGAAACTGTCTTTGGTTTTGCTTCGATAAAGAAAACATGAACTGCACGACATTTCTGGAATTTAGATTTTCGCTTTGGAAAATGATTTCGCTCATTGCTCGGAACAGAACAAATGTCGCTTTTACACATAACATAAAAAGCACCGGACTACAGGAAAAATGCACAAAGCTGAGCAGTCCATCGTGTACTAGATGATACCGTGCAGCACACTTACAGATATCATGCCTGCTTTGCAGCATAAGTGACTCAAAGAAAGTCCTCCATCTCAAAAGCTGAGTTAGCATTATAATCCGAGAACGACAGATCACATTGCGCGGCAGTTCGAGCCTTGACGCAGGAATGAGTTGCCATTTCCCTTGTCCTTCTCCTTAACCGTGCATTTTTGTCTGCTGCGCTTTCCACACCTGGACATGAGACTGGTGCCTACCACCAGACTGGTGCCTACCACCCAAAACGGGCTTCCTCCACCCCCCAAATCCCCAGCCGTACCCAGGACCTTCCCCACAATGGGTCCGCCGCCATTGGCCATGAGGCCACTATCGGAGAACCCACAGATGACGTCACATCCGCCACCGCCGGGTTCCCCACTTCCGGGACAGCAAACACCATCGCTGCCGTTGCCACCGACACTGAAGTCGCGACCACCCTCACCGCTACTGCCGCCGCCGACCCCGCTCCTCCTACCTCCGACGCCGGTCCGCCCATCACCGACGCGGACGCAACTCCACCCACCGCCGGCGCAACTCCGCCCACCGCCGACGCCGGCACAACTCCGCCGACGCCGGCACAACTCCGCCCACCGCCGACGCAACTCCGCCCACAGCCGACGCCGACGCAACTCCGCCCACAGCCGACGCCGACACAGCTCCGCCCACAGCCTCCACAGCCAGCAGCTCCAGAGGAGACAGCAGCACCCAACCCTGCCAAGTCTTCACCATCCCCCCAGACCTCCCCCTCACTGAGGACGAACGGTCAGTCCTCAGTAAAGGGCTCACCTTTGTCCCCCTCCACCCACAGATCAACGAATATCGCTCACGCTTGGACATAGAGCAGTTTTTCCGCCGCCTCCGCCTCCACGCTTACTTCTTCAACCGTGAACCTAACCCTCCCTCTACTGACCCCTTCTCCCGCTTCCAACACACCCCTTCCTCCTGGACACCACCCCAAGGCCTCCTACCCTCCCTTGACCTCTTCATCTCCAACTGCCGTCGAGACATCAATCGCCTCAACCTCTCCACCCCTCTCACCCACTCCAACCTCTCCCCTGCAGAACGTGCAGCCCTCTGCTCCCTCCACTCCAATCCCAACTTCACCATAAAACCCGCGGACAAGGGAGGTGCAGTTGTAGTATGGCGCACTGACCTCTACATCGCCGAGGCCGGACGCCAACTCTCCGACACCTCCTCCTACCGCCCCCTTGATCATGACCCCACCCCTGAGCAGCAAACCATCACCTCGCAAACCATACACAACCTCATCACCTCAGGTGACCTCCCAATCACAGCCTCCAACCTCATCGTTCCCCAACCTCGCACTGCCCGCTTCTATCTCCTTCCCAAAATCCACAAACCTGAATGCACTGGTCGACCCATTGTCTCCGCCTGCTCCTGCCCCACCGAACTGATCTCCATTTTCTCCCCCTTGGTCCAGGAACTCCCTACCTATGTCCGTGACACCACCCACGTCCTCCACCTCCTCCAGAACTTCCAATTCCCCGGTCCCCAACACCTCATCTTTAACATGGACGTCCAGTCCCTCTACACCTGCATTCCCCATGCGGATGGCCTTAAGGCCCTCCGCTTCTTCCTGTCCCGCAGGCCCGACCAGTCCCCCTCCACTGATACCCTCATCCGCTTAGCCGAACTCGTCCTCACACTCAACAACTTCTCTTTCAATTCCTCACACTTCCTGCAGACAAAGGGGGTAGCCATGGGTACCCGCATGGGCCCAAGCTACGCCTGCCTCTTTGTAGGTTACGTGGAACAATCCCTCTTCCGTACCTACACCGGCCCTAAACCCCACCTCTTCCTCCGTTACATTGATGACTGTATCGGCGCCGCCTTGTGCTCCCACGAGGAGCTCGAACAGTTCATACACTTCACTAACACCTTCCACCCCAACCTTAAGTTTACCTGGACCATCTCTAACACCTCTCTCCCCTTCCTGGACCTCTCTGTCTCCATATCGGGCAACCACCTAGAAACCGATATTCATTTCAAGCCCACCGACTCCCACAGCTACCTAGAATACTCCTCCTCCCACCCGCCTTCCTGCAAAAATGCTATCCCCTATTCCCAATTCCTTCACCTCTGCCGCATCTGCTCCCAGGATGAGGCATTCCACTCCCGTACGTCTCAGTTGTCCTCGTTTTTCAAGGACCGTAACTTCCCCTCCTCGGTGGTCGAGAACACCCTCAACCGTGTCTCCCTCATCCCTCACACCCCGTCCACGCAATAAGAACCAAAAAAGAATCCCCTTCGTCCTCACGTACCACCCCACCAACCTCCGGATCCAACGCATCATCCTCCGACACTTCCGCCATCTGCAATCCGACCCCACCACCAAAGACATCTTTCCATCCCCACCCTTATCTGCTTTCCGGAGGGACAACTCTCTCCGTGACTCCCTTGTCCGCTCCACACTCCCCTCCAGCTCCACCACGCCTGGCACTTTTCCCTGCAACCGCAGGAAATGCTACACCTGCCCCCATACCTCCTCCCTCACCCCCATCCCAGGCCCCAAGAAGACTTTCCACATCAAGCAGATGTTCACCTGCACATCTGCCAATGTGGTATACTGCATCCGCTGTACCCGGTGTGGCTTCCTCTACATCGGGTAAACCAAGCGGAGACTCGGGGACCGCTTTGCAGAACACTTACGCTCGGTTCGCAATAAACAACTGCACCTCCCAGTCGCGAACCATTTCAACTCCCCCTCCCATTCCTCAGACGACATGTCCATCCTGGGCCTCCTGCAGTGCCACAACAATGCCACCCGAAGGCTGCAGGAACAGCAACTCATATTCCGCTTGGGAACCCTGCAGCCCAATGGTATCAATGTGGATTTCACAAGTTTCAGAGTCTCCCCTCCCCCTACCGCATCCCAAAACCAGTCCAGCTCGTCCCAGCCTCCCTAACCTGTTCTTCCTCCCACCTATTCCCTCCTCCCATCTCAAGCCGCACCTCCATCTCCTACCGACCAACCTCATCCTGCCCCCTTGACCTGTCCGTCCTCCCTGGACTGACCTATCCCCTTCCTAACTCCCTACCTACACTCACCTTTACTGGCTCCATCCCCGCCTCTTCGACCTGTTTGTTTCCTCTCCACCTATCCTCTCCTCTATCCCTCTTCTATCCGCCTCCCACTCTCTCCCTATTTATTTCAAAACCCCCTTCCCCTCCCCCTTTTCTGATGAAGGGTCTAGGCCCGAAACGTCAGCCTCTCTGCTCCTATGATGCTTGGCCTGCTGTGTTCATCCAGCCCTGCACCTTGTTGTCTCGGATTCTCCAGCATCTGCAGTTCCTACTATCTCTGAGCAAATGTCAGACGGCTTTGAGGGAAAGCGACTCACTAAATGTTATTAATCTCCATGGTGCTTATTTAGAGATTCACAAAAGGCAGTTTCTAAACGTATTGACAGAACGTAAACGGCGATCAGAGATGTTAAAGAGGTGCTAACAGCACGTGATTGCTCTTTTCTCTAGATGTGAAAAGCTCTGAGTCACCTTCACGTCCCTTGTTTCTGACTAAATGAGATAGAATTTGCTTCACCAGAGCCGCATGTGCCTCACTTTCTGATTCCTTCCTATTTGCATTTTCTTACTCCGCTGTGATATAAAAAAAATGGATACAATGTCATTTGGTAGCCTGACAGTCTTTACCTCAGCTTCAATTCCAACATGGCTTAGATTTCAGAACGCACCTTAATATTAGTGATTTTATGAGAGCGTGAATCAAGAGTTTCGTCAGAGTCCGTAAATCCATCCATTCTCGTTGTTGACTGTATGAGACGCTAATACGTCCAGCGCTCAAAAGTGTCAACATGCTTCTTTGCTGCAAAACATGACTGAGGACTTCTCGTTTTGATTCACACAGTTTGAGACATGACAGACAGTATCGGAATTAAGCCTTCCAGAGGCTAATTTGAGATGCATTTGAAAGAGAGGGGAAATCACGAATCTGTGGTGCACTGTGACACCAGCAAATCAGGCTTCTACTTGTCATTGAACCAGGACGCCTTCGCACGTAAAGCAAATGCGAAAGTATGACTCTGTAGAAGTTATCAGAGCATTCCATTGCACTCTTAAAAATGATGACCACATATGCAGTACAAATCAATGCATATTCAGGACCAGGGACAAAAGAATTTTAACAGAACGGCACTGCAATTAATTGTAATTGCATTCCTTTTCGCCACAACAGCAGAATAAGTTCAAAAGAAGCGTGACTGACAGAGACGAACACACAGGGAAATTTGCTCTATGTCAAAGCAGGAGCAGAGAGCTGATAAATTTGGCATCTACCCAGTTTCGAACAGGGAACTTTGTGTGTAGGAGGCAAACGTGATAATCACTACATTACGGAAGCACAGCTACAGCCTTCTGCCTGCTGATTTTCGTACAGTATAGAAATTTGCAGGCCTTAACGTTTTACTTTACGTTGAACAGTAAAGGAATTAACGGTTATGGTAAGTGAAGCTGAGTCTCAAAAAAAATCAGCTTATTGAATGGCGGGGCAGGCTCGAGGGGCCGGCTGGCCTACTCCTACTCCTGCTTCTTATGTTCTTATGTATGTACTTTTCGATTTCAAACAGATTGATGCTGTCCAGCCTTATTGGCATTGTTGAGAAATAAAGAAAGTCACGTAAAATTGCTCAGAAAATATTCACAAGGATGTTGCCAGGATTGCACGGCTTGCACTGTAGGGCGAAGCAAAATAGGCTGGGCCAAATTTCCCTGCTACGTCGGAGGATGAGAACTTAGAGAAGTTTATAAAGTCATGAGGGATATGAACAGGGTGATTGGTTGAGATCTTTTTTTCACCGGGTGGGCGAATCCAAAACTGCAGGGAATATACTTCAGGTGAGAGGGGAAAAATCAAGTGGGAGCTGAGGGTCATTTTTCATGCAGAAGGTAGTGCGTGTATGGAATGAATTGACTGAACAAGTTGTGGAGTCTGGTGAAGTGACAACATTTCAAAGGCATCTGGATGCGTGCATGAATCGGAAGGGTTTAGAGGGCTAACGGACAAATGCTGGCAAATGGGGCTAAATTAATTTCGGATATCTGGCCGGCATGGACGATGAGTACTCAAGTGTCTATTTTCGCGCTGTCCATCCAGGCGACACTATAGTTCCTGACCCCCGGTTTAATTGTTAGTTTGCAGGACCCATCCTAGCGTTACTCTGTGACACAATTGGTTAGTGTATTCGTCTATTAACTGAAAGGTTAGTGATTCAAACCCATCCAGGAACGAAAGATTCCTTCACTTTTAACCCCAATGACAATTATACGTCACACGTTCTCAGTGAGAATTTTGGCTGCAAGAAGATAACCGTGTTTGCTCCTCAGGTATCGAGCGAATCCCCAAACAGCCAGCTCTTAACGCGCAACAGAAGCAACAATGACAAGGCGAACGCAGCTCCAGACACAGTAAAACATGAATGCTGTCTGTAAGACACCTCGACTTGTCTGTGTCACGAACCATGCACACAAGTGGCAGCGGGGCAATTCCAAACTGCGCTTCCAACTATACTGGGAGTTTAGTCCAACGCCACTTTCCGGTAAGTGCTTAAATAAGGGAAAAAAAAATAACAGAATTAGAATGACCCATGAAAAGTGATGATAAGCAATCACAGTCTCGAAGAGGCTGGGTTTCTCTTCTGATCAACAACGATGGCAGCAGATCGAGAAGGCGGCTCATCAGTTCCCTTCTCCAGGACAGATATGAAGGGAATGAGAGAAATTTAACAAACTTTCAGATCGCAATTACCCTCCTTTTCGCCACAACAGCAAATAACTATGATTAGAATTAACGCAGGATTTGATTTCACAGCAGGAGTGGTATACCGATCTCCATTCGCTTTCACTGAAAAGGGTGAACAACGCAACTTGCCTGGAACATGAAGCAGCAGTCTGCTTGCTCCCGCTATCACGCGGGGGGTATTCCATGCCACTGCACCATGTAAACACGGTCTGGACGCTGACCCGTTGGAGGTTCTGTGCTGTCCAAATCATATATCAGTTTGCGAGCGGCAAAGACATTTTGTTGAGTTCAACTTAAACTCAGCTCATCCCTATCATGCTTCACAAAACCCATGCGTCCTCGTAGACGAGAACTTCAATTCAGCACCTAAGACCACGACGAACCGTCTGCTCAGATAAGACATTTTCCGATGTTGCTACTGCAACACGACAACAGCGAAGGCACAGGGAAAGACTTCGAGGATCCCTATCCCGGTCGCACATTTTCTTAACTGCGGGGAATGCCCGGCTACAGCATCAATTTCCCACCAGTTACCAATAGCCCAGCAATCAAAACAAACTTCAATGCAAAGCTGAATCTACCTCGTGAGACTTGGTCGATCAACGAATGGAATGCATCTGTGAGAACATGTATTTGGTTATGCTTCAATAAAGAAAATATGAACTGTATGACATTTCTGGAACTTAAATGTTCACTTTAGAGAATGATGTCGCTCATTGCTCGAAACAGAACGTCTGTCGCGTTTACATGTATGATTAAGAAATAAAGAAAATGAAACCCTTTCTTCACACTTTGAACATGTGTTAAAATATGCACCATTCCAAAGGTTTACAACGTGCACAAGACTGGAAAGAGTGGAAGAAGATAATGGGCACTGGGCACATTCTTGTAACTAATATATTGGAGACACAAGAAGATGAGCACCTTCTGTCATTTGTACTGCCATTTGTAAGCTTATCACTTTCTGTCTTACGTTCCCACTCCTTGTTTTCCAGTTAAAGCTTGAATTCACCATCAGTTCTCAAGTTGCACCAAGCAGCTAATTGATCTGATAACTCGACAGGCAGAGGGATGTCGACTTAAACTCGGGACAGAAGCAGGCAGCGAATCAGAGAGTGAGTAAATTGATATCAAGTATGACAAACAGAAAAAAATATATATAATTAGAATGGATAAGCTTGACGCATTGAATAAGATGCAGGAGCCACAATAAATCATATGGCCCATTCTATCCGCTCCGTCATTCCACGAGATCATGGATAGTCTGATCATTCAGAGACGCCACTTCCATGCCTTATCCAATTAATCCTTGATATCCTTAATAATTTGATTATACTTATCGACCCAGCCTAACAGACCTCTGTAGTAAAGAATTCCACAGATTCATCACCCTTGAGAGAAAATGAATCCTCGTCGTCTCTGTCCTAAGTGGGTGACTCCTCAGACTGAGTGATGCCCTCTGATCCTAAACTCTTCCACACAGAGGAAACATTCACCCCACATCTATCTTGTCAAGCCCCCTAAGAATATTAACTGCTTCAAAGCGGTCTTCATTCATTATTTTAAAGTCCAATGATTACAGGCCCAACCTACTCAATCTCTCCTCACACGAAAATCCCTCTACCCACCAGAGAACGCAGTGAACCTTCACTGCACTGACCCACTGCCAATGTATCTTTCTTTAGATGTGGTTTCCAAAGCTGCTCACTGTATTCTGGCTGTACCTTGCAATAGTATAACAATCCGTCTCTACATTAATTGTCCATTCTCTTTGAAATACAGGCTACGTTAAAGTTAAATTCCGTCACCTGACGAAGAAGCAGTAATCCGAATGCTTTTGATTTCAAATAAACCTGGTGGACTATTGACTTCTGACTCATTATTTAGCTTCTTACTTATTTTTGTGTCATCCACATAGTTGACAATGATACATTACTTCCATCATGTAAGTCATTGGTTGTGTTTTCAGGGGGAAGTGACTGATATGAAATGATGTTGAAACTCCCATGATTTAGTAACCTGCAAGAATTCAGAACTATGTGCCTGATGCTCCCGCGTCTTTGTTTCCACTACAATACATCCCTGGTCAGGGAGTAATGCCTTATTTGTTTTCTGCATATTTTCTGAAGCAAGGTGACTTGCAAAGTGTTTGAAAACTAAATCGTCACAGTAGTTCTGACAGAATCAGCTGAGTGAAAGTTCAACTTTCATATTAGATCTGGAGATCCCTGTCAGACAATAGATCGAGGAACAACATGGAAGAGAGGCTTTGGCGTGAAAGAGGAGGAAAAGCGATGGCCATGAAATGTTGGAAAACAGCACATGGGAACTGTATAAAGAGCTGGAGCTCGAAGGCTCATTGTGCGTGCTAATTGGTCAGATTCTTCTGCCTGCCATTTGAATGGACCCACACAGCAATCCTGTCTTACCAATTACAACCCGCTTCAATTTAAAACTTTCATGAATGTTGCTGTCCCAAAATGATTCAACCATTCACCAAGTGAGAGAAACCCTTGGATTCTGGGTTATTGTCACTCCTCGGACCTTTATCGCTCTCAGTGGATATATCTGAGTGCCTCTCTGTCGGTATCAAGTGGAGGATGAATGAAATGTTGACTGAACAGCTCCTTCAGTCAGTATCCGTCCAGTTGGTCAGATTGATCCAATTGCAACAAACCGCTTCCCACGATCTTCTTAACGGCAACTGGGAAGTTGTAATAAATGCTGAAGTACCCACATCCAAGGGAAGAATTAGAAAAAAGAGTTTCTTCATATTAATTAATATTTTAATTCACTGTGAACACTAGTCATGATGATTTTGGCTTTCTCACCTTATGTGGTACCGGGGCCAAGCAGTCTAAAGTGCTGCGTTTAAGCTCCAGTCTCCCTTGAGTCGTGGGCTCAAATCCCAGAATTTCTGGTGATGTATCCCCGGTTGAAACTGGGTCACGTCAATTTCGTAATGTCTACTTTTCTTCTCAGTGTTTGCAGTTCCTCGGTCTCTGGCAGTTTCGATGATGAAAGCGGTAAAATGGGCAACATGTACTGAAAACAGTGCGAGCTCCGTTTGTACAGCACCTCCTCAGATCTCCACTTGGGGCCTTTGCATGCCATGTTGGCGCCAGTTTCTGTGTGTCAATTGATCAGTGGCTGAAAGAACTGTGGCTTAAGACTACCCAGGGACAATACCTCAGCAGTTTCAGATCTGACAATTACACCGACCACGTAGCTACGTTTCACCCACGAGAACTCTATGGTGAGATCGGATTTAAACAGCACCATCAATGATTCACCTTGGCTCCACTCGGAGTGGGACAGGGACTGGGACAAGTTGCAGGCAATGACACCGTATTCTCCAATCAGAGAGCGGTGTGACCGTTGGCTCTTTTAGTTATAAATTCTGTGTCTGACACCTCTCTCACTAACACCTGATGAAGGGGTGAGGCTCAGAAAGCGTGCGTTTTCAAATAAACTTGTTGGACTATAACCTGGTGTCTTGTGATTTCTCACTTTGTCTGCTCCAATCCAACACCGGCACTTCCACATTCGGTGATTTTGTACAGTTTATTGACGTTCGTTTCCTTGAGTCAACGGATAAGCATCAGGATGTAAATTGAAAAGATGCTGGCTCGAGACCATGCAGATACAGAGCTTCAGTTGCTTTGGGTCAAGCAATTAAGGCTCCAAGTCCTTCCATTTAATCCACGCAAAATCCATGACAAGGTTGAATTCAAAATACACCCATCAAAAACTCTCTCTCCCCTTGATCCACACAGAGTGAGACAGAGACAAGCAGCGGGATTTGACCCCTCTCTCCAATCTTCCGCTGTCAGCAGAAAGCGGACACTGCAGCTTCAATGAGCGGCTTCCTGCCCATCCCTGGAACACAATTTAAAGCAACCCATTCCTCATGAAGAGTCCTTCTCGTGTGAAAGGGGCGAAAAAGCTTTAGTTCAATTTGACAAGGGCTGCAGCAGATTCTCCCTGTCTCTAGAACTTTTGTAACCAAACTCGTGTCTCCAAATTAGAAGCAGCAAGATTTTGTATTGAGAGCAGCAATATAAAATCGAACTCTGTTCACATTTAACGAAAAGTGGGAAAAACATACCTTGTTCGGAAAATGAGGGAACAGCGCTGTGAGACGAATGTAATAACCACTACACCGCAGAAACACAGCGGGCCTACCGACCCTACTTTTTACATTGCTTGGTCTATTATGCACAGGTTATCCAGTCATCTATTACATTGTAGTTTCTGATGCATGAGACCCTCTCTCAGAGGACACCTACGCCTGCAGTGTTGGGTCTGTAGTTTGGTGATTCGCTGAGTGGTCATGAGTTCATTTCTTTCTGGGGCCTGTGAGAATTTTCACCACCTGCGGCATCCAACATCCAAAGGAACTCTTTAAATGCCTTTTGAAATTATTTCTGATGCAACAGAGTTAACGCCACCATGTCATTTCCTCCATAAGCCAAAAATGCGTTTGAAATACCACATTCCTGTTTGTCTGTCCAGGTATTTGAGAAAGATCTTTCGGAAGCAGCTGATGTGAGGAATGTTCCAGTTTGGCAGGAAGAATGAGCTGGAGCAGTATAAAGTGCAGAGGGACGAGGAAATAATGGGGGAGTAATATGGACAGGGAAGCGGCCGACTGATTCTTTTCTTTTCTGTAAACAGAGTCTGATTTTGAAATCTGAAATTGAACAATATAAGCCAGATGGGTGAAATCCTTGCTTTTGCGGGGTTGGTCTGTCCTGAGGCTTCTGTCACTTTCGGCGGAATGTGTCTGATTGCTTCCATTTGTGGGTGAAAATGAGGTTCAATTCCCCGAGGGGCACATGAACACAGTTTTACCATCTCAAACTTCAGTCCCATTTGTTGTAACTTTTGAGATTAAAACGTCACAGGGAAAATATTATTGAGATGAACCCTTGAAACGTCAGAGCATACAAGGCTACAGGCCAAGTGCTGAAAACTGGGATTGATCGGCTGATAAAACCTCGATGATTCGCTCTTTTGGAAGAGAAAAAAAAACCAATAGCTGCGTTATTAAGAAACAATGCATGTGCTTCTGCCGTCATTACTGGTGGTGTAGTGGATTGGATTTGGCACTTTCACCTCGGCGGCCTGGGTATGATTCCCGGTCACGGAATCAGGATTGATTGTTCCTGACAGGGACAATAGCAGAGGTAAAGCAGTTTGGACGGGAATCCTTTCAATATCTCGGAATAGTTAATGTCCCTGAGAACATGAACGTCAGTGTCCCAGCCTCTTAAAGATTGGAATGGTGCCTGAACTGTCTCTGTTTAGTCAGACAGTTCACTCTTCATTCTCCTCTGATTGCACTTCCCAAAGAGATTCTAAAGATTCTTGAAGCTGAGACTGGGCGATTTGTTTTGTTTCCTTACCATTCCCAATAGCTACAATGACTGGGTCGGTGGGATTGGGAAACCAAAAGCTACTCGTGAGAAGCTTGTGGGACAATTTCAACTTCCCTTTCTCTGATGAGGCTGGGACATGGGTAACATTTACCGATCGGAGACAGAAAGAGTTCTCATTCCTGCAGAAATTCAAACGTCATCTCATCTTCAGAGCAGTCAGGAGGTGAAACAAGTTTCAACCTTTGGGGTCGACCAAGGTAGGAGTCAAACCTATAATCTCCTGAGTAGTAATCAGGCACGTTATCCTTTGCGCCACTGGCACTCGGCGCGCATTCCCCCGACACACTACAGTTATAGTTTTAACACGGACACGAGTAGCAACAGTAACATTCATAACGTGAACAGCCAGTAAAGATAATCACCGTCACAGCTTCAGTTCAATGGCCCCGACTTTGTGATGCAGCGAGTTTCACTGGCAAAGAAAACACATTTGTCCTCAGGGAGCTGCCATGCACCCTATCCAGTCCGCTCAGTTATTCAATGAGATCAATACTGTTCGAATAAATCTCAACACCACTTTCCTGCTTTTCCTCCACAACATGAGGAAACCTCGAGCCTAATCACAACATTGTATATTCCCGTTACTTTTCCGAAGTATAGATTACTTTAATTGCCTGTGTGTGTTTGCAGGAAATTGAATAATATGAAACGAGCGAAAAAGCCCTTCCTGCAATTTAACCCAGTGCAGAGCCAACCATATGAGAAAGTTCAGAGAGCGAAAACATTACCTCCATTTCTCCCTGCACAGGTATCTCTCTTTACAAGTTGAATGTTTGCAGCATTTCTCTTTATAATTGAAACATTTTCACGGACAGATCCTCCCCCCGTCCACAAACATCTGTGCTGCCGAAAACTATTTTGCTTCAAATTAAAATTGCTGAGTACCCTTTCACACAGCCTGATGCACCAATAATCCCTGCTCCATGTCAGTAAAAGCTGCTCCGGGTGGGGTTGGAGCTCACAGCGTCGGCATTTCACGCGCCTCTATACCGTCATAGAAGGACGGCGCACTCACCGATTGCGTCACTGGAGCCACAGATTACCTCCGTGCACTCATTGCCATCCCCATTTCCGGTTGTAACTTCGCGGCTGCGCCACTGAGTTTCTCTGATTCCGGGCCTGGGAACTGGGATTATATGGTCTTCTGCAGCAGTGGTTACTTCCTTGTGTGAGCAAACTGGTGAAACAACAGAAGTTAATCTGCATTGCTTTTTGAAATGTGCATTTTCAATATTTTCCTGCACTATCCCCTGAACGTGTGATATTTTGAAATCTCAATCTTGAACAGACTCACTTCCTGACTCTCCCACAGCCTCTGGGCTACCGAATTGCAAACTTTCACTCCACTCTGAGCTTCTCACATCTCCATCCGTTCTTTGGCAAGTATTCCCGCAGTGGAAAATTCATTACCTACATTCTAAATTACGAACGTAATGTGGAAAACGTGGGTCCAGTGGCGGAATCAGTCAGCGTGTGATAATTATATGACAGTGTAGAGGTCTGTGAAATATCTGTTATGAGTTCGAGCTTCACGTGAATTAGCTGTTACTGACATGGGGATAGTGCGCTAAGAATAAGGCTCATGTTGAGCAAATTCGACTTTATTAGAAAATGTCAATTTGTGCGGATTGGGAAACGAATTTTTCGGCGGGAAATATCTCAATTATCAACAAATATCCGGCACGTATTCAACACCTGCGGAGAGAGAACCGAATTTGATGTTTCAGCTCGATCACATTTCTCACGTAGCTTAACCTGCATAGCGTTACCCCCTAGGAAAAGAAAAGTTTTTTTAAGCTTGTTTCATATTATTCAATTTGCTGCAAACTGGCAGAAACCATGACAATAAAAAAAAAAATTTATATCATTGCACCGTTTCTCATTGCATTCAACTTTTGTCGGAATTCATTGAATTAAAGTGCTGCTGAGAAGAACAGAGTCTTGAAAATACAAAAAAAGACAGAGTCTATTTGGTGGAGTTCTTCGGCGGGGATCAATAAGTATGAAATGGACGCAACATCATTTCAAATGTGGTCAAATCTTCAAGGCACAAGATACAATCAGGAATTGCATCTCCGAGAGACGGTTCACTTCCTGATTATTAGCGTATAACTTTCTTTTCCAATTGATAAAAAAAAGCTCTGTTCCCTTTATAATGCTTCACGGAGAATCATTCGGCACACGTTTCAAAGCCGTAAGAATTTTTATCGTTGATGCTACTCAACCGCACGCGTTCACGAAATTTATTTACACCTAAATTTCCTTTATGCTATTTTTAAAATCCTGCTCAGGTGTTTCACAATTTATAATGCTTCTGATCAAATAATGTCACATCTTCTAAAACCACGAGCATTTTTATAAGTAGCTTTATTCAGCCGTTCACGAAATTTCTTCACATCTGAAGTCATTCAAAGTCAAATTGATTCCCCACAACCCCCACCCCAACTTGCCATCCCACCATCTCTCCCACCCAAGCCCGGCCACAGACTCTCTCCCCTTGTTAAATTAACTCCTTGTATGTTTGCTCATATGTCTTTCAAAACGTTCTGGAATCACCGACGACCTTTGTTTCTGGAATATTGTTGCGGATTTAAATAATGCTCTGAGGGGAAGAAACTCTGCTCCAATATTTCCTTTATTATTTACCAACACTTGTGAATGTCTTCCCTCTCTGACTTTGGTTCACTCGAAAGAGGGAATTTTCCACTTGTTCAGAAACTGAACCTCGAGTCTTCTGGCAAATCTCCATTAGTTCACTTCCCAATTTTCCCTGAGTCAGTTACAACATTTCCGACTTTCCCAGCTTCTCGTGAATATAATCCTGCAATCTTTCACCACCCCGGTAAAACCAGTATGTGTCCATTCTAATGACTTTATATCCCAGTAGACCCCATCTGCATCTTTTCTAATCCGATAAGGTTTTCACACAATGCTCCAAGCGAGGCTGAACTACAGATGTTACAGAAGTACTATGATCTCGATCACCTCACTGTGGGGCTACATTTACTTCCAGTGTTGACTGGGTAAGGACAGTGAATACCTTCGCCAAAGACAATCGTGGATCTGAGATCTAAAATTTTCAAAAAAAACTACCCGACGTATTGTGTATCATCTCTCCATATTCGCGTCCCCTTTGTACATCACTTCGTGCTTCCCTGTCTTGAATTCTACCTAATTATTAATTTATTAATTAAGACATTTCCCTCAACTCATTATTCTAACCTCTATGGAGCACTAACTGAAATTAGTCGTATGCTCCTGGAACACAGTCATTTCGTCCCTGGGGTGAATCGAATGGACATTCCTGATGTGGGCTCGAAGGCAAATATTTCCTTCTCCAGTTTAGGGAGATCATTACTGCAACGAACTGCATTTGTGCGTTCATTACACCTAATGCAATTGCAGTAAGACTTTCATACTGAGCTTTTACAGGCTGATTCCAGCAAAGGTTGACCTAAAAGCTGTATTTCTCAGTGTCATTTTCCTGTGCATGGTAGCCTGTACTGTATCGTGTACAATGACATTCAAATTTGTCTGAACACACCGTTCCAAATATTTCAAACAATGGTGAGTCGAGTGTACCAAACTGATAGAATGCAGTAGTTTAGCTACACCTGGGCACTGCAAGGATGTGGTGGCTTGTGGAAAGGCGCTGGTCTCATGAACTGGAAATAATGAGTTTAATCCCCACTTCTACCTAGCATTGGTTGTCAATTGCTGAACCAAAGTGTGTGCCGCTGCCAACTGTTCGATTTTGGAACCATATCATTCCACTACTGCCCTATTTAAAGCAGTCCTTTCCCTTTAAGTCATGGTAGAGCAACAATCTTTGGTGATTCTAATGTTGGTATAAATTGGCCAAGCCAGATTGACGAATGTAGTTTGAATGGTGAGTTGATGAGGTGTTGTTGGGGCAATTGATTAGAACAGTACTTTCCAGAAGCAATGAGACAGTAGGATATCTGGTAATATGCAATGGCACAGGATTCATTGATGACCTCATAGTGAAGATACCCCTGGGTAGAAGTTAGCACAGTGTGACTGAGTTTTACATTTACTTTGAGGAAGGGAAGGTTGGTTCCAAGATGAGCGCTCAAAACCAAAGTGAGGAAAATGGTAACAGTACGAAGTTAGGACCTACTGAAATCAAATGGAAAATTAGGTTTAAGAGTGGATCAGTAGACTTGTAATGGCAGACATTTAAGGAGGTATTTCAGAATACTCGAAAACGCTACATTACAGTCAGAAAGACTTGAAGGAAATGAAGCACCATCCATGTCTAAGGAAGGAATTTAAAGATAAGATGTACTTGAAATAAAAAGTGTTGAATTCCAGAAAGATATTCATATTCAGACATATACACACAGGCCACATTGTTTAGGAGAGCACATCTTATATGCCAACTTTTCCTTGGCACTATCCGTTCTGAAGAAGAGTTGCTGGACTCTGTTTTCAAGATGGCACTGACACCGTATGACTCTTTGCGACATCCCTATAGCAGATCTAACTCTACCATTTGTTATTACCATTCTACATTTTAAAACTTAAATCTAAATCTGTAAAAATTAGTCGTAATGTTGTTTGAAATCTGACGGGTTTAAGGATGCTACGGCCATCCAGACCTGAATACTGACGATGCCTGAGCCACAGACCCAGGACAGCAAATAATTTCTGATCTTGCAAACGGTGCCTACTGCACGCCGTGTGCAATGTGACTTTTATGCCTCTGTCTCAGTCTTTTTACAACCACTGATCTGTACATCCTTGCCTTACTATCATCTGCTTGTCCTGCTCATGAACTAAGCTTTTCACTGTACTCTGGTACAAGTGACAAGCAATCATATCCACAGATGATGCCAGTCGTGCTGAATTTGTCCAGAAATTTCTACTTTTATTCGAAGAACTTTGTTCCATTTTGATTGCGAGACTGCAGCAAGGGTGTAATTGTACTAGAGGGCGTCCAGAGCCGCTCCGTCAAAGGGGAGGTGATGGTCCAGTATCCAAAGGCCTCGGTAATGTTCTCAGCACCCGGGCTCGAATGCTACCGAAACAGACAGTGGAACTTGAATCTACTTTATGAAAACATGTGATGAATCGGTTATCAGGAAAAAATTGATCTGGTTCATTAATGCCTTTTAGGGAAGGACTCTGCCATTCTTACCTAGTCTGGCCTACGGGTGGATACAGACCACTAGGTAACTGGGATGGGCCTGGCCAGCAATACCCTCATCCTGGTAATGAATTTTAAAAAAAGACCAAGATATTGTCTGGGCTCGACCACTTCCTCTGTGAAGATAGATGAGCGAGGCTAGAGCTGTTTTGTTTTTCTGGCAGCAGAGAAAGCTTAGTGCAGAAACTGATTAACGTGTGCAAAAATATGAAGGGGATAGAAACGGGAGATTGGAATAAACTTTATCTTATTGAAAAAGATGAGTAACTATTGGTGTAGATTAAAAGCAAGGCACAGAAGGTTTAGAGGAGATTTTAGGAAGATGTGTTCTTCCCCAGAGAGTTCTGGGTATCTGGAATTCACTGTCTGAACGTGTGGTTAAGCTAAGAATGATCAGAATATTTTAGAAATGTTTAGATGATCAGTTGAAGTGCCAGATCACATATGGATCGGAACCAGGTAATGGAAAGTGGAACGAGGAAAAACAGATACAAAAGCAGAAGTTGCTGGAAAAACTCGACAGATGTGGCAGCATCTGTGAAGAAAACGCAGAATTAAGGTTTGGGTCTGGTGATCCTTGCTTCCAAGGCCTGATGAAAAACAGTTGCCTGATGAAAGACACAAAGATAATGCGCAAAAGCCAACTTTCTGTACTTTAAAATCTGTGCAGCTGAGGCTCTGTGGCGTAATGGAAAGCGAGTTGGATTTCTCTGTACATACTCGCAGGGCTATTCCAAGGTTGTGGGTTCCAGTCCCGCCATAGTCGAGTTTTAACTAACGTTTGAGACGAGTCAATGATGGTTTTCAGGTTTTCATCGTCACTCTCTGTTGCCCAGTCCCTGTTGCTGACCAGCGGAAATTCGTCAGATTTTCAGGGCAAGCTTTCTGGCAATAATACCGTTTGAAAGACAATCAGACCAGAATCTGTTGCTCAGCCGACAAAACTGCAAGTTCGTGGAGAAGCTCAACTGGTTCACAACACCAACTTTCCCTTCTACAGTTGACAAGTTATTTTCGAATTTTTTGATGGTGGAAATCGATAAATTTCTGATTCCCAATGGTACACAGGGTTATGTGGACGGTTGGGGCAAAGTCATTGAAATGTTTGATCAGCCATGACTGTATCGAATGGTGAGTCTTGTTCACATTTTCAGTGATGTTTCCAGCGAAGAGTATTAAATAATAACACGATGAAGACAATGTGAATCAACAGCCCTGAATATCAACTCATCAACTTCACTGCGCCCCTCTTACAGCTGTATTGTTTCAGCGTCAGATCAGACCGTGGAAGATTTATTGAAAAAAAAAATTCTGTAGGTTTCTGTATTGAATACATTAGTGAGGATTGTGTAATTTGGGATTTTGGAATTGTCCACTCTGTGCAAAAGTGCGGATCATTAATATCTGTCCAGAAGAGAGGTGGTCCCAAGACTGACGCCTGGGAACAGCACTGTGCACCCTCCTCGAACCTGGGAAACAATTCCTCACAATGTTACATCCCCGCTCTTCTGGGGCTTTTCATTCCATCGACTTCAATTCTTCACAGAACTTGATTCAACAGATCTTGTCACTGAGTAATTTCTTTATTTGTGTTCGGCTCATACAAGTAGAGTGTCACAGTGGGAGTGCGATGGGCCCATGACCCAGAGCTCATATCATGCTCTGGAAACTGTCATCTACTGTTTATCATTTCACGAACACCAGGGAGAAGTAGCTGCTACTCTGCACAACTTACTCAACCATTTTCAGAAACAGGTTAAACTGACTCACTGTTTCCTGCTATCTGTAACTCAATGAATCTCTCAAATTGATTTTATTGTCACGCGGGCCAAGGTTGCAAATGATGAAAAATACAATAGTAGAGACAGTGCGCTTTCACACATCTCTTTTCTCTCCAGGAGCTGTCAAGATGATGGCCTGAAGTGCCTTCTCCCGTTCTCAGTCACTCTGGGATGGTTTGCACAGTAAACTCTATTATCTGAGCTGGGAACGAGATGGCGAAGTTTATACACATCAGGTGGAGTGTGCCTGAACGACAGAGCTCGCTGTAATAATACTCCACGCTGAGTCCGACAGCAGCAACCTCCCTGTGACATCGAAAAGGCCACAAGCACTTTTCCCCTAAATTGGGAGGAATTCTCCTTCTTCCAGCAGCTCTGCGCTTTCTGACTATCTTAGATGCAATAATTTGGACAAGGTTCCCAACAGAATGTTAGTTCCTGTGCATGCACAATCTCCCTTTTGCACAGCCTCCTAGATTTTCCATACCTCCCACTCCCACCACCCCCTCTCCTGTCCCGCAAGACCGTGTTTGACAGGAATATGAAGAGCGAATTCGTGCTGTTCTCCCCAAGCACTGCCTGCAGTGGAAGATGATTTACTCCAGCCATCAATGGAGAGAGCCCCGTCCAGGGGGTAGGGAGCTAACAGACTCTCTTGGGAACAGCGGGTCAGAATGGGTAGAAGCTGTTATTAACACTCAATGCGGTTTTCACTCTCCAAAGCAACGGTAATATCCTTAGTTTGCAAGAAAACTCACCTGATTTAGTGTTAATGGCTCTGCGCTATTGCTGGTTCATTGCTCAAGGGGTATGATTCCTGTTTTGCGTGGATAGCGTAAATAGGGGCAACTCTCAAGTTTGAATCGCGGGCGATTCCGGGAGTTCAGTATCGCGCTCCATTCTTCACTTATGAGGTCAGGTTTCGTTGAATTTGAGATTGAGATCCCCCAGTCTCTTTACAGCGAAGCAATCACGTGTGGAGAAGCAGGAAGCAAGTTTTAAAGAAGGTCTGCCCATTGTCAACGGACCTCATCACGGGTGGTGAAAAGTCCAATAAAAACGCAACACTCTTTATCATTTCTGAAGAATGGTCCAGACCCGAAACGTTAGCTTTCCTGCTCCTCTGATGCTGCTTGGCCTGCTGTGTTCATTCAGCTCTACGCCTTGTTATCTCAGATTCGCCAGAATCGGCAGTTCCTACTATCTCTTTCTCTCTCTCTTCATCTTCTATGTTCTAAAATTCCAGTTCCCTAGAAATAGTTTCTTGCTGTCTGCTTCATCCAAACTCTCGCGCCATCTCCATTTAGTCCTCTTTGCTTTAAACAGAACAATCCCGGCCTCTGGAATCTCTCCACAAAACTGAACTCCCTCATCCCTGGGCATGAAGAAGCTGGAGGATTGCGACATTTTGGGGTAAAAATCAGTTGGTAGTTGGAAACATAGAAAAGTAAAAAAAAACACAAATACCCAGTCTCCGGCTTCGTGAATCTTTCAATACTTTTGTGATCCAAGTGGAAGAAATTGATTTAATCCACCATCTGAGAGACCCAGTTCCGTGGAAGGGACAAACAGCACTGGCCCAGGAGAAGGGAGACAGAATGAGAGGAAAATGTTCTTGAAACTGTTTGCTGCTTCGAATTCCTGGACCAACATGGGAGGTATTTCGCTCTGAGCAAGTCTCAACTGGTTTGTAACAAAGTAAGCAAGCGTGGGGCTGGCCTGTTTGCCTCGAGGTGTGATTCTCGCTGAGGGTACAATTATAGTATTGACGTGCGTGAGATCCCTGGTTCAACTCCTGGGTAAGCCTCGCTTTCTCCTTTCTCTTTTGCCACAATGCCCGAGCAGCTTTCCCTCAAAGCAGCTTCGTTAAATGATGCCGGATTGCCTAAAGTGTGGATGGGGCAGAAATACCATTGCAGTGAACATGGCAAAAGGAAACACTTGTTCCAAGCGAAAACAAGTGTTTCAGGTTGTTCGTCCACGCAATCCGACTCTGAATGAATCTTCCAGCTGCATTACTGCCCAGTCCTGGGCGTGAAACTTCCGGAAGCTGGGATTCGAAGTAATCAGAGACAGTACTGAACAGATTCACGTGAATGGTGCCGTGTATGAGGAATGCCAGCAATAAAGTTTGGTTGGAAAGTTGGGAAAGCTCATCTTGGAGAGTAGAAAGCTGAAAGCTGGTCTATTTGAAGCTTTGAACAGAAAAGGTTCGGGTCTGTAAATCACTGTCTGACAGTACCCAAGATGCAGATTCTGTCGATACGAAGGGGAATTCGATGGTTATGTTAAAAGTAATAATGTGCACAATTACACGGAGAAGGCAAGAGATAACATTAAAAGAGACAATCATTTGCTCAGCGGCACAGCTGAGGTGGGCTGCACAGCCTCCGTCTGCGTTGTGATAAATTTTGTGATTCTGAGTGAAATCGGAGTTCAACCAACAGAATGTGGGAAATTAGACAAAGGTTATGTTTACACAAGCGAGACACATCTACACAACAGAGAATCACACAACAACAATGAAATCTTTTGAATTCATCCTTGAAGGTACATGCCACACGCCACAAAGCTGAATGCTAACCGAAAAAGCTTGCTCCCCGACCAAGCAGAGTAGCGCAGTGGGAATGTGCGGGGTCCATAACGCAGAGGTTGATGGGTCAAAGCCGTTCTCTGCTGTTTGCTACAGGTGTTTAGTTGTGTGCCTCACGTTTTGGTCAGCTTTCTGCTTCATTTTCTCTAATAAATCCTTGACGCTGATACACAGGTGAGGTGACCCGCTTGTCAAGTTCTCAATAGCCCTCTCCTGTTTCCTGTCGTTATTCTTTGAGTTGGAACTGAACTGGTGAAGTTGAAACACATTACTTCCAGTTTTTTTTTTCCCATGCCATTCAGTAATTGCCCACGCCGTTTCAAACGTGAATAATAAGAGGATCATCATGTCGGAGACAGCATCACGGCACATACACAGTTCACCATTATTACGACAGATATCAATGAATGTGAATAACCACAGAGAAATACAAGTGACAGAGAGTCGCCAGGGGCTCAATGGGCTGAACGGCTTCTTTCTGCACGGGAATGACATCGTAGTTTGATGACGTCATTTTCCCTGTCTCTGTGACGGAGCGGGTGAGGGAGAAAAATTGGCTCATTTTTAATCCTACCTTCCGCTTTGTACTGTCTGCAGCCCCGCAACTCAGGGCCATGGGGGATTCTCTTAATCTGAAACTGTTGGTGTCACATCATAACTCCTGCTCTGGCGGCAGCAAACGGACGTACGCCCACGTTGCTACGGTGTTTCTGCAGGATTGCAGTGCGTAGACGAATCCTGAACACCAAACAGGCTGCACAGAAAGATCCCATTATAAGTTGAAGAAGGGACTAATCTCCAGTTTCGTCTGTCCCGCTCCCCGCAGCTGTCCATCCTTCTGTCTGTCTCCGATAATTGTCATTTGACGGAAGTTCCAAATTGCGGTTTACAATTTGCTGAACAAACTTGATTCCACCCCTTCTACTCCTTCCCTCTTCCAATGATTGAGAGGGAGCTGCAGAGCGTATGCCATCTCCCGGCAATGCCTGCCCGTAGAGGGAATGATTTAATGCATCTGCCAATGGAGATAGCCCTGTCCCAGCGGAAGGGACAAAAAGCACCGTCCCGGGAACAGTGAGACAGAACGAGAAGAAGTTGTTTTTTGCTGCTTTCACTGCCTCAAGTAACGGAGAATAGTATTTCTGTCTAATCAACATGTTCAGATATATTATTGCACACCTCCGGAGCAGAAAGAACTTGAACTCTGGTCTCCTACATCAGAGGTAGGGACACTATCACTGCCTGAGTGGCACCTGATTTATTGTTAAGTAGGACATCACCAGACTAGATTGCTGGTCTCGTGGTCTGAGTTTACCTTCAGGTGGATGTCAGGTGCAGGAGAAGCTGCAAGTTTGAATTCTGCGTGAGCCCTTGATGCCTTGGAAGTGTTTTTTTTTAAATCTTCGAGAGAGCATGGAGGTGTTTCTTAATGAAATAAATTTCGGTGTATGATCCCAAAG
Source organism: Rhincodon typus (assembly GCF_021869965.1). Classification (NCBI taxonomy): domain Eukaryota; kingdom Metazoa; phylum Chordata; class Chondrichthyes; order Orectolobiformes; family Rhincodontidae; genus Rhincodon; species Rhincodon typus. Next base: position 87,371,146 of record NC_063339.1, read on the forward strand.
GGTCTTTGCTGTGAATATATTGCACCCATCCACTTCACCTGACGAAGGAGCCGTGCTCTGAAAGTTTGCGATTGCAGATAAACCTGTTGGACTAAAACCTGATATCATATAACTTCTGATTTTATATCACATTCGGACGAAAAGGAATCAAGTTTTAAACAATGTCTGCCATCGGTAAACTGGCTTCCTCACTGCTGCTGATAAGCGCTATATAAATGCATTTACGTCTCCTTTAAGTGTCTTTAAATCCATCTATTCTGTTTACTGACTGTGGTCACTGGATAGAATTTCTCGCTAACAGCTTAATCAAACTGCCCAAACCCACTGCTACCCACCTCCAACACTATAAACAGCACCAAAATTGCCAGTTGGTAGGTGGAACATGGAAAGGAAATAAAGCAGATAACCCAGTTTCCAGCTTCGTAAATCTTTCAAAACACTTTGTGAACCAGACTCAGGGGAGAGTGAAGGGTGAAATTTCTGATTGAACAGTCAGTCAAAGAACCTTTCCCTTCTTTATGATGCTGGGACATTGAATCTGATGCACTCGGTGTCATTACCTGAGCTGAAACATTGAAATAACAAGAATTCAATGCAGAAATCTGGGGATTGGCACCATCAGATACTTGGGAACAGACAAAAAGCAGAAAGGCTCAAAGGGAGGTGGCCCCGGGTGCAGGGGAGCCTGTTCTTGGTGACACAGATATCTCTGCAGCGGATGGGATCAGACTGTTTCTGTGCCTCCACAATGAATGTCCCAGAATTTATTTTGGAAAAGTAAAACGAGCAAAGGACAATTGCTTTTCTTGTCATATCACAATTTCAATCTGAAATTTCATTGTCCATCTCTAATTATTCCATAGGTGGAGGTGATGAACCACTTTCCTGAAATTCTTGGCACGTTAACTCTCTGTTTCAAATAGATCGATACTGTCCAGCATTATTGACGTTGTTAAAAGTAAAAGATACCACGTAAAATTGCCCAGAAAATGTTCATGAGGATGTTGCCAGAGTTGCAGGGTTTGGACTGTTGGGCGAGGCTGAACCGACTGGGGCAATTTCTCCTGGAGCATCAGAAGCTGAGGAACGACCCGATAGAAGTTTGTAAAATCATGAGGGATATGGATAGGGGGAATAGTCAATGTCATTTTCCAAGAGTGGGCCCGAGCTCAAAACGAGAGGGCATATATTTAAGATGAGAGGGGAATAAATTAAAAGAGTTCTGAGGGGCATTTTTTCACGCCGAATGTGGTGCGTGTATGGAGTGAACTGCCACAGGAAGTGGTGGAGGCTCGTAAAAATTACAGCATTTCAAAGGCACCTGAACGCGTGTATGAATCGGTTGGGCTAAGAGGAATGAGAGCCTCCCAGATGCGAAGTGTTCGTTCACTTTTGCCAAAAATGACCATTCTCTGTGACACCTTCCCAGGTTCTCAACGAGGATTTTGGATTCAAGAAGATTTCTCACAAACCGTGTTTGCACCTCAGGTCTCGAGCGAATCCCCAAACAGACGGATCTTAACGCGCAACAGAAGCAAAATTGACAAGGCGAACGCATTTCCACACACACCGAAGCACGACTGCTTTCTGTGAAACACCGCCAGTTCTCTAGGTTACGAACTACTCGCACAACTGACATCGGGCCAATTCCAAACTGCTCCTCCAAATGTGCTGGAGGTTTAGTGCAATGCCACTTACAGGAAACTGCTCAAGTCAGGAAATAAAAGAATAGAGTAATAACGTCCCACGAAAAGTGAATGCAAACAATCACAGTCTCGGTTAGATTAGGTGTCCCTTCTTGTCAGCAATGTGGGTGTGCCTGCACCGCAACGATTTCAGCATATCAAGAAAGTGGCTCATCAGCTCCCTTCTTGAAGGAAGTGAAAGAAATTTCACATCTCAATTACCCTCCTTTTCACCAAAAAAAAGGCAAATAACGGCGAGTAGGTTCAATGCAGGATTTTGTTCTACAGCAGCAGCGAAATAACGATCTGCATTCACTTGCAGCGAAAGGGTGAGCAACGCAACTTGCCTGGAACGTGAAGCAGCAGCAGCACCGCCTGCTTGTTCCCACTGTTATGCTGGGGGAATTCCGCATGTGACAACGCTGACCCGATGAATTCTTTGTGTTCTCCCACATCAAAGGTTGCATTGCGCGAAACAAAGACAAGCTGAACGCAGCCCATCCGACGGAGCTCTGGTGGGATTCAAACCCACACCTCTTCAACGATTAAAAACTTTACTCCCGCACTGCCACACTACCTAACAGTCGCAATGTAGTATTTGCTAACGTTGCTACTGCACGCAACTAAAGCGAAGGCACAGGGAAATGCTTGGAGGAACGCTGTTCTCCTCGTCCAGCAATGCCCGGCTGCAATACTAATTTCGCACCAGATGCCGATAGTTCTTCAATCAAAACAAATACCAACGGAAAGCTGAACGCATCTTGCGAGATTCGGTTGCGCAAAAAAATGTCATGTGCCTGTGAGAAAGTATTTTTGTTTATACTTTGATAAAGAACACATGACTGCACCACATTTCCGGGTTCACCCAGATCACTTCTGTCACACACTGAAAACTCACAATATTTCCCCTCTTTTACCGAGAATGAAAATTTTAATGAATAATCCCACGCGGTCACAAAAGAAGATAATTTTCCTAGTCAATTGAGTAACGTTCAGGTAGACTTCACTGACGTTTTCCGTGGTATCCTCAGAGTGAGTTAATTCTGGTTCAGCTCCATTTGACATGGAGCCGCCCAGGAAGTGGCCATTCTCAGTCTGTGACTCTGAATATTCTTGTTGGTGCAGGATTGGAGTTGGGTTTGCTCCTTTGTAAGTCCTGCCATTTATTTTACAAGCGGCTGCACGTACAAACTGATCTCTGGGATTTCCAGTGAAGTGGAAACAATTTTCACTGCAAAACTGGAAACCAGTATTTTAATCAAAGCAGCAGAAGAGAAGTCATGCTTTAGGCACAGCGAAAGCTGCTGGTTTTACTGATAATGCTGGAAAGCTGCGCTTCACCTCAGAAATCGAAGCTATCATAAGGAAAGACGCGCAGCGTGGGCCTCGAAACCACAGCCTGACGACTAATGGTCTCATGCTCTACCAACTGAGCTAGCCAGGCTTGGTGAAAAACTGCTTATTTTCCAATGTCACACTGTGCCAAATCCCCTGCAACCTCATTTCAATGTGCCAAAGTTGATCCACCTCGAAAATCACAAGTTTCCAGTTCATTCCTCTCAATCACAAATAACATCATTTACATCTTCCACTTTCCAGCTGTTACTCCTTCAGACCATTATAATCCATTTTCATTTAACATTCAAAATTCATATTTTAATGTCGGTGCCCTCATCCTTTGGCTGCCCATATGACTGTCAGTCACTCTGAGAGATGGTGAATCTGCTTCAAAAAACCCAGTCATTTCTGCTGCAGACTGCGTGAAATGCGTATCTGTCTGCCTAGTCTCACTCAATACTTTCAGCACTTTGTTTGCTCAGTACATCAGCAACTTCTGCAGCTTCGCATTTGGGGGCTGGATTTTCGGAGTTCAGTTAAAAAGATTCGAAGATCAAGAAGAATTTGCTGCAGCCCTTGTGAAATGTAAAAGGATTTTCGCCCTTTTCCACAAGAGAAGAACCGTTCATAAGGAACAGGTTTCCACTGGTTGTGTCAGTTGAGTTTTCCCAAGTGGAGCTAAGAGAAAATTCCACTCACCTGGAGATTGTGTCAATGCTGCTCTGGGGTTTACTGAGCGGGATGAAATCTCCCTGTTTTTTTCTTGAGCCTGTGCTCGGTGGATGGGGAAGATTGGCCCTGGTTGTAGGATCTTGCCTTCCAGGGATGGGCAGCAAGTGGCTGATTGAAGATGCAGTGGCCACGTTCTGCTGACAGCGGAGGATTGGAGAATGTGATGTCAAATCCTACTGAAAGTCCCTGTCTCACTCAGCGTGGAGCTGGGGAAGAGACAATCATTGATGAGTTTGTTTGATTCCAATCACTTCGTAAACTTTTATGAATTAAATGCAGGTACATAGCTGGTTTAATTGTTAGATCACAATGTTGAGAATAACTGCATTAAAACCTGTATGTCTGGGGTCTGACTGGAAAACAGTGGAGCTGACAAAGTTTCGAAGCTATCTCCTGAAGGCACAATCCCAATTGGTAATCTTCTGTATCACCAGAAACATCAAAGGGTAATAAAACAAAAGAGGCTGCCTTCTTGGGTAGTTTCGAAACACCAATCTTTCTCTCAATAACCGAATGCACTGACCAATTGCAAAACCGAAGCTATTAACATGAAGCTCTGCCAAAGCTCCTAATGCAGGGAGTCAGCCTCGTTGCGAAGCTGGAGGTCTCTCAGTTTTCAGCGCCTACATGCAGTAGGGTTGTGGTGTTAGCACGAACATGAGCAACAATGGTAACATTCACGGTGTGAACAACCAGCAAAGATAATCACCGTCACTGCTTCACTTCAATGGTCCCCGCTTTGTGAGGCGGTGAGTTTTACTGGCAAAGAAAACACATTTGTCATCAGGAGGCTGCTTCAGGGTGTCCTCTTTTACTGCTGGATTCATCATGCAGTTCCTTTCTGCTCTTCCACAAGCACTTCTGCTTCTCCTTTACTTGTATTCTCATCCCTTCATTCTCAGTTTGGTCGGAATAACGAGGTGAGGCAGGATAAAATGCAGCAGTACCATGGAATGTTGTGGTCATGGCATAGAGACCACGAGCTGATCACTCTCATTCTCTGCTGTCATCATTCAAACATTTTTACACCAACAGTAAAGACATCGCTATAATTCTATAATTGTGACAGCATTGTTTTTTTTCTGGTGGAGTAGGAATTCCATTTTGAATTCTGAAGATACATAATCTTTTGAGACAAGAAATGTCTCCTTACCTCAGTCATAACTGACAGACGCATTATCCGAGGAATGTGAGTCCAGTACTAAACAGTCCATTCTCAAAGTGTCTCCGAATTTCAGACTTTACACAGAACATAAATGGGAAATGAGGGGTATATACAGATGGAGTGTCGGATAATGTGAAAGAGGGCCAGGTGGATACACAGAGATAAAGAGAGACAAATAGAAGCACATATTGCGGTAGACACTGAAAGGACCAATTCTCCATTCGACATGGCTGCTAACTGACAGAAAAGAAAAGAAAAAAAAGTAGAGGATTTCACCACCTCAGGGCAACCGAAGGAGCATTAGTGCTGATCAAGTCCCTTTAAAGTTGAAAAGTTAACGTTTGTAAGCTAATGAGAGAGTGTGATTTTGATAAATACTCAGATTCGAAAGATAAAGTTAATAATGTCTCCTGGCATTATTCTATAGAAATGCATGGTTAACCTGGTAGTGACGAACGGTCAGTGGATCCGAAACGTTAACTCTGTTTCACTCTGCAGGTGCGACCATGCCTGCTGAGTTTCTCTATCAATTCCTGTTTTTGTGTCAAATTATCGCAGTTCTTTGTTTTATGTTAATTGATAACTTTTGGGACAAAACGGATCAGGTGTCAGCTCCTGAAAAATCAGTCAGAAGTGCCATCACCACCATAGAGTAGTACAACAGAACTTCTATTCCCTTACGGGGAATCGGTCTCAGGCCGCCGCGGTGAAAGCGACGAATCCTAACCACGAGACCACCAGGGAACACGACCGAAAAGGTCGTTTCTTTTCTTCGTGACCTGCTTTTGCGTTTTCATCCGTGATCACTTTCGCGGCAGATCGGTTTCTCCATCTCCGATTTTCTTCTTACAGCGTGGTAGAAGACCATTCGGCCCACCGTGTCAGCGCAGGTCATCAAAACCCATCCATTCTAGTCCTAGTTTCCAGCATTTGGTTCATAGCTTTGCGTGCTCTGACTTTACAAGGCAAATGTCAATGAGTTTATCTCTGTAATCTCACATAACACAACAAATGGGACTGAAGTTTGAGATGATAAAACTATGTTAATACCTTCATGAGGAACTCATCTTCATTTTCACCCACAGAGGGAAACACACAGACACATCCCGAGAGTGACAGAGACCTCAGGATTACACCCACTCCATGACCTTCACGTCCGCTCTCCGTCCCCACACACAAGTTCCTGCGATAAAAGGCAGCTTCAGGTGGATCACAAGTGACTTCTCCAGACAATGAGAACTATTTCCGTGAGCTGGGATATAAAATGGACAGTGAGCTGAAATAGTCCCACAGGCTGCTCACGTGCAACTTTCAATTTCGAAAACTCATCAAGCCAATCACTGCAGCTTCTGGGAATCTGACAGGACAGCGACTGGCAGAAATCCCTCACTAAAAGCAACTGACACACGACAGACTCTAAACACTTTCATGTCGCATCTCTTCCTGCCTGTGTCCCTGTCTCACCTCGAGCTCTCTCTGACCGCCCAGCTCCAAGGTCAATGAGATGCTTGATACAAACACAGGCAGATTGTGAAGTCAATCTTTACCTTGACAGCAGGTCCAGAGAATGTAAGGCACAAGGAAGGGATTGAGAAGTGATGGGTTTGCGCACGGCTGGGCATAGAGACCATAGAGACATCAGCATTGCATCTTCCTGATTCTCCCAGATACTGATTCCAGAAATATGCAGAGTGCCAGTTATCCCCAATCCCAGTGGATAACGTGTCTGACAGCCAGATCAGGGGAGAGTCGGTTTGATCCCTTCCTGGCTCCGGTGCATTTTGCAAACGTTGTCCTATCACTTCACAGCTGAGCTGACCACAGCTGGTCATAGAGGTCTCCGGCGAAGAAAATGACCCTTCAGCCCATCATGTCTGTGCCAGGTGAACTCCAGCCCCTGACTGTTCCAGTTTCACTGCCCAGCACTTGGCTTATAGCCTCAACAAGATGAGCAATGCAAATGTCCACCTAAATGATTCAGTCAGAACTGCAGATGCTAGAGTCAGAGATAACACAGACAGGGGAGCTGGAGGAACACAGCAGGACAGGCAGCATCAGAGGAGCAGGAAGTTTTATGCTTCAGGTCGGGACGCGTGCGAGAGTTTCTGCTTGTTCTGTTCTGAGAGGCAGTGAAATGCATATTCCTACAGTTGGCCATTTGATTGAAATGATTTTGCCCCCCACCTCCTGTGATTCCCTTCGCAAACAAGAAGACGGGGACCAAACGCCTTTCTTATTTGCCTGTAGCACTCAACCATAGTCGGCAGGATGCGAACCTACACAGAATACCCCAATGGATTTCACATCTATTGCTTTAACCACTACCGCATCTCCACTTTCCAGGTCTTTCTGCCTGTGGGGCTGAGGAAGACTGAATCATTACTAGGTTTTTTTGAATCCAATCACTTCTCATATTTCTGAAGGATTAAATTCAGTGCATAATGAGTCTGGTTGTGTCATCCCAATAGATGGGATAAATATCCATTTAAACACAACAGCATAAATTTCAAGAAAAGCTCAGCAGTTCTGCCAGAGAATCAGAGTCAACGTTTCAGAACTCTGTTTTCTCCCACAGGTACTGCCAAACTTGCTGAGTTTCTCCAGCAGCATCTGTTTTTGTTTCAGATTCCCAACATCTGCAGCTCTCTACGTTAGACATTAAAGCAACATTGAGACACCTTTGTGGTTACTCACGGGATAAGATTTCAATTTGAGGAACACTTTCCTAACCGTATTAAAAACCCGGAACTGCGTAGCAAAAAAACTTTAATCGGTCCTTCGTGCGTGGCCTCGAATAGTCGACTTGTCACTTAATAGCCGAACACGCTGACCACTTACGTCCAGTAAATTGCACGATCCCCTAAAGTAGGCTCTGAGTGAATTCAAGCTTCAGCATGCCTCTCTTGGAATGACAATTTTTCTCTATCAGTTTTACTTGTCCGAAATGAAGCCTGCCATATTCATTGTGGAGACATGGGAACAGTCTGATCCTACCCTCCGCAGACGCATCCATGTCACCGGGAACCACTCTCCTCCATCCAGAGCCGTCTCCCTTCGAGCCGTTCAGTGTCGTGTCTATTCCGGAGTTTTCTCATTGTCTCGGAGCCGAGATGAAGTTTTGAATCCCTGATGTTCAGGAAGGAGAATTCTTTCAATGTCTCAGGTCAGTTCATGTCCCGAGAACATCAGAGTCGATGTCCCGGCCCCTTAAAGAAGGCGTAGATGTCTCGACTGTTTGTGCTCAGTCGGAAAGTTCACCCTTCAATCTCAAAGTTGGAGTCAAGGTTTTCTGTTTTTCTTCCCTAACATTCCCCCCACCCTCCCCCACCAACTGACAATATCTTCCCAAAATCTCTTTGGAATCCTCCGCCTTGCAACATGTCCAGGGATGAGGAAATCCCGTTTAATCAAGGGATTCCCGACGCCGGAAATGTTCCCTTTGGAGCAAAGAAGTTTCAGCGGAGATTTTCTGGGGCTGTTTATAACAGTGGGGGAGGGACTGGTGGGATGATGTCGGGAGAAACTGTAGCCACTGACCAGGGTCAGTTACCAGGGGACTGGGGTTCAAGATATTTAAAGAAAGATCATTTATGCAGATTAAACGCAGAGAATACACACATTTAGTGGTATCTGTGGAAAGAGAAACAGAGATAGGGTTTTGAGTATGGCAGCATTCTTGCTCAGAACTCGTATTTCCTGAATGTCAATAAATGACCAGACTCAGAGGTGGGTTTATGAGATCGATTTTCTATAGTTTGAGAGATAGCTCATCTATCAGGAAGTCATTGAAAAAGTGCAGGGTGAGGAAGCATAGTTGGCAGGATTCAAACCCGCGTGGGGAAACCCCCATGGATTTATTAATCCAAAGCCTTAACCACTCGGCCACGACTACAGGGGTAAAGGAGCCTACTAATATTTCTCATGGAATGGTTCCAACAGGAAAGAGGAGTATTCAGTTTGTCTTACCTGTACCACTATCCTTATATTTCTTGTCGCGCTGTATTTGATCAGAATGGAGGAGGATGCTGGGAGATTGAATTGAACTACATTATTGAGAACTAGAGTGAACGTACGATGCTTTCGGACTACTCTCTGTTTTAACATTGATTTCAGCAAAACGTTAGGAATGTTTTCATTGTTAACACAGTGGAGCTGGAGGAACACAGTAGGTCGGGAAGCATTCAGAAATGGGGGAGGGGGAAGGGAGCTCAGAAATTAATAGAGAGGAGGGATGGGGCTGGGGAAGGTCGGTGTAGGTGAGTGGAGGTAATTGGTCAGTGAGGTGGGAGAAGCGGACAGGTGGGAGAGAAGATGGACAGTTTGTGTCAGGTCAAGGAGGTGGGGATGAGAGGAAGAGTTGGTCATGGGATGAGGGCAGGGTGGGAAGATTTTGAAACTGGTAAAGTCCACAATGAGACCATTGGATTGTAGGTTCCCAAGGCCTATCACAGGCCACTCACCTATCACAATCCCAGCCCCACCCCTCCTCTCTCTATTAATTTCAGAGCTCCCTTCACCCTCCCCCATTCCTGAAGAAGAGTCCCGACCCGAAACGTCAACTTTCCAGCTCCTCTGATGCTGTCTGGCCTGCTGTGCTCTTCCAGCTCCACACTGTGTTATCGCTGACTCCAGCATCGGCAGTTCTTAATATCTCTGAGTGAATGGGAAGGATCGATTTCCAAGGGCAGAGAGATTAGTAGTCAGGGCAATGGATCTAGAAAGAAAGACGTATTTGTATTATGAAAACACCTTTCACCACCATCTAAATCACAGCGAATGAAGTGCTTCTGAAGCAGATTCGTCATTGGCCAATCTAATGTGCAAATCAGGGCCGTTTGTTTAACCAGAGGTTAAAAATGAAAATGTTTCAAATACTCACAATTGCCGCTGGGTACGCCATGAGTTCATACTTAACTTTAGGGGTTTTCTGTGCTCTGATTTACACCCAGGTGCGGAATCTCAAGGGAAGGGGTGTCCATTAAGACAGAGATGAGGAGGATGTTCTCCCGCTCAGAGGGTAACAAATCTGTGGAATTCTTCCAACTGAGCGCTGTGTATTCAAGGCTGAGACAGACAGAGATTTAATCATTTATGGATTCAAGGACCATGGTGATAAGGCAGAAAAGTGGAGTGGAGGATTATCAAATATGCTATGATCTCATTTAAAGATGTAATTGACCTGATGGGCCAAATAATTTCTATCTGTTTCAATATTTTACCTGTCATTTGAAAAATGCTCGAGACCGTTGTAAAGGAAGAAATAGAGGAGGTTTAGAAAAGGTTATTGCAGTCAAAACGAGTCAACAACGTTTGTTGAAAGGAGGATCACATTTGACAATTTTGCTGGAGTTCTTCGGTAATATTCCAAGCACAGTTGTCAAGGGAGCCAGTAGGTGAAGTGCATTTGAACTTTTAGAAGGCACTCAATAAGAGGCCATATAAAAGGTCACTGCACAAGGTCGGAGTTTACAGTCTAAATGAGCATGGGCTGCGTATTGTTTCCGTAATAGAAGAGTCAGGATCGGGATTAATGGATATTTTTCGAGTTGGAAAAATGTAATTTGTGGAGTTCCAGAATGGTCAGTTATAGGGTTGCAATTATTTATCTTTATATTAATAATTTGGAGGAATTAGCAGAACATAATGCATCCAATTTTGCAGAAGATACAAAATAGGTTGGAGGGCATGTTATGATGAGGACGTGGGAATCTGCAAAGGGATACAGATATAGTAGGAACTGCAGATGCTGGAGAATCTGAGATAACAAGGTGTAGAGCTGGATGAACACAGCAGGCCAAGCAGCATCAGAGGAGCAGGAAAGCTAACGTTTCGGGCCTAGAACCTTCTTCAGAAAATCAAGTTTCATTTAAGAGTGAAAAGACGGGCTACTATTAAAATCAACAGAAACATCAAAAAAGGTATGGTGCAGAGGAATCTGGGTGTTTTTGTTCATGAAACAAACAAAAGTTAACGATATTTATTTTTTGGCAAATTAATGGCCTCCTTTCCTAACGCTCACAATGAAAGTGATGGTTTCCCAGGAAAAGACCGAAACTAAGTAGCCTGTAAATTAATCGAAAACCAAGATATATCTAGTGTTGTTCTGTAAGACATATTTGATGTATTGTTTATAGTTCTGCAAACTTTATTTGCAATAGAGCCGGGAGTGGGAGGGGAGAAATTAAGGTCACCTCTGATTATTGCCGTCCCTTTATCTCTCACACACAATTTCTATTTCTTATACGTTTTGTTTCATATTGTGTATTCTGTTAGTGGGCTTGTAAACTACACGCACTGGTGACTTCTTTCCCTCACTATTCCTCATCTCTACCCAAACAGGTTCTACACCCTTATCTGCTCAATCAAGGTAATCTATAACCATTGAACAAATGTCACCACAACCTCAGCATTTCACACGCCTCTGTATGCCTTCTTGCAATGTTAATTGATCCTCTACTGTGTTAATATTGCACATATTAAAAAAAAGGGGGTCAATAAACACTACTGTGATTCGGATTTGAGCCAAGGTTGCTGTGGCTACAACGTGGAGTACTGACCACGAAGCTTCACAACGAGCCCCGAGGAAACGCAAAATAAGCATAGTGCTGGAGGGCATGCCAGGAGGAGCACCAGAAACACAACAGAAATTCTTGCCAAATGGCAGAACGAAATGAATGGAGAAAGTCAATGGAATTGAGGGCCATGGAGGATGTGAATGCCCAGCATTCAGACTGTACAAAACTGAGATTGACAGATTTCTATCGATTAAAAACATCAAAAACTCTCTGGATAGTGCAGAAAAATGACATTGAAGTAGGAGGTCGCCCATGAGTTCATTGAATGGCGAGGCAGGCTCTGTGGGCTGAGTGGTTGTATCGCATTCGTTATGTTTCAAAATGAAAACGTTTTTTTCTTATTTTTACTTGGTAAATGTAAATATATTCGGGGGAAGTAATATAGTTTTTCTGGGCTACGACCTTGGATGTATTTCCTCAATCAAGTTTTACATCGGTAACTTCACAAGTTCTCTCACTCAGGGAAGTAACCACTGCTGCAGACTATTACATAATTCCAATTTCCGGGCCCGGAACCATAAAAACTCAGTGGCCGAACCGCAAAGATACAAGCTGAGCTTTTCAACTGATTTCATATTCTTCAATTTCCTGCAAATACGCACAGGTCATTAAAGTAATCTAAACTGCCGAATAATAACGGGATATACAGTGCAGTGAGTAGGCTCGAGTTTATCCCACGTTGTGCAGAAAAAGCAGGAAAGTGGTGCTGAGATTTATCAGAACAGTGGTGATCTCATTGAGTGGTTGAGCAGAGTCGATAAGGTGAATGGCAGTTTCCTGAGGACAAATATGTTTTCTTTGCCAACGAACCTCGCCGTATCACAAAGTCGGGGCTGTCAAAGTGGAGCAGCAACTGTAATTATCTTTGCTGGCTGTTCTTCTTGTGAATATTACCATTGCTACTTATATCTGTGTTAACATCATAACTATAGCATATAAAGGCAGCATGCACAAGGGACCAGTAGCACAATGTATAACATGCCTGATTACAGGCTAGATGATTGTAGGTTCGACTCCTACCTGGCTCTAGTGCAGCATGCAAATTTATTACATCTCTAAACTAATCTTTCTCACTGCTCTGAAGCCACAATGACATTTGATCCCGACAGGAACAAGAGCCCTTTCATTGTCTCCTATCAGTGAATGTCACCGGCGACATGTCAAGAGTCAATGTCCCAGGCTTCGCCAGAGAAGGGGAAGCTGCTCATGGGTACATTTCAGTTTCCAAAAGCCATCGACCCAATCACTGCTGCTCGAGGGAATGGCAAGGAAACAAAACAAATCGCCCAGTCTCAGCTTCAAGAGTCTTTAGAAACTGTTTGGGAAATAGAATCAGAGGAGAATGGACGGTGAACTGTCTGACTGAACAGAGAGAGTTCGGGCACCATTCCATTCTTTAAGATGCTGGGGCTTTGACTGTCATGTTCTCGGGGACATTACTTGATCCGAAAGGATTCCCGTCAGAACTGCTTTACCTTTACTATTGTCCATGTCAGGAACAATCAATCCTGATTCCTTCACCGGGAATCACAACCAGTCCGCAGAGGTGAAAGTGCCAAATTCTAACCACTATACCACCATGAATGAGGACAGAAGTACGTGCATTATTACTTAATGATGCAGCCTTTGAATTTCTTTTCTCTTACAAAGTGATCGATTCATCGAGTTTTTATATGGCCATCGTTTAAATTGGCCTTGTGTGCTCTGACGTTTCAAGTGTTCATGTCAATCATGTTTTCCATGTGATGTTTTAATCTCAAAAGACACAATGAATGGGACTGAAGTTTGAGATGGCAAAATTGTTCATGTCCCGCTCGGGGAACTGAACCTCATTTTCACCCACAAAAAGGAAGCAATCAGACACATTCCCCCGATAGTGACAGAGGCCTCAGAAGAGACCAAATCCCAGGAGAGACCAATCCCCAGAAAGCAAGGTTTTCACCCACCTGGCTTATATTGTTCCATTTCAGACTTCAAAATCATAGTCTGTTTACAGCAAAGAAAGGAATCATTCGGCCGCTCCACTGTCTGTGTTACTGCCCCATTTTTCCACGTCACTCTGCAGTTTATACAGCTCCACTTCAGTCTTCCTGCCAAACTGGAACATTGCTCACATCAGCTGGTTCTGAAAGATTTTTCTTAAATACCTGGAAGGACAAGCAGAACTGTGGCCTTTCAAACGCATTTCTGGCTGGTGGAGGAAATGACATGGTGGTGTTAATACTGTTGTAACAGAAATAGTTTCAAACGACGTTTAAATAGTTCCTTTGGATGTTGCATGCAGCAGGTAGTGACAATTCTCGCAGGCCCCAGAAATAAATGAACTCACTGTCACTCGGTGAATCACCAAACTGCAGACCCAACACTGCAGGCATGGGTGTCCTCTGAGAGAGGGTCTCATGCATTAGAAACTGCAATGCCATTGATGACTGGATAGCCTGTGCATAACAGACCAAGACAATGTAAAATAGCGTCGGTGGGCCCGCTATGTTTCTGCAGTGTAGTGGTTACTACATTCGCCTCACAGCACTGCTCCCTCATTATCCGAACAAGGTGTGTTTTTCCCACTTTTCGTTAAATGTGAACAGAGTTCATTTTTATATCGCTGTTCTCATCACAAAATCTTGCCGCTTCTAATTTGGAGACAGGGATTTGGTCAAAAAGCTTCTAAAGACAAGGAGAATCTGTTGCAGTCGTTGCCAAATTTAACAAAAGCTACTTCGCCTCTTTCACACGAGAAAAACCGTTCATGAGGAATGAGTTTCTGTAAATTGTGTCCCATGGTGGGCAGGAAGCCGCTGATTGAAGCTGCAGTGGCCGCTTTCTGCTGGCAGCGGGAAATTGGAGAGAGGGGTCAAATCCCGCTACTTGTCTCTGTTTCACTCTGTGTGGAGCAGGGTAAGAGAGATTCTTTGATGGGTGTGTTTTGAATTCAATCTTGTCTTGGATTTTGCGTGGGTTAACTTGAAGGACTTGGAGTCTTAATTGTTTGGCCCAAAGCAACTGAAGCACTGTCTCTGCATTAGGTGTTAGTGACAGAAGTGTCAGACACAGAATTTATAACTAAAACATCAAAGGGTCATACCATTCTCTGATTGAGAGTATGGCGTCATAGGCTGTTAGTTGTCCCTGTCCCACTCCGACTGGAGCCGAAGTGAATCATTGATGGCGCTGTTTCAATCCAAACTCATCATACAGTTCGAGTGGGTGAAATGGAGGTGCGTGGTCGGTAAATTGCTTGATCTGAAATCGCTGAGGTTGTGTACGTGGGTGGTATCGAACCACAGTTTCTTCAGCCACTGACCAATTGAGACACAGAAACTGGAGCCAACATCGCATGCAAGGTCCCTGAGCGGAGATCTGAGGAGGCGCTGTCCAGCTGGAGCTCTCACTGTTTTCAGTCCCTGTTGCCCATTTTACCGCTGTCATCACCGAAACGGACAAAGGTCTGAGTAACTGCAAAGACCAAGACGGTAAGTCGACACAACAAGTTAGCCTTGCCCAGCTTCCACCCAGAGTACGTCACAAGCAACTCTAACAGCGGTGCGATTCGAGCCCTCGACTCAACAAAGACTGGAGCTTAAATCCAACACCTTAGACCACTCGGCCACGCTACAACAAACGAACCAAGTGCCAAAATCGTCATGACTAGTGTTTACAGCGAATTAGAATATTAATCAATCTGAAGAAACTTCGAGCTTCTCATTTATTAAAAAAATTCTTCCCGTGAATGTGAGTACTTCAGCATTTATTACAACTTCCCAGTTGCCCCTGAGAAGATGGTGGGGAGCGGTTTGTTGCAATTGGATCAATCTGACCAACTGGCTCGATAATGACTGAAGGAACTGTTCAGTCAACATTTCAATCATCCTCCACTTGACACTGCCAGAGAGGCACTCAGATATTTCCACTGAGTGTGACAAAGGTCTAAGGAGTGACAATAACCCAGAAACCAAGGGTGTCTCTCAATTGGCGAATGATTGAATCATTTTGGGACAGCAACATTCATGAACGTTTCAAATTGAAGCGAGTTGTATTGTTAAAACACGACTGCTGCGTGGGTCCATTCAAACGGCTGGCAAAAGAATCTGACCAATTTGGTCCCACAATGAGCCTTCCAGCTCCAGCTCCTTATACTGTTCCCATGCATGTTTTCCAACATTTCATGTCCCTCACTTTCCCTCCTCTTTCACTCCATAGCCTCTCTTTCGTGTTGTTCCTCGATCTATTGTCTGACTGGGATCTCTAGCTCTGATATGAAAGTTGAGCTTTCACTCAGCTGATTCTGCCAGAACTACTGTGACCCTTTAGTTTTCAAACACTTTGCAAGTCACCTTCCTTCAGAAAATATACACAAAACAATCAAGGCATTATTCCCTGACCAGGGACCGTATTGTGGTCGAAACGAAGACACGAGAACATCAGGCACATAGTTCCGAATTCTTGCAGGTTGCTGATTCATGGGAGTTTCAACATCATTTCATATCAGTCACTTTCCCCCCAAGACACAACCAATGACTTACATGATTGAAGTGAATGTATCATGACACAAAAATAAGTAAGAAGCTAAATAATGAGTCAGAAGTCAAAAGTCCAACAGGTTTATTTGAAATCGAAAGGATTTGGAGAGCTGCTTCTTCGTCAGGTGACGGAAATCAACTTTAATGCAGCCTGTATTTCAAAGAGAATGGACAATTAATGTAGATAGGGAGTGTTACAGTTACACAAGGTACAGCCAGAATGCGGTGAACAGCTTTGGAACCCACATCTAAAGAAAGATACATTAGCATTGGGTCAGTGCAGTGAAGGTTCACCGCGTTCTCTGGTGTGTGGAGGGATTTTCGTGTGAGGAGAGATTGAGTAGGTTGGGCCTGTACTCATTGGACTTTACAAGAATGAGTGAAGACCGTATCGAAACAGTTAGTATTCTTAGGGGGCTTGACAAGATAAATGTGGGGAGGATGTTTTCTCTGTGTGGAAGAGTTCAGGACCAGAGGACATCATCTCAGTCTGAGGAGTCGCCCACTTAGGACAGAGGCGAGGAGGATTCATTTCTGTCAGGGTCTATGAATCTGTGGAATTCTTTACTACAGAGGGCTGTTAGGCTGGGTCGATAAGTATAATCAAAGCTCAGATAGACATTTTTAATTATTTAGGATATGAAGGATTAAGTGGACAAGGCATGGAAGTTGTATCTCCGGCTCATCGTATTATCCATGACCTCGTGGAATAAGGGAGCGGACAGAACGGGCCATATGATTTATTGTGGCTCCTGCATCTTATTCAATGCGTCAAGCTTATCTGTTCTAATTATATGTTTTAATGTTATCCACCTCAGCCCATTTCACTCTCCGTCTGTACATATCTCTCACTTCCCATTTCTGCTCTTTGAAAAGTCTGAAATTGGGAGAATGTTTGAGAGTGGAGGTGCTGAGAGGCTTTTACCCCCGCCGACTGTAGAGTCGAGAACTGGGCTAAATTATTAGGATAATGCATCTATCCCTTAGGTCTGAGGTAAGGAGACATTTCTTTCCTCAAAATATGATGAGCTGTTAGTCTTCGAAATAGAATTCCTCATCCTGTAGGAAAGAAAAAGCAATGCCACCACAATCATAAGATTGCGATGATGTCTCTTTTGTCGGTGTAACGTGAATGAATGTTGAAGGCACAGAATGAGAGTGATCGGCTCGTGGTATCTGTGCCATCACCACAACATTCCCCAGTAAGGCTGCAGTTTATCCTGCTTCACCCTGTCATTTCGACCAAACTCCAGGAAGGAATGCGCGATTCGATCCATCGACACTGCTGATTGGATCAAAAGCATTGCACTGGAGGGAAATTTACACGAGGAATGGTGGATGCAAAGCGTCGACTGGGGTGGGTTTTGAACCGAGGATCACTTGCTTACTACGTAATCAGCTAAGCTATTGCACCCGTCAGATATCACCCACTGTGATAGAATTTACTACCCATCCCGAATTCCTGCAGAAATGGCGGTGACAAATTACATGATTGAACAATTGAATTATTTAGCACGTAGGAACAGCCGTGATGCCGTTAGGGAGGGAGTTCCAGGCCTTAGACCCAGCGACACTGAACGAACAGCGACATATTTCGAACACAGAATGATGAGGAGCTTGGAGAGGGATATGCAGTGGCAGTTGTCCCATACATCGCCTGTCATTATCCTTCAACATGGAGGCAAAAATCCCATTGGTCTGCTTTTGGCAGATTCAGCGTTTGTTTTGTGTGTGTGACCAGGAATTCGTTTTAATTCGGATAATTCACAAGAAGAGAAGTCAATCTTTATTTGCTGACTGGGAATTGTATCCAGGCCTGAGCAATGCAAACTCTGAACGTTGCCCGGGGAACAGTGATCTTGGCATTAACCCTTGTGACCTGATTTGTACTTATATTTGTACCTGTTCTTCACGCCAGAGCTATCTTCACGCCAGAGCGAACAGGCTGATGCTAACAGGAGCTTGTTTCAAGGCGCTGAGGTCCGATTAAAGGGCGGCACCAAAAATGGCATCGTTCAACTCGTCTGATTCCAGAACCCTGGCTAGAAACGATCAGAGGTTTCTCACTGAATTTGTTCAGGGTCTTGACTCGAAGAGACCATGACTCAAATATAAACATATATTTCACTGGAGCGGGTCAAAAAATTGCGCAGTGATTGTGAAGAAAACGATGGCAAGTTCCAGCAGAAAAACAGGTCCCAGAGAAAGAGGTTCCAGTGAACCAGGCATCTGATGGCAAATATGTTTCTTTTGCCGGTGAAATTCACCGATTAGCGAAGTGAAGCAGTGACAGAGATTATATTTGCTAGTTATTCACCTGTGAATGTTCTTCCCGCCAATGTCCCTGTTAACATCACAAGTTGACAGGATGAACCCGGCTGCAATATGTATTGAGCCAGTTAATGGTTAAGGCATCTGACTTTGGATTGGAAGATTGTAATGTTGTATCCTCCCTCGCTCAAGTGAAGTTGATAGCTTTTCTACCCTTGCAAACTGACAGTTGCTTCCAACGAGGAATGTGTACCCAGCGCTGTTTTTGTCCGATTCCCAGCAGCTGAAGCGATTGTATCGCTGGGTTTGGGAAATTGAAAGTTTCACATGAGCAGCATGAGTGTGGGACTATTTCAGCTCACTGTCCGTTTCATATCGCAGCTCATGGCAACAGTTCCCATTGTCAGGAGAACTTTCTTGTGTTGCATGTAAAGTTGCCTTTTATCGGGGAACATTGTTTGCGGTGACGGAGAGTGGACATGAAGGATATAGAGCGCATATAATCATAGAACATAGAACATGGGACAGTACAACACAGTACATATCCTTCGGCCCACAATGTTGTGCCGATCTATTATCCTGCTAAGATCAAACTACACTCATATTACATTTTACTACCATGTGCCTCTCCAACAGTTGCTTAAATGTTCCTAATGTATCCGACTCCACTACCACTGCCGGCAGCGCATTCCACACGCCCACCACTCTCGGGGGATATGTCTATGTGTCTCCATCTTTGGCTTAACATGAGGATGAGTTCTTCAAGGGGGTTTTTAAAACAGTTTTATCATCTCAAACTTCAGTTCCATTTGTTGATTAGAGGCATAATTTCATTGACATTTTCCATCGAAACTTAAGGACACAAAAGACGGCGGGCCAAATGCTAGAAACTGGGATTAGAATAGATGGATGCGTGGTGACTCGCACTGACACGATGGGCCGAATGGTCTTTTTTCCACATTGTAAAAACTCAAGCACTGGGTGATTCTGATCTGCAGCAGAAATGAGGAAAAATGAAAAGCCAAAAGCAGTGTCATTGAGAAAAGATTCATACACAGCCCAAGTATCTTCCCTGATGATCTCGTGGTTCGGATTCGGTGCTGTCACTGCTGCGGCCTGGGTTTGATTCCCGGTCAGGGAACGTGCATTCTCCACTGCTTGCTTTTACCTGCCCACGGCACTCCTGACTGATTTTCAGAAGCAGGAAAAGAGACGCGAGATATCCTATTCTATCCCAAATGATATTCAAGCTGACATGTCACAGCGAAATGAGAATGCTGGGAATCTGAAACAGAAACAATTGACAGACAACCTCAGCAGGTCTGGTAGCGTCTGTGGAAAGAAACAGAGTTAACGCTTCAGATCAACTGTCCGTTCGTCAGAACCAGGTTAGTTGTGCACTTCTATATTATAACTTCTGGGAAATTATCACTTTTATCTGCCGTATCAACATATTTATCAAAACATCTCCTTAGTTTCCAGCCGATAACGTTACAGCTTTAAAAGGACTTTATCAGCTCTAATGCTGCTTCGTTTGTCCTGAGTTTGGGAAAGGTTCTGCTTAAATGGTTGCCTTTTCCTTTCCTTTACTGTCAGTTAGCAGACATGTCGAATGGACAATTTGTTCCTTTCGCAGCCTACCTCAATATGTTTCCCTATTTGTCTCACATTGTCTCTTTGTATCCACCTAAGCCCTTTCACGTTCTCTCACTCTCCGTCTGTCCATATCCCTCATTTCCGATTTCTGCTCTTTGAAAAGTCTGTAATTCGGAGAGTGTTTGAGAGTAGAGCTGCTGAGAGGCTTCTCCCACCCTCCACACCCCACCACTCCCCCCACCCCGCTGACTGTGGAGTATCGAACTGGGCTAATATTATTCGGATAGTGTGTCTGTCCCTTAGGCCTATGGTAAGGAGACATTTCTTCCCTGGAAATATGATGAGCTGTTAAACTTCGAAGTAGAATTCCGAATCCACCAGCAAAGCAAAAGCACCGCCACCGCAATCACTCAATTGTGATGATGTCTCTCCTGTCGGTGTAAAGCAGAAGGAGACAAAGAGGCTGATCAGCCCGTGGTGTGTGCCATTACCACAACACTCCCCAGTAAAGCTATAGTTTGTCCGGCTGCAACCTGTTATTCTGAACAAACTCCAGAAAGGCATGCCCGGTTCTACCATGATAGAGATCAACAATCGAGAGAAGTTTTAACATGCAACAATAGACGTAAAGTGCAGGCACCGCTGGGATTATGAACCCAGGATCTCTTGTTTACTAGGCAAGCTTGTTAACCGACTAAGCCACAGCACCATGTTGACCTGTGCTTTTCCCACAGATATATGCCTTTCTCTAACCATGCAATCAGTGACACTTTTTCTGCATCAATTTTGCAAAAAAACTCCCTTTTGCAAAAACGGATAGCTCACAGTTGAACGTTCTCCTCCGAAAATGCACTGAAGGAGACAATCTCCTCTTTCATTGGTTGAAAACTGATAATTTCACCTGTTTAAACTGATGGCAAATACAGGATTGGCTCATCCTCTCGGGGTCCACGTTAACACACACTGAGGGACGGGTTCATTGCAGCGAGCTAATCAGGAGTGATGGGTGAGTGGGCATTAGAACGGGTAAAACCCGATTCGACATGGCTGCTAACGGACAGAAAAGGAAAAGTCTCGTGTCTCTTTGTCTTCTTCTAAAAGCCAGTCAGTAATGCTGCGGTCGCGAAAATCGAAGAGAGAAAAATTTGCTTTCCCTAACCAAGAATCAAAGCTGGGCCGCGACGGTGAGAGTGCCAGATTTTAGCCACAAGACAATCAGATAAGGCGTTAAATGGGCGTGCTTCTTTTCTGGAAGACATTGTTTTTGCCTTGTTTTATTTTTGCTCATTTTGGCTGCAGTTTAGTTCCTCCCTGTCATCGAGTTTTCACAGCTTGGAAAAATGCCATTTGGCACATCGTGTCAGTGCATGTTTTCAGGAATCCATCTATTCAAGTCCAAATTTCCAGCATTCAGCATAATCTTTTGTGTTCTTAAGTTTTGAAGGCAAATGTCAATAAGGCAATCACTGACTGCATTCCCTGACTGGGAATCGAACTGGCAACGCGGAATGCACTGACTCCTCAACACGAGACTACCACAGACGGCGCCAAAACGACTCACACCGTTTCTCACTTCCTTTGCCTTTTCATTTTTCGTCATTTTGACTGCAGACCGCTTTCTCCGTGTTTTCGAGTTGTTAATAGCGTGGAAAAAAGACCATTCTGCCCATCGTGTCAGTGCGAGTCACCACGCATTCATCTATTCGAATCCCAGTTTCGAGCATTTGGCCCACCGTCTTTGATGCTCTTAAATTTCAAGGGAAAATGTCAATGAGATTGTACCTGCAACCAAACAATGGGACTGAAGTTTGAGATGATAAAACTGTCTTAAAACCCCCTCGACGAACTCATCCTGTCTACAAAATCATGAGAGCTATAGACAGGGTGAATAGCAAGAAGCTTTTTTCTCAGAGTCGGGGACTCAATTACTAGGGGTCACGATTTCAAGGTGAGAGGGGAAAAGTTTAAGGGAGATATGCGTGGAGAGTTCTTTACACAGAGGGTGGTGGGTGCCTGGAACGCGCTGCCAGCGGAGGTGGTAGAGGCGGGCACGATAGTGTCATTTAAGATATATCTAGACAGATACATGAATGGGCAGGGAGCTGAGGGATACAGATCCTTGGAAAATAGGCGACAGGTTTAGATAGAGGATCTGGATCGGCGCAGGCTTGGAGGGCCGAAGGAGCTGTTCCTGCGCTGTCATTTTCTTTGTTTTTTGTTCTTGTTCTCATGTGAAGCCATAATGGGAGACGCTTAGACACATTCCCCGAGACTGACAGAGGCCTCAGAATTATATGCGCTCCATTTCCTTCACGTCCACTCTCCGTCGCCGCTCACGAGGTTCCCCAACAAAATGCAGCTTTATGAGGAACATATGCAGATTATCTTGACAATGGGAACTGTTGCCATGAGCTGGGATATGAAATGGCCAGTGAGATGAAATACTCCCACACTCATGTTGCCATGTGCAACTTTCTATTTCCAAAGCCCAGCGATCCAATTACTTGAGCTGCTGGGAATCTGACAAAAATAGCGTTGGGCAAACATTCCTCTTTGGAAGCAACTGTCAATTTGCAAGGGTAGAAACGCTGTCAACTTCACTCGAGCGAAGGAGGATACAACATTGCAATCTTCCAAACAAGAGTGAGACGCCGTATTCATTACACCACACGCTCAACACGTCTTGCTGTATCTTGCATCCTGTCGAATTGTGATGTTAACAGGGACATCGGTAGATAGTGCATTCACAAGGTGCATAACCAGCAAAGATAATCGGTGTCACTGCTTCACTTCAATGGTCTCCACTTTGCTAATCGGTGAATTTCACTGGCAAACGAAACACACTTGTCCTCAGATGCCTGCTTCACTGTTACTTGTTTCTCTGCCACCTGTTTCTCTGCTGGATCTTGCCATCGTTTTATTCACAGTCATTGCGAAGTCCTGCCTCTCGCATCTTTTTGAAAATTATCTTCTCTCAACTTAAAAAATGTGTTCCCTAGTCTTGAAATCTCCCATCCCACGGAAAAGATAACTACCATGTATACTATCTACACGTCTCATTATTTTATAAACTTCTATCAGGTCACCTCTCAACCTCCTAAGCACCAGCGAAAAAGGTCCAAGTCTATCCAAACTTTCGTTATAACTCAAACTTTCCATACCAGACAACTTCCTGGTAAACCTCTTCTTAACACTCTCCAGCTTAATAATATGCCTCCTATAACTGTGCGACCGGAATTGCATACTGTATTCGAGAAAGGCCTCACCAACGTTCTGTGCAACCTCAACATGACTTTCCAACTCCTAAACTGAAACGACTGAGCAATGAAGGCAAGCGCGCCAAAAACCACCCTGTCTATATGTGATGTAAACTTCAAAGAATTATGTACCTACAGCCCTAAGTCCCTAAGGAGGCACCTCAACAGTGAGACAAAGTCTGTGGGCGGGTGCGGAATAGTTTTGAATGTCTTTGACTTCACGTGTAAAGAAATTTATTGAACACATGCAGCTGAATAAGATTGGCAGTTCATTCTCCGTGAAACATTATAAATGGAACTGAACATTTTTTTTTCAATTAAAAAGTAAAGTTTGAACCTCTCGAGTCGGGCAGGGAACCATCGCTCAGAGACACAATGCCTGCTTTAAACTGTCTCCTTAAAGATTTGAGCACATTCCGATGATGTTAGATCCATTTCATGCTTTCTGAACTCCATCCAAGGAATCCACAAATAAGACTGTCTTTTTGCATTTTGAACCCTCCCTTCTTCTCAGCAGCTCTTTATTTTAAGATGATAAAAATTCTGGCCAAAGTTGAATGCAACATTCACATGTTTCATTGAGATAAATCTAATTCCTTTTTGATTATTGACCTGTGCGAGTTTGAATAAATTGAAGCGAGTTAAACAGCGTTTTTCCGCAATTTAACTCAATGCAGTCAACCATGTGAGAAACGTCCTCGAGCTGAAAAAAACACACCTTTTTTCTCTCTGCAGATATTTCTTCACATTTTGACGTTTTGCAGGATGTTTGTCGATCGTTGAGTCATTTCCCAGTACACAGAAACTGGTATTTTCGTATTAACTAAAAATTGCCTTTCCTCGTTACCCTCTTGAGCCACGACAACTTAAAACTGCTGCAGGTGAGGCTCCAATTCACAACCTTGGCCTTGCACACGCTTCAAAACTGTCATATAAGTACCGCGCACTGACCGATTGTGTCACTGGAGCAGCGCGTAATTTTAAGTCTCCATATTTCGGATTATGGCTTAACAGTTGGCAAATTGCCTGTGAACTGGGATATGATCGTCTTCACTCATGGTTCCTAAGTTGTTCGAGGAACTTACTTAATTACGCAGTGCTAAGCTGGATTGAAATATACATTTTCAGCATTTTCCTCCACTGTCCCCTGAGCCCTTGATGTTTTTACTCTGTACAAATCTGTCAATCTCATTCTTGAACAGACTTAATAACTGACCTCCACAGTTTCTGGGGCACCGAATTCCAAAGCTTCAGCTAACTCTGAGTTCTCTCACTTCAGTCTGCTGTTTGGGGTATGTTCCTGTTGTGGGAAATTGACTTCACCGTGTACCTAGTGCTGCTCCTGGCATGCCCTCTTGCACTGCAAACTTTTTACACTTGCTCAAGTGTTGCCCCGATCGTGACTTGGCTCCGTGTCACAAGGCTCAGAAAAAGAACACAGAGCAATGTCCAGAAAGATAAATTTTATTGGTAAAAAGCGGTTCATGCGGCTTTCTGCGCTGTTTAGTTTATTTGCGAGTTCTGCATCATTTAGAATTTTGAAACTGTGCACCTTGTACACAAGTGCGGTTCATTACTATCTGTCCAGAGGAGAGATTGGTGTCAATACTGACTCCTGGGAACAGCACTGTACACTGTCCTTGAGTCAGGAAAACAATTCCTCACAGATAACATTACATCCCCACTGTCATGGGTCTTTCATGCCACAAAATACTTCACAGAATTCGATTCAGCAACAATTCACCAACTTCGTTTGCAAAATTCACGCAACCGACAGGACACCCACTACACCCGCCGACATCAACCTTCACCATTACTTCATTCAAGGACACGATCCAAGATTTTCATGAAGAGTGAATCCATAAGAATGTAACACAAAGGTAAATTGAATTTCACATTTAAAATTGTAAATTAAGGAGAGGCCAGAACTGAATTTAGAATATCAGAATATCATGTTTAGCACCACAGTCAGAACTCCAGCCCAGCAATTGAGAAATCTACCCCGAATCCCCACCATCCACATGGCAACTTGCTCCATGTGCCCAGTTGCAAACCTATGTGAAGGAGCATGCTGTCTGATAGAGCGCCTGTGAGCATCCTCCATTGTCTGACCTAAAGCTGCAACAGGAGCTGTCCATTCCAGTTGTGAGAGCGGTGGGGTAAATGCGAGAAAGTTGATATTCAGTGTTGTCGATTCACCTTTTTCATCATTATGACAGCAACGTTTAAGAGGCATTCAGACAGACACGTGAACAGGAAGGAACAGAGAGATACACAACCACTGGCAGGGAAGTGGGATCAGTTCAGTTCAGAATGGCGGTCAGCACAGACCTATGTTGCACTGTTTTTTGTTCCACGTTATTGTTGACAATTCTCTGCCAGAAACAATACCAAAAGATGGGAACATGGGAACAGGAAGAGGCCATTCAACCCGGCTCCGCTGACTCACCATTCCTTAACATCATGGCTGATCTAAAACTTCAATGGTTTTTCCTATCCCATCCTCACAACCCACATCGAGAATCTGGATTTATAGATCTCTCAATATATTCAAGGTGACAAATCAAATATATAATGGGGATGTTATGTTGCATTTCCCTGTCAACTATGCAGATTTGTCGGACGTAGTCGTCTCTGGTCGAACTATTCTCTGAAAACTTGTGTGGGATGGTGACGAACGTCCGCTGGTCAGCAGCAGGGACTGGAATTCCGGATGACAGGAAGTGCTGATGAAACAGTTTCCGCAGAACACTATTGATTCGTTTGGGACCTGAAATGAAAGTCGACTCTGGGGTGGTTTTTGAACCCACACGACTTTCAAATCGCAAATGTTGAGTGATCGACCGCGCTGCCCATTGCGACAAGAGCCACCCTCAAGTTGCCCTGGGCTTGTTGTGTTCGCATCTGCATTCAAGCATCTGTCTCGCCGTCGGTTTAGTAAGGACTGTTTGAAATATTAGTCAGAACTTTGTGTTAGTTTAAAATACTCATCAATAATCCCACTGTATAAACCTGTGTTTCCGATATTTCATCTTTTTTTTAACCTGTTTCTCTTTCATTCGATGTATGTTCATTGGAGCACAACTTGGGAGGAATAATGGGAGGGAAAATCGTGTTCCTTCTTATTGTCCGAATTCAACCTACATTTGAATAGATTTCAGACAACACGTTCCAATTCTTGATTTACCATAAAATCGACTGATCAAGAATCTCCAGCGGGATAAGCTGACAAGAATTGGATTCCATCTTCACTTTATATAAAACGCGTGAGACATAATAAAGATTGGCAGCAGGAAATAGAGACGAAAGTGGGATTGGAACCCACGCCTGCGGAGCATAATGGATTACCAGTTCGTTACCCTAATCTCTCAGCCATCTTGTCACATATGCAATGAAGGTGACATGTGATCTTATCAAGACCTCATGTTTCTCTCACTTAATTAAATTGTGCACAGCAGCAAGTATTTCTCCCTCGTGTTTATGAAATGATATGCAGCAGGGTAAGATTTCCAGAGTATGGTATGACCTGTGTGTCACTCCGATTGCGACACACTGCTCTCATGAGCTGAACACAAATGAAGAAATTACTCAATGACAAGATTAGGTGGGTTATGGAGAATGGATCTGGGTGACATGCTCTGAGGGTCGGTATGGACTTGTTGGGCCGAAGGGCCTTTTTCCACACTGTAGGGATTCTATGATTCTACAATCTATGATCTGTTGAATCGAAGTCGACGAAGAATTGGAGCCGATTGAATGAAAAGCCTGGTGACAGCGGGGATGTGACAATGTCTGTGAGGAATTGTTTTTCAGACTCGAGGAGAGTACACTCTGCTGTTCCCAGAAGTCAGTACTGGGACCAGCTCTCTACTCAACAGATATTAATGACTCGTACTTGTTTACAGAGCGGACAATTTCAAAATGCTAAATGAGGCAAACCTGACAAACGAACTGCTCAATGCAGAAACTGGTCTTTTGTAATGATATCTATTGCAGTGAACATCGCTCTCTTGTCATTTTCCTGAGCCTGACCCTTCAAGAATCACTCGGCTATGCTAATGAAAGCTGCTCTGGGTGATGCTTGTTCTCACAACATCAGTATTGAACACGCCTCCATGAGAGTGCTTTCTGGAATTTAAATTGATCCCTCATTGCGTTCCTTCAGCACATGTCACGGGGAAATTGAGTACCACAGTTAATGCCGTGGCCGGATTCGAGCAAGAGCTACTGCAGCAGTATCTGACAGGAAGAACCACTGTATGGTCACGGCGCCGCACAATGAGGCCTCAGGGAACAGGAAATAAGCGCAGTGCTATAGGGTGTGACAGGAGCAGTGCCAGGCACACAACAGCAATACAGCGGACTGAGATGAGGGAACACACAATGGGGAGAATCTTTGGAATTCTGAGCCCCGGAAGTCGTAAATGCTAAGTATTGAGTTTGTAAAAGGCTGTCATTGATAGATTTCGACAGATTTTTAAAACAATGAGATCTCAACGAATAGTGTGGAAAAAATGGTTTTAAAGTCGGAGGCCGTCCAAGATCTCATTGAACGGCGAGGTGGGCTCGAACTGTTGAGTGGCCGCATCATACTCCTATTTCTTACAGTTTAAAATGAAGACTTTCTGTCTTATATTCACTTGGTGAATGTGATTCATTTTCATATGGAAATGATTTTTTGCTGGAGTGCGATATTGGGCGTATTTTTCAATGAGCATTTGAGTTTTACACCGGTTATTCCAGCAGTTTCCTCAGACAAGGAAGTGACTACTGCTGCAGACAACCATATAATCCCAGTTCCCAGGCCTGGAATCAGAGAAACTCAATGCCCCACTATTCTATATTTTCGAGTAAATCTGATTCTGACCCTCAATCCCGACCCCTGCATATGCCTGATAAACGCTGAACCACTTGTTTCACAGAATCGTTGTCAATCTCCCTGAAAAATATTCATGGACACTGCAGGAGATATCCTGGCATTTTCCCAAGACTGGATAAAATGGAATGGAATGCTTGGTTAGGCTGGGATTGTTTCCTTGGAACAAAGGAGGCTGGGGGTGGGGAAATTTAAAGTCACACAATAACATTTATAAACATTCAATATTCTTAGGGACCTTGAAAAAGTAGGTATGGACAGGTGGTTTGCCTTAGCGTGAGAGTCGAGGGCCAAAGGACACAATCTCAGAACAAGGTGTTGCCCATTTAATTCTGAAACGAGGAAGAATTGTGTTGCTCAGGACCCAGTAATTGTCTGGAATTCTCTCTCTGAATTGTTGAGTATTTTCAAGCTGAGCTAGACAGATGTTCAATCAGTAAGGAGGTCAAGGGTTATTCACATGGGGCAGGAGAATGGAGTTGAAGATTATCAGATCAGCCATGACACCACTGAATAGCGGAGCAGACTTGATAAGCCGACTGACTTACTTCTGCTTCAGCATCATTTGGCCTATGGTCCCATTGATCGAAAAGTTTAAAATTGTGAGGGAGTTGGATAAAGTGGTAGAAAAGGTCTATTTATTTGATCAGACAGATCAGTAATGAGCTTCATTAGCAGATGAAGAACAAATGTGCTGTGACATAGAGACAACAAATGGCACTCTACATACCACAGACTGAAGAAATGACGGGAGGGAAAATGGCGTTCCTTTTCACTATTCCAGTTTAATCTGCAATTTAAAGATTTTAAAGTGATAGGTTCTAATTCTTGATTTAGACTTTACTGTCATGTCGACAATTCAAGAATCTCTGCTGACATAAACTGATGAGAATTGGGGGTCAAGTCCAATTTGTACAAATGTGTGAGATGCAAAGAAGAATGACAACAGCGACAATGGCCTGAAACACAAACGACGGTGAGATTCAAACCTATGCGGGCAGAGCACAATGAATTAACAATCCATTGCCTTCAACGCTCGGTCACGTCCTTACACGTGGAAAGCAGTTGACATATGATATCATCAAGATCTCATGGGAGAAAGATGGAGGATGAGAAATTTCCTCATAGGAATAGAATCCACACAACTACGTTTCTGACTTTAGAGAAATGATAAAATCAGTAAAATCCGTGAAAATACCACGCTTCTTTGAAACAGCAGTTGTGATTGCTTCATTCTGAGTGAGAATTGTGTTATAATGAACCAAACAAGAAATTTCGTCACATTCCTACCTCCATTTAGCCTTGATTCATCGTTTCTTCAGTCGGTTTCTCCCTCACGCCTTGTAGCCAATCCCAGCCCTTTCACTCCCCTCCCTCTGCACTTGTTTCCCACCTGAGACATGCCGGACTATTCCAATTGGATTGAGAGCTCATCAGCTGGAAGATTAACCGTCAGTCTTATCCCACAAACACTGATCGAATTGTTTTATTTTTCATTAGAAGCCCTGCCCACTGTGACCATTCTCACTGCAGCAACACGGTGTAATTCCCCGTCTGGAATGTAAACCCAGGGCGCAGTGAAGAAAGCACCTTACCCTAACCACGTGACTAACCGGAAATGGGGATGGCAATGAGCGCGTGGAGCTACTCTGTGGCTCCAGTGATGCAATCGGTGAGCGCGCGGTCCTTCTATGACGGTATCGAGGCGTGTGAAATGCCGAGCCTGGGAGCTTCAAACTCACCCGGAGCAGCTTTTATTGACATGGAGCAGGGACTATTGGGACATCAAGCTGTGGGAAATATCACACACACTGTAAATGTTGCAAACACGCACCAGACAATACTTTTCCCTTTCACTCAATCCCTTTCTCACCAGGAACAAACACTGGCGTGATGGTCCGAATGGCCTTCTCCTGTTCTCTGTCACTCTGGGTTGATCTGAACAGTGAAAGTTATTCTCTACAATGAAGAAATGCAGCAGGGAAATAGCATCATAGTGGTGATATATCTCCTAGTTATCCCTGGGGACGAAGACATAGCAGCTGCTGGAGTTTAAATTTGATGAATAACATCTGGAATGTAAACCTGATTTCAGGAACAGAAACCATGACTCTAATTTCCTGAAATTCCATTCATTCATGTCCCTTTGGAAGGGAAGTCCTTACCCGGTCTGGCATACAAGTGACTCCAGACCCACAACAACGTGGTTGACCTCTAACTGCCCTCTGACATCAGTTCAAGGTGAATTAGGGATGAATGACAAAATGATGTCCTGACCAGCGATACTCACATCCGTGGGAGAATAAGGAAGAATAAAAACACATTCACAACAGGGAAAAATGGCTTTCTGTCTGCATGGATTCAAATTCACCTGATCACCCAAATTGGACAGACAGAAGGACACCCACACCACAGAGAAACCAGGGAAATGTGCAGACTGAGGGAAGGATTCAATTACCCACTGAGGTGGAAAGTCATTTACTCAGTCACACTTGGGACAGGTTGTTCACCAGTCCCGTGTATGGGAATGGATCACTCAGAAAAACAACCTCCAACGACACCAGCAAATTCACGTACGACAGCAAGGGTTATATTCTGCTGTTATTGCTGCTGTTAATCCCCAACTATGAATTGACTATGTCTAGACGCCTGCTTCAAGTGGAATTCTGAGGGTCACTCAACCTGAAATGTTATCTTTGATTTCTCTCCACAGATCCTGCCAGTTCTGCTGAGCTTTTCCAGAAATTTCTGTTTTTTATTTGTTTCTGATTTACAGCAATTACAGTTCTTTCAGTTTTTATGCAGAGGAGTTCCATTGTTTTTTGATCTATAACAATAATTAGAACCTAGTTGTAAGAGCCATAATGTAGAAGTCTTCAGATGACACGCAATAATTGATCATGTAGTTGACCATGAGGAAGAAAACCATGTAATGCAGGAATATATCAATCAGGTAGAAAAAAAAAATGGTGAACGGAATTCAATCCAGAGAAGTGAGTGAAGATGAATTCAGGGAGAGTGAACAATGAAAATGGGGAATACTGAGTGAAGTACAAGGACAAAGAGACCTGGGAGTGGACACTCACAGATCCGTGAAGATGATTGGACAGGGAGATCAGAGGGTCAAGAGGGTTTTGAGATACTTTCTGTTCTTGACTGCAGGCTGGAATATAACACCAGGGAAATGATTCTAGAGCTTTAACAAACACCAGCTTAGAGGACAGCGAGAGGACTGAGCATAATTCTGGTCACTGCATGAATCAACTTGTTTTAAAAAATCATGATAGAAGAAATAGAAGATATAGAAGCACACATAGGCTTTTTGGCCCATCATGTGCACTGCACCACTCAATGAGGTCATCGCCAATATCACTCCAAATCAGGTCAGTATGCACCTTGGAGGGAAACTTGCAGATGGATCTTCTCCTCTTGTGCTTCCAGGTGGTAGATTTTGAAGGTTCAGAACGTGCTGTCAAGGGAGTCGGTGAGTAACTGCAGTGCATCTTGTAGATGTTGCACTCTGCTGCCACTGTACTTCAGTGGGGAAGGAAGTAAATGCTGAAGGAACTGAATGAGGCACGAGTTAAGTGGACTGCACTGTGCTGGATGGCGTCAAGTTTCTTGAGTATTGTTGGGGGTTTGGGGCAGCACAGTGGCTCAGTCGTTAGCACTGCTGCCTCACAGCAGCAGGGACCTGGGTTCAATTCCACCGTCGGGCAACTGTCTGTGTGGAGTTTGAACATTCTCCCTGTGTCTGCATGGATTTCCTCTCACAGTCCAAAGATGTGCAGATGAGGTGGAATGGCCATGCTAAATTGTCCATAGTGTCCAGGCGTGTGCAAGTTAGGTGGATTAGACATGGGAAATGGTGAGCTACAGGATAGGGGAATGGGTCTGAGTGGGATGCTCTTTGGAGGGGTGGTGTGGACCTGTTGGCCTGAATGGCCTATTTTCACACTGTATGGATTCTATGATTCTACAATTGTTGAGCTGCATCCATCCAAGCAAATAGAGAGTATTCTGTTACAATCATGATGATGCAGACTTTGGGAAGTTACAAGTTGAATTAATCATCATAGAATCTCTTCCCTCAGACCTTCTTTTATAGGCACAGTATTTGGAAAGCAGATCCAGTTCAATTTCTCATCAATATTAGCACCGAGGATGATGATAGTGGGGAATTCAGTGAAGATAAACCCATTGAATGTCATTAAATGTTAGGTTCTCAATTGTCAGACTTGTTCATTATTTGTTGGTACTTTGGTGCAAATGTTTTGTCACATAGCAGGCTAACTTCAATGTTGTCCAGGCATACTGCATTTAGATATCTACTGACTCAGTAACCAAGGAGTCACAAATGGTGCTAAGAATTGTGCAATCAGCAGCAAACATTCCTGTTTCTGACCTTACAACGCAGGGAAGACCGTTGATGAAACAGCTGAAGGTCGTTGGGACTAGAACCTGATCCTAAGGAACTGCTGCAGCTGAGATGGTTGGCCTCCGAGAATCACAAGCATTTCCCTCTGTATTCAGTATTATGCAACCAGGGTGATGTAGGGTAAGGAGGATAGGACAGTGTACAAGGGGAATATAAAAGGAAAGAAGCAGAACATGAAAACACAGAACAATAGGAAATAAGCTTGGACGAGCATTACAGCTTGAGCTAAGAGTCAAATACAACCACATAAGGACATAGTTATTGTAGTTGAGGTAGTTTAACTACATATCGATAACGGTGAACAGTCAGCAATTACTTAGGGTTCAGAGAACATCTGTAAATCTTAAGATACTCACGTATGTATCATTCAGAAGGGAAAGTTTGCATGCTGTGGGCGGATGGTGGGGATAGAGAAGTTTGGAAGAAAATGTAGAAGTGGAAGCAGTTCTGAAATTAGAGGACTCAGAACTTTGTAAGAAACTGAACAGCATCCTGTTCATGCCGTAAATAATTGACACATAAATTTATTTTGTACCAATGTTACATGCAACCACTCTGACGTGAAAATGTCTTAATATTCTGTTTTGAGCTGTAAATGGTGGATTGTCTCGCAACTAGACTTAGAGACCTCTTCTACACATATTCGGTGCAAGTTTGAATAAATTCACCTTGTTTTGATCTACTCAGGTTCGAAGATGCAATCTTTTCAAATACCTGCCTTCAAAGGGAGAATAATATTCTCTGATTCCTGTTGATCCTAGTTTTGCTATGATTCCTCGATACAATGCTCTGTCAAATGGAGCCTTAAGATAGCAGATAGTCATTCCCATATTGGGAATTCAGCTGTTTGGTCCGTGTTTGCAGCAAGAATGGAAAGAGATCAGGAGCTGAGTGGCCCTTGCTTAACTCAGACTGAGATTCATGACTATGATGTTACAAAACAAAGTTTGAAGTCATCATTGTCACCCTGTTTTGACTGCATTTACATCTCAAAAGTCCAGAAGATTGAGTGAAGGTTCTTCCCACACAGTCCACTTGTATGGTTTCTCTTCACTGTGGATGATGCTGTTTCCTTCCATCTTCAAAGCTCCTGAGAATTGAGATTTACTGGCAGCTCTTCATCCAATGTTTGACCTGAGCTGCCTGTCTGTAAGTTCTCCCTTTCGAATTCCTGGAAAAATAAGTTTAAAACAGTCAAAAGTGGAATGAAAGCTGCTGGATTATCATAAAAACCCACCTGGATCAGTAATGTCCTTGATAGGACAGAAGCTGAAAAATACAGGTCAAATCAGGCTGCGGGAACTGGCTGCAGGGCCAGGCATTATTTGTGCAGAGCCAGCAGAGTGGAAGGTTTGAGTGATACTGCAACAATGCTGTCGGTGTAACAATACAAACTGTACAACTATCTGACCATAACTATCTGTAATTGGATAAATGTAACTGACCTAAGCTTGCTGAGAAAACATTACTGTAAGCAGGTGGGAATTCATGGGACACCTTCAGATACATGCAGTCCCCCTTTTACTGGTGAGACTTGCTTCTGGAATAGAGTGTTCAGTACTGGTCACTGTACTTCGAGAAAGTTGTCAATATGTTGGAAGCATTTCAGAGAAGATTTAATGGACTAATACCTTGAACGAGTGGATTGCCATGTGAGAAAAGGCGAGACAGGCTAGGCCTGTATCCTTTCAAGTTTAGAAAAGAAAGAGGAGACTAAGTTGAAACCTAAAAGATCCTGAGGGGACCTGAACATGTTAATGTTGAAAATATGATCCCCGTTGTGGGAGAATCTCGAACTGAGTGTCATTGTTTAAAGCTGGGGTTGAATCTATTTGAAATGGTGAAGAACATTTACTCTCTCTCAGAGGGCTGAGAATCTTTGTAATTCCCTTCATCAAAAGGCAGTGGATGCAGAATGTTTAAATTCATTTTAATGCAGAAGCAGACAGATTCTGATGACCAAGATGATGAAATGTTCAGGGAAATGCAGGCACATGGAACAGAGTTTGAAATCATATCAGCTGTGATCTTATTAAGTCGCAGAGTAGGCTCAAAGGGCTAAGTGGCCTATTCTTGTTCCTCATTCGGATGTTCGAATAAACCAGAGGATAAAGAAACTCAAGTCTTGTCTGATTACTGCAGGCAAGGAGGGTGTTTGAGTTCTCACTTCACCCACACATGGATTAGTTACTTTCTATCACCACAACCAGCTTCAATTAACATCTGGAAAATTTTAATCAAATCAGCCCTCATCCTTCTAAGTTCCAGGGAATGCACCATTCCTGCTGAGATGCATTTCGATAGAAAGAGTAGAGAACATAGAAAATAGGAGTCAGAGTAGTTAATTCTGCCCAGTGAGCCTCAATCAGGTCAAAGCTGATCTATTTAGGCTTCAATTCCATATCCCCAGTTGGCCTTGATAATGATTTTCTTAAATTTCTGTGGGCTTTGCTGAGCCGAGTTGCCATTGAGAAGATGGTAGTGATCTGTCTTTGTGAACCACTACAGTTCATGAGGTGGACCCACAATGCTGTTAGGGAGGGAATTCAGGATTTTGGCCCAGTAACTCTCAAGGAATAGCGATACTTTTCCAAGTCAGGATGGAGAGTGGCGTGGAGGGAATTCATGCCCAACAGAGAGTCTCAGAGATCTCACAGACAAAGGTTCTGCTGACTCTGTCTGATCTTGTCACGATCTTCCAAGTACTCTGTTATCCAAACTTTTACAGTGGACCCTAACACTTTTTCCCACCATCAAGGCTTTGAAATGCCCTATTTTCGCTCTAATTCCCTTCTTAAATACTTGGGAAACGTTAAGTACCCTCTAATCCATAGGAACTCGGAGAATCAATAGAATTTGAGGATAACCACTAGCGCATCAGCCATTTCTTGGGCCACTTCCTAAGTTACTCTGAGACAAATGTTATCAATCTCTCGGGATTTATCTGCCGGTTGTCCCATGAGCTTTCCCAATATCATTTTCCTACTAATAGTAATTTCTTTCAACTCTATCTTCCTGTTAGACCCTGGGAACCCTTTAATTTTGGGTCATTATTTGTGTCCTCTTTTTTGAAAATCTAAGACATACGTAATTGGTCTGCCATCTTGTACCCCGTTATAAGTTCCATGTTTCTGATTGTAAGGAGACCCTAATTTCTTCTTGACTAATCTTTTGCTATCAATGTTCAATTAAGAGCTTAATGATGTTCAGGAAAAACCCGTCTGGCTCACTAATATCCTTCAGGGGAAGAAACTGTCATCCTTACTCGGTCTGGCCTATAAGTGACTCCAGTCCCACAGCAATGCAGTTAACTCTTGACAGCCCTCTGGACAATCAGGAATGGGCAATAAATTCTGGCCTAGCCAGCGATGCTCACATCCTGTGAATGAATAAAGAAAAATGCTATTGGTTTGTATAGTCCCTGCAAAAGCACTCTCATATTCTATTCTTTCCCTCTTATTAAATCCCTTTGTCTCCCTTTGCTGAAATCTAAACTTTTCCCAATCCTCAGGTCTGTTATTTTGTTTACCTAATTTGAATGCTGTTTCCTTAAATTTAGTACCCATTCATTTCCCTTTCTCTGCCATGGTTTGACCATGTTTCCCATTTTGTTCTTATGCCAGACTGAGATCAATAACTTTCATAGCTTGTCCACTTCCTCTTTAAATGTTTGCCATTATCCATTTCCCATCATCCATTGAAATACTGATCCACAATTTATCACAAGTAGCTCATGCGTCATACCATTACAACTTCTTTCATTTAATTACAGGACCCGAGAGTCGGAAACAACAATATCACTCTCCATCTTTATGAAGAATTCAATCTATTGTGGTCACTTTTCCTTAAGGGCCCACACTCAGCTTGATGATCAATTATTCCTTTCTCATTGGCTAACACCCATCTGCTTGTCGACCAAGGAGGGCCCTGTAAAGATGAAAGAGGTCATGTTTGTATTGAACCTCAGGAGATGAGGGAGATATCAAAGGAATATTTTGTATCAGTTATAACTGTGGAGAAAGAAATGGAGGCTAGAGATCTCAGGGAAAGAAATATTGTACTTTGAAAACAAGTTCACAGGAGCCACAGAAGACTAGGGGGATTTTTAATGAATATTTCTCCTCAATGTTTACTGAGGACAGATTCATGGATGCTGAGGAAATAAGGGAAACAAGTGCAGATGTTTTGGACTGCCTTAAAACACACTAAGGTGGATAAATCCCCTGGGCCTGATCAAATCCATCCTCGGACATTGCGGGAGCCTAGGGAGGAAATTGCAGAGGTCCTTGCAGAGATTTTTGCTTCATCTTCAGCCACTGGTGAAGCTCTGGAAGACTGAAGGGTGGCTAACTTTGTTCCATTGTTTAAGAAAGATAGCAAAGACAAGCCAGGGAACTGCAGGTCAGTGAGCCTGACAGCAGTGGTAGGCAAGTTATTGGAGAGGATACTGAGGGACAGGATCAACCAACATTTGGATAGTCAAGGTCGATTAGGGATAGTCAGTATGGATTTGTGCGCGGGAAGTCATGTCTGACAATTTTTTTACAGTTTTTCTTAGAGGTAACCAAGAGCATAGAGGAGGGTAGGGCAGTGGGTGTTGTCTATGTGGACTTTAGTACACCTTTGACAAGGTCCCGCACGGCAGGCTAGTCATGGGATCCAGGGATAGCTAGCTAATTTGATTCAAAATTGGCTCAATGGTAGGAAGCAGAGGGTGATGGTTGAAGGCTGTTTCTCAGACTGGAGGCCTGTGATTAGTGGTGTGCCAGAGGGGTCAGTGCTGGGACCTTTGTTATTTGTTATTTACATAAAGGATCTGGATGTGAATATACAAGGCATGATCGCGAAGTTTGTGGGTGATGTAAAGTTAGAAGGTAGTGTTGATAGCGAGGACGGCTATTAAAATTTACAGAGAGATCTTGATCAGATGGGGAAGTGGGCTGAGGATTGGCAAATGCAATTCAATATAGGTAAGGTAGGAATTATACAGTAAATGGTAAGGTCCTGAGGACTGTTGTGAAACAGAGGGACCCAGGAGTACTGGTACATAGTTCATGGAAAGCAGTGTCACATGGAGACAAGGGTGGTGAAGAAGGCATTTAACTTGTTAGCCTTCGTGGGTTGAAGCATTGAGTATAGAAGCTGGGATGTTATGTTACAGCTGTATAAGTCATTGGTGAGGCTGCACTGGAATACTGCGTACAGTTTTGGTCCCCCTGTTATAGGAAAGACATAGTTAAACTGGAAATTGTGCAAAGAAGATTTACTAGGATGTTGCCAGGTCCGAGTTGTAGGGACAGGTTCGTCAGGATAGGACTTTATTCCTTGGAACGTACGTGAATGAGGGGGTGATTTTATTGAAGTGTATAAAATCATGAGGGGTATAGAGAGGATGAATGCATGTAGTCTTTTTACCAGGGATGGGGAATTAAAAACTCGAAGTCAGAGGTTTAAGGTGAGAGGGGAAAGATTTAAGAAGAACCTGAAGGTCAACTTCTTCATGCAGAAAGTGGTGCATGTATGGAATGGGCTGCCAGAGAAAGTGGTTGAGGCAGGCTCAATTGTAACATTTAAAAAATAGTTGGATAGGTACATGGATGGCAAGGATTTAGAGGGACATGGACCAAATCCAGCAATTGGAGCTAGCTGAGTGGGCACCATGGTCAGCATGGACCAGTTTGGGCCAAAGGGCCTGTTTCCACACTGTATTACTCTATGACTCTAAATCTTACGACCTGCTCTAGTGCATCCCATCATGTGGAAAGTTAAAAGACAAAATGTGGGGTCACTTGCAGAAATATTCTATCATCTATAACTACAGGTGAGGTGTCAGATGATTGCAGAGTGGCTCATGTTGTGCCTTCATTTGAAGGATGTAAGAAGCCTGGGACCTCTTGTTCTGAGAGTCTGCCTTTGGTAGTGGATAACTTGTTGGAGGTGATCCTGAAAGATAGCATTCGGAGAGGCAAGGAATGATTATGGATAATCAGCATGGTTGTCTGCGAGAGAAATCGTGTCTCACAAATTTGGTAGAGATTTTTGATGAAGTAACCAAGATGATTGATGAGGGCAGAGCAGTAAACATTGTTTACTTGGACTATAGTGGACTAATTAGTAAAGCTAGCTGACATGGGATACAGGATGAGCTTGCCAATTGGATACAAAATTTGCTCAACGTTAGGAGACAGGCTGTGGAAGTGGAGAGTTGTTTTTTGGACTGAATCAACTGGATTAGTTTCATTGTCGCATGTACTCAGATGAGTACAGTGAAAAGTTTACAAGTTGCCACTTTTGGCACAATGTTAGGAACAAAGGTACCTAGATACAACACTACCCAGGGCCCTACCATGAACTGTTTAAGTCCTGGCCTTGAGGTGTACAGATAAGGTGAATAGCAAGTGTTTTTTCCCTGGGGTGGGGGATTTCAAGACCAGGGTCGTATTTTTAAGGTGAGAGGTGAAAGATTGAGAAAAGGCACGAGGGGCAACCATTTTCTCCCCCCCGCCCCCCCCCCCCCCCCCCGCCACCCCCACCCCCCGCCCCTCCCCCCACCGCCCCGGCCCCCCACCACCACCCCCCCACACCCCCGCCCCGGCCCCAGAGTGTGGTTTGTGCGTGGAATGAACTTCCAGAGGAAATGATGGATACAGGTAGAATTTACAATGTTTAAAAGACGTTTAGATAATACATAAATAAGAAATTTTCGGAGATACATGGGCCATGTGCAGGCAGATGGGATCACATTAGTTTTGGAACATGGTCAGCACGGACTGGTTGGACCGACGGGTCTGCTTCTGTGCTGTCAGATTCTATGACTCTACGTGATTGAAACTTACAAAATACTGAAAGGCCTGGATAATTAGACATGGAGATGTTTCAACTTGTAGGAGAGACTAGAACCTGAGGGCACAGCTTCTCAGTGAAGGGATGACCGTTTAGAATGGAAATAAGGAGGAAATTCTTCAGTCCGAAGGTGGTGATTCTGTGGAACTCATTGTCATAGAAGGCTGTACAGGTCACGTCATTGAGTGTATTTATAACGGAGATAGACGAGTTCTTGATTGATAAGGGATCAACGGTTGTGGGAGAAGGCAGGAGAATGGAGTTGAGAAACATATCAGTCACAATCAAATTGTGGAGCAATCTTAATGAGCCAAATAGTCTAATTCTGCTCCTATATCTTGTGCTCATGGTTATTATGGGTGACTTCAATCTGCACATAGGTTGAGCAAATCAAATCAGTAACAATATCATAGAGGAGAAATTCCTGGAGTGTGTACGAGATAGTTTTCTACATCTATATATTGAGTGATCAAAGACAGGACAGGCCATGCTCAATGGTGTATTGTGTAATGGTCAGAGTGAGTTAGCTCAGTTGGCTGAACAGCTGATTTGTGATGCAGATTGACACCAGTAGCATGTGCTTCATTCCTGTAACAGCTGAGGTCACCATGAAGATCCCACCATCTTAACCTTGCCCATTGCCTGAGGTGTGATAACCCTGAGGTTAAAGCACCATTTGTCATCTCTCTCTCTGAAGCGAGAGAACAATCCTACAGTCTTCGGAAACTATGGTAACTTGATTTCAAAATTTTAATTGTGTAATAAGAGTGGATTAATTGGGCAATCTAGCTGTGAAAGGCCTCATGTGGAAAAGTGAAGACCTCTTCATGATAGAACTCTTCATTAGGATGGAGAGTGACAGAGTTGATTTTGAGACTCAGAGCCAAAATCTAAATAGAGGAAATTACAATGGTATGTCTCTCTCTCGACATCAGTTTTGCACCCTAAAATACTGGTTGAATACAACTTATTTGACCATAAAACATTTTGTCACCACCTTAATATCTCATTGTGTGTCTAGGGTCAGAAGTTGCATCATAACACTACCAAGGAACAGTTTGGAAGTTTCCATTATGTGAAGGGCACTATATTGATACAAATTAATTGCCATTGATTTGGATACATAACACAGTTCCTTCATCATCACTTGGTGAATAACTCCTTTCCTAAAGAGCATTGTGGGAGCTACTAAGGGAAAGTTATCGCCAGCAACAGATGGCCAGGCAATGTTCAGCTGTAAAAAACCTCATTTAGAGAGTCAATGGAAATAACAATACTATACCTAAGACAGTTACATCCATTATTGAAGACGGAGCAGGTTAGACAATGACAGAGTTGATCAGGGCGAACAGAGATGAACCAGAACAATGGATGGTGTTATACAGCAGCTTTTGACACCAGCCACATAGCGAGGGGGTGACAAAATGAGTCACATTAGCTCCAGAGTCAGATAACTGAAAACAGCAGGAGAAGCTTAATGGGGTAGATCACTGGATTAAAATATAGAAATAATGTCATTGTGTTCAACTTTAAAATCAAATGCCAGAGTCTGCAGCTCAAAAGATATCAGAAACACTGGGGTCAGAGTAAACAGGGGTCAGGAAACACCTGGGAATCAGGGTGATGTCAGTGAGCAATTGCTTGTGTGTGATATCATCACCCACTTGAACACAGAGTATTTGGGCCTGCACAAACAGGTGATCTCCACAAAGAATATGAGGGTCTGACGACTGACTTGAAAGGAGATGAATCAGAATGGCTCAACAACCAAGGGATATTAGTTGTAAGGTCAGGTTGGAGAAACTGAAGTTCTTCTGCACAGAGCAAAGGAGATTGTGATGAGATTTGATAAAGTGTCTAGGTTTAAATAAGGCAGACAAAGAGCAGCTGATCTTCTTCACTGTTAGTAAAACGATGGAAGACACAAATTTAAGATATTGGGTAATAGCTCCTGGGAGATAGAAGGAAGGAACTTTATGTTACTTTTATGTTACTCAATACTTACATTCAAAGGCCAATATTATCCAGTACCGAATTAATAAAGTGGCTCACTTCGATCTTGGTGTATCATATTTGGTTTGAGTTTCCGATCTGCAAATCCTCTTCTAACATACTGTAAAAAAAAATTACAAGAGCCATCTCAGTCAGTCCAGGACAAACTTTCAGAAGAAGCAAATATTTCTTTGCTTTCGAGTTTGCTGTGTGCAAATCCTCCCCTCCTCACTCCCTGTTAAAGGAGTTTATAAACTCCATCCCGGTCAGTCCAGGAGAGACATTCACAACATTCTTTCCCCTGGCCCAGGATGACCGCACATGCGCCCTGATACCCTTTGCCTCCTACAAAGATGGCGGCCGTTACCCGCGGCATATCATGGAGACGGAGCCTCAATTTGTCCCGTTTTCTGAAACAGGGACAGACAGTTTCTTTATGCGGGGTCTGGCGCATCCACAAAGTGTTTAGAAAGCCTCCCGGTCTATCGCCTCCTCTGTTCCGCCTCATTATTACCTTTTGTGGAGCCGAGGAAAAGAGCATCTGCTTCTCAGGATCGCTCCCACTACGCATGCTCTAGCCTGTGGGCACGCGGGAGCATACTGAGCCTGCGCAGTGATCAGAAATGCTGTGCGGAGCGCTCGGAATCCAGGGTTAAGTGCCCACCATTGTAAAGACTGAATTTTATTTGTCGTGGACAAGCAAACTTTCCCTTTACTTCCTACCAGGACAACTGACATATATAATACATTTAATAGAGTATAAAACGTGCCTTTTGCATCCCAGGGAAAGAATATCACAAAGTCTGACACTGAGCCACACTGTGTCGCCATATACATTCTGGGCCACAGGGCTGCTTTCTTATGAGAGAGACAAAACTGGCGGTGGTTTAACCTGAGGGACACCACATCTCATGTCAGCAGAGAGGTTGAAAATAGAGAGTCATTAGTGGTAACCTCAGGCAGTGTGGGATTTCATTCTACACTATTGGCATCATGGGGGAAACTGGCAAACGGCTCTGAGAAAGAGTTTGACTTTCACAGCTGTCTTCAAAGAGGAAAATGTAGATTTTATGTTGTCGCAAACAGCAATGCTTCCTGTCGTTTGTTGAAGAAAGTGTTTTTGTTCCACTGATGCCCTCAAACATTGACTACCTATTTGGATGAGCACTTCAAACGTCAGAGCAAACGAGGTGATGGGCCAAGTGCTGGAAACGGGGTTTAGAAGTGAGATATTCGATGACTGGCATAGATATAATGGGCTGAAGGGTCTTTCTCCGTGGTGTTAAAATCTCACTGACTAATATTTTGCAACTGAAACAAAAGGTCAAAAGCAGTGTCAGGACAAAAAGTTGCAAGTATTGTATGCACTGTCCTTTTTGGGATTCAGCATTGCAACTGCTGTGTTCTCGGTTTGATTCCGAAATAGGAATGGGAATTTTATTGTTCCTGTCGAAACTCTTAAAATGAACGTGAATTCCTGACATTAAAAGACATAAAGGGGATAGCTCTGTCAGAATCAGTGAAAGTTTTACATCAGGGATGAAACCAAACAGGAGGAAGTGCTGAAATCCATTGACATCACGTGCTCAGACCCAGTACTACAAAAACAATACTTGCTCCTTATGAAAGCATACAGGTTCCTTTGAGATTTAATATGTTGGACACAAAAAAAAATGGTTTTCCTTCTGAGAAATCTTGCACCAGAGTGCCTAATATCAGAATGGGGGTCGCACATTTAAGACAGATGAGGAAACATTTATTCTCTCAGATGGTGGTGAATCCACGGAATTCCTTACAGCAGAGGGTTGTCAGGTCTGGGTCATTAAATGTATTCAAAGGTGAGATCGACAGATTTTTAATCAGTAAAGGTATCAAGAGTTATGGGGAAAGGCAAGAAAGTGCAATTCAGGATTATCATATCAGACACAAGATCAGCAAATGCTGGAGCAGACTGAATGGGCTGGATGGTCCCTGTCTTCTCCTAAAGTTTATGGTCTTGATACGAGACTGTTAGGCTGACCTGAGTGAAATTTGCCAAGTTGACATGCATGGATGCCCTCTGGGCTCTGAACCGAGGTGAGACATGCAAAGGGCAACACACAAAGGAGAGTCATTATGGGTGATTGATCCAGAGTGATTATATACCAGGGTAAACAGTGAAAACCAGACTTCAGAACCCAGAGATAGTAGGAACTGTCGATGCTGGAGAATCTGAGACAACAAGGTGTAGAGCTGGATGAACACAGCAGGCCAAGCAGCATCAGAGGAGCATGAAAGCTGTCGTTTCGGGTCTGGACCCTTCTTCAGAACCCGAAGCGTAAGCTTTCCTGCCTTCAGAACCCACATTGGGCCTGGCCACATAAGGCCTACGGTCAGCTCTCACAAACCACCATGGCCCTTCACTTTTCCTGACGTCCCCTCTCTTCTTGTTTTAATCCATTTGCTTGTCAGGCAATTGCATCTGACTTTGCTGATATGGACATGTATTATGCACTGAAGTGATTCTGACTGGTCCATGACATAATTCTGCTTCTAAAGATTAGTCAGTATTTTATATTTATTCCTGTAAATGTTAACCATTAAAAGGCCATGGCAGTGAAGGCACTGAATCCTCATCACTAGACTACCAGGGTAGATCTCTGTTCATATCACCCTGGACACTGTTTGATTTGGCATTACAATCTCCCATTCTTCTGCGCATGATCAGCTCAGCTCTGTATCGGATTTGTAACATTGTCTTCGTGTATGATGCACAGACTATCCAGTAATCTATTACATTGCAGTTTCTAATGCATGACTTTGCAGTTTAGTGGTTCACCCAGTGGTCTTGAGTTCCATTCTTCCTTGGGGGGAGAGAGAATTTTCATCACATTCTGCAACCAACATCCGAAGGAGCTCTTTAAAGTCGTTTGAAATTATTTCTCATTAAATAGCGTTAACACCACCATGTCATTTCCTCAACCAGCCAGAAATGCATTTGAAACATTACATTCCTGTTTGTCCTTTCAGGTCCTTGAGGAAGATCTTTCGGAAGGACGGAAAGCAGCTGACGTGAGCAATGTTCCAGTTAGGCAGAATAAACTGCAGAGAAACGGGGAAACAATGAGGGAATACAACGGACAGGGGAGAGGCCGAATTCTTCCTTTCTTTGCTGTAACCAGACACTGGTTTTGATGTCTAAATTCGGACAATACAAGCTAGGTGGGTGAAATCCTTGCTTTCTGGGGGTTGGTGTCTCCTGAGGCTGCTGTCACTCTTGGGGCAATGTGTCTGTGTGTTTCTCTGTTCGGGTGAAAATGTGGTTCAGTTCCTTGAGGGGGCATGAACACAATTTTACCATCTCAAACCTCAGTCCCATTCTTTGTGTCACTTGAGATTAAGACATTACAGGGA
Source organism: Rhincodon typus (assembly GCF_021869965.1). Classification (NCBI taxonomy): domain Eukaryota; kingdom Metazoa; phylum Chordata; class Chondrichthyes; order Orectolobiformes; family Rhincodontidae; genus Rhincodon; species Rhincodon typus. Next base: position 87,415,827 of record NC_063339.1, read on the forward strand.
AAATATGGTCGAGATGAATGCTTAAAACGTCAGAGCACACAGGGCTACAGGCTAAGTGCTGGAAACTAGGATGATGAGCCTCTTTCCGTTCTGTACAAACTCAGTAACTCAATTATTTTGGAGGAGAAGCTTATCTTGAATGAAAAAGGGCGAAAAGCTGTGTCAGTAAGAAAATAAGCATGCTTTTCCACTGTCACTCCTGGTGATCTAGTGGTTGTGACTTGGCGCTCTCATTGCTGTGGCCCAGGTTGAATTTCTGGTCAGGGAATCAGGATTTATTGTTCTTGACAGAAACAAAATCAAACACAGAGCAGTCTCTGATGGGAATCCTTTCAGTATCTCAGGTCAGTTAATGTCCCCGAGTACATCAGAGTCAATGTCCCAGCATCGTAAAGAAGGGAAAGCTTCCTCAACTATCTCTGCTGAGTTGGAAAGTTCACCTTCATTCTCCTCCCCAAAGACTCACAAAGTGAAGATTGGTTTCATTTTTTGTTTTCTTTCCATTCCCGGGAAATGCAGTGATTGGGTCAGTGGGTGTGGGAAATTGAACTGATGCTTGGGGGACGACTTCAGCTTCCCCTCCTCTGATATTCACATTTACTAATGTGAGACATTGAAAGAATTTGCATTCCTGCAGGTCAGGAATTCAAAGCTCATCTCAATTTCAGAGCAATGAAGAAGATTAATTTGGAAGTGTCAAGGATTTGTGAATTACACTTGAGTTAGGTAGGAGTCGAATCTACAATCACCTGATTCATAGGCAGGCATGTTATCCATTGTGCCACTGGACCCATTTAAGAACAATGCTTACATGTGGCAGGGTTGTGGTATTGACAGGGACATGAGCAACAATAGTTTGGTGGACACAAGATGAACAACCAAAGATAATTACCGTCACTGCTTCACTTCAATGGTTCCCGCTTAGTGAAGCGGTGAATTTTACCAGCAAAGAAAACGCATTTGTCGTCAGGAGGCTGCTATAGTGTCTCCTCTTTTTCTGCTGGATTCATCATAAAGTTCCTTTCCGCTGTTCCACAAGCACGTCTGCTTCTCCTTTTCTTCTTTTCTCATCCCTTCATTCCCAGTTTGGCATAAATAATGAGGTGAGGAGGGATAAACTGCAGATTTAGCGGGGAATGTTGTGGTAATGGCACAGACAGGACGAGCTGATCACCCTCATTCTCTGCTGTCGCCACTTATTCATTTTACACCAACATAAAAGACACCACTATAATCCTATCATTGTTGTGGACTTTTTTTTTCTGGCGGATTCAGAATTTTACCTAGAATTCGAAAGATTCACAATCTTTTAAGAGAAGAAATGTCTCGTTATCTCCGTACGAAGCGACAGACACATTATCCATGGAATGTGAGCCCAGTTCTAGACACTCCAGCCGGAAGGAAAAAGTGTCCCAGCAGCTCCACTCTCAAATTATCTTCAAATTTCTGACTTTATACAGAGCAGGAATGGGAAATGAGGGATATTGACAGAAGGAGAGTCGGAGAATGTGAAAGGGGGTGAGGTGGATACACAGAGAGACAAACAGAGATACAAATTGACGTAGACACTGAAAGAACAAATTCTCCATTCGATATGGCTGCTAATTGACACAAAGGAAAAGAAAAAAGGAACTATTTAAGCAGAGCCTTTCACCACCTAAGGGAACGGAAGCAGCATTAGAGCCAATGAAGTCGCGTTAAAGTTGTAAAGTTGACGGCGGTAAGCTAATGAGAGAGAGCAATTTCGATTAATATGCTGATTTGACAGATAAAGCCGATAATTTCCCCCGGCATTATAATACCGAAATGTATAACTAACCTGGTTCTGACCAACGGTCACAGGACCTGATACGTTAACTCTGTTTCTCTACACAGACGCTGCCAGACCTGCTGAGCTTCCATATCCATTCTTTGTTTGTGTTATATTTCTACTGTTCTTTGTTTTATTTTAATCTGAGTAATGTGTGGGAGTAAACAGTTCACCTTCCATCTCCTGAAGTATCAGTTAGAAGTGCTGTCACCACGATAAAATAACACAGCAGAGTGTCTATCCCCTGACTAGGAATCAAAGCTGGGCCGGGAGGGGAGAGGGCGAAATCCTAGCCACTAGACCACCAGTGAAGGGGGCAGAAGTTGTGGTACATTTTCACAATGAAACTGCTTTTGCATTTTCATTTGTGACCATTTTCACTGCAGATCAATTTCTCCATCCTCGAGTTTTTACAGCGTGGAAGACAACCATTCGGCCCATCGTATCAGTGCAGATTATCAAACCTCCATCTATTCTTGTCCCTATTTTTAGCATTTGGCCCATAGCCTTGCGTGCTGAAGTTTCGAGGATAAATGGCAATGAACTTATCCCTGTAATCTCAAATGACCACAAATGGGACTTAGGTTTGAGAGGGTAAAACTGTGTTAATACCTCCTTGAGGAACTCATCCTGATTTCTACCCACAGAGGGAGATACACAGACACATCTCCGAGAATGATAGAGGCCTCAGGATTATACCCACTCCAATGTGCCTCATGTCTGCTCTCCGTCCCCACAAACAAGTTTATCTGACAAAAGGCAGCTTTAGTTGGAACACAAGCGACTTCTCCAGACAACGAGAATCGTTACCGTGAGCTGGGATATGAAATGGACAATTGACTAAAATAGTTCCCGCAAGCTGCTGACGTTCAACTTTTAATTTCGACAATTCACTGACCCAATCACTGCAGTTCCTGGGAATCTGACAGGACAGTACCCAGCAGACATCCCTCACGAAAGACAACTGACATAATATGTTATGAAATGGAATGGCCAAACCCCTCTGATAATTAAACGAAAATACAAGCCCTGATCTGTTATCACAGGAGCAGAGGTTTCTGTCTAATAATTACTCCCTAAACACACACAGAAGCTTGCCTTTCCCCTCAAACTATTAAAAGAGTATTTAATAGAAAGCACATCCTTGATTTCCACTTTACAAGGATCAAGAAACAATTTATTTATTTAACCCAACAATGAACAAATTAACAAAATTACTAACAAACTGACAATTCACAGACTGCGAACTACTCCCTAAATGGTCTAAATTCTACGAGAATGCTGGTTAAATAAAAACAAGTCCCACTAATATAAACTCAATTAATAAGAAGCAATAAATTAATTGTAACTTAAACTCTGCAAATTCACACAGACTGTCTTCTGGAATATTCTGTCGTCTCCGCTCTCTTCACAAATGCCTTTCGTTCATTTATTCTGCTGTCAGCAATGATTTATCTCTATAATTTCTTCAATGAGGACTTTGAGCTAAAATGCTGTGGTACTTTTGATGAATTCGATGTGCTTTCTCTGAGAGCTGAATGGTGCTAACTCTGGCAGATGACAGTCGGCTCTCTCCCTCGCCTTCTCTCCCCATTACTCCATCATCACATTCTTATCATGTGATTGGTTTCAGGTTGTAAACACCATCAGATTTCAATCCAATTGGCTTCCTGTATCTAGGGGCTTCATTTACATTAATTGGCCAAATTCAAACAAGACGGATGTTTTGCCTGTCACCTGTAAGGCTTTTGTACATTTGTTTCACTTTTTGAGGCTGTCTGTACTGGCAACTTCAGCTGCTGCTCACAGACAGATTTCTTTATTTAATTCTAAGTACAGACAAAGCATAAATCTCAAAGGAACCACACATTTTAGCTTCCTGCCTTCCACTTCACAAATTACTCTATCCAAATTCATAACATAAGGCAAACTCTAAACACTTTCATGTCGCATCTCTTTCTACTTCTGTCCCTGTCTCACCTCCAGCTCCCAGCTCAATGAGCTGCTTGGTACGAATGCAGGCAGATCATGAAGTCAATCTTTACCTGGAAATTACGGCCAGGGAATGTAAGACAAGGCATTAAGAAGCAATGGGTTTGTGCACGGCTGGGTAAAGAGACACCAGTATCGCATTTACCTGATTTTCCCAGATACTGATTCCAGGAATATGCACAGTACCATTTACCCCCGATCTTAATGGATAACGTCCTGACAGACAGGAGTGTATTTTGCAAACATTGTCCTGTCAATTCACAAACTGAGATCTCCAGCACTGAAGAAAGACCCTTTAGATCTGTAGCAGTTGAACTCAAGACCCTGAGTATTCTATTCTCATTTCCCAGCACTTCGTTCACAGGCTCAAGTGTACATCTTAACATGTCTCAACTCCAAAGTTGTTCCAAATCCGACAGGCAGTGAATTGCATATTCTTACTATTGGCGATCTGGGTTAAATGCTTTTCCCCAACCTTCCTGTGATTCATGTTGCAAACAAGGAGGCGGGAAGCAAACTCCCTTCCGATTTGACCTCAGCGCTCAACCACAGTCGGCAGGATTTGAAACTGCCCAGAGATACAGCAATGGGTTTCAAACTCCATCTCCTCAACCACTCGGCGATGACTGCAGCAGTGCACTACCCACTCGCCTTTCCAGATCACTCTCCCTGTGGAGCTGAGGAAGAATGACTCATCACTGGGTTTGTTTGAATCCAATCGCTTCACAGATTTCGAAAGGGTTAACTTCAGTACATGCTGGGTCTGGTCGTTTCACCCCAACAGGTGGAATAGAATCATTTAAAAATAAAAACATAAATTGCCAGAAAAAAATCTCTGGCAGCATCTGTCAGCAGAGAATCAGGGTTAATGTTTCAGAACTTCTTCAGAACTGTTTTCTCCCACAGGTACTGCCAAAACTGTTGAGTTTCTCCAGCAGTTTCCGTTTTGTTTCAGATTCCCAACATCCACAGCTGTTTACATTAGCCATTATAACAACATCGAAACACTTTTGTGGTTACTCACTAGATAAGATTTCCATTTGGGGAGCGTTTTCCTGACCGCATTAAAAACCCAGAGCTGTATCGTGAAAAACTGAACTGGTAGAAATAGAACAGTGCTTGCTCCTGTCTTTGTGACCTTGAATCACCAACCTCGCGTTTACGAACTGCAAGCGCTGACTAATTGCGCCACGCGAGCTGGCAAACAGCTGATTTGCATAATCTCTTAAAACCCCTCTTATTTAATTGCTCTGAACAAAAGAGCAAGGAAGGAACCCCTTCAGGTAGCTATGCAGAGGCTACAGCCTCTCCCACTGAAAGCATGGACTGTTCTTAGCCCCTGCCCAGTGCTCTCTTTCTTCCCATTGAGGTCAGAGTCTTCCATAGGTCCTGATCGGATGACAGGTTCCCATCCCTGATGAACACGAGTGAATTAGTTGGTGATTTAATGACAAGACAGCAGCTTTTATGGTCACTATTCTCATGTGCCAGCCCCAGAAATTAACAGGTCGTTCACCTTGATTTCGCAAGCTGCCTTTCTTTTGGTCTGTTATCTTATGCTCCTTTTCTTTCGTTTCTGGTCAATTCCACGTTGTTTTGGAATTTGAGGATGTGCAGTCGAAGGACAGGATCTGACAGAATTGCTTAATTTAATGTAAGCTGAATACCATCAGATTTTGAACATGGAGGTGGATGCACCATTCACAGTGAAGAGAAACTGTGCACAGGTTCTGTCTGTGGCCGAGGCTTCATGGGATCAACCGACATTTTGAAACTAAAGCAATGCCACACTGACAAGAAACTGTGGATATGTAGGGACTGTGGGAGGAGTTTCAGTTACCCATCCAAGCTGCAAACAAATTGGTACAATCACACCAGGAAGAAAGTGTTCACCTGCTTTGTGTGTGAGAAGGCATTCACAGCGGTTTCACACTGGATAGGGGCTGTTTCCCTGCTGTGGGAGTGGCAAGGAATTCATCCCACCTGCTGACACAACAGCAAGCCACACTAGGGAGAGACCATTCACCTGCTCAGAGTGTGGGAAGGATTTTTCCTGGTCATCCAGCCTGTTGAAACACCAACAGTTTCACTCTAAAGAGAGACCCTTTAAATGTACAGATTGTGGGATGTGCTACAAACGCTCAAGTGGACTGATGTACCATCAACGTGTTCACACTGAAGGGAGACCATTCGGGTGCTGTCGGGAGCTGGGTTCAGGACATCATCACTGTACACCAGCAAATACACACTGGGGAGAGGTCATTCACCTGCTCTGTGTGTGGGAAAAAAATCACTCAGTCATCTAGCTTGATGAAACACTAGCGGGTTCACAAGTCACTTCAGTAATTGGATTTTTATTTTGTTTGTTTATGGGATCATGGCATCACAAGCTCAGGAAACTTTTATCATTCGTTCTTACTGCCCAGAGGATGGTTAAGAATCAAGCTCGTTGGTGTGGTATGGATTCACATGTAGGTCAGACCAGGTCAGAATTAACAATGGTCCCCAGACCCAATGGGACAAAGAGTTGATTTTCTGGTGTCTTACCCTGTTTCTGAAATATTAATAAATAAATTGTTACAGTTGATTTAAAAATGAGAGACCAAAATATGTTTTATTCTGATTGAGCATGTCCTGCTGTTTTCCCTGTTGTTATTGACGATCTTATGACTCTCACACCATAACCTGTCCCAGCGAGTGTTACAGAAAAGAGGGAATGGTCAACATTATCTGGTTACTCAAAGGATCACTGGACCCGAAATGTTAACTCTAATTTCTCCCCCGAGATGCTGCCAGGCCTGCTGAATTGTTCCAACAATTTCTGTTTTTCTTTCTGATTTCCCTGCATCTGCAGGTTTTTAGGCTTTTCAATATACGCCCTGTCTGTTTCAGAAGACCCTCATTGATGAGGTTGGTAGGTTTTGGAAATTGAAAGTTCGGCCATTGAATGACAGAACAGGCTTGAGGGGCTGAATATTCTAGTCCCGTTCGTATAAAAGTTGTCCATCTGCAGCTTGTGTCCCCTCTCTACTCACTTCACATCCATGTCTATTACACACTTACTGGCTGAACAAATCTCCTGTGTTTGAACTAAATCTGTTAATATTCTGTACTCTGTCTCTGCCTGCCTGGGTTTAACTCTCGTCAGACAATGTTGTCTGTTGCTATATGAACAGTCACAACAGACAGATCCTGGAGTCGCATCCCTTTGGGATCCACAAAAAAACCGTTTGTTTTTTTTCTTCCTCTTTCAGTCTGACTCTTTAATTTCTTAGTTTCTGTCTGCTTTCCTCTCAAGCTCTTCAACAAACCCATTTGGGCAGACTCGAGCCAGGGAATTAATGCAGGGAAGTGGGAAGTGGGCAGAAGCACAAGGAGAGGCCACATCAAAGAAAGTTCCCATTCTAACAACAGAGCTACTCCCTGACCCAACAAGTGGTGAGGTGTCTGAGAGTGTTGGGGAGGCAGATTCAATCGTGAATTTGTGAAGACAAGTCAGTGACCTCTCCATCTGATTATTAATTCAGATAGACAGAACGAAAGTTGCACATTTAGGCAGTGCCTTTGATGACCTCGGGGCAATGAAAAATGCTTCAGATTCAATGAACAGAAACCGAAAGAACTGCAGAAGCTGTATATCAGAAACAAAAACAGAAATTGCTGGAAAAACTCAGTAGGTCTGGCACGGTCTGTGGAGAGAAATCAGAGTTAATGTTTTGGGTTGAGTCACTCTTCCTCAGAACTGATTCCCATTTTTTGTTTCAGGTTCAATGATTTCAATTCACAGGGACAAAGCTTCCAATTTATATCAGGTTAACTCTCACCCTCCTCTTCTCTTGAGAAAAGGGTTTTAAGCTTTTCAGTCTTTCCTGGCGATTACAGATCTCAGATTTCAGATTTGTGACTGAACATTTGTTTTCCTGATCCTTGTGAGTGATGCCAGCAGCAGAAACAGTTGTATTTACAAATTTATCCTCATCTTCAAATACACTGTGTAAACCAGAAAAAAGTAAGAACCCACAAAAAGACAAAGGCAGCATGAATTTTTGAGCTGAATGAACCTGGTGATGCGTGGGCTGACATGAGGAAAACGTGACCATGATCACAACTCGTTAAAATCACCGAATCCCTGCAGTGTAGAAAGAGGTCATTCGGCCCATCGAGCCTACACTGACCTTCTATACCCCCCTACTCCCATAACCCCTGCATTTACCATGGCTAACCCAACCAGCTAACCGCACACTCGGGGGCAATTTAGCGTGGCCAATCCACCTAACCTGCACATTTTTGGACACTGGAAGGATCGCAGATTAGCTCTAAAGACACGAAATTGTGAGTGAGGGCTCAAAAAAAAAATCACCTCTGAAACAATTTCACTGTGTTTGTTCCAAAATAAAATCTGGGGAAAGCTGCATTTACAAAAATTTCAGATTCTTCCTGGAGGAAGATAATTCAAAACTCGCGCCACTGACCTGGGTGTACGGTGAGGTCACAGAGGGCTGGGACCCATCAGAAATGTAACAGGTTTTGAGCAAGGTCGGGGTGAGACAAGGGCAAGAAGGCGGTCTGTCACAGGGGAAAGGCAGGAGAGATTAACTTGCAGAAACATTAGTCCCTCAAGGCCACGGGGAACGGAGATGGTGCTGGAAAAGAAACAAAGAAACAAAAGATGTGCCTGGAACCAGGTGTGCAGCAGACACAGAAACAAACTGAAACAAGAAATGTAAACAAACTGGGGGCAGAGTTCACAGTCTGAAACTGTTAGTCTCTATGGTGAGTCCAGAAAGCTGCAAAGCCCGAGTGGTTCTATTTCAGCCAACACAAAACATGATGGGCCAAGTAATGCTGGCCAGCCAGCGATACCCACATCATACAAATACATTTTAAAGTAATGGCCTTGACCTGCACTGTAATTTTCTGATACCTTTGTTCTGATACTTGGAGTTTGTTTCTGATGATGTTTATAACCTCTTAAATTGGACTAAAGTTTAATATTCTAGAGAAATGTACAATAAATTAGCTTTGCCTCAAACACATCATTGTAGATTGTTGTATTTGTCCTGAGGGTTGAACAGCACCTGGAGCTCAGAAAGGACAATCTCAGAGTGGGGGGAATCGTACGCAGCAACAGAACTTCAGCCGGGACACAGCCTTCAGGGTCACACTGAGGGGGTCAGATGGCACTTTACTCTTTCATGTCTCTCTTCACTGACAGCCAAGCCACGGTGTGGGTTAATCCTGCTGCGTGTAAGAAATGTGTCCCAGCTGGTGTCTTCCATGGCTCACAGCTCCGAGACACGAAACAGAATCTCGTTTCCAACTGGGTTTAGAGTCAGAGGAAGAACAACGGTGAACGTTGGAAATGTGCTTCAAATCAGAGATTAGCGTAAATCAATGATCTGTTCCTGACTGGAAGTGAACCATCAGGTTCAGGTTTAGAGATAGTTGGGTCTACGCCCGAAACGTCAGCTTTCCTGCTCCTCTGATGTTGCTTGACCTGCTGTGTTCATCCAGCTCTACACCTTGTTATCTCAGGTTCAGGTTTAGGTTTCTTCTACATTGGTAAAGATATAACAGTATTTGGTAAACGTACAGCACTGAGATCCAGAGCAGTGGGAGCAGCGGTATGAGCAGCCTGTCTCTGCCTCTGCTGTAACCACACAGAATGCACCAGGGTGAAGTGAAAGAAGGGTCTGGGTTAGAAATTATATTTCACCAACAGTGATGACATGGGGAGCGTTGACAAAATGTTAATTTTCGTTTTCAATAACTACACGTAACATACATATATTGGTCTGGACACGGTGTAATAGGGGTTAGTACTGGCAGTGGGAAGAATTTTTTCTGAAGGAGTCTCGTCTGAGACTTTATCACTTTCTTACGATGTCAAACCTAATGTGAATGTTTCCAGGGCATGTCTTTTATTCCCACTTTGATATCATTTCCCAACTTGACTACCTTCCATTCACTTGCCTGATCCAGAGGTAACTGTCCAAAACCAATATTTCACTTTGAGGACAGTTTCATATGACAATGATTACTTTTTTTTTATTTCAAAAGCCTTAGATCAGGTTTAATACAATCGAACACAAAACAGCCCTCTTGATTTGCTCCCAAACTGCATCCCTGTACTCCCTTCACCACTACTGCACAGTGGCAGCAGTCTGTACCAGCAACAAGATGCACTGCAGTGACTCAGCAAGGCTCCTCCAACAGCACCTTCTGAATCTGCAGTCTTTACCATCCAGAAGGACAGGGGCAGCAGTCATGTGGGAACGCTACCACCTGCTAGATCCCCTTCAGGCCACATACCGTGCTGACCTGGAAATATGAAGTGGAACTGCTGGTGCTGGATTAGGGTGTAAGTCAGAAGTCGGACGACACCAGGTTATAGATCAACAGGTTTATTTGAAATCACAAGCTTTCTAAACACTGCTCCTTTGTCAGGTCACCCTGACCTGTTGGACTCTAACCTGGTGTTATGTGACTTCTGACTTTGACCTGAAATATATCATGTTCCTTCTGTATTGGTTGGTCAAATTCCTGGAAGTCCCACTTAATGGCACTGTGGATCTACCTACAGTACATGGACTGTAGCTCACCCCATCTTCTCCAGGGTGGTTCACAGGGCAGTTAGAGATGGGCAATAAATCTGGTCCTACCAGTGATGCCAATGACTCATAAGCAAACAAAATAGTAATCATATTTAAATTAATATATGCTAATTAGCAAGAAAACCGGAACAGGATATTTACAGACCACACGTTGAAGGGGTATGATTTTCTTTATCACCCCTCTATCATTTGCACTTTGTTATTTTCCAGATGTGTTCTGGCCCCTTCTGGGGTCACATCGACTTGACTGGTTCTTCTCCTGAGGAGTGCCATGAGTTTATAAATTACTCGTACACAGATACATGAGCTTCAAGCAACAGATCAAATATGGGTGTAAAGCTTCTCCAATCTTTTTATTTGCCTGTGTCCTAAATGTTGACAGTTCTTGATGATCCCAATCTAAGTTTTTAACCCCTTCCTAATGAACCTCACTGACTTTCTGACCATTCCCTGTGGGTTGAATTCTCTCCGGATTGTTTCAGGTCAGTTTCTGTCGGGAGAACATGTCACTGTCTTGATGATGTCACAATGCTGTCTCATTACCCCCGGCCACATTAACCATTTCATGTCCGGCTGTTTCTCAAGGAGCTGCATGTGTTTGGGTCCCTCTCTGCAGTGCGGATTCACCATCAATTTACATGCCATTTCTTTCATATATAGCATATTATGTCTGCACATCCACTGATCGCCCAACATCATGGCACATATTAACATTCAGGTGCATTTATAAAAATGGATGTCTGTCTCAACATCTTCCCATGTGGTGCTGATCTGTCAGGTCGTGACCAGATTATCAAATGTGGTTTCCTAAAACAAAAATAAAACAAAAACAAAATATAAGTATTGCCAAGGAAAGATATCAACTTATTCAAATCATCTCAACATTCTCGGTTTTAACTGCAACATCAGTGAATCCTCGATTGCAAGGTTCTCCTGAACTATACCTGAAATTAATTATTCCAGTTCGTTTATCATCCTGAACAATATATTAGAACATAAGAACATAAGAACATAAGAACTAGGAGCAGGAGTAGGCCGTCTGGCCCTTAGAGCCCGTTCCGCCATTCAGTAAGATCATGGCTGATCCTTTCGTGGACTCAGATCCACTTACCCGCATTCGCACCGTATCCTTTAATTCCTTTATTGTTCAAAAAAATTCGACCTTTTTTTAACAAACATTTACTGAGGTAGCATCAACTACTTCACTGGGCAAGGAATTCCATAGATTAACAACCCTCTGGGCGAAGAAATTCCTTCTCAGTTCAGTCCTAAATCTGCTCCCTCTAATCTTGAGGCTATGCCCTCTTGTCCTTGCTTCACCTGCCAGTGGAAACATCCTCTCTACTTCTATCTTATCTATTCCCTTCATAATTTTATATGTTTCTATAAGATCCCTCCTCAATCTTCTGAATTCCAATGAATATAATCCCAATCTACTCAGTCTCTCCTCATAAGCTAACCCCTTCAACTCCAGAATCAACCTAGTGAACTTCCATTGCACCCCCTCCAGTGCCAGTACATCCTTTCTCAAGTAAGGAGACCAAAACTGCACACAGTACTCCAGGTGTGGCCTCACCAGCACCTTGTACAGCTGCAACATAACCTCTCTGCTTTTTATTTCAATCCCTTTAGCAATGAAGGACAAAATTCCATTTGCCTTCCTAATTACTTGTTGTACCTGCAGACCTACCTTCTGTGATTCATGCACAAGGACACCCAGGTCCCTCTGCATAGCAGCATGCTGCAACTTTTTACCATTCAAGTAATAAACCTTTTTATTATTACTCCTACCAAAATGTATGACTTCACATTTATTTACATTGTATTCCATCTACCAGATCTTTGCCCACTCACTCAATGTATCTATGTTCCTCTGCAAAGTTTCACAGTCCTCTGCACACTTTGCTTTGCCACTCACCTTAGTGTCATCTGCTTCTTTTCATTGCTTTCTTTTTAAAATTGGAGGTTCTGTGATGCATGTAAACTTGCAGGGTTGTTGGGATTGAACAATGACTAACATTTGTTCTAACAGAGCCAACATGACCTCAGAGGGCTGAATGGTCTCTCTCTCTCTTCTACCACAATGACGCTAGGATCCAACGAGAACAGGATCAGCTGCTCCATTCTCTCCAACCAACTGCAGTCCTGAATCCCTGATGACTTTCCTGTAATTCCAGTCTCAAACTTCTCTCGGAACTTAACATCTTTCTGCAAAGGCACATCCCATATTTGGGCACCTTTCCACAGAGATAGAATTGAAAAAGAAGAAAATGATGTTTCACTTATTTGAAACCAAAGTTTGACTCCATTAGGAGTACTGTCAACAATTGTCATTGCCATTTGGACAAAGGAAATAGAGGCACTGGAAATATGTCACACCGGGGAGCTTTTCTCGAGAAAAGAGAAGACTAAAGGACAATCTGATGGAAGCCTTTAAAATGACGAAGGGCTTTAAAAATCCAATAGTGATATCATGAGAAACCTCTTTACCATGCGACAGGTCAGAATGTGCAATTCACTCCAAGAGTGCGAGATGCAGGTGAACAGAGTAATATATTTAAGAAGTTGGATGCATACGTGAGGGAGAATAGAATAGAAGGAACTGCTGATGGGGGAGATGAAAGCGGAGGATGTGGAGCCTAAATACTGATGGAGACTAATTGAGTTGATTGGGCAAGAGACTCAGTGGAACAAAGACAAACATATTTACTTCTGATCTAATTGGAGTGGTGAGGAAAACATTATTTCCTATCCAGGAAAAAATAAATTTACTTCATCAGCTTTTGGCGATCATTTCCTTGGGAATGTTCATTCCCAGGCTCAAAGAACATCAGCCTCACCGGAAGCAAAGTGGTGAGAGTGGCCAGTCCAGCAGAAAGAACATGGCTCAGACTTGGATGTGATTTTCCTTCATTTTCAAATCAATTCATGGGGTATAGTATCAATGTCTAGGTCAGCACTTATTGCCCATTCCAGTCGTGCTCCTTGAGAAGATGGTGGTTTCTGGGACTGCAGACTTTGAGGTGTAGGGTCACCCACAATGTTGTTTGGGAGAAGTTCCAGGATTCAAAATCACTGAGAGTAAAGGAACAGCCAATATGGAAGATTATGATATTCAAGTCCAAATTATTTCAGTGACTCCATTAGATCTTCATGTGATGGTCATTTTGAGATTTCTGTCTGCAAATCTTCCCTTTCTAACATCCTGTTAATGAGCATGGAGAAAAGCATGCAGATGCTAACTGTCCCATGTAACTACTTCACTTGTTTCTCTAGACAGTAGATGCTGTCTGTTTGAAATGTGCTGTCTCGCAGCATATATAATGCAGATTAACAGCAGATCCAACTCTTATGATCATTTGAGAACTTTCTTATACTTCGACAGACTGGATGACTGAATGAATCCTTTCCCACCCTCAGAACATATGAATGGCTTCTCCCCAGTATGACCTTGCTGGTGTACCTGTCGGCCAGATGAATCTCTGAACCGTTTCTCACACTTGGAGCATTTGAATGGCCTCTCCCCTTTTTGCATGCGTTGGGGTCTTCCTAGGGCAGATGACTTGGTGAATTCGTTTCCACAACCAGAGCATACAAATGGCCTCTCCCCAGTGTGAACTCGTTCATGCATGTGCAGGCTGGATAACTGAATGAATACTTTACTATACTCCAAAAAGTAGATGGCCTGTTTCCTGTGGGAACTCACTGGTGTTTCATCAGGGTGAAATATTCGTGGAATTTATTGCCATTGGGGAGGTGATGGCCTGTGGTATTAAATTGTTAATCCAGAGACCCAGATAAACACTCTGGGGACCCCAGGTTCAAATCCCACCACGGCAGATGGTGGAATTTGAATTCAATAAATATCTGGAATTAAAAATCTAATGATGACTGTGAATCCATTGTCGATTGTGGGGAAAAACCCATCTGGTTCACTCACGTCCTTCAGGGAAGGAAACTGCCAGCCTTACCTGGTTTGCACCACATGTGACTCCAGATCTGCAACAATATGGCTGACTTTGAACTGCCCTCTGTGCAATTAGAGATGGGCAATAAATGCTGCCTAGCCAGCGACACCCTCATCCTATGAATGGATAAAAACAAATTCAGAGCAGGGGAATGGCCTCTCTCCAGTGGCAGCACATCGGTGTTTCCACAGAGCAGATGAATCAGGGAATCCCTTCCCACATTCAGAGCAGGTGAATGGTCTCTGCCTTGTGTGATTACGTTGATGAAACTCCAGCACAGACAAGCAATGGAATCCTTTCTCACAGTCCTCACATTTCCATGGTTTCTCCATATTATAGAAGGTCTTCTGTCTCTGAAAGTTCCTACTGTGAATGGTATGTTGGTTCTTTCAGCTGTGAGATGAGGTGAAGGTATATCAGTTCACTGGAAGACTCTCACTTGGGTGTATATGTCGCAGTACTTTTCCAGACAAACTGTTGTTTCAAATCTTTTGAAACAGATAGACATTTCTTGATCTATACTTTCAAGTGTGGCTTATTTCAGTGACTCCTTTGGATCTTTACGTGATGGTTGTTTTGAGATTTCTGTCTGAAAATCTTCCCTTTCTAACACACTGCAAAAGGATTATTATTATTATTATTATTATTGGATTATAAATTAGGTTAAAAATTCAAAACAATCAAATCTAATTGATCATCACTTCCTGCCTGGACAGATTCTGCTCCCTCCCTGGGTTCACTTCCTTTCCTTTCAGCTGCTGCAAGTAAATAATTTCACACCAGAATTTTTAAAAAAAAGAAATCGGGATAAATTGTTTTCTCAAAGATATCGGAGAGAGGAAGAAGTTTCAGTCTGGGTGAAGCTCAATCTTCATTCAGAGAGAGAGGAGCAACAGCGTTGCTTGGCAGGTCTGAGCAGCTTCAGAAGTTGATTGTCCCACATTCGCGTTTAGACAACAGGGGGGGCTCTGATTGGCTGGAGGCCCAGAGTGCTTCCGGTCCTCCAGCTCTTCCCATTGGTCACATTACTGAATTATGACGGATCTCCCCATATAATGGGTTTGCTGGTGTTTCATGAAATCATTCCTGCTTCTCAAGATCTTCTCACAGTCAGAGCATTGAAATGGTCTCTCATCAGTGTAAATAAGCCCATGTCCGCTGAAATTGGAGGGCCGAGTGAATTCCTTCCAAACACGGAGCAAGTAAAATGTTTCTCCCCAGTGTGAATAGCTGGTGTTCACTGAGTATCAGATGTCCGAATGAATCCCTTCCCACACTCAGTGCAGGTGTACAGTCTCTCTCTAATGACGCCATGCTGGTGTATCAGAAGCTGTGCTGATTTAATAAATCCCTTCCCACACACAGAGCAGACGAACGGTCTCTCTCCAGTGTGACAAGCCTGTCATAAGTGAGGTGGGAAGAACAAGTGAATCCCTTCCCACATATGGAGCAGGTGAATGGCTTCTCCCTGCTGTGAACACATCAATGTTTAGTGAGGCTGGATAACTGAATAAACTGACTGAAATTCTTCCCACGCTGAGAGCAGAAGAATAGTCTCTCTCCAGCTGGATGACTGAGAAAATCCATCCCACACATTTAGCAGATAAATGGTCTCTCCCTCGAGTGACTACGACGGTGACATTCCAGCTGGCCTGGGTATTTGTGTCCCTTCACACCATCCACACATTTCCACGGTTATTCCATGATGCTGATCTCTTGCCATCTCTCCGGATTGGATGATCTGTTGAATCCTTGTCCATAAACACAATGTGTGTACAGTTTCTCTGCTCTGTGGAACTTTTTTATTTTTCAGAATGTTAACTGGATGATGTTGAATAGTTTCTGCAGTTAGTTCACTGGAACATTCAAAATCAGATGTGTCAGTGTGTGAGTGTTGACGCTTTATCACTCACACTGATGCTTGAAATCTTTTCCCACAAACATACCAGAAAAAAATATTTCCTTCTGGTCCTGATGAATTGAATAACTCTGTTGGACCTTGACCTGGTGTTTGATTTGACTCTCCCATCTTCAATGTCTTTCTTTATATTACTCTGTGAAAAATTTACAAACATCATCACTGTCTGTACAGGGTAAAATCTCAGAACAAACAAATTCAATTTCTGAGAGACATTTTGCTTTATTGCATCCACCCCAAAACTTGTGACCCACACTAAAAGATGTGAAAATCAGTACCAAAAGCAAAAGCAACATTCCTGAATAAGTCATGTTGTTGTTCCCAGTGTCTATGAGGCATTGTATAGCCTGAGGTACCAACTTGTGATGAGAAGTACCGAGCCCAGTGGTGGACACTACAAGCTCCCTGTCCAGAGAGAGGTCACAAAAGATAAATGATAATCTTTGGGGAAGCTGGAGTCTGAGATAACAAGATGTGGGATAACAAGGTGTGGGATAACAAGGTGTAGAGTTGGATGAACACAGCAGGCCAGGCAGCATCAGAGGAGCAGGAAAGCTGACACTTCAGGTCTGGACCCTTTGTCAGAAATGGTTGAGGGGAAGGGCGCTCTGAAATAAATAGAGAGGGGGGAGGCGGTGGTAGAAGGTGGATAGTGGAGCAGATAGGTGGAGAGAAGACGGACAGGTCAAGGAGGTGGGGATGGAGCCAGTAAAGGTGAGTGTAGGTAGGGAGTTGGGATGGGGGTTGGTCAGTGAGGAGAGAGGGGCGGATATGTGGGAGGGAAGGCGGACAGGTCAAGGGGGGGGGGATGAAGCTAGTAAAGGTGGGACAGGGACATGGAGGGAGCAAGGGACAGTGACACGGAGCAAGTGACAGGGACAGGGAGGGACAGGGAGTGAGGGACAGGGACAGGGAAAGGGAGAGAGGGACAGTGACAGGGATGGAGGGATAGGGAAGGTGCAAGGGACAGGGACAGGGAGGGAGGGACAGGAAGTGGGACAGGGAGGGAGCGAGGGACAGAGAGAGGGACACGGACAGGGAGCAAGAGACAGGGAGGGAGCGAGGGACTAGGAGGAAGTGAGGGACAGGGACAAGGACAGGGAGCGAGGGACAGGGAGGGGGACAGGGAGGGAGTGAGAGACAGTGACAGGGAGGGAGGGACAGAGACGGAGACAGGGACTGCGACAGGGCCAGGGAGCGAGGGACAGGGAGGGGGACAGGGAGGGTCAGGGAGGGAGCGAGGGACAGGGATGGAGGAATAGGGAGGGTGCGAGGGAAAGGGAGGGAGGGACAGGAAGGGAGACAGGGAGGGTCAGGGAGGGAGCAAGGTACAAGGAGGAGGACAGGGTGGGATGGACAAGGAGGGAGCGAGGGACAGGGACAGGGAGGGGGACAGGGAGGGAGCGAGGGACAGGGAGAGGGACACAGACAGGGAGCAAGGGACATGGAGGGACAGGGAGGGAGCGAGGGAGCGAGGATTGGGGAGGAACGAAGGACGGGGAGTGAGTGAGTGAGCGAGGTATGGGGAAGGTGCGAGGGAGCAAGGGACTTTGAGGGAGCGAGTGAAGGAGCGAAGGATGGGGAGGGAACGAGGGACAGGGAGGGAG
>NC_063339.1:87433745-87465445 GCF_021869965.1 Rhincodon typus
TGCACTCAATAGAGAGAACCCATCTCCCCCATTCACACCTTTATTTACTCCCATTGTACATCTGCTTCTCTTTCACCACAATTGAAAGCCCATTTGTATTTTGCACTGCGCCCCCACACCCTCTGTTTTCTGTCACCCCTCCTCCACCTCTGTCAAGGTATTAAAAAGATCATTTTCCAATCCTTTTCAGTTCTGAAGAAGAGTCTCGCTGGACTTGAAACCTTAACTCTGTTTCTCTGTCTCCACAGATGCTCTAGACCTGCTGAGTTTCTCCAGAAATGAATCGGCACTAACTGAATTTTCAACAAAACAAAGAACCGTGGATGCTGGAAATCTGAAACAAGAAGAAAAATTGCTGGAGAAACTGGGAACTTTGAAAAGGCATCACTGGATCCAACAGCTTAACTTTGCTTTCACTCTACAAATGCGGCCAGGCCTGCTTAGTTTCTTCAGCAATTTGTGTTTTCGAATAAATTCCAAAAATGTGTGTCAAAGTTGCTCAAACGCCCTGTCCAACATGGATCACCATACAATGAGAAGTGAATGACAGCGCAAGGTGCACAAATGCATTGGTTCCAAACGACATAACGCTGGCATCATTGACACGACAGAGTTCTTAATCATGGTCAGGGAGAGAAACATTCACTTTAAAAATCTTCCTACAGTGTGGAAACAAGTCCTCCAGCCTAACAAGTCCACACTGACCCTCAGAGCATCCCATCCAGACCCATCCCCCTATTACCCACCTAATTTACACATTCCTCAACACGATGGGCAATTTAGCATGGCCAATTCACCTCGTCCGCACCTCTTTGGTCTGTGGGAGGAAATCGGACCACCTGGAGGAAACCCACGCAGACACAGGGAGAATATGCAAACTCCACACACATAGTCGCCCAAGGGTGGAATCAAACCTACATCCCAGGTGCTGTGAAGCAGCAGTGCTAACCGCTGAGCCACAGTGCCACCCAAAGATGCCCCTGCTGGAAGGGAAAATGTTCAGATGAATATGTTAAAGGGTTTTGAGGAATGTGACAAATTGGAGGCGTAACACCATGGAAAGACCGTCAGAAGAATGAGAATATTAAAATGGAAGTGTTACCACATCAGAAAACAGAGTAGGTCACTGCGTACAAGGGCGATGGGGACTCGGTCTGAACTGGGGGACATTACATCGCACTTATTGCAGCTCAAAACTGGGCATTCATGTGGTGATGTAAACCACAGCAGCAGCAGCAGATTCAGAATTGTATTCCACCAGAATCTGTGACTTTTTGTCCTGGATAATCCCTCAGTCTATGATTACCATGAAGCTGATCAATGGTTCAGTGACTAGTGCAGGCAAACATGCCGGGATCAGACCCATGTGAACCTAAAACTGATGGCAACCCTTTATAGTTACCGCATTCGACTGCTTCCATTACAAACAACAGAACTAACGCATTTCAGACAGGGCGAAATAATTGCAAGATCAACAGACCAACAATCCTGCTACAACCAGTCATGAATGGTGATGGGGGCAGTAGGAACTGCCGATGCTGGAGTCTGAGATAACGAGGTGTGGAGTTGATTGAACACAGCAGGCCAGGCAGCATCAGAGGAGCAGGAAAGCTGACGTTTCGGGTCTTCAGAAAAAGGGGAGGGGAAGAGAGCTCTGAAATAAATAGAGAGATGGGGAGGCAATGATGGAAGGTGGATAAAGGAGCAGATAGGTGTAGAGAGGACGGACAGGTCAAGGAGGCGGGGATGAAGCCAGTAAAGGTGAGTGGAGGTAGGGAGATGTGACGAGGGTTAGTCAGTGAGGAGTGACGCTTGGGTAGGTGGGAGGGAACACGGACAGGTCAAGGAGGCGGGGTGAGGCTAGTAGAGGTGAGGTGAATGTCGGTAGGAAGTGGTGGTGGGGGTTGGTCAGTGAGGTGGGAGCGTAGGTGCTCCACAAAGCAGTCTCCAAGCATCCTTTTCTTTTGCCCGATGTAGAGGAGGCCACATCGGGAACAGCGGATACAATCGACCACATTAGCGGATGTACAGGTGAATATCTGTTTCATGTCGAAGGTTTTCTTGGGGCCTGGGATGGAGGTGATGGGGGAGGTGTTAGGGCAGGTGTAGCACTTCCTGCGGTTGCAGGGAAAGGTGCCAGGGGTGGTGGGGATAGTGGGGAGTGTGGTGCGGATGAGGGAATCGTGGAGAGCGCGGTCCCTCTGGAAGGCAGATAAGGACGGGGAGGGAAATATATCCTTGGTAGTGGGGTCAGATTGCAGGTGGCGGAAGTGGCGGAGAATGATGCATTGGATCCGGAGGTTGATGGGGTGATATGTGAGGACAAGGGGAATTATGTCTTTGTTTTTATTGCGGGGAGCCGGTGTGAGGGCTGAGGTGTGGGAAACGCAAGAGATGCGGTCGAGGTCATTTTCGACCACTGTGGGGGTGAAATAGCAGTCCTTGAAAAACGAAGACATCTGGGATGTCCAGGAGTGGAACGCCTCATCTTGGGACCAGATGCAGCGGAGGTGAAGGAATTGGGAATAGGGGATAGCATTCTTGCAGGAAGGTGGGTGAGAGGAGATTTAGTCGAGGTAGCTGTGGGAGTCAGTGGGCGTGAAATAGATATCAGTTTCCAGGCGGTTACCAGAGATGGAGACAGAGAGGTCCAGGAAGGAGAAAGAGGTATCAGAGATTGTCCAGGTGAACTTAAGGTTGGGGTGAAAGGTGTTAGTAAAGTGGATGAACTGTTCAATCTTCTTGTGGGAGCACGAGGCGGCGCTGATACAGGCATCGAAGTAACGGAGGAAGAGGTGGGGAATAGGGCCAGTGTAGGTGCGGAAGAGGGTCTGTTCGACGTACCCAACAAAGAGGCAGGCATAGCTTGGACCCATGCAGGTACCATTGGCCACCCCTTTCGTCCGTAGGAAGTGTGAGGAGTTGAAGAAGTTGTAAAGGGTAAGGACGAGTTTGGTTAGGTAGATAAGGGTGTCGGTGGAGGGGGACTGGACGGGCCTGCGGGAGAGGATGAAGCAGAGGACTTTTAGGCCATCTGCATGGTCAGTTAAACAACTCCCTGGAGGAGAGGGTTCCAGAAATGTCCCCATCCTAAATAATGGAACAGCCCTGCACATCACTGCAACTTCAAGAATGTTGTATCCGCACCATCCTCAGCCAGAAGTATCGAGTTGATGATTCACCTCACCATCATCATGACGTCCACAAAATCACAGATGCCAGTCTTCAACCGATTAGATTAGCTGCACATGATGCCAAGAAAAAGATAACGATAAAGTAAAAATACCAAAAAGATAACTGGCCCTGATGCCATTCCTACAATAGGATTGAAGACTTGTGCTGCACAACAAGCCGTGCCTCTGGGGGAAGCTGTTTCATTCCAGCTCCAACTCTGACATCTGCCTGGCAATGTGGAAAATTTATCAGCTATGTCCAGTTTCCTAAGAGGAGCATAATTGCAATCTGACCAATTGCCATGCCCTTAGTCTCGTTACGATTGCAGAATTGTTGGAAGTTGCTTTTGACAGATCTGTCAATCAGCGCAGAAATAACCTGCTCCGTGTGGTTTCTGATAGTTCCCCATGTGGAGATCGTGCTGTTGTGGAAATATCATTGGATTTCTAATCCAGACGAGGCTAATGCTTTGGCAGCTAGGGCATATTAAAAACAATTAATAAACTAACGAAGTCTCAAATCTGGTGTCAGTAAAAGCAACCTTGAAGCCAATATCGATTGTAAACATCAATTTGCTTCTCCAACATACTTTCAGGATGCAAATCTACCGTGCTGTCCTAATCTGGCCGAAAAGCGACTACAGACACACAAACATGTGATGAACTCTTCAATGTTCTCCGGAACAGCCAAGCAAGGCACTCAATTGTATCAAACTGCTCTGACGTCTTGAAGGATAAAATCGGATGGAACACCCAACCTTGGTATCGGAAAAGGGAAAAAGAAACACTGTTGTGTTGAACTTACAGAGGCCTCCTTCCTGATATCTGAGAGCTTGTGAGAACATTTAAAGAGCTTTCTCACAGACGGTACAGAAACATCGGGAAAGGAGAAGGCCATTCAACCCATTTAGTGTTCCCCATTCTAGTTCATGGCTGAACATCTCTTCAATGCACTTCTCCCACATAGTGTACATAACCCTCAATGTGATTAATCATTGGAAAAAAAAATATAAAGTAGTAACTGTAGTAGTTCCTTCAGTCCATTGATTTTCCTCCACCACTCAATATACTGATGCTGATCCTCTATCCCATACTTCTGTTCTCTGCCCATCCATTTAGTATACAGAAAACATTATTTATATTCAGTGCCTGGCTTATACAGCCTTGTGTGGAAGAGTACTCCCAAGGTTCACCAGTCTCTGTATGCAGACACTATTGCTGATCTCATTGGACAGTGGCCTGCCTGTACCTAATACTGTGGCCCTTATTTTAGACGTCCCAGCCAAGGGCATTATTCTCCCTGCTTCCAAACTGTCTCACTCTGTGAGAGTTTTATATATTACACTGAGATCTTCACTCATTTTCCTAAACCTCATGGAATTTCAGCCGAGTTGACTCGAACTCAGCTCAAACAATAAGCCTGTCATCCCAGAGATCAGTCTGGTCATCCTTTGCTGCGCTCTCTCAGTATCAGGTTTATCCTTAATGAGGTAAGGAGACCAAAACTGCACACAATACTGCACAATGTTCGAGACATGATCTCATCAAGGACCTGGTCTCCAGTAACATAAACAGCCTTCCAACACCATCCTCTGTCACCTGCCATTAAGACAATTTTGAATGTGACTTGCCGAATTACCATTGCGTTTTACTTTCTTTATCAGTTTCCCATGTGGGACTTTGTCAAAAGGCCTTGCTGAAATACCGTATAAATGATCATCTTGAAAGAAATCAATCAAATTTGTCAGGCATGACTTCCCTCTAATAAAGTTACCCTGACTATCCCTGATCAAATCTTGTCTTTCTAAATGCAGATCAATTTTGTCCTTTCCTATTTTCTCCCATGGTTTTCCTAACACTGATCTGATACTCACTGGTCCATCGTTGCCCGGCCTATCTCTGCAATCCTTCCTGTAAAGAGGAACCACATTAGCTGTTCTCCAATCCTCTGGCACCTCTCTTGTGGCGATTCTTATAAATTTGGATCAGGGATTTCCCTCTCTTGTCTCCTACAGCTTCCTACGATGCAAATCAGCCAGACTGGGGGATTTGTCCAATTTTATACCAGCCATAACCATCAATCCCTGCTTGCATCGTATATCCATCTGCTCAAGGGTTTCACAGTCCATCTTCTTGAATTCTCTCCCCGAATTCTCGTTCTCCCAAGTAAAACAGACGTGAAATACTCATCTATCATTGTTCTTCAGCTTCACAAACAGATTATCCCTTTGTTTCTGATCAGCCCGAATTGTTCCGTGGTTATTCTATTCCACTTATGTACATGTAGAATATTTTCGGATTCTCCCTAATCTCACCTGCTTGCTGTTCTCCATGCCCCTGTATTAGTCAGTCCCGTCTGTGTGAATTTTCTAAGTTTCACTGTGATCACTCTCACTCTTTGAAACTCTGGAGAACACAGAACGATTTTCTCACCAGACAATTTTGCCATCTGCGGGAGTAATCTCGAGAATACTCACTGCATTTCCTCTTCGTTCAGTCTATTCTTTCTCAGAAAACTGTACACAGTACTTCAGGTACAGTCTCACCAACACTCTATGGAACTGCTGCAGGACATATTTATTTCTGTATTCCAATTTCCTGTAAATGAAGGTAAACCTAGCTTTCACTTTTCCGTTTGCATATGTTCCTCCCTACAGTCTTTGCTTTAATTTACTAACTCACTGTGTGATCTCTTGGAAAATCCTTCTGAATATCGATATGTACCACATCCACTGGTTCACCATTGTCTCTGCCTATAAGAAACACCTTCAAACAGTTTGAAAAAGAAAGCTTGTCAATTATAATGTTCATTTCATAAATTCATTCGTGTTCACTCCAATTTTGCTATTGCTTCCTAAATATCCAATATCACATCTTTTATAACAGATTCCATCAGATTCCCTCCTGTGAATTAGAAGTTAATTGGTTTGTCGTTGGCCAGTCTCCCCCTTCTTCCCTTCTTAAATCGTTTGATTATTTTTATAACCTTCCAGCTATCCAGATTGGCTTCCTGCCTTTGGAGAAAGTATCGGAAAATAACATAGTCATCCGCAATGCAATCAACATGTCTATTGTTGCTTCCTCCAAAATTCTATGATGAAGTGCATCTGGTCCGTCAGACTTATCGATGTTTAATCCAGCTATGTTTTCAAATACTACCACATCACTGTTACGAATGATTTTAGTCTTTAGTTACACATGTCCCACGGTCACTGCATATGTCTGGGAGATTTTCTGGATCTTCCTCCATGAAGATAGGCACAAGGTAACTATTTAGTTTCCCTGCAATGTCTCTGTTCTCTACAATAAATTATCCTGTCCACACATTCACTGTTCCATATTTAAACTTGTTTTCAGTCTTGCTTTCTGGATGTCTTTATATTTCTTGTTAGTTTACATTCTTGTTCTCTTTTCGATTTTTTAAAATCTGTTTTTTGGTTAAATGTCTCAGAATCCATTGGTTTACCACTATACCCTACAATCTACTTCTTTTGATCTCATGCAATCTTTAACGTCTTTCATTAACTATCATTCATCATCTTTCCCTTTTGCTGCTTGTACTTCGGGGTAGATGTATATTGTACACCTTACAATGTTTCTGTGAGTAACAGAAAAACTTTTTCCGTACTTTTCCAACTCACTGAAGTCATCTTGCCCCTCATACCTTCATGGCTTGCCTGACACAGGTTTTTAACTGTAATTTAAAAAAAAGTTTTCAGCGTCATACAAAATTCAAGATCACTATTATCAACACTACTCCCAAAAGTTCCTTTACAGCAAGGTTTTCAATTTGCCATTCTGATCACACAATACCAGCTCCTAAATAGCCTGATCTCTAACTTGGCACTCAACATATTGTTAAACCATCCCTCTCATACATGCTCATGAAGTGCATTTTTCCCAACATTAGCATTTTCTTGGATAAATACAGTTTAAAGGAAAATTGAATCTGTCCTTTATTACTGTGGTACCCACAAAATTGTATATCTAATTTCCTGTTGTATAACATGCCCAATGTTTATATTACAGTTTTGTCTTTAAAGTATGACTCTCATAAATGTTTGCTTCTCCTTGCTGTTTCTCAACTCCATTTTACCAGATTAACGAATCTGAATGATGTGGGCTCTGGGGCTATTAATGGCAGATTCAGGCACGATATTTTGCAGGGCATATCTCGACGTTGAGATCATCTCACAACGTATTATTCATTCTTCTCAAGTGTCATTGTGACATTTTTACCAGATCTCTCGGAGAGAAGTACAATGCTATTTCAACAATGCTGTGCCTAAAATCCAGGCAGCTGACATTGCTCTAATCTGGGTTGGGAACTTTACAGCAGACTGACAAAATGTTGCTTCTACTGTACAGGATTTAGTGAGATCACATCTGGAGTAGTGTGTACAGATTTAGTCTCCTCACTGAAGAGAGGGTAATGTTGTATTGGAAGCAGCTCAGAGATGGTTCCCTCAACTGATTCCTTCAATGAATGTGTTATAAAGCAGAAGTTGACCCCTGTTTGAGAACTAAAACTGAAACATCCAGAGAGGATTGCCTCGCCCGATTATCTGCTAAAAGCAGTGTGGAAAGGAGTGTAATCTTTTTAATCAGCAATTTTTAACTGTTAAATGAAATAAATTCCTGACACTCACATTACAGTCAACAAGTAACAATTTATTTATTTAACTGTAATCCTGAACAAATTAACCAAACTATTAACAACCTAAATTAACACCTTCTAATGACTAACAATTCCCAATCAAAACAAATTCTAATGGCATACTGTTCCAATAAATATAAGTTCCACTTGTATAAAAAAGATTAAAAAATAGAATTTCGTCTTTCGAACTTACAGCCAGGTTACAACTTCTGAAATGCTCTGTGCCTTCTCTGTCAAAATTTCTTTCAGGAATGCTTTCTATGTGGAATGTTCTGTCATAAATATTAAGCAGTTGCACCATAGGTACCTTTGATTTAGATGCTGCTTTCTCTGAGGCTGAGAGAATTCTGTGAGAGCCAGTGATTATCTCCTTATACTAAGGGCTGTTAACTTGGGCAGATGGCAGTTAGCTCTCCTGTCTTTGTCCAACTGCCCTCTTCTTTTATACCCTTGATGACATATCAATTTCTTGCAAGAGGATTAGACCTATGTTGTCAAAGCCATGAGATTCAAAAGTAATTGTTTTTTTTTGGTATCTCAGTGCCTGGGTCAAATTAATTGCCGAAATTCAAAACTTGTTGTCTTGATAAGAAAATAAAACTGCTACTTGGCCTGTTAACTACTCTGCCCTTTGACACAAATGTTTCAATTCAGGTGCTCTGTGCACCTGCAAACGCACACGCTGCAGCCCAAAGACGTCCATTTTGAAGCTCGAAACATGGAGAAAAAGCACACAGTCTTTTAAAAGGACCACGCACTGTTTTGCCCCTCCAACAGCACTTTACGAACACCAATATTTTACAAACATCAAATTCTAATGTCTGCCTCCCAGTCCACAAATACTCTACCTAACTTCACAACACCAATAAGGAAAGGATGATGAGATTAACCCAAAACACATTGGAGTTTACAAGATTGAAAGATAAACTTATTTTTACATAAAAGGTGTCCATTCAGCCACTCATGCCTCTTGCACAGCAATCAGAAGTGACCTTTTAGAGCTGTGTGCCCATGACACATGAATTAAGATAGAGGTGAAAGAAAGGGAAGAAGTTAGAATTCTTCACTCGGGACAAAAAGTAGTGAGCAAAGTATTGGGATTCAAGGTAAATTGTTAGAATCCACTGTCCAAGGAATTAATAACAGGAGATTTGCAAAGTCAAACAACAATCTATCACAGTCAGCATGGTTTCATGAAGGATAAATATTTGCTTGAGTTTGAATTATTTGCTCGAGTCCTTTAAAGATGGCGTCATGGTGGCTCGGTGTTCAACACTGCAAGCAAGGTGGATAATGGGGCTCCTGGAGATGTAATACATCTGGACTTGCAGAAGGCATTGAATAAAGTGCCAGACAAATGATTAATCCATAAAAAAAGAGCACATGGGATGAGGAGTAATCTTTTCGCTTTGATAGTGGATTGGTGAACCAACAAAATAGACAGAGACGGAATGGAGGGTCGTTTTCTTGTTGACAACTTTTGAGGTGCCACACAGTTTAGTTCCCAGTCCCAAACTATTTGCAATCTGTGTTATTACCTGTGGAAGCGGATAGAAAATTCTATAGCCACATTTTAGAAGACACGAAAATTGGTGGAAAAGTAGGATGCTACGAACGTGTATGAAATGCGCAAATGGATTGGGATCAGTGCAGTGAATGGATCAAAAATTGGCAGATTAACATGGATAAGCATGGTGTTATCCATTTTAGCCAGAGGAATAGAAAGGCAACTTATTATCTAAATGGAGAGAAACTTCAGAGTGTTTCGGTGCAGAGGGATCTGAGCTTCATTGTATATATCACAGAAAACCCACATACAAGTCCAGCAGGTAATTAGCAAAGCAAGTGCAATTTCAGCATGTATTTCTTCAAAAAACGAATAGAGTTTATAAAAGTTGGGATGCGTTGCTGCAATTATGCAAGCCTTTATTGATCCTTCAACTGGACTACTGTGTACAGTTTGGTGTCCTGACTGAAGGAGGGATGAAGTTGCATTGGAGGCAGTTAAGAAGATGTTCATGAGATTGACTCCAGTGACCAGGAGTTTGTCTTATGGGGAGAGATTGAGCAGTCCCGGTCTATATTCTCTGGAGTTTAGAGGAATGAGAGGAGATCTCATTGAGATCTGTAAGAAGCTAAACGTGATTGAGATTGTAGATGTGGAGTGGATATTTCCTCACGTGGGCCAAGCTGGAACAAGAGGCCATAGTTTTCATATAAGGCAGAACAGATTAAAAATGGGGATGAGGAGAAGTTACCTCTCTCAAAGGATTGTGAATGTGTGCAATTCACGACCCCAGAATGCAGTGGATGCTGGGACATTG
This sequence comes from Rhincodon typus, assembly GCF_021869965.1. Lineage (NCBI taxonomy): Eukaryota > Metazoa > Chordata > Chondrichthyes > Orectolobiformes > Rhincodontidae > Rhincodon > Rhincodon typus. Next base: position 87,443,900 of record NC_063339.1, read on the forward strand.
GTTAAATGAAGGATTATGGAGAGCGGGTAGGAAATTGGCGCTGAGGCCAAGATGACATCAGCCATGATCGTACTAAATGCCGGAGCAGGGTGGAGGGGCTGAAAGGCTCACTGATACTCATCGTTCTTATTCAACCCTTCGAATGTACCACACAAGAATGAGGGAGGACTGGTTATCAACAGGAAGAAGACATTCGGGATAAATCAGTCTTGATGAGTTTGGCAGAATGTAACAAGTGGAGACACATTGAGACCAGTGCTGGGTCCTGTGTACAATCAATAACAATGATTTGGAGGAATGGAACATATGCGCTGTAACTACATTTGGCGATGACATTAAGATAAACGGGAAATTAAATGATCAAGACAAGATGTCTGTAAATGGATATCGACAGGTAAAGTCAATGGATGATAATTTAGCAGGTGGGATGTAACATGATACACCACCTGTCACTTTTCTTTCATTTCCCCAGAAGGACATTAGTGCACCATTTGAGTTTTTATGATAATTGGTAGCTATCATGGTCCCCTTCTCTGAGAACCGAAACGCACAAATTCAGCTCAATTTCACAACCTGCTCCATCATTGAGAATATGTTAAGTCCATTCAAGTTGGAATAGCAGAGAATTTAGAAATACATTATAGAATCAAGCAGAGTCAGCATGGTTTCCTGAAGGGGAAATCATAGCTGACAAGTTAATTAAAATATTTTCAGGTGGAAACAAGCAAGATGGCAGAGGCGATGGCCCAGTGGTATTATCGCTGGACTGTTAATCCAGAAACCTCGGTAACGTTCTGGGGACTCAGATTTGAATCCGGCCATGGTAGTTGGTGGAATTTGAATACAATAAATCACTGGAATTAAGAATCTTGTGATGACCTTGAATCTATTGTCGATTGTCAGAAAAACCCATCTGGCTCATTACTGTCCTTTAGGGAAGGAAATTGCTGTCCTTACCTGGTCTGGCCTACATGTGACTCCAGATCCACAGCATTGTGGTTGACTATTATCTGCCCTCTGGGCAATGAGGGATTGGTAATAAATGCTGCCTAGCCAGTGCCGCACTCATCCTGTTAATGAATTAAAAACAACATCAGGGACGGGAGTTACCTGGATACTCTGCTTCAGGAGGCAGTCAGACCCTTCAGATTAATTAGCTCAAATTCAGTCAGTTGTCTGGAACAAAAAGGTGTGACCATGAGTGAGACAGTTAGATGAACACAAAGGGAGTGCTGATGGAGCCTCAGCGCTTGAGCTTGTCGAACAGGCTGGAGATTCTTGCTCCCTGTGTGGATGAGAGCAGGAGCTGCAGGGAGGATGAGCAAACTGATCACAGCACTGTGGCGGAGGGGATCACTCAAGATGAGGGAAAATAAAAGAAGTGTAGCTGTAATTAGGGATAGTATCGTCAGGCAAATGCCAGAAACGGGAGTCCAGAAGGCTGTGTGGCCTCCGTGGTGCCTGTGATCAGGATATCTCATCTGTCCTGCACAGGAACTTGGAGTGGGAGAGGAACAATCGTATTATCAGCATAGATAGAAAAGAGGAATGAGATTCTGCTGAAGTAATACGTGTAGCTCAGGGCTAAATTAATGAGTACAACCAAAAAGTTAATAACCTCTGGATTATTACCTGATCCATAAGCAGACAGGAACAAGGTCAGCAAGTTTAAAGAGGTAAATACATGAATGAGATTGGTGTGGGAGACATGGGTTCAAATTCATTGGATATTGACATCAGTACTGGGGAAGGATGTAGCTGTTCTGATGGAACAGACTCCACCTGAATCATGCAGGGGCCAAAGCCCTGGTGAATGACATAACTAGGATGTGTATGTAAGAATAATAAGGTCGTAATATTGGGTGATTTTAATTTTCCAAACATTGACTGGCACTACCACAGTGTTAAATGTTAGGATGTGAATTTTTTTTTAAAATATGCTCGAGAAATTATTTTTGGACTGGAGGCCTGTCACCAGGGGTGTTCCACAGGGATCCATTCTGGGTCTTCTCTTGTCTGTCATTTGTATCAATGATTTGGATGAGAATACAGAAGGCTAATAAGATTGTGGAAGACACCAAAACTGGTGGCATATAGACAGTGAAGAAAGTTTTCTACGATTACAAAGTGAACTTGATCGAATGGGTCAATGGATGAAAAAACGGCAGATCTGGATAAATGCAAGGTATTGCATTTTGGTATAACAAACTAGTGTAGGGCTTATACAATTCATGGTAGGGGTTTGGGGTAGTATTGTAGAACAGAGGGACCTAGGGATGCAGGTACATAATTCTTTGAAGTTTCTGTCACATGGAGACAGGGTAGTTAAAAGATATTTGGCACACTTGCTTTCATTGCTCAGTCCTTCGTCTATAGGAGTTGGGATGTTATATTGAGCTTGTATAGGATATTTGGGAGGCCACGTCTGGAATATTGTATCCAATTATGGTTCTCCAGTTTTTAGAAGGATATTTTTAAGCTGGAAAATGTTCAGAAGAGATTTATCAGGATGTTGCCGGGTATGGAAGGCTTGAGTTATAAAGAAAGGCTGGATAGGCTGGGACTTCGTTCACTGGAGCGTCGGAGGTTGAGAGGGGATCTGATAGGAGTTTCTAAAACAAATGAGGGTCTCGATAGGGTTAATGATATTGTCTTTTCCATAGGATGGGGGATTTCAAGACGAGGAGACACCTTTTCAAAGTGAGAGGAGAGACATTTTAAAAATACATGAGGGGCTTTTCACAAAGAGGGTGGTTTGCATGTGGAATGAACTTCCTGATGAAGTGGTGGATGTGGACACAATTACAACATTTAAAATACATTTGGCTAAGTACATGAATAGGAAAAGTTTGAAGGGATATGGGCCAGGAGCAGGCAGGTGGGATTAGTTTAGTTTGGGATTATGTTCGACATGGACTGGTTTGACCGAAGGGACTGTTTCCATGGTATATGACTATGTAAATGTTCTTACTCGAGAAGGAGCAAAATTTGACCTTCTCTTGGGTAGTAAGGCAGAGCAAGTGACTGAAATGACAGTACGGAAACGCTTTGGAATGGGAGTGAACAATACAGATGAGGCTCAGTATTGTCAGGAATTAATAAATAAGGATGGAGACTGTAGAAACTGCAGTGGACAAGAACGTATTAAAAAAAGAAAAGCAAAACAATAGAAATTCTTTTAAAACCTTACACCTAAATGCATATGGCATTTGAAATAAATTGATAAGCTGACAGGACAAACAGAAATAATTCGGAATGACCTGATGGGGATCACTGAAACATGGTTACAGGAGGATCAAGACTGGGGATTTAATGCCCATGGATACTCGGTATTCCGAAAGGATGGACAAAAAGGAGCAGGAGGTGGAGTTGCTGTATTGCTCAAGGATGATATCAAGGCTGTATTAGGAAATTATGGCATAAGGGGACAAAACGATAAATCAGTCTGGGTAGAAATGGAAAGTAAGTGAAGAAACCTCTTGGTTGGACTAATTTTCAGCCCCACTCCACAGTCCTTCCGAAGCATAGGTCATAGTATAAACCCAGAAATAACAAGTGCTTGAGAGAAGAACACAATTGTAATTTTGGGTGATAACAACGTGTATAGATGGATGAACACAGCAGGCCAAGCAGCATCAGAGGAGCAGGAAGGCTGACGTTTTGGGCCATTTACAAATGTTGAGCTGCATTTGGACCAGCAATGAGCCCGGTGCGATTTCATTGTCCAACCTGCCCCATGCACTTCCTTGTTGTTTGGGGATGCCTCTAATAGGTCTGTTGTGAGGGATTGTGTGAATATCAGTCCAAGTCCAGTTTAGATACTCTCAGGACAGATTTAGGAGATGGCCAGTGTTTTGGAGGTAGTGGTGAGGCCCGGTAGCACTGCGGCTGAATTCAGGGTTTTGTTTTAAGTTTATTTTTAACAGATTTGCTGACTGCAAGATGATGTGTTCACTGATCTGAACATGATTCAACTGTTTACGAGAGTCATTAAATTCTGCAATAATTAGGTGTGTACTCTGGTAATTTAATTATTTTCGTTTCAGTTGTTTCCAACTGAAAAGCAATGCATTTGGTTTATTTTAGAAACATATAAGAACTAAAGTGATACTAACTCTTTGCTGTAAAAAATGTAAAAGTGATCTGCATTATATTTCTCACGGACTAATCAAGCAACAGTCAGACATTGACCGTAAAGCAGGATTCTGTAAGCAGGATTATGTCACAGGCAAAATCTCCATCCTCTCTGCTTATTCCTGTCCAACTGAGCCAGGTGGAGGGGGCAGCTTCTTGGTATCTCGTCACTGTCGTGCTCAGCATATTATGCTGGATCTTGCGGCTGCTCTGCAGCAGGTTATGAGAAAATCAATAAATGGGAAACATATACTTAACTGCATCGTCACCAATCTGGCTGCTGCAGATGCACCTCTCCATTTAATGTATCAATAAGAGTGGCCACTGCATAGTCCTTGTGGAAGGGAGTGACAGCTTCACATTTTCTACCCCTCCACAATATTATGTAGCATCCTCTGTGCTGAACGGGAGAGAATTCAAACAGATCTTTCAACTAATGACAAGGCATCCATGAGGAACAATGAACCATCAGCAGTAGCAGAATCATCCTCTGCACGACTCATACAGTCTGCAACCTCACGGCCCGGCACATTTCCCACTCTACAGTTACCACCAAGCCAGGAATCCACCCTGGTCAATGAAGAGTGCAGAAGGACATGCCAGGAGCAGCAGCAGCCAGACCTAGACATGAGGTGACAACCTGGAAGAAGATCCTATTGTCTTCAGCTGCCAAACAGAATGACTTGCAATGTCAAACAGCGGAAGCAGCAAGTGGTGGACCGTGTTGAGTGATCTCACAACCAATGGATCATATCGAAATTCTGCAGACCTGCACACTTAGTTGTAAAAGATAGTGGATATGAAAGAAACCATTGAAGGAGGAGGCTGATCTCCAACAACTGAATCCTCAGTTCTGGGGGAGCCCAGCACATCAGGGCAAAAAAATAAAGCTGAAGCATTTGTCACAGTCTTAAGCCAGAAGTGCCAAGCAGGTATTACATTTCGGACTCCTGTAGTCGTCTCTCGCGTCACAGATGACAATTTTCAGACAATTTTCAGATTTTAGCCCCATCCTTCGCCAAGCTGTTCCTGTCCAGCAAGAACACTATCATCTACCAACAATGAGGTTAATTAACCAAAAATGTCCTGGACACAAAATCAGGGCAATTTCATTGCAGCCAGTGACTGACATATCGGTGGACAGTTTACCATGTAAATCTGAAAAAAAAGGTCGGCAATAATGTGCTCAATCAGCAATAACCTGCTCAGTGACGTTCAGTCAGTGTTCCGTCAGGGTCACTCAGCTCCTGATCTCATTCCAAGCTTGGCTCAAAACAGCTGAACTCCGGAGGGGAAGTGAGAGTAATTATTCTTAATATCAAGGCACCGTTTAACAGACTGTGACAATAGAAGCCCAATTAAAATTAGTGTTAATCAGAATCTGGGCGAAACTTTCTTGCTGCTTGGACTAAATCGCGAGCAAAAAAAGGTTGTTGTTGTTAGAATCAGTCATTTAAAATCCAAGACATCACTGAAGCTATTCCTCAGGAGAGATAGTGTCCGAGTCTCAAACATCTTCAATTGTTTCAATGCCCTTCCTTCCCTCATAAGGACAGACATGGGAATGTTCACTGATTATATGTCTCCCCAGACACTGAAACAGTCCAGGTTCAAAGGGAAAAAAAACAACTGGAAAATGTTCAGGCTTGGTCTAAAAGTGAGAAATAACAGTGGGGCTATACAAAAGCCAGGCAAATAGAATATTTAATAATCAAACCAATCCCTCAATAATCAAAGGAATTACCATCACTACATCACCAAAAGGATGTTTATCATCATCCTGGGGGAATTACCATTGGCCGGCAACTGCATTGGATGAGTCATATAAATAAATGTGACTTCAAGAGCAAGTCAAGGGCTAGGGATCCAACAGTGAGTAACTCACCTCCTGACTCCAGTCGTAGAGACAGCGGGCAGACTTTGGGGAGCCAAAAGTGTATTGGAATATTCTCCAGAAATAACCCGAAAAAAAACAGCTCATTTGATTACTATCACATTCACAAACATTCATCCCCTCCACCAGTTATGCTTCAGAGTAGCAATATATAGCATCTAAAAGGTACACTGCAGAAATTCACCATGGATTATGAGAGAACACCTTCCAAACCCATCTAGATGGACAAAGGCAGCAGGTACATGCAAAAAGGACAGTTTGTGAGCTCTCTCCTTCATACGGCCAGATGTGATGTATAATCATGAGTGAACTACAATTCTCAAGCTCCTCAGATCACCGATCAGCCCAGATCCAAATGTAGCAAGACTTGGACAACAGCCAGGCTTGGGCTGACAAGTGACAAGTAACATTTGTACCACAAAATTATCAGCAATATCCATCTCCAACGAGACAGCCTCTGGCCCCTTGACGTTCAACAATATTGCTATCACTAAATCACCCACTAAAAAACATCTTGGGTTTTATCATTGACCGGAAACTGAGGTGAACTCACCAAATAAATGCCACGGTTTCATTAGCAGATCAAAGATAAGGATCATGCAGTAAATAGATTACCTTCCGATTCCGTAAATCCTGTCCTCTAACTACAAGTCAGGAGTGTGATGGAACACTCTCCAATGGCCTGGATGGGTGCAGCCCCAACAACACTCTAGAAGATTCACACCATCCACTCCGAAGCAGACCACTTAATGGTATTACATCCATTGGTTGGCTTTCTTAGTTCTGTCAATCTGTTGCTACTTAGGTCTGATCCCTGATTCAAGTTCTTAATGTTCCTCTGCATTAATTGCACTTGCCCTTCTTTTTGTTAGTTATCCTGTGTCTGGATTGTGCTTTTCTTAAGAGCCTTGATAAATGGATGCATTGTGTCTTTTAAATTCCCTCCACCACCAGTGCATAGTAGCTGCAGCATGGACCATCTGCAAGATGTAATGCATGTTCCACAGACGGACAAGTGCAGTTCATGCATGAGAACATTTTGAACTTGAATCAGGATCAAACGTAAACAGCAGCAGGTAGACAGGGCTAAGCAAGCCAAGCAGTTTTTCAACATCCAGTTATGAATAGCAGAGGACAACTAACAGTAACTCATTGAAGGCAGAGGCCCCACAAATATCTCCATTCTCATTGATGAAAAAGGCACCCTATTCGTGCAAACGATAAGATTGAAGCATTTACACAAACCTTCAGCCAGAATTGCTGATGGGATGGTTCATCTCAGGCTCCTTCAGAGATCATTCAGCAAATTTAATTAATTTTTTATTGGATTTTGAGAAATGGGTTGCGGCACTGAAAAATGCAAAGAACCCTGGCAAGAGCCCAGCAATACGATTGAATTCATGTACTCCAAAATGTCCTGCAGCCCCAGTCAAGCTGTTCCAGTATAGTTACAGTGTTGTCATCTATTTGATATGGTGGAAAATTGTCCAACTATGTCGTGTATGGAAAAAGCTATAAAAGTCCAAACTGGCTGATGAGAAATTCATAAGGAATAGAATGATTGAAGGGGACATCCACAGTGCTATCAGGCAGCACTCAGTTTGGGTTCTGCAAGGCCATCACAGCTCCTGATGTCTTCCCAGCCTTGGTTCAAGCATGAAAAAAGAACTGAATATCAGAAGCAAAGTGAGAGTAACTGCTCTTAATTTCATGGCCACATATGACCAAATGTGGGATCAAGGATCCCTAGCAAAACTGGAGTTGTTCATTTTGGAGGCAAGAAGACGGCAGTACATAAATGGGGAAAAATGTAGAAAGCTACAACACAAAGGGAGTGAAATGAGGAGGAATTCCTTCTCTCAGAGAGTTGAGAGCCTATGGAACATCTTGACAGAGAGAGCTGTGGGGGCAGAGTCTTCGTGCATATTGAAGATGAGATAGGTTCTTCAGCACGAGGGGTATCAAGGGCTGCAGGGACAGAGAAGGAAAGTGGATGGTAGGAATAATTGCATCAGAACAATCTTACTGATTCGTTTTTTATTCATTCATAGGATGTGGGGGCTATTGGCTGACCAGCATTTATTGCCTGTCCTGAGCTGCCCTTGAGAAAGTCATGTTGAGCTGCCTTCTTGAACCGCTGCAGTCCACCAGCTATGTGTTGACCCACAATGTACTTAGGGAATGAATTCCAGAATTTTGACCCAGTGACAATGAGGGAACCGTTGTATATTTCCTAGTCAGGATCGTGAATGGCTTTGAGAAAATCTTGCAGGCTGTGATGTTACCATGTATCTGCTGACCTTGTCCTAGATCGAAGTGGTCATGGTTTGGAATTTGGTAAGTATATTTGGTGAATTTTTGCAGCCTTTCTTGCAGATGATACCGACTGCTTCTACTGAGCGTCAGTGGTGGATGGAATGGATGCTTGCGGATGTGGTGCCAGATCAAGTGGCTGCTTTGTCCTGGATGATGTTGAGCTTCTTGAGTGTTGTTGGAACTGCATCTGCCCAGGAAGGTGGGAAGTATTCCTTCACACTCCTGACTTGCAAGTTGTCGGTAATGGGCAGGATCTGGGAGGTCAACAGGTGAGTTATTAGTCGCAGTATGCCCAGCTTCTGACCTGCTCTTGTGGCCACTATGTGTATATGGCGAGTCCAGCTGTGTTTCCGGTCAATGGTTACCCCCACGATGTTGATAGTGGGGCATTCAATGATGCTAGCACCATTGAACACCAAGGGACAGTGGTTAGATTGACTCTTATTGGTGATGGTCAATGCCTGATATTTGTGTGGTGTGAATATTCCTTGCCACTTGTCAGCTTAAGCTTGGCTATTGTGCAGTTCCTTTTGTATTTAGATGGTGGAGCAGGCTTGAAGTGCAGACAGTCTACTCGTGTCCCTAGTTCTTATGGTCTTATGGGAATCAAGGGGCAACTCTCCATTGATTTGATACTTAGCTGGCCCACAGGAAGATGATTATAGGTTTTGGAAGTCAGTTTTTTGAGCTTCAGGACTTCTCTGCAGGAGTTCCTCAGGGGAGTTTGCTATGCCCAATCTTGTTCACCTGCTTCAATGAGGTTCCCTCCATCATAAGATCATGACTGGGTATGTTTGCTGATGACAGCTCAATGTTCAGCAGCATCTGCAACTCATCACTGAAGCAGTCCAAGACCCAATGCAATACAATACGATCTGGACTGCATGCGGGCTTGGGATAACCTGCAGCACACAATTTTTGTACCACACAAATATCAGACAATGACCATCATGAACATGGGGAATCTTACCATCAACATTTGGCATTACCATTGCTGAATCCTTTACTTTTTTTTCATTGAAATAAGGGCCAATATTCCATTTGTCTTCCAGGTTACTTGCTGCACCTATGTGCTAGCTTTGTGTTTCATGTAGAAGGACCTCAACTCCCTTTGTGTTGCAGCTTCCTGCAGGTTTTTCTACAGTCGTTACAACAGCAGATCAGAAGCTAGGAATCATGCTACTTATAAATTTTCCCCTTTATCACCAATAACCTGCTCAGTGACACACACAGTTTCGGTTCTGCCAGGGTCACTCAGCTCTTGACCTCATTACAGCCTTGGTTCAACATGGACAAACGAGCTGAATTCCAGAGGTGAGGTGAAAGTGGCAGCCTTTGACATCAAAGCTGCATTCGACCGTGTGTAGCATCAAGGAGCCCAAGCAAAACTGGAATCAATGGGTATCGAGTATAAACTCTCTGGTGATTGGAGTAATAAATGACACATCAAAAGATAATGGTGGCTGTTTGAAATGAATCATCTCAGCCCCCGGACATCTCTGCAGGAGTTCCTCAGGGTAGTGTCCTCCGTCCAACCATTTTCATCTGCTTCATCAATGACCTTCCCTCCATCTTAAAGTCAGAGGGAACCATGTTCGCCGATGATTACACTGTGCTTAGCACTATTCATGATTCCTCAGACACTGAAGCAGTCGTGTCCAAATGCAACAAGATGCAGACAATATTCAGGTTTGGGTTGACAAGTGGCAAGTAACATTTGCGCCACATAAAAGCCAGACCGTGACCTTCACCAATAAGAGTCGATCTAACCACAGCCAAATGAATTCAATGGTGTTACCATGACTAAATGCCCCACTATCATCATTCCAGGAGTTCCCATTGATCAGAAACTGAACTGGGCTCACCAGATAAACCCACTGGCTACAAAAGCAAGTCAGAGGCGAGGAATACTGCAACGAGTAACTCACCTTCTGAATCCCATAAGCTTGTTCACCATTTACAAGGCACAAGTCAGGAGTGTGATGGAATATTCCACACTTTCCTGGAGGAGTGCCTCAATACTCAGGTTTGACACCACCCAGGAAAAAGCAGCCAGTTTTACTGGCACGACATCCACAAGGATCCACTCCCTCCACAACTGACGCTCAATAGCAGCAGTGTGTGTAATATCTACAACATACACTGCAAAAAATAAAAGATCCACAGACAGCACAGACCCACAACCACTTCCATCTCAGAAGACAAGGGCAGCATATATATAGGTGAACACCATCACCTTCAAGTTCCCTTCCAAGCAACTCATTATCCTGCCTTGGAAATATATCACCGTTGTTTCACTGTCACTGGGTCACAAACCTGGGATTCACTCGTTAATGGCATTGTGGCTCAACACACATCAGATGGACTGCAGCGGTTCGAGAAGTCAGCTCACCACCACGTTCTCAAAGGCAACTGGGGACGGACAATAAATACTGGCCAGTCATCACAGCTCACATCCCACAGAAAGTGAATTAAAAAAAAAAAAAACATTCCAATGCTTATCCACAATCTACAAGACTCAAGTCAGGCATGTGATGGAATACATCCCACTTATCCGAAGGAGTGCAGCTCCAACAGTACTCTGACAGTTTGACAGAATCAACTACCAAGCAGCAAACTTGATTCATCCCCATCCGCAGTCATTCACTCCCTCCGTTTCCGAAACCCACCAGCAGGGGTGAGTACAATTACCCTCCTTAGACAGCACTTTCCACACACATTACCACTGATATCTGGACAGAAAAGGGAGGCATTTTGGTAATAGTGATCATAATTCAGTGCAGTGTAATATAATTTATTGAAAAAAACAAAGAGGGACCAAGAGCTGGAGTTTTAATTTGAGTAAGTCCAATTTTAATGAGCTGAGAAGAGATTTAATAAATGTGAACTGGAAGCAGCAACGAGCAGATAAATCAGAATCAGAGCAGTGGCAGGTATTCAGAGAGGAGATTAATGCAGTTCTAAGAAAATGCATTCTCACAAAGTAAAAAGGGGCAAGGTCCGAAATCCAGAGCTCCCCGAAAGTCCAGGAGACTTTCAGACAGAAAAAGAAACATTAAGTCAGACAGTAGTAACTAAAACCTACAAAAAGCTGAGAGGATTGTGGAATATTGAGAGGTACAATCCAAAAAGAAATTGGAAAGCAAACAGTGTGTGTGAAATCATATTGGCAAGAAACATCAAGGTGATCTTTGAGATTTTTTTTCAATACAGAGAATGAAAATAAAAGTAAAGTAAGGATTAAAAAAAGACACACAATGTAAACCATGTGTAGATTGAAATGTAAAGAGGCCTCAACAACATGGGCTATAATGAACAACCTGAGAGAATCATCTGAGCAATCCATCAGACCCGTTTCAATGTTGCAAGCAGATATACGGATTTAGGAACATGAAATCTGGTCATTGACACACGGTGGTAAGAATGGCAAGATTTGGGAACTTTGGGCCACAAGATAAATCATGAGCTTAGTCAGAAAGGAAAATGAGGCGTACACAAGATTTCGGAAACTGAAGGCAGACAGAGTCCTCAAAAATATAAAGAAAACAGGAGGATCTTGGGAGAGCCAAAAGGGGCCATGAAATATCTTTGCCAGACCTGGATTAAGGAAATTCCCAAGCCCTTTTACAGAATATAAGGAACAAGAAAGTAGCGAAGGAAAGGTTGCATCCACTCAAGGACAAAGAAGGGAATTTATGCATGAAGGTAGATGAAATGGGTGAAACCCTTGAAGAATATTTGCATTGGTATTGACAATGGAGAAGGGTATGATGGATAGTCAGTCTAGAATAGGGGTGCCTTGATATTCAAGAGCATTTCAATATTTGAAAAAATGATGGTGGTGCTGGGTGATGTGAAAAACATTACGGTAGAAAAGCCTGAGTACCTGATGGGATTAATCCCGGAATCTGAGGGAATAATTTGCTGGGGCCTTATACAAAATCTTTGTGTCCTCTTTTGTGACAGGATAGGTACTAGAGTAGTGGAGAATAGCCAATGTTCTTCCTTGAAGGACAACGAGGATAATCCAGGAAATTACAGACCTGTGAACCTTAGGTCAGTAGTTGGGAAATTATTGGAGAAGGTTCTTTAGGATAGAATTTACTCATTTTTCGAAAACATGTGGACTTGTTAACAATAGGCAGTGTGGCTTTATGTAGGGTAAGTCATATCTCACAGACTTGATTGAATATTTTAAGTAAGTGACAAAGATGACTTATGAGGGCATGGGGCTGGGTGTTGTCCATATGGATGTTCACAAGACGTTTGATAAGGTTCCTCATCGCAGGCTAACACTGCGGTGAGCTGTTAAGATGGATACAGAACTGACTTGGTCATAGTATGCTGGAACAGTGGTTTTCTGACTGGAGGTCTATGTGTTGCAGAGATTGGTGCTGGGACGATGTTCTTTATAAAATATATAAATGATTTGGAGGAGATTGTAGATAGCCTGATTAGTAATTTTCTGAACGACTCAAAGTTTGTGGACTATGGATCGTGGGGAAGATTACCTAAGGATAAAGCAGGACAGAGATGGGCTGGAAACTTAGATGGTGAAAAGGCAGATGTGATTTCATCTGTACAATTGCAAGGTAATGCATTTTGGAAGACTGAATGCAGAAGAGAACGATACAGTAAATGGAAGAAATCTTCGTAGCATCAATAAGCAAAGGGATCCAGGCGTACAGGTCCATTGTTCCCCGAAAGTGGCAACACAACTGGATATTGTGGTCAAAAAAGCATATTTCATGCTTGTGTACATCAATCAGGGCACAGAGTATAAAAAACGTCACGTTGCAGATGGAAACAAATTTAGTTCGGACACATTTGCCAGCAGAAGGATGTACATGTGTTGGACAGGGTATCGAAATGGGTTACCAGGAATGCTGCTTGGCTTGAAGGGTATTAGCCATGAAGAGGCCTTTGGATGCAATCGCAGACATGAGAACTGTTGTAGCAACTGGTGGAGGCTACACAGGGTAACAACAGTTCCAACCGCTGGTGCAGTGGCTCAAGGCGGAAGTTCACCACCACCTTCTTGGGAGCGAATCAAAATCGACTTTAAAGGCTGGCTCAGACAGCAATGCCCACATTCCACGAATGAAATAAAGATCTACCAGCAGCACTGAGGTCACTCAGCAAGTCTCTTTCCACAGTACTTCACAAACCAGGAACAACTATAACCAGGAAGAACAGCTACAGGTGCACGGGATCACCAGTATTCCCAAGGTCCCCTCCAAGCCACGCTCCATCCTACCGTTGCTGTGGCTGTCCCGACACCTAAAGGATTGCAGTAGGTCACGAAGGCAGCACAACGCCACCTTAGAGATGGGAAATAAATGATGGTCTAGCCAGTGATGTCTTCATCCCATAAATAATCTTTTAAATCATTTTAAAAATAGAGAAACTCACAGATTGTTCATGTTCCCCTTGCTTCCTCATACAAATCACCTTGCCATCTCGTTTTATCATCACAAGAATAGAAACATTAGAGCCGATACAATGTGGAGCTGAAGGAACATAGCAGGTCAGGCAGTACCAGAGGAGCAGGAAAGTTGATGTTTCGGGTTGAGACCCTTCTTTCTCCTCTGATGCTGCCTGACCTGCTGCGTTCCTCCAGCTCCACATTGTATCGATTCTGACTTACAGCATATGCTGTTCTTGCTATCTCCTAGTCCACAGAAACATCAAATGTTCATCCACCAAATTCGTTGATTCAATTTGTGAATTGTTGAGGGTCAAGCACAAATACATTTATTACCACTCAGTTTTCTGTTTGATAAAGAATTCACAATCCAGGCCAATACATTCCCTCCAATCCCACATGTGCCAATTCTGCTCATTCACCTCTTCAGTGGCAAGTTATTCAAAGGTTTCTGAAAATTCAAATGAACAATTGCTCTCCTCCTATCTGTTCTGTTTATAGTCAGACAAATAAAAAATCCAACAGTGTGAAGGCAAAATTTTCCTTTCATAACAACACGCTTGGCACGGATAGTGGATTGGCTGAAACAGAGAGTGGGTTAAAGGGGTCTTTTCAAGGATGGCAGCCAATGATGAGTGGAGTTCCGCAGCAGTCAGTGTTGGGACCACAAGTGTACACGTTATATGTTAGCAGTCTGGATGAAGAAAGTGAGGGTATTGTTGCTAATTTTGTGTCATCTACTAGAAGAGGCAGAGAGACAGATAGTGCTGAGGAAAAGGGAAGGCTGCAGAAAAACAGGCTACGAGAATGGGAAACAAAGTGGCAGATGGAATACAACGTGGGAAATTATGAGCTCATGAACTTTGGTAGGATGAATAGAGGCGCAGACTATTTTCTAAATGGCGAAAGATCTGAAGCACAGGGGTCTTGGAATCCTGGTTCAGTATACTCTTCAGGTTAACATTGAAGTTCAGTTTGAGACAAAAAGGCATAGGAAATTTTAGCATTTATTTCAAGAAGGCTAGCATACAAGAGCAGAAATGTACTGCTGAGGCTTTAAAAGGCTCAGGTCAGACAGCCTATGGAACATTGTGAGCAGCTTTGGGACCCAGACCTAAGGAAGGTTGTGCTTGTCTTGGAGGAAGTGCAGAAACGGTTTACAAAAAAGATGCTGTGGATGAGGTGGTTGTCAAATGAGGAACAGTTAAGGGCTCTGGGTCTGTATTTGATGAGGTTTCGATGGAGGAGGCAGGATTTCATTCAAACTGACAGAATACGGAGGGGTGTGGAGAGATTGGAAGTGGAGATTTTGTTTCCATTTGTAGGAGAGACTAGGGCAGAGCCTCGGTGTGAAGGCACAACCCTTTAGAACTGAGATGTGGAGGAATTCCTTCAGCCAGAGGGTGGTGAATCTGTGCATTGCTATAGAGGGCTGTGGAGACGAAATCGCCAAATGAATTGAAGACAGAGATAGGTAGGTTCTTGATGAATAAGTGGAGCAAGGTTCAAGGGGATCAAGGGAAGAGAACGGGGCTGAGATAGATATTAGCCACAATCAAATGGTGGAGCAGACTCGATGGACTGAATGGCCTTACTCCACTCCTATAATTTATAATCCTTTGGACTATGCTTCACCCATTGATTGCCAAGTGTGCAGTTGTCATTCCTGGCTTATCGTTTATCACACATTCCAGACCTTTCCTGATTATTTTGGTCGGGTCTTGGTTTCAGATTGATTGCAACTTGGGATTCCTTGTGTATAAAACTCAAAAGGTTTAATCATGTTCAGCAGGTCATAGAGAAGGCAAATGATATGCTGGCATTTCAAATGGAACAGAGAATGAAAATAGGGAAGTTTTGCAAAAACTCTAGAATGCACTACTTGGCCCACACTGAGAATACTGTGAACAGGTGGGGCCCCTATCCACAGGGAATAGAATCAGAAGATTGATCCTCTTTATGGATTGATTGTCATGAGAAGACATGGAAAAGATTGAACTTGAACTCATTAGAATTTAGAATAAAAGGCAAATCTATTGATACATTGAAGACTCTTTAGGGTTTTTACAGGGGCAGTGCTAAGAAGTTGGCTCCCCTTGCGTGAGAATCGAGAAATGGAGGGCATAAAAATCACAGTAAGGGCTCACTCATTCAGGGAGATGAGGAGGAATTTCTCCAATCGGAGGGTAGAGAATCTGTTAATTCCTCACTGGAGAGGGCTGTTGAAGCTGGATTAACTGCAGAGATAGTCAGGTTTTTAATCAGTGAGGGAATCAGGGTTATTTTGAAAAGGCATGAAAGTGAAGATGAGGATTATCACAGCAGCAACGATCACATTCAATGGTGGAGCAGGCACAGTGGGATAAATGGTCTTCTTCCCCGCAACGTCTCATCTCTTAACTATATCAGAGTGAAACTCAACGTTATCTGTTCACTTCACTTTGTGCTTTCATTCCATCTGCCTTGTTGCAAATGCGGAGAGACTTTCAGTGAGAGTGGGCGAAAAGCGATGGCTAGACGTTGCAGAGATAGACAGATATTCAGGGGCTGCAGAATCTTACAGAATTAACGACTGTTGTACTTTTGGTAGAGACTGTTATTGGCAGAAAAGGGATTCAGGAATGGTGAGTGGTGTGCAGATAAGCATTCGGGAAACGTCGAGAATGCAGCACTTTGAAGGAGAGTTGTGGCATTTGGAGAATATTAAAGGCATAGGGGTGGACAGTATGAGATGGAGAACCCTGGAGAGAGAGCGAAAAAGAGATTACAGAGGCCTAAAGAAGGTACCACATATAAAGATGGCTCTAGGGCCTGGACGGAGCTACCCAGAAAGGGAAGGATGTAGGGACAAGAGGCATTTACATGGATAGGGAGAAGGTGAGTTTACATATATGGGGAGGAATGTAGGCACGAGAGAAGCTTACAGAGAGGGGGAAGGTTGTAGAGACTGGAGGATGTTACAGAGTTGGGGACATTTGAGATCACTGAAGGTGGTTAGAGATCAGATGGGCTCGAGTGACTAAAGATGTGACGTAGATGTGGAGCGTAATAAGTACTGAAGGAGTTTACAGAGATCGGGAGGGTTGAAGAGACTGGAAAATACACAGGTCGGGGCGGTAGTTGGAGCTGCAGGCCTTCACAGAGCCAGGGAGAATTGTTTGGACTGGAGAAGCCAGCGACACTAAGGGTTGTAGGGCTGCAGGAGTTCAGAGAGTGAGGGCTGTGCAGGCAGCTTTACAGCATTCCCATCAGTTACACAGAGATGTGGAGTGCTGTTTTGGAGGTGGTTATGGAAATTGAGAGGGTTGCAGATGCTGGAAGATATTACAAAGATACTAAGCTGTAGTACTAGAGGTGGTTACACAGCAATTTACTGAGATAACAAGGAATGAAGTATTTAAGGACTGCAGAATGTAACATATGAAGGCCAGGTTGTATGCGCTGGAGGTGGTTACAGAGAGGGGAGACGTTCAGCAGCTGGAGGGATTTACAGGGAGGGTGTACTGCAGGGACTGGTGAACAGAACAGGCTCACTAAATAGAATCGTCTCAGGGCCCAGTGCACTAACCTGTGAACCAGTCAGTGAGATCCCATCGGACAGGTATTCATACTGTTACAGGCTGTCAATAAATACTGTCGCCTCGCATTGGACTTAATGTATACAGTATTAAAATTCACATGGTGACTAACTTTACCAAGCAAAGAAACTCTGCACCCAGACACCCTGTTTACACAATCCTATTAATGACATTTTGTATAAAAAACAACAGGATCCATGAAACTGCACTGTATGGGTCACGCTCAACACTAATGTTTTCGAAGTTGTTGACTTGCTCGCCGAGCTGGCTTGTTTTTGTTCCTGAGTGTCCGATGTAATGTTTGTGGCAATTATTGCATGGTATCTTGTAAACCACGTTCGTTCTGCACGTTGTGGGAATGGGGTCTTTAATCCTTGTAAGTGTTTGTCGTAGTGTGGCTGTGGGCTTGTCGGCCATCATGATTCCTAGTGGTCTTAGGAGGCTTGTTGTCAGTTCCAATATGTAATACCATGCAACCACTGCCACAAAACATTACAGAAGCCAGACAGGGAGGAAACTAGCCATCGGAATACATGAACATCAGCTAGCAGCAAAACGGCGCAACAAACTCGTCTTAATATCTGTACATTCAGACAATGAAGGCCATCAAGGTAAGTGGGACAAAGTAACCACAGTAGCCCAAGCCAAACATAGACACGCATGAGAATTCCTCGAGGCATGGTTCTCCACCCAGACTTCAATCAACAAACATATAGAAACAAACATTTACAAACCCATACAGATCAAAACCGGAAATGATTCTACTCACCATAATGGACCAGACAGTGTAAATTCCAAGCGGAGTAGAAGAACGTCGCTTCATCGGAGGCTCCATTGATGATGTCACCTAGCATGGTCACGAAACATCTGAACAAAAGCAAGTCAGCTCAGCAAGCAAGTCAACAACTTTATCCACAACCCGAGCTACAGATCTTTGACAAATCTTTAAACTAAAGTTTTCATTCTCTCCCATTGGCAACCAAATCTTGTAGCTTACAAAACTGCTACTTCAAAGTAACATCAAAAAAAAAGTTCAAATGAATGCTTTGATGAGGGGAGTTCTGGCCAGTCATGTAGATGTGGGTGTCACCAGTTGCATGGAGAGTGCTTTCTACCAGAGCAGTACCAGACGAGTGTCAGACACACAGACAGAATGGGCAAATAGATTCACATCTGAGCTCACATCTCCCAGCCTCGCAATCTGAAGATGTGCTCGGCCATTCTAGTAATGAGCTTCAATATCAGCTCAGCAAAATCTCACAATTGTGCAAATGCAGATACGAATCATTTTCCTTTACAATTTCATGATACAATCGGGAAAATCCATTATGCAAACAGTAACTTCCTTCTCGTTCCATACCCCGTTCTACCTCAGTACCATCCTACAGGTTCTATACTTCCCCCGATCTCTAACATTCTGCAGGATCCGCATATTTTCCTAAATTTGCATCATTCTTCTGCAAGCCTTCCTACATCTGTAACCTGTAACATGTCCAGGTTCTTCAACCCTTCATTTCTCTGAAACGCCCCCAGAAGGGCACTGGAGAGAAGTGGAGGTGACTGAGATAGGGAGGGTTTTAAGCACAGGAGAATTTTACATAAATATGAAGGGTTGCAATCCCAGAGAGGGTTTTCTGGAAGCTGGAAAGTATGTGATCTGAAGGAGGTAACACAAATAGGAAGTGTTGTCGGGAGTGGAGGAGATTCCACAGACAGCAATTGATGTCTGATATGGATCAGACTGCCCAGATTGGGAGGGTTGTGCTAACTGGAGGAGGTTTTACAGGTAGACAGTACCGTAGAGCTAAGAGGAGGTTACACAGAGACAAAGAGATGTAGGGGCTGCAGGAGTTCATGGAGGTAGTGAGGTTGGGAGGGCTGGAGCAGTTTACACGGATAAGAATGTTTATAGGATGGGGGTGGTTTACACAGAAAGGGAATATTTAATGGAATGGTGCATTACACACAGATAAATAGACCTGTGTACAACATAGGATCGAAGCAGAAATGAAGACATGCACAGATGAAGTAAGGCTTAGCTTCTGGAAGTTAAAGAGATACGAAGGCTGGAGTCCAGCAGAGCTCACGGAGACAGGAACAGCAATGGGGGCCGAAGTCAGTCATACAGACAAGGTGCATTGAACAAACTGGAGGAGTTTCCTGAGGTAGGCAAAGTTGAGGGGTGGGTGAAGTTTACACTGACAGGGGTCAAAGAGCTGGAGAATATTATGGGCATGGGCAGCTGGATGGAGAGATTGGAGGACCGTACATTGACAGGGGGAGTGATAGCGACAGGAGGATGTAATATAGATAGCAATTATATTAACAACCGGATCGGGAGAGTCCCAGTCATTGGAGTGGGTTCAACAGATCAGGAGTGTTGCAGGGGCCTGACAGGATTACACAACTAGTGAGGATTGTAGAGTCTACACATTTTGAGAGTGTTTTGGGGCTGGAAGAGGTTACACAGCTGGGGTTTACAGAAATGGGGAGGTTAGGAGGGGTTGAAGCAGTTTACAGAGAGAGGGAATATTTTTTTTGGTACAGTAATAGGGAACACAGAGGTAGGGTTGCAGAGTTACACAAAGAGACAGTGTTTGACATGCTGGTTTCCAAAAAAGGGGAGGGCTGTAGGCAGGGGAGGAGCACACAGAGAAATGGAGTGTTGTAATGGTTGGAAAAGTGTACAGATTTGATGGGCCCGGGGGAGGTTAGAAAGACTGTGGGCTGCAGAGACAGAAAGGGACTGGAGTAGGCCTGACAGATGGGGAATGAGATACGGGTTGGAGGAGTTTACAGAGATAGATGTTTCTAGGGACAGATATAAGGAGGGTGACAGAGGCTGGTGTAGATTGCAGAGATTAGGTGGGCTGATGAACTACACAGGATCATACAGACATGGAGGTTTTAGGAGCAGGAGAAGGCAATGGAGACAGAGAAGATTCCAATGTTGGAACAGGAGAGACTGTGTGGGGCACAAGAGGCAGGGGCAGCTGTAAGGAATAGGACGAGCACACGAAGTGAGGGACTCTGTAGGGTATGATGCTACAGGGATAGGGAGGATATCATCAGCTGAAGGAAGTTACAAAAATAGGGATGGTTATCGGGCTGGAGGAGGAAACAGATTGGGAGGGCGAGAGGAGGTTACAGAGATAAGAAACGTTGGAGTCACTGGAGGAGGTGACAGAGACAGAGAGAGCTGTGAAGTAGAGGTTAAAAAAGACAGGGAGAGTCATTCAGCCTGGAGAAGATTACGGAGGTACGCAGAGTTGTGGAGGCTGAAGGAGGTGACAAAAACGGAGGTATGTAGGGGTTAGAGGAGGTTACTGTGACGGAGCGGATTGTGGCAGCTGTTGTTGGATACAGGAATAAATATTTGCCTTGTTTCTGGAAGAGGTAATAGACAAAGGTTTCTAATGACTCAAGGAGATTACACGCACAGCGAGGGGAGTAGGAACAGGGAGAGTTTACAGAGAGGAAGTGTATTGTAGAGACAGGAGGAGTTTATAGTGATCGTGACGGTTGTAGAGATGAAATGACATGATAGGAAGGGCAGCAGAGACTGGATGGTGTACATAGATAGGGACGAGCTGCAAGAGGTTACTGTGATTTCGAGTTTGTGCCGATGCGGGATGGTCACTCATCTCAATCCACATGGATAAGGAGAACCACCAGTTCGACTAGGACAACAGCAAAATCCTGTGTCAAGCAAAGTAGAGACAGAAACGGGAATTCCTGGTGGGAAAATACAACGGCACTTCATCGGAGGCTGCACTGATGATGTTACCCAACCACAATATGAGCTACAAATCTACTCCAAAACCTTAGGGATGGTTCCATCGATAGTGAGGGCTTAGGGGCATGAGAAAAGTTAGCAAGGTAGGGAGGTTTCTTGGGTCTGGACGAGATTGCATTGGATGGCTCAAGGGACTGGAGACTTTTTTCACAGATAAGAAGGGTTGTTAGAGCTGGTGAAGGTTACACAGACGGGGAGTGACTTTAAGAGTGAAGGCAAATACACAGGCATGGAACTGAAGGAGGTTAGATATAGAGACAGCTGTAGGAAATTGAGATGGATGCAGTAATCAAGAGGATGTTACAGATCCATGGGTGATTTTAGTGGCTTCAGGAGGATACAGAGTTAGAAAAGGTTAGTAATGACTGGAGGAGGCAGGATTAGGGAACACCATAGTGATGGG
>NC_063339.1:87465845-87479796 GCF_021869965.1 Rhincodon typus
TGAGTTGGAACAAAGGATCTGTAAACTTGCTGTATGACTAGGACATGACAATAGAGACAATGTTGGAGCGGGAACACAGAACTGAAAGATCCCAGGCTTCAATACCACCCTCTTGAGAGAGGCTTGCTTTCACCTCTGCTGCACTCATCCTCACTAAGACAGCACAGGCCGAGATTGATAACTGTGAACTTCCTATGCTGTCCTAGTAAGGCTCAGTACAACTGAGCTGAAAGTAGGGTGGTGATTGAGTCTGGGGTCTTTCTGTATTGTGTTACAACTTCAGCACTGTATGTCCATCATGTCTTGTGGGTTGATGTTTTAAGTGGTCTACTCTGTTCACTGTGAGTGATCTTACCTCGCAGCAGGATTTATTGAAGGCTCCAGATCTCCCTGCCCTTTGTGTCTCTAGCTGACCAATCGACTTCCATGTGGTGATGGACGAGATTGGAATTGGGAATTCTGCTGAGTCAGGAACTTCCTGAGTAGCTGCCAAAGACAGAAACATAGACAGACTGAGAAATTATACTGATACAGTGAGAATGACACATGTAGAATGGCACTGTGTTCCGCAGAGATCTGGAAAATCCCAGTCTCCATCCCTGGCCTCTGCTGCCACATCTTTCTGGAGTGGAGAATTCTGTTGGCTCAGGATCTCATAGTAGCTGCAAAAGGTGCAGTCAAAGGCAACAATTAAATCCACACAGTGACAGATACTAGATGAAGAGATACTGGGTGATATCAACGGGAAGGTGTTAGGATCACACAGTGGTCAGGAAGAAGGGGTTTTAATTCATGGTGCACTGGTATCAGTACTCAGGGATAGGCGAGCTCCAAGTGGGACAGGCGATGGCAGACTCTCACTAGGCTATTAATCCAGAAACCAATGACAATGTTAAAAATACTCATCTGATTACTTAATATCCTTTAAGGAATCTGCTATGCTCACGTGGTCTGACCGACACGTGACTCCAGACCCAGAGCAATGTGCCTGACATGTACCTCCCTCTGTACAATGTACAATGTACAATGTACCTCCCTCTGAAATGGCCTGGCAAGGCCCTTGGTTCAAAGGCAGCTTGGGTGGGCAATAAACACTTGCCAGCCAGAGACACCCACATCCCACGAGTGAATAAATAATCACGTGAACCGTGCTGGGACCAGTGTCCTGGCTAATCACATCAGTAAGCTCATGGACAAGTCTTTAAACTGACAGAGAGGATGCAAGACAGGGTACAGGTGAAAGGAGATTTCCAAATCGAAACGGAAAAGGCAAAGCCTTGGGACAGCATGGTAATGTGGCTGAAGGCAAGCACAAAGGAGCAGAAGGGGAAAGAGTTTCACTAAAGCTGCACATGTGTGAATAGGTGTGTGACAGGAAATCGTGGTAAAAAGTAAATGATAGTGTTTTTTTTTTTGAAAGGACAAATATCTCCAATAAGAGAGATGGACTTGTGTCACAGAGATAAATGAGATTTAGTTACCAGGAAGATGTGGTTGCAGGGTGAAAATAAGGTGGAACATAAATATTCAACAATACAAAAACTTGCACAAAGTCAGCCAGAATGGGAAAGCAGGATGTGTAACTCTGACAGTATTGGATAACAAAAGCATTACAGAAAAAGCATTTGGCCTCAAATTATGGAGTAGAATCAGCATTTCATTGCATATCACTGCATTAAATAGGAATTCATTGAAATTTGTAACAAAGGCACTGTGATAATTTGGGGATACTTCAATCTTCATATAATCTGGGACAATCACACTGGCAATAGTGATATTCGAAGCGGAATTTTGAGAATGGTTTTTTAGTGCTTCTTTGAATAACATGTTGTGCAACTGGCTCGGTTGCGTAACTATCTCAGATTGACCTTTGTGTGATGAAGCTGAGTGAATGAGTCATGTCACATCGAGGGATCCTCTGGGAAATTGTGATAAGGAAATTGAATTCAAAGGGATTATGAAGTTTTGAAGTGATTACACAAATGACAAACAATCAGAAACAGAAACAAGGTCAATTACATGAGTTTGAGAGGGGAACTGACCAAGGTAAACAGGGTAAACAGACTGAAATGGATGGCTGTAAATGAACTTTGGAAAACATTTGAAGGAACAGTATCAAATATTCAACAAATGGGCGTTCCATTGAAACTGACAAACACATAGGAATTTCTTGCTGATGTTATCTCACTCAGTGTGTAAAATAACAGATTCAATTAAGAAAGGCTCAGAACACTTCCAAAAAAAATAACAATTCTGAAATGAAATAAGACAACAAAGGGCTACCAAAATATGAAAGTAGGTGTTAAAGAGATTGCAAGGGGTCTCCTTGTAGGAGCAAGAGGAAATATGGTTGTGGTTCCATGAGATATAAGGAACATAGAGACTTGAAGGTGCTGGAGATGGTGAGGGTGTTACAGAGAGTGGCAACGGCCTGAACAATGTTACAAAGCCAGTACGAATTGCTGCAATGTTTGCAGAGGGTGGGGAGTGAAATATACCCTTTTATTTCTTCATTCATGGGATGAGGGTGTCATTGGATGGACCAGCATTCAGTCCCTTTTGCCAATTAGCAATTGTTATGGGACAGTTAAGAGTTGGCCATTTTGTTGTGGGTCTGGAGTCATATGTCGGCCAGACTTGGTCAGATGTTCTTCCCTAAAGGGCATTAATGAATGAGTTGAGATTTTTTTTAAACAAATGATCAAAAATGGACACATCATTACAGATTATTATTATTGAATTCTAATTCGACTACCTGCTATGGTGGGATTCGAACCCAGGTCCCCAGAACATTATCTTTGTCTCTGAATTAATAGCCTAGTGGTATTATCATGAAACTGTGGCCGGCCCCATAATGGAGTTGGTTGAAGAGATATGGAGTGTACAGAACATGGGAACCATTACAACTGCAGAGCACGTTGTGTGATCCAAAACAGGCTTCAGGCTGGAAAGTGTCAAAGGGGAATGAAATACACCAGAGATCAACAGGGCAGGAGCTGATTAAGCAGGTTCGATATTGTGAGAAGTTGTCAAAACAGGAGGATGTTAGAGCTTCTGGACGGTTACAGACAAGAGGAATGCTGCAGGGACTGGATGAAGACACAGTAATAAGGGTTGTTTTCGTTGTTTGAGGAAGACATGCCAACACGCATGCAGAACTGAACATTCACAGAGCACACAAAGACCACACGCACGACTAATCACAATAAAGATCATCTCCAGATTCATGTCAGTTGTGTGTGATATTATTAATCAAAACTCCACAGGATAAAAACCTGCTCACCACACAAAATTGGCTATTTACAATCCATTTGATTAAAACCAGCTCATCACAGACAACTGACTATTTAAAGTCCACAGGCTAAATAAAAACTCCCCACAGATCATTGACAATTTGTATTACACAGCATATTAACCAGCAGTCCACACGGAATTACCTAATTGCAGTATAGGAAGGATGTGGAGGCTTTAAAGAGGGGGCAAAAGAGGTTAACCAGGATGTTGCCTGGATGAGAGTGTATTAGCTATAAGAACAGGTTGGACAGACTTGGATGGCGTCTGTTCGAGCATCAGAGGCTGAGGGGGCAACCTGTTGAAATACGTAAAATTCCGCGGCACGAATAGAGCGAATAATGTGAGTCTCTTCTCTCAGGTGGAAATTTTAAGTACAAAGGGGCATAAGTGAAAGGTGAGATGGGGAAAGTTTAAAGCACATGTGCGAGTTTTTACACAGAGGTTAGTCAGTGACTGGAACATACTGCCAGGGGACGAGTCGAAGCAGAGATGATAGCAATGTATAAGAGGCATTTAGACAGATACATGAACAGGCAGGGAACAGAGGGCTATGGATCATGTGCAGCACGGTGGCATTAGATTAGAATAGCATCATGGTCATCGCAGAGATGGTGGGCCGAAGGACGTTTTCCTGTTCTGTACCGTTCATTGTCCTATGCCCCAACAGGCTAAATGAAAGCTCTAAAATTAAACAAAGATCTGCAAAATCAGAAGATCTGAAACAGAACAGAAATTTGAGGAGAAAGTAAAATAGGTCTGGCAGCATTTGCGCAGAGAATTGAGTTCTTCAGAAACGAAGGTGACACACAGATTCACACACTTGCAAACATGCCTAACCATTCAAAAAACCAAAGAAGAAACTCAGTTCCCCACAGTGAAAATAAAACCAGCTCTGCACACACAACTGACCAGAGTCCACAAGGTAAAGTGCAGTCTTCAGGCTGAAATAACCATAGTCCATAGAATAAAAACAAGCTCTCCACACAGAACTGACCATTCACAATCTGTAGGATTAATCATCTCCACACACAAAACTATCTGTTCACAGTCCACAGGATAAATAAAAACTTCCCACACAGTATTGAAAATCTCAGGCCACAGGTTGAGAACCAGCTCAACTGATCCACATAACCATTTAAAGTCCAGGGTTAAATCCAAACCCCAGACACAATTTGCAGGAGTAAACCCGCTCCCCACTAGGGCAGGGTTAGGGAAAAACAAACCAAGAAAAAAAAAGAAAAAATAAGAAAAAAAAAAGAAGAAAGGAAAAAGAAAACAGTGGATTTATAATCTCCTCAGTTCATGGGAATTACTCGGAGCTGGCTGGCCATAGGCAGTGTCCTGTGCAGGAGTAAATAAATGGTGACTTGCTGACAGGTTACCGGCCTCGGTGCAGTTATTTCATATATACACAGACAAAAGCAGTTTGCAAGACAGGACTGAACAAAAGCAGCCCACAGGTTGGAAACAATTCCCCACACAGGACTGACCATATGTCGTGTGCGCACACACAATAACGAGCAATCACAGGATACAGAATGTTTCAAAAAAACTGTGTCATTCCACTCAGGAAACTGACTGCTCGCTCTCCAAAGATGTTTTTAAAAAAATCATTCCACAAATGAACAACTGCTGACAGTCCACAGAATGAAAACAATCACCACTGAACATGTAGAGAGCTGGCCACTCACAATCCACAAGACAATAAAGGACAGCTCCGTATACAAAACTGGCCATTCATCATTCAAGGGATAAGGTAAATCTTCCCAAACGCAGAACTGCTATTTTGCAATGAAAAGGCGTTTTAAAAACAACAGCATCGCACAGAATGCATGCTGCCCATCGACAGCGCACAGGTCATCACTGTCATGGAATACTCTCCCCCTGCCTGGATGAATGCAGCTCCAACAATACTCAAGAAGCTTGACACCATCCAGCACAAAGCAGCCTCATGTTTGGAATGATATTTACTCACTTCTCTCGTAAAACACCATGACAGCAGTGTCTACAATCTACAAAGATCATCAGCAGCAGCATTTCACAAGACCAAAAGCAACCTGGAAGGAAAACAACAGCAGGTGTATGACACGAGCAGCATTTCCAAGGGCTCCTCCAAGCCACGCTCCTTTCTACCAGCGCCGTGGCTGTACCTACAACCAAAGGATTGCAGTGGGTCAAGTGAGGCAGCTCACAAATAAAAACAGAAGTTGCTGGAAAAGCTCAACATCTGTGAAGAGAAATCAAAGTTAACATTGTTAAGAACTAACACCACCTTCTCCAGGCAATTAGAGATGGGAAGTAAATGATGCCAAGCCAGTTATGGCCACATCCCATGCATGAATATGCGACGAAACTCAGAGATTATTCATGCCGCCTTCATTCTCTTTGCATTCTCTGTGCAGCTCACAATCCCAACTATGGTTATGCCATCAACAAACACGGAAACATGAGATTTGATCTGTAAATATTATTCATCGAGAGAGATTGTAAATAGCTGGAGCCCAAGCATGAATCCTTCCTCTAACTCACAAGGTGCAGCCTGCAAACTCACAAATCAACAGTTTATTAGCATGGGCTGTTCTGTGTGTTAAACAATTCTCAATGCATGCCAGCACATCACCTCAAAGTCCATGTGGTCCAAATTCGTTTATTAGTACCTTCAATGGGAGCCTGTTAAAATGCATCTGAAAAGTCAAATAAAGTTTCCTCCTACCACCATTTTTTTTTGGGGGGCGCATAGATATAATAACTCTAAGTTTGAATGTCATTATGGAAAGCAATAAGGACAGTGCAGAAGTAAAGTGTCTAAATTTGAGGAAAGCCAATTATCATTAGATCACTTCTATCACTCGGCATTATCACTATCATTAGACAGGAGCTGGTACATGTAGACTGGAGGAAGAAATACTTGCAGTTGAGTCTATATTTGGAAAGTGGGACTATTATAAAGTGGTACAATAAGAATCCAGGCCCATTGTGTTCCGCAAAGAGAGAATGACTAAGGCAGAATTCCAGTGAATGCTGATAAAGTGATATCATGAGTTTGATAAAGAAAATACTGCGCAATGAAAATGGGTAAAGCCCTTCAAAAGTATAGAGTTTGCAAAAGGACGTCCTTAAAAATGAAGGGCAAACAATGGCCAAGAAATATCTTTGGCAGGTACTGTTAAGGAAAAAGCCACAAAGTATTTTATAAGTTTAGTTAGAGGAAGAGGATTACCAAGGAGAGTGAAGACTGTTAGAAACCAAAGGGGCAAATTGTGCATAGAGCAAGAGGAAGTAGGTGAGGTCTTAAATGAATACTTCTCATCTGTATTTACAAAGGAGAAAGACATTGTAGCCGGGGATTTCAGTTAGGATGGTGAGGTCCTCGAACATGTTAAGATCACTAAGGAGCAGGAATTAAATGCTTTTGCAAGCATAATGGTGGATAAATCACCAGTGCCCAATGAAATGTATCCCAGGCTGCTATAAGAGGCAAGGAAGGAAATTGCTGAGACCTGGCAGTTACATTTAATATCTTGGTGGCCACAGGTGATGTGCTGAATGTCTGGAGGACAGTTAATGTGTTTCCTTTGCTCAAGAAGGGCATCAGAGACTGGCCAGGTAATTGGAGAGCAGATAGTCTGACATCAGTGGCAGGGAATTTATTGGAAGAAATCCTGAGGGAAAGGTTGAACCAACACTTGCAAAGGAAGGAATCGATTAGGAGTAGTCAGCACGGATTTGGTAAAGAGAGATCATATTTGATGAATTCAGTCGAGTTCTTCGAAATTGTGTCTACAAATATGGATGAGGGCAGTGCAGATGAAGCGGTTTACAAAGAACCTCAGGAAGGCCTTTGACAAAGTCCCACATGGAAGGCTGGTTCAAAAGGTAAGAACCCATGGGGTCCGAGGCAAGTTGACAAACGTGATCCAAAACTGATGGAGGGTTATTTTTGTGATTGGAAGCCTTTGACCATCAGCATACCAGAGGGATCTGTGCAAGGTCCATTGCTGTTTATTCTGTACATTAATGACTTGGTTGTGAAACCAGAAGATTTCATCGTAGGTTTGTAGATGACACGAAAGTTCGGGGTGTTGTCCATTGTGAGGTGGATGATCTCAGACTACAGCCTGATATTGATCAGCTGATGAACTGAGCAGAGTAATGGCAGATGGAATTTATTTTGAATAAGTGTGAAGTAATATGCTTTGGGAGGTATGGTAAGTGAAGCACATACATAATGAACAGTAGGTACAGGCAGAGTACTGAAAAACAAAGGGACCTTGGTACACAAGTCCATAGATCACTGAAGGTATCAGCACAGATAGACAGGATGGTGAAGTCAACTGAACTGGGGGAAGGGCAAGGTGAATTGTTAGAGGTACCGAAAAGGATTTATTCAGCCTAGCTGAAGTTCAAGACAGCAATTTAAATAGACAAGGCAGGCAAGAGCATGGCAGGAAATGAAGTAAAATCGAGGAATTAAACTGCATTTATTTCAATGCAATGGGCCTGACAGGTAAGGCAGATAAATTCAGGGCATGGATGGGGACATGGGACTGGGATATCAAAGGTATTACAGAAACACAGCTGAGGGAGAGAAAGGACGAGCAGATCAATGTTCCACGGTACAGACACTACAGGAAGGATAGTAGCCGGAGGCAAGATAGGAGGGGAGAGGTATTTTAGAATGGGGAAAACATGACAGCAGTGTTTATGGAGAATATTCCTGGGGTTCGCCCAGTGAAGAGATATTAGTGGAACTGAGAAATAAGAATGAGTGATCGCTTTGATACAATTGTACTATAGGCCCGCCAAAGTAGATAAGTGATTGAGGAGAATGTATGTTGGGAGAACTTAGATATCTGTAAGAATAATAGGGGTGTAATCGTCGGGGATTCTAATTTTCCAAACTTAGGCTGGTACTGCCATAATGTTAAGCGCTTTGATGGGAAGAATTTGTTAAGTATGTTAAAAAAAAAACTCTCTCAAACAATACGAAGATGGCCTGACTGGAGCAGTGGCAAATCCTGACCTCCACGTGAGAAACAAGGACGGGCAAGGGACTGAGGTGTCATTGGGGCAGCACTTTGGCAAAGTGAACACAATTTTATTAGTTTGAAAATAGCTATGGAAAAAGATTGGCCTGGTCCACAAGCTAAAGTTATAAACTGGGCAAGAGCAATTTGATGGTATTTGACTGGAATTTTCAAAAGTTGATTGGGGAGGCTATTTGCAGGTAACAGAGCATCTGGCAAGTTGGAAGCTTTCAAACGCGAGATAAAACGAGAGGTCAGGACCAGCATGTTCTTGTTAGTGCGAAGGACAATGCTGACAGAAGTAGGAGACACTTGATGACTGGTGACAGAGAGGCTGAGGTCAAGAAAGAGGGGATATAGCGGGATCAATGAATCCCTTGTGGAGTATGGGAGTGTAGGAATACACTTTATGAAGGAAATCCAGGGCAAAAATGGGACGTGAGATAAATTTGGCCGATAAAGTTAAGGAAAATCCAAAGAGATTCTACAAGTATATTAAGGGCAAAAAAGTGACGAGGAAGGAAATAGGGATGCATAGACATCAACGAGGATATTGATATGGAGAACCACAGGAGGTGGGTGAGATACTAAACAGTATTTCACTTCAGTACTTACTGTGGAGAAAGACCAGTAAATTCCGGGAAATAAAGAGCGATGTCTTGAAAAGAGTCAAAACTACAAAATACTGGTGTTGAAGGTCTTAAAAAGTTTGATCAAGTATATCGGAGGACTTTTGGGAAACAGGGATGAATTTGTCGCACCCCGAGCACAAATATTTCACTCAAGCGCAGGAGGCTGTGGGGTGACCTTATAGAGGTTTATGAATGCCTGAGCATATTGGCCAAACACAGGCAAATGTGACTTGTTCAGTTCAGGAAACCTGGGCGGTATAGATGAGTTGGGTCAAAGGGTCTGTTTCCATGTTGCACAACTCTACGACTCCAATTACTGCAGGAGGAGACTACCGAGATAAGATAAGTTGCAGAGACTGAAGCAAATTACAGAGATAGGGATGGTAGTCAGGATTGGAGAACGTTTCAAATATATGGAGGAATTGTAGAGAGGGGAGGTGGTGACAGAAATAGGAATTGTTAGAGGAGTTAGGATAGTTGAAGACACTGGTCCACGAGTCATGACAAAGATACAGTCATGGAGGGGGAATCACAAAACAGAAAGATCAGAGCAGCATTACCACCCTCTTGTGAGAGATTTGCTTTCACTTCAGTTGCGGTGATCCTCACAAAGACAGCACAGGCCTGTAATGATAACTGTGAACTTCCTCTGCTGTCTTCGGAAGGCATAGTAAAACAAAGCTTAAAGTAGGCCTCCCATGGCAGAGTATAATCGAATCTGACTCAGTAATTAGGGAAGGAAATCTGCCATCATTACCTGGTCAGGCCTACATATGACTTCAGACCCACAGGAACGTGGTTGACTCACAACTATCCTCTGAAATGGAATGGCAAGCCATTCAATTCAAGGGCAGCCAGGGGTGAGCAATAAATGCCGGCCAGCCAGAGACACCCACATCTCATGAGTGAATAAATAATAACTGGAACTGTGCTGGGACCAGTGTTCTGGCCAATCATGGCAGTAGGTTTATGGACAGGCCTGTAAACTGACAGAAAGGATGCTGGTACAGGGTTCAGGTGAAAGGAGATTTCCAAATCCAAACAAAAGCTAAAGAATCGGAACATCATGGCGATGTGGCTGAAGACAAGCAGAAAGGGACATGAAGCAACAGAGTTTCACTAAAACTGTACATGAGTGAACAGGTTTGTGACAGGAAATTTTGGTAAAAAGTACATTATACTGTTCCTTTTTGGCATGGACAAAGTATATGCAATTAGATAGTGACATTCGAAGAGGAGCTCGGAGATTGTTTTTGTCAGTGTTTCTTTGAAATACCACGTTGTGCAACTGGCTCGGGACGTAACTATCCCAGATCGACAGTTGTGTAATGAAGCTGAGCGAATGAGTAATGTCACACCGAAAGATCCTCCAGGAAATTGTGAAAAAGTAGAGTTCAAAGGGATTATGAAGTTTTAAAGTGATCACACAAATTAGAAACAACAATCAGAAACAGAAACAATGCCAATTACATGAGTCTGCGAGAGGAACTGACCAAGGTAAAGAGACTGAAATTTATGGCTGTAAATGAACAGTGGAAAACATTTGAAGTAACAGAGTAAAATATTCAAAAAAATGACATTCCATTGAAACAGACAAAACCTCAGCAAGAAATTCCTATGTGTATCTCACTCAGGGCGTAAAGTATAAGATTCAATTAAGAAAGGCTTAGAAGACAATCAAAAAATGCCTAACAATTCTGAAGAGAAAGAGTGTGTTTCACAAAATGACAACGGGCTACCGAAATATAGAAGTAGGTTTTAAAGAGTTTGCAAGGGGTCTCCTCACAGGAGGAATATGGTAGCAAGAGGAATCATTGTTGGGGTTTCAAGAGATGATAGGAACAGGGGAAGTTGAAAGTGCTGGAGGTGGTGAGAGTGTTACAGAGAGTGGTAGGGGCCTGAAAAATGTTACAAAGCCAGTGCAAATTGCTGCAGTGTTTGCAGAGGGTGGGAAGGGAAATATACCCTTTTATTTCTTCATTCGTGGGATGAGGGTGTCACTGGATGGAACAGCATTCAGTGCATATTGCTGATTGCATTGGGTAATTCCTGAGGGTCATGTACGTGTCATCCATTTGGTTATTGGTCTGGAGTCACATGTAGGCCAGACCTGGTCAGATGTTCTTCCGGAAAGGGCATTCATGAATGAGTTGAGATTTTTTATTTACTGATGATCAACAATGGACACATCATTACAATTTTTTTGTTGAATTCTAATTCCACCATCTGACACGGTGGGATTAGGACCCAGGTCTCCAGAATATTATGTGCGTTTCTGGATTAATACACCGTAATAGCCTAGTGGTATTATCATGAGACTGTTGCCTAACCTGTAATGGAGTGGTTGAAGAGATATGGATTGTTACAGAATATGGAAACCATTACAACTGCAGAGCACGTTGTGTGATCAGGCTTCAGAGATGGAGAGTGTCAAAGGGGAATGAGATGCACAAGAGATCAACAGGGCAGGAGGTGATTAAGCAGGTCCGATATTGTGAGGAGTTGTCAGAACAGGAGGATGTTAGGGTTTCTTGGCAGTTACAGACATAAGGAATGCCGTAGAGACTGGACGAAGACAGTAATATGGGCGGGTTTTGTTGTTTGAGGAAGAGGAGCCAAGGGCACACAGAACTGAACATTCACAGAGCACACAAAGACCACACACACAAATAATCACAGTGAAGATAATCTCCACATTCATGTCAGTTGTGTGTGATATTACTGCTCAAAACTTCACAGGACAAAACCTGATCTCCACAGAAGATTGACTATTTACAATCCATTTGATTAAAATCAACTCACCCCAGACAACTGATTATTTGAAGTCCACAGATTCAATAAAAACTCCCCACAGATCATTGACAATTTTTATTACACAACATATGAACCAACAGTCCACACAGAATGACCTCTGGGCAAAACTGAACATGCAGAGACCTGGCCACTCACAATCCACAAGAAAATAAAGCACAGTTCCGAAAACAGAAATGGCCAAGCAGCATTCAAGGGATAAAATGAATCTTCCCAAACACAGAAGTGACATTTTGCAATGAAAACCAGTTCTAAAAACAACAACATTCCACAGAATGCATGCTGACCATCTGCAGGGCACAGGTCAGCACTGTCATGGAATACTCTGCATTTGCCTGGATGAATGTAGCTCCAACGACACTCAATAAGATTGACACCATCCAGCGTAAAGCACCCTCATGTTTGGAATGATATTTCCTCACTTCACTCATAACACACCGTGACAGCAGTGTCTACAATCTAGAAAGATCATCAGCAGCAGCATTTCACAAGACCACAAACAAACTGGAAGGAAAACAACAGCAGGTGTATGACACCAGCAGAATTTCCAAGGACCCCTCCAAGCCACAGTCCTTCCTAACAGCACTGTGGCTGTCCCTGCACCCAAAGGTTTGCAGTGGGTCAAGCCAGGCAGCTCACAAATAAAAACAGAAGTTGCTGGAAAAGGTCAACATCTGTGAAGAGAAACTAAAGTTAACATTGCTCAGAACAACCACCACCTTCTCCAGGCAATTCGAGATGGGAAGTAAATGATGGCCAAGCCCGTGATGGCCACATCTCATGCATGAATATGCAACGAAACTCAGAGACTATTCATGTCCCCCTTCATTCTCTTTGCATCCTCTGTACAGCTCACAATCCCATCTATAGTTGTGCCATCAACAAACACGGAAACATTAGATTTGATCTGTACATATCATTCATCGATAGAGATTGAGAATAGCTGCAGCCCAAACATAAATCCTTCCTCTCCCTCACAAGGTACAGCCTGCAAACTCACAAATCAACAATTGATTAGCATGTGCTTTTCTGTCTGTTAAACAATTCTCAACGTATGCCAAAAGATCACCTCCAAGTCCATGTGGTCCAAATTTGTTTATTCGCTTCTTCAGTGGGACCCTGTTAAAATGCAACTGAAAAGTCAAATAACGTTTCCTTCTCCCATCAATTTTTAGGGGTTAGATATAATAACTCTAAGTTTGAATGTCATTATGGAAAGTGATAATTTAGTACGGAAGTTACGTGTCAAAATTTGAGGAATGCCACTTATCATTAGATTACGTCTACCAGTAGGCTTTATCACAATCATTAGACAAGACCTGGCACATATAGACTGGGGGAGGAAATACTTGCAGTTGAGTCTATATTCGGAAAGTGGGGCTGTTATAAAGTGATACAATGAGAATCCAGGGCTAAGATACCAAGGTGTAGAGCTGGATGAACACAGCAGGCCAGGCAGCATCAGAGGAGCGCGAAAGCTGACGTTTCGTGTCTGGACCCTTCTTCAGAAACGGGGGAGGGGAACGGGACTCTGAGATAAACAGAAAGGAGGGGGAGGCGATGATGGAAGGTGGATAAAGGAGCAGATAGGTGTAGACAAGACGGACAGGTCAAGGAGGCGGGGATGGAGCCAGTAAAGGTGAGTGTAAGTAGAGAGTTGCGATTGGGGTTGGTCAGTTGAGGGAAGACGGACAGGTCAAGGAGGCGGGGATGAGACTGGTAGGTAGGAGTTGGGGGTGGAGTTTAGTCAGTGATGTGGGAGGAGCGGATAGGCGAGATAAAAGACGGACAGGTCAAGGAGGCGGGGACGAGCTTGGTTGGTTTTGGAATGAGGTCGGGGGTGGGGAGATTTTGAAGCTTGCAAAGTCCAGACTGAGACCATTGGGTTGCAGGGTTCCCAAGCGAAATATGAGGTGCTGTTCCTGCAGCCTTTGTGTGGCATCGTTGTGGCACAGGATGGTGAGGATTTACAACATGTTAAGATCAGTAAGGAGCAGGAATTAAATGCTTTTGCAGGCGTATTGGTGGATAAATTACCAGCGCCCAATGAAATGTAACCAGGCTGTTATAAGAGGCAAGGAAGGGGATTGCTGAGGCCTTGCAGATATATTTAATAGCTTGCTGGCCACAGGTGTAGTGATGAATGACTGGAGGATAGTTAATGTGATTCCTTTGTTCAAGACGGGG